>NC_090932.1:1053361455-1054007805 GCF_040938575.1 Ambystoma mexicanum
AAAGCTTTGCAAGTGACACTTCATCATAGCAGATGGGAGAAATGACTGTACGTTCATTTTACAGTTTGTACAGGGTCAGTGGCATTTACTCTGTACACATTTTTATTTATTTTGTTTTACAATTTTAAAGTGTTTACACAGCCCGCGCGTATCGAGGTGCTGATACAGGAATTGTTTGTTTTTTAGTTGCATAATTATTTTGTCTTAGTTGTGTATTCATAACACGCTTAAACACTGAGTGGTTTCTAAGCGCAGACCCGGGGATCGAATCTGTGTTGCTTCGTGCCGTCATGCTTTCAAGGCTCGCTCGTTGCCGCTGACCTATGCTCTCAGGATGTATTGTATTTCTAGATGAGGTGTACATGTAATGTGTCAAAAATATTCATATTTGTAGTCTGCGTTCATGCATGTGGATGTGCATGAATCTGCAAGTGGAAATCTTGGGGAGTTTTATAGTAGTTGTTGCTATAGGTCCTTTGCAGTGACAGCCGAATTGTACTGAGAGTGATCAGTAGTACATCTAAAGTGCTGGTCTGTGATGACAGAGTTAGATATAGAGTTCTTGGATGAGATTGGCGGATGATTGTGTGACTGCTTAACAGTAACCAATGAGGAAATGGTGCAGAGAGTATAGTGGAAAGGGTAGAGGGGCTGCCTTAGTGTTACTTGCACGCTCCGTGGACAACTCCTCTGTTGGAGGCTTGACATGCTACAACTGGGGTTTCCGAGCATGAAGTGGGAGTGTGTTTTGAGGATTAGCCAATCAGGTGTTGAGATTCTGCTTCATATTGAGAGAGGCTGTGTGTAGTGAAGATGGGGGAGGTGCAGAAAGTTAGGGTGTTGGTGGTTGGAGATATGTTTGTGAATGGTTTGGGGCAGTGTGCAAAATCTAGGAATGTGGCTAACCATTTTGACACAAAAGGAGTGGATGTAGTGTGGAGCACTGTGCCTGATTTGAATATGCAGGCAATTCCAGTAGTTTGTCAGGATGTGGCTAGGTTTCATAGTCCACATGTAGTTGTACTACACTGTGGTACTGTGCATTTGGGCTATGTCAGTGGCTCTACTTTGTTGCAAGCTTTGCAAAATTTGGTTCAGGCAATCATGAAAGTCCTTCTGAATGCCAACATTATTTTTTCTGGGTTGACTTCTAGGGCAAAATGGGACAATAAGTCTGTTTTTCGTGCTCAGCAAAATGTTGCTAGGTGCTTAGTAAACCGAGGCATGTTTGGTTTTATGACTAGATTGGGCATGTTGTTGTGCGAAAATGACAACATTGACTCTGGTAATGTCGATTACTTTTAGGAAGATGGCATTTCTCTATGTATTATGGAAATGCCATGCTGTTTGGAACGGAAGGGTTGCTTTGTAGAAGCTAATGTGAAGATTTTTGGAGGAAAATAAGAAAAAAAAACAATAGAAAATAAAAGGTGTTTCTGAAGCGCCTGCAAAAAACCCCTAAAAAACGTCTCTTTTCAGAGCCAACCTCAAAGGGGAAATGTGGCACACTATTTAATTTTTCATTCCCTACACTCAGATTTTTCTATTTGTCCACGGACAGCGTGGTTGTCCGAGGACAGTGCGTATTACATACGGGGATTTCGGGGTTGAGTGGCATGCAAATGAAACTGAGCAGAGCAAGGGATTTGTCAATAAGGTTTACTGGGTGTGTTGTGTCCAGAGAGAGTGTGTCAGTAGGTCTTTTTCCTGATAGAAGAGCAGGTAGCTATGGCTGTGTGTTTCAGAAAACAGATTATTTGGATTTTGGGAGGTTCGTGGATAAATTGGTTGGAGGTGCATGCAGATAGCTTTGGAGTGGCTGCACCTTGGATTCTCTGATGTGGAAGTGCACTGGCGTGGAATGAAGTGGGTGGATTTGGTACCTCTCTGTGCTATTTTGGTGACACAGCGTCCTCCAGACATTATTATTATTCATTGTGGAGGGAACAGTTTAGGACATGTGTCTGGAATCTCTTTGCAATTTGCAATGAAAGAAGGATTTGGGAAAGTCATGGACATGTATCCAAACTCCAGAGTAATTTGTTCCCGTATTGCACAGAGACAAATGTGGCTGCGTTCTTTTTCATATGATCCACAAATGGAGAAAGCAAGGCGCAATGTTAACAAGGCTGTGTGTGCCTTTTTGAGAGATGTTGGTACGTCCTCTTTTCAGTAAGAGAGGGATTTAGAGAGGTTATTCACATGCACCAACCTTATACAAAAATTGTTCAAAGGTGAGTCATACCATTTCTGTGTTTGAAGTTTTTTCTTTTATTTATCACAGTATATTAGAGGATGAACAAGCAAATAATTTTCTATTTGGTGTTTTGACATGTGTTTCCCCATTGTTACTAACAATGGTTCATCAGGAGAGGTAATGCTTTCCAATCTATAATGTAGAATTGTTCAGAAGATTTTAACATTCATCCAAATAGTTTTGGCAAGTTCAAGTAAATGGTCAATTTGAGGTCCAAATTTTAGCTTGATAATTGTTTTAAAGAGATTTCCTCCTGTTCCAATTTATAGGTTAAACCAATCAAAAACGGACTTGTTTCTTTAAGCTCTATGGTCCTTCTGCCATGCTAAGCAATCTAATGGGTTTCCCGAACAGATGGATCTCAGAATGAAAACATATTTTGTAGCAAACACATTTTTTGCAGAGTCCATCTCACTTATGCCGGCAATCGGATTTTTCTGCAAAATATACAAAACGCATTGCAACCTTTTTTGGAATTAGAGCAATCCATTTTGCAGTAGGTGTCGACCATTTGAAGTTTTCGAAACACAAAAAACAGCCCAAAAAGGTTCTTTTCAGAGCCACCCCTTCCTCCCACAGAAAAGTGCAATGGTTGTGACAGGGTAGCACTGCACAGATTTTAGGTGTTCACGGACTGTCCGCAGACATCTAAAAAAACACAGGGGCCTGCACTATTTATTTGTGACTTCTATTTTTAAACTGTGAAAGGTGGCTCTGAAAAGAGCCTTTGTTTTGATTTTGTTTTTGTTGTTTTATATTTTTTGGGATTTTTTAAACATGACACAGAAGGAAAGGAGGGGAAAGGAGGGTAAGGAAGGGAGACCAACCAAGGGGATAGGAAAGGGCAGGTGGAGAGAGGAAGATGTAGGGTGGGCCTTATTAAGGTAGTGGGCATTCCTTCTCATGCTCCTTGACCGCAGTCTCAAAAGCAGTTTGAAGGTTCTCCCCCCTGCAGAGTACTGTGTCGCAGTACATGCACAATATTGTGACCCTCGAAAGGTAAGGGTCAACAGCATCTTGAATGGATTGTGAGGCAGCTGGAGGGATGCACTGTCCCACGGGAGTGTCTTTGTGGTGACAGGAGCAGAAACGGAGGATGCTGTAGAGGAATTCAACCTACTACGTGTATCGCAAGGTACAACCTTACAAATAGCCCCACCGTGGAATGACTTTATGTGTCGCTTCATTAATGTAGTTCCAAAGTTATACGAACCAGGCCTGCCACGACGCACCACTATGCAAATTACCTTGTTTGCATGAGCTTTTGACTTTCCATCAACGGTGGTAAATAACTGCCACACCAAAGACTCACGATGAGTGCTAGTAGTAGGGACTTCCACTAACTCATCCTCTTCATCTGTCTCCTCTGCATCCTCATGCCTGTTCCCCTCTGCCGACCCTTTGGGACGTGTTGGTGGTGGAGGGGGCGGGGTTGCTGATGCGGAGGCAGTAGTGCAGAAGCAATTTGCGATGCCGTCTGGAAGGTTAATAACCAGGAACTAGGAAGCAGGAACCAAGAACAGCAACTTTTGTCTTGTTGTAAATCTTGGAAATTCAAAAGCAGAATGAGGATGAACTCTGGGGTGTGGACTTTTCTAGGGGTGCTGGGGTATGCTTCACGGACACCCACACCCTCCCTGAACACTTCAAACACTAAGAACGGGCTCAAAAAGTTCCAAAAAGTATGTAGATCGGTTGGGACATTGGGCCTCATTACAACTCAGGCGGTAAGGGTTTTACGGTGGCGTAAACAGCGCCGACCCTTACCGCCTGAGTACGAGGTCCCTTAGCGCCATGGAGGTCTTAACACCTGCTTTTAGCAGGTGTTAAAATCCATGGCGCTAAGGGACCATGGAGTTAATTACGCCACCGTAATTTACGGTGGCGTAATTAACGCCTTCCCCACTCCCATTATGCCCTATGGGGCAAAATGGGAATGGGGAAGGGTAAATGGGAAAATGGGGATTTACCGCCCCGCCAAGGTTGGAATGGGGCGGTAAATCCGCCAACCACCATGGCGTAAACGTAGTTTACGCCATGGTGGTAAAGTCACGGCCCAGGCGGTAATTTACCGCCTGGGTCGTAATGAGGCCCATTGTCTGGAACATGTGCAATGGTGAACATTTACTGTAAAATACCTTGGATTGCTCAAAAAGCAAATTTTTTAAATGTCCGAGGACCCGGACAGTGTCTGGAAATAAGGACAGATGCCCAGCATCTGTGCGGTCACATGATGACGTTGCGGATACATTCACAAATGAGGCGGCTGTCCGCAGGACACCAAATGCGAAGTGGCGGTTGTGTGCATGTGTGCAGGTGTTCAACGGACAGTGTTCGGGTCCCTGAACTAATTAAAATTGCGACACACGTGCGGCGGACAGTTGCTGAGAGGCGCGATGTTCGTAGGACCCAAGTGTGTGATGCGCATGTGCGCGGGTGTTCTACGAACAATGTTGAACTCCCTGAATAAAACAAATGTGCGTCAAAACTTTGCGGACAGGTGGATGGGATATGTGTTCTACGGATATATTCATTCTGGTTGTGGACATTACGCACAGCGGGGGTGTTATTAGGACACCCCTATTTTGAGTGATTGCAGACAGGCGGACATCTTGTGTGTTCTAAGGACACCTCTATTTTAATTAAGAACAGTACTAAGAGGTATGTTGTCCTTTGGACACCCCATTTTGGTTAATTAAGGACAGGAGGTGGACATCGTGTCTGTTCTAAGGACACCTCCATTTTAATTACGGAAAGTATGAACGGGTATTGTGTTCTTAGGACACCCTGATGTTGGGTAATTGAGGACACCCCGAACAGCTGTGCTGTCCGCGGACACCCTGACTGCCTTTTAAAAAACGAACATAATACACAGGTATATACTAAGAAAACATTCAGAATGTTATTATTGTTTAACAGTAGAAAAATTAGGAAAGAGAGGGGGATGCAGAAACAGAAACATATACAGGGGAATTAGGGGTTTGGAAATGATGTATGGGAGGGGAAGAAGGGATGGAAGTTTCATCGTACTGTTTTTCTTGGTGGGGAGGGTTTGGGGATAGTTGGCTGGGACATGGAGAAGGGGAACAAGTACATGTGGGATGGTGGTATTTAATGTTTTCTTTAATGTGGTCCACAATACACTCTTTTAGTTGATTGAAGTTTTGTAGTAATAAATCCATTTTCAGTTCATTCGTTTGAAAGGATCTTCTATTATATTATGTGGTATATTACTTTTATTGGTTGTCTGGTCTGTTAAAAAAATGTGTTAAGTACATGTAAAGTAATGGTTATTAATTGTCTTATATAGAGAAATGTTGTGTCTACCATTGTTATCACTCTCTTCACTCATCTCGTCTCATGGGAAATTCTCTTCCAGCCATTCCAAAGTACTGGACATTTCTGTGTTAAAAAAAATAAAAGTTTTAGTGTGCATAATACAGAAATGTATAAGTATATGAAATAAATGTAGTGTACTTACTACTTTTTGACAAACTTTTGCTGTTACTGGTATGTAAGTATGTGCTTGCTTTTTGCTGTGCAGTTTCTGTGAGGTAATTCAGTTGGAGGCATATTTATTTTGTTATGGTATATTCCATTATATTGGAAATGCAACTTCAGTGGATGGTTGGTGTCTTACATATACACTTTGCACTTATTATTTATTATTAAATGTAATGTATTTATGTGGTGCATTTTGAATATGTGTGTGTGTTTTTATTGTATGATACAATAATGGAAGATACCCTTTAAGTTTTTGGATAGTGCTGTTGGTGACCGTGTGCACCTGCAGACATGCGTTTGGTCCACGGACATCAAAGTCACTAGCAGGGCTGGGGGTTTAGTATTTTCTATGTTATATAAATGTAAGGTAAGGGAGTCTTGGTAAACATTTGTCACATTTCCATTATCTATATTTATATTCAGTGTTAAAGGGACGTTATGGTTAACTTGCGATACTAAAAACCTATGAAATTCGTGAAAAAACGTTGTTAAAGGGACGTTATGGTTAAGTTGCGCTACTAAAAACCTATGAAATTCAGTGAAAAAAACGTTGTTAAATGGACATTATGGTTCGAAGAAAAAACCCAAAAACCCCAGAAAGTTATGTTGTAGGTGTTATGTCATGTCACCAATGATATTTGTGATGTCATCTTTGATGTCCTGGGTGTTAGTCTTAGCAGTGCACGGTGGTGGCGCGAGTTATGGTTGCTTAGCTTACCATAACTTGCACATTTCTTGGGGTTCTCGGTTTTACTTCGAACCATAACGTCCCTTTAACAATGTTTTTTTCACTGAATTTCATAGGTTTTTAGTAGCGCAACTTAACCATAAAGTCCCTTGAACAAAGTTGTTTTCACAGAAAATATTATACATATATTATAATATAATATATATGTATATTCACTGAAAAATGATGTTAAAGGGACATTATGGTTACTTTTCACTAATGAAAACCTTTCAAAATCAATGAAAAAACTCAAAGGAATGTTATGGTTACAAGTAAAACCGAAAACCCCCAGAAATGTGCCAGTTATGGTAAGCTAAGCCACCATAAATTGTGCCACCTCCATGCAATACTAAGACTAACACCCAGGAATTGAAAGATGACATCACAAATGTCATTTTTCAGTGAAGTATTTAGATTCATTATGAGTCTCCAACATTCCCATTAGCATTTGCTACCATGCTAATGGAAATGATGAGCATATGTATATTAGCAAAATAGAAAAAAAGCACAGAAACAATTTTCTGTCTGAAATTCTTCTCTCTAGTATACAATAAAAGCCATAATCCATTGCCTGTTATGACTATCCAGTCTCTGCATTCCCCTGACTAGCCCATGCCATATTAGAAAACCCAGATTGCACATTCACACCATCACACAAGACAGCCCTTCTACTCTTTCTACTTTTATGTTTGTAACACTCCCTCATCGCCTGCTTTAAACCATTCACACAGGAATTGTACCAAAATGTGGCCCTCACAATTATGATGGCCGAAAATGCTGACTCTTTTTTTTGGATGACCCCTTACATCACATATATATGTGGGGGGGTATAGAATATAAAATTAATATGGGGGTGTTGTGGGGGTCTCCCCCACATATATATTTGGTGTAAAGGGGTTTAAAAAAAATCAGCATTTTTTCGGACGTCGCAATACTCACATAGATCAATTCACACAAATATCCACTAATCACTTAAAAATACTCTATATATGGCCTATCAACATATTAAATTTCCAACCACCAACTGCCACTTAACTGTGTTCTACAAATCTTTTGCGTCTACATATCCCATACGTATACCCAACAATTATACATAGTGCTGTTGTAAATGCACATATGCATTGTGCAGTGAGATAACTGCATAAATAAAAACAGTAGTACGGATAGACAACTGCTCATGGGAGCCCAGGAAGAAAGTGCCAAGGGATGCCAAGGTGGGAGTCTTGAAAAACCATATATTGGTTGATAATGCTGCATGCCCCAATAAGTAAATCAGAGTAGGCATTGGTCCTTGCTGAAGGCTAGACCTATGGTTCATACACCAAACTTATATCACTATTTTTTGTACTCACATTTGGAAAAATAAAACCCAAAATAGATTTGCAAAAGCATGCTTTCAGGTCCTTACTGAAACTGCTCATGCACGTTTGTTGTAATTTGCAAGTTTCCACATTCAAACTACCGCTGCATAAACTCAGAAACAATGCTTATTTTGAATAAAGGTGCTATATAAAAAAACATCATTATCATTATTATCATTATCATTATCTGCTGATTAGCATTGTCTCTCAGTTTATGCAGCGGTAGTCATGGCGTTCTGTTGATGCAATCCTGGGCAGCACTGTGAGCTGTAGCCACGGGCTGAATTCTAGCAGAAAAGATTATCCACATTCATACCTATCTTGATTTTGAAAAACTTGCCCACATAGCAATTCCCTGGGGGCCATGCACACTTTAACCCCAGTGCCAGTCCTTCGTTGATATAGCCAGTAGCCAAATAGTCCGAGTCATGCCTTTGGCCATGATTCGGACAATCTGGCCACTGCCCACAGCCACACTCCCTGACTCATACAATCTAGCCACTGCCCATGGCCACAGGCTATACCTCAGTCACCAAAAGAATAGCAGTATATTTGTACCTAAATCATGGCACTTTTCAAAAATGAAAACAGAGACACATTTGCAAAATGATGCTTTCAGGTCCTTGCCAATGCTCCTTGCAAGACTTTGCTGCAAATACCTCCACATTTTATTTTTTTAAAGTGTCAAAAAGTATGTAAATAAAATAGTCATATAACTTAGCTCCCACTTGACAAAATCCATACAGACTTTTTTACAAACATTCAAGGTTGAGTCCATAATCTTTCTAAAATCTTATATACACATTTGCGCGTGCGCCAAAAAAGACGTGCTAATCTGGAAACACGTCCGCCAGCAGGAAGCAGGCGTACATGGACCCATGCAGCATAAAAGTGCACGCAAACAACAAACAAGCTCAGACGCCATGATGAATATACCGTTCCTAGCAGGAGTGGTCGTGGGATACCGCAGGAGGAGGAGGAGGATAGTCAGGCCCAGAATTTTCACACCCAGAACCAGCCTTTTGGGATGCCTGATGACCAGGTGTATGGGAGGTACAGGTTTCCACCTCACATAATACTCGACCTGGTGAGTGAGTGGGAGGATGACCTCACATCACCCACCCTGTGCTCCCAAGCACTCAGCCCCCTGGAGAAGGTCCTCAATGTACTGCACTTCTTGGCCACTGGATCATTTCAGCGAACAAGTGCTATAGTGGGGGGGGTGTCACAGACCACGCAGTCACGCTGCCTACACCAGGTCTTGGCCATCATGACTGCACACCCATCAGTCCGCAGGCACATATACCTGCCCAGAACACCTGCAGAAAGGCAGGCTGCCATCCAGGATTTCTACGGGGTGGCACAATTCCCCAAAGTCCTAGGTGCCATTGATTGCACCCATGTGGCTCTACGTCCCCCCAGGGCATCAGAGCACATCTATAGAAACCGCAAGCACTGGCATTCCATCAACGTCCAGGTAGTATGTGATGCCAAGGGAATCATCACCTCAGTATATGCCAACTATCCAGGGTCCACCCACGACAGTTTTATTTACAGAATGTCAACCCTAAACCGGGACCTAGAAGCTGGGCGGCATGGCGATACATGGCTGCTCGGTGAGTATAAATGCCACAGCACATGCATGCATGTCAGATACTGAGTAATGTCTCAACCCCACTAATGATACCCATCACCACCTCCCCAGGGGACAATACCTACCCTTTGAGCACCCACATGATGACGCCAATTCAGAACCCCACCACGCCACCCGAGGTAAGATACAACACAGCCCACATTGCAACCCGGGGCATAGTGGAGCGCACATTCAGAGTGCTCAAGTCACGCTTTCGCTCCCTTGACCGTTCTGGCAGGCAGCTGTTAGACGCTCCCCCAGTAGTCTGCAGGATCATAGTGGCAGCATGTGTCCTGCACAACATTGCAACACGCCGGGGCCTGCCCGTGGACATGGTGGTGCCCCCACATCCCCAACCACATGCACGGACGCTGCGCTTGGAAGGGGAAAGGGCACGGGGTGAGGCAGCCCGTACGCAGCTGGTGGCTAATTACTTCACCTAAAATCACACCCGTGTGGAGTGCACCCAGCTCTGGCACATACCATCTGACAATCAATGATGATGACATAAGGGACAGTCAACTGTCACAACCATGCCAGCCTGAGATTGGTCACCTGGAAGTGTTACATTGTGTGCATCCCTACCTACACAAACACCACCAATGCTGTGTCATCAAAAGACACACTTCTATGCTGCTAAATTCATTACCCCCTTGTAAAATACAACATGACAACAGTGCCATGTCACCCAACCCCTCCCCAGCACCACCACCGAACACACCATGGCATGTCATGCTATGTGAGAGCAAACAAAGCAATCCCCAAAACCTGACACAAGTGTCACAAAGTACAGTGTCCCTAATGGAAACTGGCCACACACAATATGCTCCCAGTAATGTAGAACTAACAACACACATGACCAAATACTTACCAACAATACAATGCAGCTAAACAACCTGAAACATAGCAAAAACATGACAGTACTAAGTTAAAGTAGTGTTAGTCTTACAACCTGATTATGACAGCACATCGACCCCTTCCAACTGTACAGTGTTGCTGCCACGCAAATGTGTAAGTGCACTGCTTACAACATGAACTCCATCTCAAAAGTAAACGGCCTTGTGAAGACATGAGGAATGAACCTGCAAATTAGGAGGAAGACATGGATGCACAAGCACATATCAATACACCATGCAGTGTACAATACAACAACAATATCCACTAGGAATGTATACACAGCATTGACTACAGACTGCCCACACAGCTCATGGGAGTCCAATGTCACTGTGTAAGTCACTGTAACTTGTGCACACTCTTTGCAAGCCCATGGAAACGGGAAGCAGGAGGGGTGTGTGTCTCACGAACCCAAGCATCTAACCCAAACTCAGGACAAGCCTGCATGTACCCAGCCGGAATACAGTGGATGCCCACGGGAGCCACACAAGGCAACACCCTGTAAAAAAAAATCTAAAATCAAAAATCAATAATCAAAAATGGTCATGTGGGGGCTGGGGGGGAGGAGGAGGCCATCCAGGAGGTCTGAGGACAGGGTGCACCAACAGCCACCTCTATGGGCTCATGGCCTGCATGGCTATGCCAATGTGAGAGAACTGCTGCTGTCGCTCTCATCACCCTCTACTGCTGCATCAGGAGGTGGTGATGCTATGGGAGGCAGCCCACACAAAGCCCTGGTATGCTCCTCCATGGCAGCAAGCATGCGGGTGTGGAAGGTCTCGTTCTGGAGGATTATAGTGCAGAGATCCCCATGCAGCACCTGACGTGATGCCCGAATCTCCTGCCGAGTTGCCTGCATCTCAGCTGAGAGCGAACGTGTGAGCCGCTCCAGCTGCTGTTCTGTCCTCAAGTTAGTGGAAGTCTCAAGGTCACAAGAGTCTCCCTGAGGTGATGGAGTTCTACCCTCAGGGCTTCCCTGTGGCCCTGGGACTCTATTGATATCGATTGGCGTAGAGTCTCCAGTGCCGCCCGTCTGTCCCTGTTGGACGCCAACATGTCCTCCCTGTGTGATTGGCAAATGGAGTCTGTTGCCTGCTGTAGTTGCTCCATCTGCCTTTCAGGGGGGACAATGGAAGTGGCCACCCTCTCCATTGCTTGAGCCATCATCTCAACTGATGCTGCCTGTTAGGTTGCCATACCGTACATGGATTGTTCCCATACGGTATTGCCTGGTGGCGTACGGACACCGCGTCGGCGGGCACCACATCTGTTTGGGGCAAGGCGATCTGCGCCTTGCTGTGCCAGCACTGCCTGAGGCTGCAGGACTGCATTCCCTCTCTGATCTGCTGGCCCAGGAACAGGATCAGATGTTGTGGAGTGTGACCCTGCATCCGTAACCGCTAAAGGCGGACTTACCAACACTGACATCCCCATAGAGGGTTCTACCCCTGGTGCAGGTGGGTTGGACAGAATAGAATCCCTGCCAGAAACACTTACCTGCTACGGCACATAGGTCTCATCATCCGAATCAGCGCCTGAATAGAGGTCTGGGGAGGTGCACCCAGAGACACCCCTGGACAGAATTGTCTGCAGCAAGATTGGGTTCCCACTCACCACCATACCACATCCCCCACTGGTGCCCGGTCGTGCCTGAGATTGCTCCTGGGTCTGCACCATCTCCTCAACCTCAACAGCATCAAGTGCGTCATCCTCTGCAAAAACATGAAAGACAAAAAATGGAAACAGGCATTAGCACCATAGCACACAAATAGACCTGACAAGCTACAGAACCAGATTTACACATGTCCCACATGACTAAAACCCTCCCATGCATGCACTGTCACTGATTTGGAAGGGGAGGAAAAAGGCAGACACTGATGACACCAGTGTTCTTCCCTTCCTCTCCTTCCCCCCGAAGCTCACTGTCTCCCGAGCCCTGGTTCTCTCAAGGCTGGACTACTGTAACAGCCTCTATCTTAATCTGCCTGCCTCCACTCTCCGCCCTCTGCAACTTATCCAGAACAGAACTGCGAGACTTGTCCTTGGCCTCAAGCCCAGGGACCGTATCTCTCCAGGACTGAAATCCCTTCACTGGCTCCCAGTGGCTGCGAGGATTAAGTTCAAAACCCTCTGCATTGTCCACAAGGCCTTCTGGTGCCAGGGACCTAAATACCTTCAACTCTCTCTTCCTAAATATCTTCCTTCACGAGCCCTTCGCTCATCCGTCTCCAACTCCCTCATGGTCAGCCGCTTCTCGAAGCAACGAGCTGGGGGTAGATCTCTCTCCGCAGCAGGGGCCTCCCTCTGGAACAGCCTTCCTGCCTCCCTGAAACTTGAGGAGAACCATCTCCGGTTCCGGAAGCACCTCAAAACCTTCCTCTTCGCTTCTGCCTTCTCTCTCCCTCTCCCCTGCTAAACCTGCTTAACCCCCCACTAAATTCAGCACTAAACCTGCATCTGGGCCACTCTCAGCAACCTCGGTCCAGGGCCCAGCCACTCTCCACTTGCACTGCCTCCCTGGCTCCCCGTGCACTGTGGGACTGTCACTGTACCCTACAGCCCCCTTCCCAGCACTTGCTCTGCACTTACCTCGCACTTGCCACCAGCTGGCCCTTTTTATTTATTATTTATTAATTATTATTTCTTACGCTACTTACCTTGTACTGCACTTTCCCCCCCACCTCCTCCCCCTGCACTTCCTCCTTTTCCCCTTACCTCTGCACTTGCGCGATCTGAATGACACCTGGCCTAGTAGGATCGTTTGTCTGTCTTCCCCTTGTTTCCCTCCCTCCCTGCCTCGTCGCGCCTTGAAACACTTGTGTATAGGCGCGTTACAAATACCATATCATATCATATCATATCACCAAGATGGAAGAGCAACACATTTGCTGCATGCTGGGTAGCACTGCCATCACACATTGGCCTGTGAGTGGCATGTCCAATACACATACATGACGCATGCCATCACACAGATGGCATGTACCATAGCCATGGTACATTCCACAAGTACATCCATATGTCATTGAATGAGTACTGTCAGCCATCCACGTGAGATGGACATGATGAGATGAAAAATGCTACATAGTGTGACAAAATACGCATGTGCCACACACTGCAACACATCCAGTGTACAAAAATACAATGATTGCAGGCCGATGTACACATCAATGGTTGTGCACTTCAACATGACAGGAAACAACTATCATGTTCCACATTCAAACAGGCCCCAAAAATGTATGTGATCAGGCCAATACTCAATCAGCCTGAATGGTCAAATCATTCACCTAACAAGGTAACACATGTGGGCTAATGTGGGGTTCATCAATGACAGAAGCATGTCACAAATGTGACAATAGGGCCGAGGAATGCTTAGCAAAAGTGGAAGAATTGAAACAATCAGCCTGAATGAACACTGAAAAATACAAACAATGTTGTTGCAAGATGCCACTTCAAGGGCAACTGCCGTAATGTTGCGCTAAATTAATACTGTGGGCAGAAGGGATACTGTCACACCCAAATCCAAGGCCGCTGAATGTTTTGGATGAAGCACATGGGTGACCCATACCACCCAGGCACACACACCCTCACCTGGCACTCAATCAGAACCCGTCACCCAAACAACATACACATGCATTACACACACACGCATGGGCACTCACCGGACAATGTGTCATAATCGGGTATTTCTCCCACACCTCGGATCTGTTCCTCTGTGTCGAAGGTCCCAGCAACAGACTCATGTTCAGTGAGTTTGTTGTCCTCTTGTGGAGACCCACCGCCAGTCACCAGAGTAGCGGCATGACTTGAGGCCAGCTTGTTCTTTGCTCTGCGTTTCAGGTCCTTCCACCGCTTGTAGCAATCATCAGCTGAGCGCCTCACAAATCCAAGGGCCCTTATGTGGTTGGCGATGGTCTGCCAGTGTGCCTTACATTGACCAGGTGTGGTCTTGGACCCTGCATCACCACCATTTCGTGGCTATGTTGCAACACATAGCTCACAAGTGCATCAGGTTCCGAATCATTGAAGCAAGGCTTCTTTGAGGTACCGGAGTGTGTAGCCGTGCCTGGGGTCTCAGCCTGTCGTGCCAGAGCACCCTTCTTCCTCTATTTAGAAGGTGGAGCGGAGCCAGAGTGGCTAACGCCGCTCTGGTCAGTAGGGGCAGAATCACTGGTGGACTGGGTAGTAGGAGTGTGGGAATGCACAATGACCATAGGTCTTGATGCAGGCATTGGTTGCAGGGTAATGTTGGCAGGGGGAACGTCAGTTTGATGGACCTGTACGGACACTGTCCTGGCTGGGAGAGTTAGAGCTGGGGCGGATGGAGCTGCAGCTGCCCCTGCAGCCTCCCCACCCTGCATACTTGGGGCAGCAGATGACATAGCTGCCCCAGATCCACGTGGCTTGGTGACAACAACTTTCACCGCCACACGTGGCCTAGACTTGCTGACCTGGAAGTCAGCCTGGGAGTCATCCTGTGCCAGGTCAGGTGCCACAATGGGCTGGTCCAACAGGGGCTGAGCTGGGATGGTGTCAGCCACGTTTCCCTCAACCATGGGGGGGGCATGGGTGTCCCTGATTGTTCCTCCACAGATGGGGGTATATGGGCACCCTGCAAATCCGGGCCACGTCCCCTACCGCGCCCACCACGCCCACCTTTTGAAGCTTGCCCACCTTTGCCTCCCTTACCGCTTGGTTGCCTCCCAACCAATGCACTAATGTCGTTGTGCGTATGGGAGTTGCAGTAAACTATTGTCCTGGGCAATTGGGGGTCAAAGGGGTAGGATACTAGATGGAATTCGTACCCTAGTGCTCTAACAAGGCTGTCTGTGACCCCTGGGGGAAGATGACGGGTCACGCAACGCACAGGCAGCCCAAAATGAAAAATAAACGTGCACGCAACCCCTTGTAGACCATGTGCGTGAAAAAATGAACCCGCACTACGCTGTGGCACCCAGAAAAACAAAAATAAGCGTACTCGTGATACATGCAGTCTACAATAACCTATGTGCGGAACTCACCTTCTGCCTGGAAAAAGAACATGAAAAATACACGCGTGTGCGCGTTGGCAACACCCCCGCCAAAAGAAGAATTGTACGCTGTCTGAGGAGACAGGACAAAAGGAGAAGTGAACTCTGTTTGAGGAAACAGGCCCAACAAAAAATCAGAAAAGAGCTGTCAGAGGTAACAGGGAGTACGAACTGGAAACGCTGTGCAGTAATTGCGTGTGAACCGACAAGAAGTACAGATTTCACCCACTCGCTCTCCACAAAAAGCACGTACAAGGAAATGGCGTCCTACACGTAGCTTTTATACCGGCCCACACATACACGTCAGATACGCATGTACGCGGGCCCTTTCCTCCAATTACACGCGATGACACTTGGACGTGCAGTTTTTCCACGTGTGCTCTGTCATCACGTGCTATGAGGGAAACATCCGTGCGCGTAATGTAACTTACGCGCTTACGCGCTAAGGGCCTTTGGTCCAATGAAATCGCGTGCTTGTGCTGATGCGCTTACGCGCTAAGGCCCTTTCCTCGAATTACACGCTCACGCTAATGTGCAATTTTATCACATGCCAAATCACTCCGTATCAAGCTGGCCACGCGAAAACACACGGAAGACCACGCTCCTGCCCAGAAGGCCGAATTACTGCCCCCCAGATCGCCAAGCACAATCCCACCTGCCATCTGCTGCTGCCTGACTGCCTGCTGCCCACGTGCCCTGCCATTTGCTGCCTGCACGTCAGCCAGGGGTGTAGTTGCTGTGACCACCCCTGCTGGAACCGAAGACTCCCGACTAAGATTCCATCGCTCCACAGCCCAGCCCCAGTTGCCCACCCACTCCTGCCTCTGGGGTTGCCATGTCCAGCACAACACCATCTGGCAGCACTGGCAACCCCCAGCCAGAGAGGCAGAGGGCCACCAGCTTCACTGCCACCGAAGTTGGTGTCCTGGTTGAGCAAGTCCTGGGGCAGTATGATGCCCTTTTGGAAGTTGGCGCGCTGACAATGAAGGACGGACCAGGATCTGGATGGACATCGTGACTGCCATCAACGAGGAGGTGGTGGCAGTCCGCAACTTACATCATGTGAAGAAGCGCTGGCAGGACTTCAGGTCCAGGACCCTCGCTAAGGCAGCGGATGCCAAGGGGCGCCGGGGCCAGCTATCGAACCATCAAATGAGGGTGCTGTAACGCATATGCCCAACGCTCTACGTCCAGATCCTTGAGAGGCAGACCCATCTGGAGTCGAGCGGTAAGTGTACATGCATGTTGATAGTACGCTGTGCATGTTGTGGTGTGCCAGTAATGTGCAGGTTGCACATGTGTTTATGTAGGGCCATGTAGGGAGTTGTATGAACATGGGCGTGAGGCTGCCACATGTGAGTCCTCTCAATGTGAGACACATTGATGGTGTTGTGTTGGTAAGCATGCTGGGCAAATGCAGGTGTGGGAGCACACATGTTTGAATTTCTGTGTATGTACATTGGCATGGTTGTGGCATGGATGGTGGTTCATAATGCATGTATCTGCACTGTGTACATGTGCATGTATGTGTATCTGACAAGTGTGCAACTGTGATGCAACATGGATGCACGTGACACTGATATGTAGAAGGATGAATGGCAGATGTGACATGTATGTCGATCTCATCACTGCAACAGTTGGAGTAGATTTAGACATGCATGTAAGTGTGGTGGCGTGTGTGCATGTCTAGTGCACTCCTTGTGTTTCATGTGATGTCAGGCTCACCTTTGGCTGTTCATGCTGTTGTATGTGTATGGATGGTGCTGCCTGGTCAATATTGCTGGTGAAATGTTCATGTGTGTGAGTTAAAATGACATGTATGTAGTGGAGTGTGATGCCGTGTCTGTAGTTAAACAATGCCACTCATGTGCAACTGTCATGTGTGTATCAGTCCATTGTACAGTGCCCTAATGCCTGTGTTTTATCTCTCCCTGTCTGCAGCGTCAACTGAAGAAGAGCGTGGAGAGGGTGCTGTGGAGCACAGCGGCAGGGATCATCCCACCAGCCGGAGACGCAAGGCCCGGCTCCCCTCCCAGGTTGTCATCTTGTCGAGGAGTGAGGAGTCTGGTGCTGCGTCCCAGGCCGCAGCTGCCGAGGGAAGGTCCAAGAGGCGGAGGTCGGAGTTGGACTCCTCGGCAGAAGAAGGGGCAGCTGAGACCCCACAGGGTCCGACGGAGGAAGATGGCAAGGAGTCATCCAAGTTGGTGAGGGGTTTGGTGGAGGAGGAGGCCATGCAAGGGACAGACACGGGGTCTGGAGGTGGGGATTCCACTGGTGCTAGTGGTGCAGTGCAGAGGCAGGGACAGGAGGCAGCATAGGCCACTGTGGAGGTGCCTGTGTGTAATCCTGTCCCCGATCCTGTGACTGCATCATCCCGCACCAGCAGGGATGCCTACGTCCAGACCCGTTTTCAGGGAGGGGATCCGCTTACAACAACTGGCCTTCCTCTCCCTGCGGATGTGGCTATCCGGGACCAGTCCTGGGTGGGGTAGCGTTGCGTCAACGGGCCATGCGAGGTGACCTGCAGTCTTTTCATGAGGAGACTGCACGTCATCTCGAATGGCTCGTTGACCGCGTTGACCTACTGGGACAGCTCACCAGGGCCAGATTCCTCCGTTTGCTGGACCTTGTTCCGACCCCCTCCTCAACTGAACTCCCTATGCACCAGTCGTACTCCATGCCATCTTCCCACCCATGTATCACCTGGGTACCTTGTGGAGCTGCGTCTGACCCTGCGGCCAGGCTGGTGGAGGACACATCCCTGCCACAGTTGGGAGTCGGACATCCAGCAGGGGTGGCCACATCAACAACTGCACCCCAGCCAGAGGAGGATGTGCAGGCAGCAAGAGCCAGGGCACAGGCAGAGGCACAGCAGCAACAAGGTGGGAGCCATGATGGCTCGGGGCCTTCGTCATCGGAGGGGCAGGCATCGGCCAGAGGGCAAGAGGACCCAGGACTGGAAGTGTCTTCCATGTGGCAGCGGTTAAGCCATGCTATAGATGCGGAGCGGTAGCGGGCAGAAGAGGCACGGCTCACAATGGTCAGGGCAGAGAACTCCATGCGGAGGGCCCTGAGGCGGGCCGTGTGCCTCGAGGCAATTCGCAGGGAGTTGGAGGAGAACATGTTGTCGTCCCTGCGAACCCTCAGGGCCATGGAAGAGGACCGCCTCAAGGACATTGAGCAGGAGTTCGATGATGCCCTTGCCCGGGACATCCAAAAGTGAGCCGTCAGACTAGCCCGCTGCCATTGTAAATAGTTTTTAGAGTTAGGTTTCCTTTTCGTTTTCCTTTTATTTGTGGTCAATGGACAATGCCACACACATTTGTATATAGATATATTTTTAAGTAGATTCTGAGGTAGGTTTCATTTGTTTAGTTGGGCTCATGGACCCTCTACATCGTTGGACAATATATTGATTTATTTTTGGGATTTTTGCACATGGATTAATGGATTTTTATTTTGGACAATGGATTGTATATAGTTACATCATGGATTCATTTGGATTTTTTTTTTTTCATTATGGACATGGAGTAATGCTTTTTTTTTTCAGGACAATGTATTGTAAATAGTTGGACTATGGACTGATTTTGCATTTTTATTTATCATTATGAACATGAAACAATGGATATCTTTTTTTTTACCTTTTTTGGATTTGCGTTGGTGGAGGGAGAGTTTGGACTGGTTTTCTTTCAAATTTTTTTGCATTGCTTATCATTTTCATTCTTTCATCTTTTTCACATGCTTTTCATTTCATGTTTGATATTTTGGTATGCTTTCATTTCTTTTATTTATTTATGTACATAATACATTTTCATATTTTAGTTCCATGTGTGGGATTTGCTCATTGAGTTGATGCATGTGAAATTGTGGGTTTACACAGGCAATGCCAACCAGTGTATGTGTGTGATGGACATGTGTTGATGTACATAGTTGAGTTTTGGTTTGTGTCTTGAGATAGGCATGTAAGTGTAGGGTGGATTGGGAAATCATTGCGTCTCAAGAATGGGGTGGCGTGATGTGGTATTTTTTGGTGTAGAAGTGGGCCATGACTGTGCATCTTTATTTCGTGTAGGGGGGGACATGAGTGGGACATGAGTGGGGGCCTGCTGGCAGGTGCCCCTGACTGCTGGGGGGTGGGGGTACAGGGGGACATGAGTGGGACATGAGTGGGGGCCTGCTGGCAGGTGCCCCTGACTGCTGGGGGGTGGGGGTGCAAAGGGACATGAGTGGGTGATCAGTAGTGCAAGCTGACATGTGGCTTGGCTGCTGGGGGGTGGGGGTGCAAGGGGACAAGAGTGGGACATGAGTGGGGGCCTGCTGGCAGGTGCCCCTGACTTCTGGGGGTGGGGGTGCAAAAGGACATGAGTGGGGGCCTGCTGGCAGGTGCCCCTGACTGCTGGGGGGTGGGGGTACAGGGGGACATGAGTGGGACATGAGTGGGGGCCTGCTGGCAGGTGCCCCTGACTGCTGGGGGGTGGGGGTGCAAAAGGACATGAGTGGGGGACTGCTGGCAGGTGCCCCTGACTGCTGGAGGGTGGGGGTGCAAAGGGACATGAGTGGGTGATCAGTAGTGCAAGCTGACATGTGGCTTGGCTGGGGGGCATGCCCATGGTAGATGGGCTGCCTGCGGGACATGACCAGGGGAGCAGGGTAGTCCCCTGTGGTGTGGGCGGCCTTCAGGTGCCATGGGGGGTGTAGAGGGAACACCTGGGAGGACCCACACTGCCAATTCACGTGTAGGACTCCCTGCGCACCCCTGAAATACACGTACCCTGCTCAAATCGCGTGTGAAACTTCCCACGCACCCCTGAAATACACGTACCCTGCTCAAATCATGTGTGAAACTTCCCACGCACCCTCAAAATACACGTACCCTGCTCAAATCGCGTGTGAAACTTCCCACACACCCCAGGGATACACGTACCCCACTCGCACAGGGCCAATATTCCTGGGGTTCGTGTGAAGTTTTACACGCGAAAGGCCCTGTGCGAGTGGGGTACGTGTATTCCTGGGGTTCGCGTGAAGTTTTACACATGAAAGGGCAACACCTGTGTGCGATACGTCACAGACGCGCTTACGCGGTAAGCACCTTTGGTCCAATGAAAGACCTTTCCTCGAATTACACGCTGCCGTGCAATTTATTCATGTGCCAAATCACTCCGTATCAAGCTGGCCACACGTTCACACACGGAAGACCACGCTCCTGCCCAGAAGGCCGAATTACTGCCCCCCAGAGCCCCGAGCATGCTACCACCTGCCATCTGCTGCTGCCTGACTGTCTGCTGCCCACGTGCCCTGCTATTTGGTGCCTGCACATCAGCCATCTGCAGGGGTCCAGTTGCTGTGTCCACCCCTGCTGGAACAGAAGACTCCCGACTGGGATACCATCACTCCACAGCCCAGCCCCAGGACCCAGTTGCCCACCCACTCCTGCCTCTGGGGTTGCCATGTCGGGCACATCTCCATCTGGCACCACTGGCAACCCCCAGCCAGAGAGGCAGAGGGCCACCAGCTTCCCTGCCACCGAAGTTGGTGTCCTGGTGGAGCATGTCCTGGGGCATTATGATGTCCTCTTCGGAACATCACGCGCCAACAAGGAAGGACGGGAGAGGATCTGGGACGACGTAGTGGTTGCCATCAACGCGGAGGGGTGGCAACCCGCAACATCAAGCACGTCAAGAAGCGCTGGGAGGACGTCAGGTCCAGGACCCTCCACAAGGCCCCGCGCCTCGCGGAGGGGGGTCGGGCACACATGATTAACATCCAGATGAGGGTCCTGGAACACCTAGGCCCAGTGCTCCACGGCCAGATCCTTCGGAGGCAGACCCATCTGGAGTTGAGTGGTAAGTGGCCAAGCATTGCTGTGTGAGACAGGGCATGTTGCAGTGTGCTGGTAGTCTGATGCTTGCCTGTATGTGTGACATAGGCCATGTATGGATGTGTGTGTGCAGGGACATCATGGTCATGCATGTGAGACCAGTTATGTGTGAACCACATGGTTGGTGCATGTGTTTTAATGCAACATGGGTAGCTCTATGCGGAATGCACACATGAAAGCATGGCTGTCTCTGTTCCTGGACATGAAGGAGGGGTGAGGAATGAGTGCTGATGTCATGTACATATATGGTGCACATGTGTGTGTGTGTGTGTGCCTGAGAAGTGTGTGTGTGACTTTGAAACGCCATGGATGCATGTGACTTTGAAGGCAACATCTTGGTTTACAGGGGCACTTCTACATGGATGTTGATGTTGATTGCAGGCGCCGGGACTGTTTCTGCATGTGTGTTGTGTGCATTCACCCATGTGTTGTGGAATGACAGGATGGAAGTGACATTTGACAGTGCCACTCATGTGTTATTGCTTCCTGTCTAGGGTATTTTGTACTGTACCCTGATGCTTGTGTTCTATGTCTACCTCTACGCAGCGTCAAGTGAAGAAGAGGGTGGAGAGGGCGCTGTGGAGCCAAGCGGCGGGGATGCCTCCACTGGGCGGCGCCCAAGGCCCAGCCACCCTCCCAGGAATTACCATCATCCGGGAGCGAAGGGGCTGGTGCTGCGTCTGCCACAACAGCTGTGGCGGAAGGGCCGGGTGAGCCCCCACACGGGCTTCCAATGGCGGAAGACGGTGTGGAGACATCCAGGTTGGTGGTCTCCACAGAGGAGGAGGAGCCCACTACTGAGCCGCACATGGGGCCTGCTGGGGGTAGTACCACTGGTGCAAGTGGTGCAGTCCAGGGCCAGGGTCAGGAGGCAGCACAGGTCACCGCGGAGGGGCCTGTGCATGTCGCTGTCCCTGACCCTGTGACTACACCACCATGCACCAGCAGAGAGGCCCCGTCCCAGGCCCGTCCGCAGGTAGGGGAGAGTGCCATGTCATCTGCCTCTCCACTACTTGCGGACGAGGGGTCCAATGAATGTATGGGCTTCCTGGAGCAACCTAGAGCCAGGACATCTAAGGCCGAACATGGGGCCTTTGCATTTAAGGCACCAAGTCTATGGAACAATCTTCCAGATTATCTGCGTAATCTTGGTTGCCTAGTTAAATTCAAGAAGGCTCTTAAAACCTTCCTCTTCTGATTCTTAACTCCAGTACCACCCATATCGGCTCTGGTATTTCTAGGGCACTAGGGGACTTTATTTGGTTCTTTCTTTTTCTGTTGTCCGCGCCTTCATGCCTGAGGATCTATAGTGCACTATATAACTACCTTGTAATGTAATGTAATGTGCTGGTTGGTGTCGCGTTGCGCACGTGTGTCATTAGTGATGACGTGCGTTCTTCCTGGGTAGAGAATGCACGCCATCACGGAGAGCAGCATCGTGACATGGCACTGCTGGGAAGGGCCCTGGTTGGTGGGTTCCTACATGTGTCGCGCACTCTGGCGGACCTCTCCTCCTCTGTGGGGACTAAGCGCCAGTCGTTCTCCACACCGTCTTCGGCCCTGATTCCACCAGGGCCCCCTGTGGACCTGGCCCGACCAACACAGCCAGCTTGGTGGAGCTCACATCCCTGCCACAGTCGGGAGTCGGCGGCCCAGCAGGGGTTGACACCACAACTGGAGACCAGCTGATGGAGGATGTGCAGGCACCATCAGACACGGCACATGGACAGCAGCAGCAGGAGCAGGCTCTAGGTGGGAGCAATGATGGCTCGGGGTCATCAACATCGGAGGGGCAGGCATCGGCCAGAGGGCAGGAGAACCCAGGATTGGGAGTGTCTTCCGTGTGGCACCGGTTGGGCCAGCAGATAGGTGCGGTGTGGCGGCGTGCGAAGAGGCACGGCTCACGATGGTCAGGGCGGAGTTCTCCATGCGTCGGGCTTTGAGGCGGGCAGAGTGCCTCAAGGCAACTCGCAGGGAGTTGGAACAGGCCATGAGTGCGAGACCTCGGGGCAAGGACAGAGGCCCGCCTCCGGCAAATAGACATGGAGTTCGATGATGCCCTGGCCCGGGACACCACAGAGTGAGCCGCTGGACTTGCCCGCCGCCATTGTATATAGTTAGATAGTGTTAGGTTTCCTTTAGTTTTTTCTTTATTTTGGTTGCGCTTGGACAATGCACCACGTTTTTGTATATAGTTTTTTATTAGGTAGTATTTTTGATAGGTTTCATTTCATCAGTTGGGCTCATGGACTCTGGATTGTTCATCTGTACATAGTTCACCATTGGATTATTCTCTTTTTTTTTATTTTCACCATGGACAATGATTTTCACTTTCTTTTTTCCCTTGGATTTGCTTTGTTGGACTGTGACTTTGGACATCATTTCTTTTGGATTTCTTTGGATTACGATTTCTTGTTTTTTATTCTTTTACGGACATGCAGCTTTTCTTTTATTATACCCATTGTTGTGTGTTGGATTTTGATTACATTCATGTTGTGTTTAATACATTTTATTCTTCATACTTCGATGTGTGGTATTATCTCATTGGTTTCATGCATGTCATGATATGGGTTTTCACATTCACTTGCACCCATTGTGTGTGTGTGACGGACATGTGTTCATTTACATACTTGTCATTGGGGTTGTGTCATGTAATTGCCTTTTCTATGTGGGTGGATGCAATACTTGGTTGGGTCTTTGGGCTGGGGAGGCTGGCCATAAGGGCCATGATTGAGGATCGCCATGACCTGGGAGGAGGGGGACATGAGTGGGACATGAGTGGGGGCCTGCTGGTAGGTGCCCTGCACTGCTGGGGGGTGGGGGTGCAGGGGGATATGAGTGGGACATGAGTGGGGGCCTGCTGGCAGGTACCCTGCACTGCTGGGGGGTGAGGGTGCAGGGGGACATGAGTGGGGGCCTGCTGGCAGGTGCCCTGCACTGCTGGGGGGTGGGGGCACAGGGGGACATGAGTGGGTCATGAGTGGGGGCCTGTTGGCAGGTGCCCTGCACAGCTGGGTGTGGGGGTGCAGGGGGACATGAGTTGGGGCCTGTTGGCAGGTGCCCTGCACTGCTGGGGGGTGGGGGTGCAGGGGGACATGAGTGGGACATGAGTGGGGACCTGCTGGCAGGTGCCCTGCACTGCTGGGGGGTGGGGGTACAGGGGGACATGAGTGGGACATGAGTGGGGGCCTGCTGGCAGGTGCCCTGCACTGCTGGGGGTTGGGGGTGCAGGGGGACATGAGTGGGACATGAATGGGGGCCTGGTGGCAGGTGCCCTGCACTGCTGGGGGGTGGGGGTACAGGGGGACATGAGTGGGACATGAGTGGGGGCCTGCTGGCAGGTGCCCCTGACTGCTGGGGGGTGGGGGTGCAGGGGGACATGAGTGGGACATGAGTGGGGGCCTAGTGGCAGGTGCCTGCACTGCTGGGGGGTGGGGGTGCAAGGGGACATGAGTGGGGGCCTGCTGGCAGGTGCCCTGCACTGCTGGGGAGTGGGAGTGCAGGGGACATGAGTGAGGGCCTGCTGGCAGGTGCCCTGCACTAATGGGGTGTGGGGGTGCAGGGGGACCTGAGTGGGGGCCTGATGGCAGGTGCCCTGCACTGCTAGGGGGTGGGGGTGCAGGGGGACATGAGTGGCGGTCTGATGGCAGGTGCCCTGCACTGCTGGGGGATGCAGGTGCAGGGGGACATGAGTGGGTGCCTGCTGGCAGGTGCCCTGCACTGCTGGGGGGTGGGGTGCAGGGGGACATGAGTGGGGGCCTGCTGGCAGGTGCCCTGCACTGCTGGGGGGTGGGGGTGCAGGTGGACATGCGTTGGTGATCAGTAGTGCAAGCTGACATGTGGCTTGGCTGGGGGGCATGCCCATGGTGGATGGGCTGCCTGCGGGACATTACCAGGGGTGCAGAGTAGTCCCCTGTGGTGTGGGCTGCCTGCAGGGGCTGTGAAGGGTGTAGAGGGAACACCTGGGAGGACCCACACTGCCAATTCACGTGTAGGACTAACCGCGCACCCCCGAAATACACGTACCCTGCTGAAATCGCGTTTGAGACTTCCTGCGAACTCCAGTTATACACGTACCCCACTCGCACAGGCCCTTTCGTGTGTGAAACTTCCCGCGCACCCCCGAAATACACGTACCCTGCTGAAATTGCGTGTGAAACTTCCCGTGAACTCCAGTAATACACGTACCCCACTCACACAGGGCCTATCGCATGTGAAACTTCCCATGAACCCAAGTTACACACGTACCCCACTCGCACAGGCCCTTTCACGTGTGAAACTTCCCGCACACTCCCGAAATACACGTACCCTGATCCAATCGCGTGTGAGACTTCCCACGAACCCCCGTAAAACACGTACCCTGCTCCAATCGCATGTGAAACTTCCCGCGAACCCCAGTTATACACGTACCCCACTCGCACAGGCCCTTTCGCGTGTGAAACTTCCCGCGAACCCCCGTAATACACGTACCCTGCTCCAATCACGTGTGAAAATTCCTGTGAACCCCAGTTATACACGTGCCCCACTCGCACCGGCCCTTTCGCGTGTGAAACTTCACACGAACCCCAGTAATACACGTTCCCCGCTTGCCATTTGGTGTTTGGCAGCCCTGTAAACTGGTCCAGGGTTAGCGCAGCCCTTTGTGCTGGATTGGTGATTTTGATGTTTTTTCTTTGCGTGAGGGTGTTCTTGGGGGCGTAACTGGCGCTTCTGCAGGGTCGCTGCGCCACTCTGCGCCACGGCTGGTTTTGGAGGCTAAAATCCATGAATACGCTGTGCACGGAAATCGATTTTAGCGCACGCAGCTGGCGCAGACATTCGCACGCGCACACTGTGCGCCAGCCGCGTGTGCCACTTGTGCGCGAAATTCTATGAATTACCCCCTTAATCTCACTGCACATTGACTATAAACAATGTGAGTTCTCAAAGCCTGCAATCTTTTATGCATAGGAAAAAAATAGATAATTTTATAGCTACAGTGGGTTTACCATCCATGAAGTAACCGGGATCGACCCTGCTTATCTTCAAAGTGAGGATAGGGGCAGCCTCCTCAGGGCATTTTGTCTAATAAATGACCACACATTAGAAGACCAGTTAGAGCAGAATGACTTCTGACGCTAAGCAAAGTCGCACCCAGTTACTGAATGGATGCGAGACAGTTCACAGTCCCAACTGCCAGGTAATTTCCTAGTTTTAAATATCTCATAACACACAGCGTCTGCAATATTTTTTTAAACTGTGCTACTGTCAGTGCTTTTGGTGCCTTTTGAAGTATTGGGTTCTGGTATTTGTAGTCTCCCCATTGAGATGGGGGGAATAATGCAAAGATTGTACACATTGTGCCTAACATAGTTCCATAAGGAATTATATATTTGAGTGACACTATTGTATATGTAATTTTCAAGTTATCTTTATAATGTAGAGTTGAAAGTCAGACATGGGGGTGAGAAGTGGAAATGATGAGAGGGCAAGTAAGTCATGAGTATTTACCCACAATCTAGCAAGGACGTTTGCAATCCTGGAGACTGGTGCAGTTATTTTCCCCTTTTTGTGGCTGCTTTTCAGGGCACAAGTAAAGGACACATGTGGGTTGACAGTGTGACTGTTCTTCAGAAGGTGGAGTCAAGCCCTTGTTTTGTTTGCTGTTGGCAAGCTTGCTCGAGTATTTGGGTACCAGGATTTTACTCAGGTTGTCATGTTCCCAGTGCAGACGCTGTGTGGGAGTGAGGGGCCAGTTGGCCCCCTGTTCCTCCTTTCCTTTAGTACAACTTGGACCATGTGCCTCCAACGGTGGGGAATGCCCCCATCGCACTTATGTAATACAAGCATCAGCTGGTATTCGCGTAGATGGGGCTATTGCGAAGGACACGCGCATCCATGTTGTGCCCCTTTGACTCCATCTTTGTAACGAGGCCTCACTGCAATAATATGAGAAAGCTTCTCTCCCAGCAGCGCCATGCACACCGCGCACATGGCCCCCACCTTTTCTCTCACTGTGTCTGAAAAAATGTGCAGCTCCATTCTCACGCTTGAGCCAGAGGTAATTGCAACAAAAACAAATGTAACATCTCACTCTTCCTCTGAGATCACTGTCCTGCGTGTGAACCGGCTTGAGCCAGGCCCTGTAGCTCATCCATCTCCACAAACCTGCTCATGCCCCCTCACCCTCGCTATCGGAATATTACTGCCAATGTAACCCTATGTCCTCGCAAGGTATTCTCTTGATGTACCAGATACGTGACCCCACCATGATGCCCACCTAGCATGCCCTCAGCTAATATCAGACCCTTGTCGCAGTATATTGTCTCCCACTACTAACAAACGTCAACCTGCCTCAGCCTTTTTACGAGTCCAGACCCTCGGCGCAATCAATGTTATCATATTGGTCAAGACCCTTAACCTAATACCCCATACACGTCTCAATCAGTGATGATGTAAATACACAAATTAAGTTTATAGGTTTATAATGATTTGCTCAAAGGAATTGCAATGACTATTATTTAGTGCATGTTTTATTAGGTTGTATTATGTTAGCTTAGTTAGTGGCCACCTCGCCTCGCAGCGACCTGACCCTCACCCCTCCTGGACACTGGCAGCTGGATCACGTGATGTTCACCCTCCCGCCAACTGGACAACCAATCCGGAAGAAGCAGCGCCTACACCTACATATGTGCTGTCACCTTTCAGCCTATCCTGCACTGTTGTAGTACCCTATGTTAGTTGCGTCATCTATGATGATGTTTCACTTTATATTGTCGTGTACATGTAATGTTTGCCAGAGCGCTCTCGGGCAGCAGAGTTCTCTGGATGCCAATTCTATATAAAATTCTTGAACTCTCACAACCTGTCCTCTTAGCCTCATTCCCTGTCTGGGGTGTGTCTCATTTATTTGTATTGCATGTAGTAAGACAGGGAGGGCTCTTACATTTGGTGACCCCCCGTGACGTGATTTGGGACAGGTGCCCCGAGGTCCGTGCCGTGCGGCGAGATACGTGATGCCCCCCAGCAAAACCATTGCATCCGTGGTCGACCAATTTGTGCGCACAACGAGAAGGGTCCAACGGTTCCCGTTTACCGAATACCCAACTAAAAAATCTGCTCGCCGAGGCAGGCCACGGCTTGGTTGGGGTGCGGAACAGATTGTGGATAGACCACGAACGGTGACTTTCTGACCACCCGACTGAACACGTGAGTAATGGTTTTGAAAGTTCTCAAGAGGTAAGGGATGGAGTAAGGAAAAAAGGGAGCAGGTAACAGAGTGGGCAAAAAAAAGTTAGGGTCTGTGTGAATGATACTCAGACTTTTTCTGATCTATCCTTTATGTCGCCATTAGGTTATGTGGAGATAAAAGAGGTAAAATAAGAGTAAGGGATGCTAGTCAGAACGGGGTACAAGGCAGCGCCGCATAGCATTGTCTCATCCAGTGCAGGTAAATAAGTGAAGATAAAGAGAAAACAGTAGGAGTCTTGTATATGTAGTAGGCTCGGAGTAGTAATTTAGAATATTCTTTTTCCGTGAGTAAAATTCTTGGTGAGGTAGCGAGAGGGGAGCAAGAGGTGGGGAGTGCATGAGAAAGCTAGAGTAGGGATTAACAAACTAAAGTTATTAAAAGAGGGAGTAAAGTGCGTAGGGTGTATATGTTACATGTTATATGTTTATGCTTTCACGTGCAGTAAGGTGTTACATGTTGGTCTGTTAGTAACTGCTTATGTGTCTGTAAGTTGAAAAACAAGCTAACGTTGATTAAGAAAAACTGATGATGCAATGTGTACGTAAATTAAAATGTTTTGGATAATGGTAAATGACGAATATTCATAGTTGAAATCATTTACGGTTTGAGCAAAGTGGTGAAAGTGAGAAGGTTGTTGAAAAAGTGTTGGTACCAAAAGGTAAATAGAAGGTTGCGCAAAACATCAAAACAAGCAGAGTGTTAACTGAGGGTCTGTGCAGCTGCACGCGGGAGAGTAAGTGACCACAACCAAGGGCAATAAATATACAACTATGGGTGGAATAACACGACTAGCACATATTTGCCAACACCTCCCTTTGTATAGTAAAAAGATAAAAAAATATCACGATCAGTGGGTGGCGGAGATAAAGGGAGACAGCACAACACGCATATGGCCAGAGGGAGGGTCGTTTGATAAGAGGGCACTGGATCTAGTGTCTGCACACCTGCTAGCAAGGTACAAGGGAAAACAGTTACAGATAATAAGGGAAGTGTTAGATCTGTGGTGAATGTTCGAGGAAATAACACCCACAGGTGAGGTAAGTAAGGATATGACAGCCGAGAAAGAGAAAGCGCTGGAAGAGGGAAGTGGGGCTGCGGGAGGAGCATGTACGACAACAACAGAAAATGACACTACTAAAATATACCCGCTGATGATGAGGCCTGCAGTGGGATATAGCAAGCCCAGTATGTGCCCATGAGTCCCACCCCAACCACTCCAGCAAGAGTATCAGCCACTGCACCGCCCCTGTATGACAAAGGGGGGCTCTACAGCCCAACTAGTGCCCCTCCTGTGAATTTAGCACGACTAACAGGAGAGTTAGACAGGCAACTTGCACATGCACAATTGGAAATAACACGATTAAGAGCGTTATGTGATAGGAGCCAGATTCTGCCAGGGGGAGGGGAGGTGCCACCATTGGTGGCGGCAGACCTCATGCCTCCGCCAAGTGTCGCAGGAGAATCGACGCCAGCGCCGCCACAGCCGGCGCCAATACCAAGAAGGCAAGAGTAGGAGTGGCAATCAGGGGAGTTTCTGTTCCATTTAAATGGTAAGCCACTGAGAATAATACACCCAACAACCCCAGATATCCAGCGCGGGGAGGGGCACGAAGAGAAAGAGCTAGAAGAGGAATTAGAAGAGGTATGGACCGATTTAGATGAATATGAAGAAGGGGTAGTGGCGACGGGGTCTCCGCTGCCATTCCCATTCGATCAAGAAGATGAAAGGGCGGCACCAGGTGGCAAGGGAGATTAAGACAACGAGTAGAAAACATGCTGGTGAGTAAGACAAAGAAGGGAACGATACGTAAGACAGGAAGAAAACATAAAATACAAATGCTGCTAATATATAAAGGGGCAGAAAGGCCGCACTACATTCTGTGGGTCCAAATGGATAAGAACAAATTGTTGAAACTTCTCCCCCCACTTTCGGGTGGGGCAGGGAAATGGATACATGCATTCGAAAAGAACACAGCAGGAGTCCCACTAGCAATAGGGGATGTGAAAAGTTTGTTGGTGTCCGCTGTTGGTGATCCAATGGCTAACGGGATGGTGGAAAAGATCAAGGGCCTGCTTAAAAGTAAATTGTCAAAGTTGTGCAACACACTCAAGAAAAATGGGGTGTATTGCCAGCCCCTAGCAGTGTTCCAACTCAGAACGCAGCCAAGCAAGGACCATCATTTGAGCCCACACGAAATACTGACAGGCAGGCGTATTCATGCGCCACTCTCCTCAATAAGAAAAGCATCAGATGTGCACAGGGCTGCCACAGTGCTGGGGGAGGAATTTAAGGAATACCTTACACAGCTGACGCATGCAGTACGTATCATAGCGCGACAAATTGTACCACCCTTTACTGAGAACGCTGCGAAAGATACTGCAATGCCAGCCCAAGACAGTCCAGAGGGCCCATAAATGCCAGGTGAAAATGTGTATGTACAGAGTTTTATTCGGTTGTGGAACTCGGCAAGATTTCATGGCCCCTATGAGATCATCTATTGTACACCTACAGCTGTGAAAGTAAAGGGACTGAAATATTGGGTGCATCTCTCAGACGTGAGAAGAGCACGCAATAGCACACTCCCTCAATGTGAGCAAACAAACAGCACTGAAATTGCCAGTGGGATGGAAAAGTAATTACAAAAACAGCATAAAATGACAATGAACATGAGTCTGTCTACATCTTGTTCTCTATATCTTTCTCTCTCTCCGCCTCAGTTTCTCTCCATAACTTTATCCATAGCCTCCCTTTCTGCCTCTCCATCGGCACCAATGAAAAGTAAAAGAAACTATGTGTGTATAGAAGAAATGTTAATTGTTGAAAAGAAATGGTGCAACCAATAAGAGACTACTAAGAATGATATGACGAAAAGTGTAATGAACCAATTAATGAAATGAATGAATAAATGCTTGTCACTTAACTAATTTATATAACCCCTTCAGGTAACACAATGGCCAAAAGGAGCGTGCTCACAGATAATGGCGTAATGTTAGTTAGCGGTAGGGTTGTTAATAGAGCCAATAAGTACAATAATCTTGAGTGTGGACTGAAGTATTCTGCTATATTGTTTTCTATAATGCTATTCTTTAAGTCCTCGTATTACACTGTGGTCTGTATCATACAGGATATGAAAAAGGGGGGAGTGGGGCTCAGCTAATACAAGTTGATCATGATGTTGCATGGTATACTTATTTGCATTATTATCTCCCCATCACTCACATTGTCAGTGAACAATTCTTCATCAGTTAAGTTATATGGACAGGGGTAAAAACAATGTGGAGAGATAATGATTCTGCAAATAATTATTTTGCTGATACAAACGTCACCGTGGTGCACTTTAATGATACAACAGCACCCCTCCTTCCATTTACTGCTATAAGCCCGAATAATGATAATGAAACAAACGAGTATTATGGTGACTACTTTTGGGAAAATGAACCTAACCAGATGAATGTTAATACACAGACAACCAGAGAACCTACCTCACAAGGATCGATAATGTGCTTCCATGTTGCTGCTACCCACAAAGCCCCAGACCTATCAGCTACGTACACTGTGAATGAGTTCAATGACACAAAATGGGTAGGGGTGTTCCCTATACACTATCGAAAAGTTAAAGCAATGAATTACTGGAAAGGAGGGAGGAGGAGACTAAAAAGGGGGGTGCTGGGAAAGATATGATATTTAAGAAGCCAAAGACCAAGTGGGATACAAGGTCACACAGCCGCTCTCTCAGAAGACCCAATCAGGGTATGAAAGTAATGTAAACTCTTCAAAGCTTGGTGAACTCCAAAGTAAAATGTTTACATATTCAAAAATAATGATAATAATGAAAGTTCAGTGATATTTCATAAAGACTTTTATCAATCAATGGTTTTGTGTAAAAAATCTGTCTCTTGGTATGAGGCGTCATTATTATCTTCTTAGTGAGGAAGAAAAAAGCCACTAGCATTTTACATCAGACCAAAACAATTTTTTGCCTATGCATTTCGGATTTACAAATCCTTCGTCAGGGCAAGTCTGTAATTAACATGTACGTTTACATAACATCCAAAAGAAAGTGTATCACAATGCACATTCACATAAACAATGTAAATAACATACCAATCATTGTAGTGGTAGAAGAAGATGAAATCGATTGATACATAAAAGAAAAAATAGAAAAAAGAAAAAGAAAAAGAATGAGCAATAAGAAGTCTGTTAGTAATGGGATTAGCGATGACAAGTGATGCAGAACGCATTTACCTGAGAAAATGGCAGAATGCTTGCATGGGAAGTGGCTTGGAGAACCAGAACCATGAGGTGGGCAGAAAGCTGCCCGGACAAAATCAGCGCCAAGGCGCAGATAGGCTGAAATGTAAGAAAGATTGTAAGGAACCCGGGTGGGATCCGTGTGAACAGTACGTATCTTTGGTAAAGTGTAGAAGTTTGGAATCCTTGGGTGGTCGTTAAACAAACATTTTTGGGTATGTTCGTTTATCCATTCAAGTTCGAGAGCTTTATCTAGTAAAGTCTTCAGGTTCTGAGGATTCCAAACTTCTACACTTTACCAAAGAGTCACAAACATACTACTAATCCACCAGGAAGACCCATTGTTGCAGGCATGGAAAGCATCAACCAACCGCTGGGTATTTACATTGATTTTTTTCTACAGCCTCTGATTCAAAAAACTTCAACATATACTCGCGATACCACACATTTCCTACAGAAACTTAACTCTATAACTCCCGAACAGGATGATTTGATGTTCACTATAGACGTTAAAAGCCTTTATACGTCTATACCACATGACCTCGGAATAGAATCAGTGGAATGGCTACTGCTACAAGCATCCAAAATCCGAGCACAGAAAGAGTTCATACTAGCCCTCCTACAATTCATTTCAGAAAATTCTTACTTTCAATATCGCAATCAGTTTTACCTCCAAACCTCGGGGACCTCTATGGGAGCAACAATGGCACCCTCATAAGCCAACGGTTTTATGTATAAGTTTGAGACTGATAATGTACTCAACAACCAGCTTTGGAAGAATGACATTCACCTTTGGACTCGGTACATCGACAATATTTTTGGAGTGTGGAGGGGCACAAGGATATCCTTCGACACTTTCTTTGAATATCTCAACAATATAGACAAACGGATCCAATTCACGAGAGAAATTTCATATGACACTACCACCTTCTTGGATGTTCTCATTTAAAAGGAGACCACGTGTTACAGTACCTCAATCTTCCGTAAACCAACTGATCGCAACAACCTTTTATATCGTCTGAGTTTTCACCAGCCCAGTTTACTCAAAAATCTCCCATATAGTCAACTCCTAAGGGTTAAGAAGATTGTTAGCGACCCCAATGACTGTTTAGCCCAACAACAGATCATGAAAGAGAAATTTTTAGCCCGGGGCTATAAACAAGCAGATCTGGATACAGCATCAACTAGGGTCAAGAGCCTGACACGAGAGACCTTGTTATCTACCTAAAATCCTATAAAGAAGAGAGAACTGAAAACACCTGTATTTGTATCTAAATTCTCTATCCAGAGCAACAGAATTAAGAAAACCATCAGTAAGCACTGGGGGATCTTTAAAAATGACATCAGAGTACAAATTTTATTCACAGAATTACCTGTGTTTGCTTACCAACGTAGCAGGAATCTGAGAGATGAACTTGTGCACACAAGACCACCCCTTAAGGAACCGATAACCCAACGGACGGGCACATACCCTTGTTTGAACAGTACTAACTGCAATTTAGTTATCAAGGGAAATTCCATTAACCATCCCAGAACAGGGAAAAAGATTTTGCTCAAAAACTATGGTAACTGTGACAGCACCAACATCATTTATGGCATTAAATGCCTGTGTGGAAAATTCTATGTGTGCCAATCCACAAGAATGGCCAAAACAAGGTGGAATGAGCATCGTTCATGTATTCGTAATGCTAACACCAACTCTGCCGTAGCACGGCACTGGTTGGAGAATGGACATAATTTGACTCAGATTAGATTTGTGGTTTTAGAGGTACTCACAAGAAACAATCCACATGCAGACCTTAACCAGCGGTTGAATCGCAGGGAGTCATTCTGGATTGACAAACTTGGGAGTCTGGTTCCCAATGGGATCAACGAGGAGATGAATTATCAATGTTTCTATAACTTTGTAATTTCTTTGCTTTAAGGTATATATCTCTAGCTACTATATACTGCGCTATACCTTATGTGTTATGGACCTAGGCCACCCCGCTGTGTTCCCTGGACTTTTGTCTGGGACCCAAGGTGCCGTCTGGCGACGACACCATTACAGTGGGGTGGCACTTGAAGTATGACCCATGCCTCTAACCTACCCTCTGATTTTTCCTATGACTATATAAAACAGCCCCAGATGCCGTCGTTTGACGACACGGTCCAGTGAGGACATATATATATATTAATGTTGATATAGATGTTATTACCATGTGTTTACTTTGCAACTTCCTTTAAGCAGCCAGCATTCCTTTGGGCTCTTTTTGTATTCGCTATTTCTCTTTTATGACTCTCTCATCTTTCTTTTACTTGTTCCATTCCTGTTATTAGTTGCTCGCTTGTGATGTTTTCCTGCGTTGAAGTATTTCTTTTATATCTATGCTTTCAGTTTCCTTGTTTTTATCATTTTGTTTCCACAATTCTTGACATATTCCCATCAAGGCTGATAATTAATTTATAGCTCTGAATAATTACTCATGAACCCAATTGCTGTCATTTGTCCCAGAGCGCGCGCCTCGCCAGGTCGCGATCACGTGGTTTATTAAAGGAGCGTTGTCTGGGCAACGCTCCGATGCGAACAATGCAGTCACACGCCGGCAAGCGAGAGGAACAGTCCTACTCCTCGCTGGTCTTATGGTAAGCCTCCCTGACGTTATGACACGTACTGTTCACACGGATCCCACCCGGGTTCCTTACAATGTCTTTCTTACATTTCAGCCTATCTGCGCCTTGGCGCTGATTTTGTCCGGGCAGCTTTCTGCCCACCTCATGGTTCTGGTTCTCCAAGCCACTTCCCATGCAAGCATTCTGCCATTTTCTCAGGTAAATGCGTTCTGCATCTCTTGTCATCGCTAATCCCATTACTAACAGACTTCTTATTGCTCATTCTTTTTCTTTTTCTTTTTTCTATTTTTTCTTTTATGTATCAATCGATTTCGACTTCTTCTAAAACTACAATGATTGGTATGTTATTTACATTTTTTATGTGAATGTGCATTGTGATACACTTTCTTTTGGATGTTATGTAAACGTAAATGTTAATTACAGACTTGCCCTGACGAAGGATTTGTAAATCCGAAATGCATTGGCAAAAAATTGTTTTGGTCTGATGTAAAATGCTAGTGGCTTTTTTCTTCCTCACTAAGAAGATATTAATGACGCCTCATACCAAGAGACAGATTTTTTTCACAAAACCATTGATTGATAAAAGTCGTTATGAAATACCACTGAACTCATTATTATCATTATTTTTGAATATGTGAACATTTTACTTTGGAGTTCACCAAGCTTTGGAGAGTTTACATTACTTTCATACCCTTATTGGGTCTTCTGAGAGAGCGGCTGTGTGACCTTGTATCCCACTTGGTCTTTGGCTTCTTGTGTATTTTTGAATTAGGGTGTCTCCTTATTCGTCACAGCCAGCTCCTTTTTATAATTTGTCAACAAGGAATCTTCAGAGAAACGAAACTTCTTCACAGAAACAAATATTTGAGAAACGTGAACATCGTACAGTGGTGCCCACTCTTTTTGCTTTCTCCAAAGATATGATATTTACCACGGCCTGGGATTAGATGAAATAGAAGACCCCCGCCACCCTGATCAATCAAATAAATGGTACTCTGACATAAGTGCCACAGCAAAACAAGCCACGAATGTCTGCTCGCTCAGACAACACGCATAAGGGACACCCAAAATACTAGTGCCACAAGAAGTACTCTTGTCAGAAGCCCAGTGCTTAACTCATCTCGTATTGTGTAGAATACAGAGCACCTTCCAGGCACACACAGTTACAATAGAGCTGCTGCAGAATGAGAGAACATGCACAAGCATGCACCAAGGAGTAATTTGCATTAAAGAAGCATTCTTCATAATAAAAAGAACAAGATTCACAGAAAACAAATGGCATGGCGAAACGATTGAGTGCAAAGCTGAGGCACTCATAGGACTCACTGAAGGGAACTTTCAATGGGTAAAAGAAACATGTGCCCCTGTTTGGTCCCAGCACATTGCAAAACTTGCTTGGGTCACTGCACTAGAAAAGCCCATCAAGACGCAAAAAAAATACCACATGAGCTTTGCTTTCGCAGAGACGGAAAGGTGCCTATGGGTGTCAACAAGCAGTAAAACAAGACAATCATAATTCCAGACATTAGGAAGGGCACAGCTGCGCTCATGGATATGTACTGGGTCTGCGGCAAACAAGCATACCTGCACCTCCCGGCATCATGGAAAGGTATTTGTGCCGTAGCCACTCTACACTCGGCCCTGATGATAAGAGTCATATCCAAGGAGGTGAAGGATCGGCTGGCATATCGGCAGCAGGGAGATTGGCTGATATATCGGCAACAGGACAATCAGCTGGCACATCGGCAGCGCCCCAAGTAGTAATAACAGAGCCTCCATCTTATGACCTGTTATCAGAAAGTGACTTAAAAGACAGACTCTCTCGCAAAAGGAGATCATCAAACTATATCTCCTCTGAATCATCTGCTCTTCTTGCCGAGATCCCAGCAAAGTACAAACTCTTCAATTCCGCAGAGACATTCTTTGCTTCCCTCCTAACGCCAGGAATCCAGGCTCGAACTAACGCCAAGTGGTTACAAATAGTTCGCTGGGAGCAGATCCAACTTGTCAACGACACTGAAGAAGGGTTCAATGTGTTCAAGGTGGAACTTTGTGCTTTGCGCCTAATGACAATGCATAACCGGTACGTCCTAGATCTCCTCACAGCAATGGACAGTGGTGTTTGCCAAAAAAATCGGGAGCGCATGCTGTACATTCGTACCCTCTGAAGATGCAGATAATGGGACCCTCTCCCACTTAATCTCAGCAGTACACAGCCTGGGAGAGAGAATGTCTAAAGAGGGAGGAATAGAGCCGAGCAACTGGTTTCACAACATGTTCTGCTGGATACCATCCTGGTTCAACACCGCAATGAAAATTTTCATTCCTGTCATCCTCTTTATCATGCTATTTTGCTGTGTGTGCCAACTAGGTATCCGATGTTGTGCAAAATCTATGCCTAACTCAACTATGATGATGGTAACCATGGGACGACAGGCAACAGTAACAACTATGATAGATGTGCAAATTCAAACTGGGGAACCCAACCCACCAAAGTATCTCATGACAGCGGTGTACCACCACAATGGGGATAGGGTTGACAACTTATATCACACCAACATAAAAGAACCAATAGAGCTGCAATGGTACAAGGTAGTGTGGGTGGACCTAGATGGGTATGGAGGAATATATATGACATGCACCCCTGATGAATACGCAAGGAGAGGGCACAGTCTGAAAAGCGTATGTAGGGCATGGATTCCCATAAAAGGTACACATGCTTGGGATGAAGCGGTAGCCGAAGCTGAGTACTATCGAAGCGAGAACAAAAGAGCTAATAGTTTGTTACTTTAAATGTAATGAAAGGGGGGAATGTGTGGGAGTGAGGGGCCAGTAGGCCCCCGTCCCTTCTTTCCTTTATTACAACTTGGACCATGTGCCTCCAATGGTGGGGAATGCCCCCATCGCCCTTATGTAATACCAGCGTCAGCTGGTATTTGCGTAGATGGGGCCGTTGAGCAGGACAAGCGGCATCCATATTGTGCCCCCTTGACTCCATCTTTGTAACTAGGCCTCACTGCAATAATATGAGAAAGCTTCTCTCCCAGCAGCGCCATGCACACCGCGCACATGGCCCCCACCTTTTCTCTCACTGTGTCTGGAAAAATTTGCAGCTCCATTCTCACGCTCAAGCCAGAGGTAATTGCAACAAAAACAAATGTAACATCTCACTCTTCCTCTGAGATCACTGTCCTGCGTGTGAACTGGCGTGAGCCAGGCCCTGTAGCTCATCCATATCCACAAACCTGCTCATGCCCCCTCACCCTCGCTATTGGAATATTACTGCCAATGTAACCCTATGACCTTGCAAGGTATTCTCTTGATGTACCAGATACGTGACCCAACCATGATGCCCACCTAGCATGCCCTTAGCTAACATCAGACCCTTGTCGCAGTATATTGTCTCCCACTACTAACAAATGTCAACCTGCCTCAGCCTTTTTACGAGTCCAGACCCTCGGCGTAATCAATGTTATCATATTGGTCAAGACCCTTAACCTAATACCCCATACACGTCTCAATCAGTGATGATGTAAATACACAAATTAAGTTTATAGGTTTATAATGATTTGCTCAAAGGAATTGCAATGACTATTATTTAGTGCATGTTTTATTAGGTTGTATTATGTTAGCTTAGTTAGTGACCACCCTGCCTCGCAGCGACCTGACCCTCACCCCTCCTGGACACTGGCAGCCGGATCACGTGATGTTCACCCTCCCGCCAACTGGACAACCAATCCGGAAGAAACAGCGCCTACACCTACATATGTGCTGTCACCTTTCAGCCTATCCTGCACTGTTGTAGTACCCTATGTTAGTTGCATCATCTATGATGATGTTTCACTTTATATTGTCGTGTACATGTAATGTTTGCCAGAGCGCTCTCAGGCAGCAGAGTTCTATGGATGCCAATTCTATATAAATTCTTGAACTCTCGCAACCTGTCCTCTTACCCTCATTCCCCATCTGGGGTGTGTCTCATTTATTTGTATTGCACGTAGTAAGACGGGGAGGGCTCTTACAACGCTTACCCACAAGACCACAAACACTTGTTTACTATTGGTATTTTTTTCCCATACAATATTTCATGATAGATTGATGGGTTTAAAAGGTGTGCACCTTTTTTACTTTGCCAGCATATTTATGGTCTTTATTACTTTTTGCAAAATTCCAATGCTATTTTGTCTTTTGCATTTCACTTTAAGATATATGTTCACTTACTGTGCATATATTCATGAGTGCCTGGTCATATGTTATTCTTGCAGCTGGTCATTTTTGTCCCATTTATGTGCTGAGTAAATGTGGTTATTTGGTGTTGTGTGATGTATCGCAACAGTCACCAAGAGACCAGCCATAAAACAAGGGGCTTGGAGAATGCAGCTTAAGCAAAGGGTGTGGTCCATGGCAAATAATGTAATCTCTCTGTGCATTGCCTTAAAACATTGTGAGTTCTCAAAGCCAACAATCTTTTATACATATCAATACCACTGTTAAAACAGGACAAAATCAGTTTGTGATTGATTAACCTCTTTGAGAGACGGGTTGCAATTGTTTTAAAATATAGAGTAGCTATGGTCTACTAGTGTTTGGCAGTGCCCACCAGCCATTAAGGTGAGCAATACATAGTAACAAAACCTATGAAATTCAAGGAAAATTCTGAATGCAACAAAACTCCTGAAATTCAGCTAAAACCACCTTAACTTTGCACCCCCTGTTGCGCAGCCTATGACCACAATGAGGACATCACAGACCACATCACTGGTGACATCACTAAATACATGTGTATGACAACACAAATGACATTACAAATCATGTCACTGATGCCACTACTGGTGACAACACTAGTTACCTTTTTGTTATAATAACTGATTACATAAATTATGGAATTAGACATACATTCAATCGTTGACTACCTTAATAACAATTTAGGCCATGGACTTGGCCATGACAAAGGCTGAGGTCACTGGCCAGCACCAGAGGCCAAAGCTAGTGGCAGTTAGTGTTCAGAAATACCAATGTGTATGGTTAAAAGCCATGCTTAGAAGCCCATCAGTGTTTTAAAATATACAGTGGACAACATATAAAAGCTGTTGTCAGTGGCCATAGCTAAAGGCCAAAGCTAGTACCCATTAAAATATAAGAATATAAAGTCGGTACAGCCAAAGGCTGTGAACACTGGCTAATATTGTGTTGAATACCATGGCTGGTGTCTGATTAGTGTATATAATACACAGTGGGCACGGTCGATAGCTGTATCCACTGTTAAAGTCCAAAAGCTATGGTTGGTAGCCTGTTAGTGTTGTAAAATGTGTAGTGCACATGGGTGAAGTTTGTGACCCTGTCCATAACTGAAGGTCATGACTAGTACCCATTCATGTGTTAAAATATATTTGGTCATGCACATTAACCATGCTGAAGGCCATGCTTAATGCAGTTACTGTTGTAATGTGATGTCATCAGTGATGTGATCTGTGATGTCATCATTGTGGTATTAAGCTGCACAACAGGGGGTGTGAAGTTAAGGAGGCTGTAGCAGAATTTCAATGGTTTTGTTGCATTAAGTTCTCACCTTAACGTCGCTGCAACTAAAGGTTTTTCCTTGAATATTTATATCACTGAAAAATCATTGTTAAAACGACGTTATGTTTAAGTTGCAAAATAAAAATCTATGATAATCTGTGAAAAAACATTGTTAAAGGGACATTATGATCACAAGTAAAACTGAAAGACCTCAGAAATTCACCAGGTATGCTAAGCTAAGCAACCATAACTCGCACCACCACTTTGCATTACAAATGTTCACCTCAAAATGTACCTTTGCACAGCTCCTACACATATTTATCTTAAAAATCACGTCAGCTATTGCCATCCCTCCTCCCCAATAGCCAATGCCACCATCAGCTGGAGGACCTATACAACAAAAATGCCCAGTACTTCAAAAGACAATGACAAGGACCAAGAAGATGAGGTAGAGGAAGTGCCTACCTCTCGCAACCCAGAGAGAATCATCGGTGTGGCACTGATGGAATGTACCTAAGGCTAAAGCTACCAAAGTGAAATGCACAGAGTGAACCGTTGTACTCAGTCGCGGACTACCTGGACAGTACTCTAATGGGGCCACCTCCATGCACCACCACACCAAATCTCACCACTGCAATGCTCTCAAAAAGGTTGTTCCTTTCTTAGCTAGTAATAGGCTGTCTTACTCCACTTCATGTACCTCAACCAATACTGTAACCACAATGCCTATTTCTGTTGGACACAGAATCCCACCAGCTACCATGCAAGGGATAAAAGAGGCTGTTGATCCACATTTTTTGAAGAAAACAGTACTTTGTATATACTGCAACACACCACCCTGCAGGTGCAAGCAATTTAAAAGTGCTTTTGAAGCTGTAATCAAGGAGCATGAGAAACACTGCCCCCTGCCTTAAGTGTAACACATGTGAAACATCTTCCCCTGTCCACCTTCCCCTGCATATTTGTGGTTGGTGACTCTTCCCTCATTTCCCTTGCCACCTTACTTCCTGACCTCTCCTGCAAAATAACATTAAATGAATAAAAAAATACCAAAAAAAGGTTCCTTTACGAACCACATTTCACAGTTAAAAAATAGAACTAAAATAATGTATCTTATAGGCTCCATCTACTTTACATTTCTCAGTAAAGTAGTTTGACTCAATAAGATTCTCCAAAATTTCAATTAACATGTTGTGTTATTCTAATGGCAATAATGGACAATTGTATACAAGAGAAAAATATAAAAAGACAGAAACAGTTTTCTGTCCCAAATACTTTTCTCTAGCATATAACAAGGACCATAATCAATGGACCTTTAAAACTATCCAAAGTCTCCACAGTCCCTTACCAGGCCATGGATCATTAAAAGACCTGTATAGCACATGCACACAGTCGCACAGGGCAACCCTTCTACCCTTTTCAATTTTATTTTTGTAACACTCTTTCAATGCTTGCTTTCAAACAGTCACAGATCCATCCACCAAACACTTCCAAAAACTGTACAAATAACCCTGTGACCATGTTAAGCTTCCACACATCAACTGCCAATTAATCTTCTACAACTCTTTTGCATCTGCATTTCCCTTCCTTTTACAAAAACATTGTACAAAGTGCTCCTATAAATGCACATATGCATTGTGCAGTGAGAAAAATGCATACATAGGAGAGGCAGTACTGATGGGTAAGTGCTCATGAGAACCCAGGAGGGAAATGCCAAGGGATTACAAGGCGAGATGCCACTGTGTAACTACACGAGCCGAGTGCATCTTAACCAAAACATCCCTTTAACAAAGTTTTAACTTATCTCTGTCATTATCATCAGCGGACGCTGGGGATACAAATCATTGTTCAATTGCATACGGCATAAGGCTCAACTATGACCTAAGCCCATCCAAACCACCCCTATTATTCATTGAACCTACCCTGCATCCTAGATCAGTGTCCGCTAAACCCTAAAAATGTAACCAATGGACATTGTTCATGGCTTGCAGCCATGGCCAGTCTCCAAATCCATGGGGCACGGGCTTCGACCATGCTGCATTCCCCAATAAGCAAATCAGAGAACACATTTGCATTTGTCGAGGTCCAGGCCCACTACCCAGACACTTAATGTACATCACTAGTTTTTCCATTTACATTCTTACACTTCGGGTCCTTGTTAATGCTTGTCACGCAAGTTTGTTGTAATCGAGTCCATCACTTGAGGATGTAATCACAAACAGAATATTTTTTTCCCATTCAAACCTACTGATTCAGCCAAGATGTGTGCCGCAATAAGCAAATTACAGTACACATTTCTCCTTGCTGACGGCCAGGTCCCATTGAAGAGACACCAATATTATAGCACTGTGTTGTGTACTTACGTTGTCCCACTTTACAAAAAATAAAACGCAGAACACATTTGCAAAACCATGCTTTGAAGTTCTTGCTGACTCTCCTCATTCATATTTGCTGTAATCCCATCCAGCACTTCAACCTGTAACCACAAGCAGATATTTTTTTTCCCATTCAAACCTATCCCAATTTTACCACATTGCTGGTCCCTAGTGGCCATGCACACTTTAACACCATTGCTGTTCCCTCGTGGTCACGGCCAGTAGCCATATTGTCCAGTTAATGGCCACAATATTGGCCACAGACTACACCTCAGTCACCAAAAGTAGATCACTATTTTTTGTACCTACATTATGACACTTTTCAAAAAATATAACATGGACACATTTGCAAAACCATGTTATGTCCTTGCCAATGTTCCTTAAACGAGTTTGCTGCAAATCTGCCATGTTTTATATTTTGAAAAGTGCCAAAAAGTACATAAATAATATAGCCGTGTAAATTAGACCCCACTTGACAAAATCCATTCACGTTTCGCCCAAGCATTCAAGGTTGGGTATATAATCTTTCTGAAAACGTTTATCCAAATTCGTTGAACGGCAACAAAGTTAGAAGCCATCTAAACATGTTCAGACCCCCCTCTAATTTTGTCCCCTCTTGATAAAATCCCATCAGACTTTGCAATACAATTCATATCTACATATAAAATCGTTTTGTAAATGTTTGTGCAGATTTGTGAAATGGCAGCTCATTTATAAGCCTTTAAAATATTTTGTGACCCCCCTCTAATTTTGTTCCCTCTTGATAACAGAGCACTACACTTTACTGAACCATTCAGAGCCAGGTCTAGAATGACATTCTAAAATTTCATGTAGTTTCATTGAGTGTCACCACGGTTATAAGCCATCCAAAAACTACTTTTCATCAACCCTGTAATGCACAAATAGGCATAGATGTCCCTGAACATCTCTGATTTTCATGAACATCACAGGACTGCCCCGGACATCCAGACTGTGTGCAGACATTGGAGTTGAAAAGCAACCCATTTCTTGGCCTTTTTAAGGTCATATGCCATTCTCATTGTCGGATATACTGACCCACTCAGATGTGCCTTACCACATCACTTGCCGCATTGGTGCAAGCAACAGCAAAATGGCTGCGCTAACTCCTGTGCGTGCCAGGATCTCAAAATTGCATTTTTACAACCACAGAAATAATGGCTGCATCACCCTGCCACACACATTTCAGGTGGGGAGGAACAGAGTGCACACCACAGGAGTGTGCAAGTGTGCTCTGCAATATTTGTATTCAAATTAAGTGAAAGAGGCAGCATTGCCTTGCTGGAAATCTCAAACCACAGGAGGGTGCCAGTGTGCTCTGCAATATTTTTATACAAATTAAGTGAAAGAGGCAGCATTGCCTTGCTGGAAATCTCAAAATTCCCATTTAAAAATGACACCTTTTTCAACCTTAAAAATGATGCTTGGCACTAAATGTATCAATTTCGCGTGAAACTACTGTGATTGAAAAAGCCCTGCATGTCCAGGATCATTAATTATGTCTCAGAGGAACCGGGCCTCATTTGAAGGATAGCTCCAGTCAAAAAGCAACTTTGAAAAATCAACCAAGGACTCTGCTTTCACTCGTATGGAAAAGTGTGTGTATTTTTCTACAATGTATCAAACATCAGCTGTCTTCAAAGAACTTCTAACTCTCTGTGCCTGGTTAGTGTATGTATCATTGTGCTGATAAAACTCATGCTTCCAGGAAAATGACCTTGGTTGCAAAGGCAGTGTTTGCAAAGGCAGATGGGGCTGCCAAGTCGAATTTAAAAAGAAAGACATGTTATTAGCTGTTAACACATGTTGCAAAATGTGCTTTTGCTGATTGAAGAAAAATTAGCCTATTTTAAAGTAAATTGTTGGGTGAATGCCTGCATACTTAACAATGTAAAGGATTTGTTTCTGGTAAACGTACACCTATGAGCTGTTTTGATTCCACATACTTTGTTTAAGTCAATATTTAAAATGAGAGAATGAAGGCTAAAACTCCAAGGCTAAGTTGGAAAGCTATAAAAAAAAATACTCTTCAAGTTTCAGCACTGTTACTTCCTTCAGGAAGAGAGGCACACCATAAACAGATGGCACAGGAAAACACTAATTGCCTGCTTGAAAGACTTTGAATGGACCAGGACAACAGGATTTCACATGCTCATCAGACAATTGTCTTTGCTTCAAGCTAGGACAATAGCAGTCCTGGGCATCTCCCCTGTCAAGTGTGAAGGACAATAAAACCTTCAATCAAGAGAGAGGCCCCTCATCCTGCTTCAAAGAAACTGCCAGTTGGTGTTAGCTGGGAAGAAAAAAAATGACAGACAATGACTCCCATTTGTCTTAAGACTATTGTACTACTGTAGAAAGAACTTTAAAAAGACATATTTCAGCTGTCAAAATTGGTGAAAAGGTGGAATTTTCACAGCGTAAAAGTGGAATTGTGGGCTGTGTTGGAAAACTTGGTAGACTGTTGTGACATAAGTTGGACAGAAACAGTGATATACGTTGTATTACCAGAAAAGCATCCATGTTGCAAATGTCAAATTTTGTACATACATCCCTGTCGACAATTTGCATCTGTGTATAAAATTGGGGAATCATGGGCCAAATCTTTAATGTGTAAAATTACCAGCATGGGTCAGAAAGATGAACCAAGGTCACACAGACTGGAGGTTTGGACTAATCTGTGCTGCACAAAATATGTAATCTGTGTATCTGATTTACTAAGAGGTGGAAACTGCATAAATATCTGTTTTTGGCAAAATCATATTTGCAGTAAAGGAAATTTGGGAGTTTCTAGATACAGTAAAAATCACCTCATAAACATGACATCACTTTTCTGATATCCAACCAGTTGTGAATAAGGTGGAGACTATGCCCTTGCCCAATCCTATTGTTAGGGGTGTGGGTAGTGAAACCTACCCCTGTCATATACTGTAATGATGTCATCTGGCATTATAAATAGGGGCCCCTGACTAGCACTCAGGACACACACACACACTGATTCCTGATTCCTACCCAGGCATCCTGTTCCTGTCTTGATCTTGCATCTATCCATCTAAACTCCAGATCCCAACCACAAGGCTATGCAATTGCTGATCCTGCTTCAGATAGGCCTCCAATCTAAAATAATCTCCATAACCAAGTAAAGCGCTGTGGTGTTTTGGGGAAGCATCCTGAATGTACCTGGCTTGCTGCCGCTCACTGCTATCCTGCTATACCGCTATCCGGCTGATGCCCAGTAAATCCAGTAAATAGAACTGCAAGTCCAGAAGAACTGCAATTCCAGAAGAACTATCCTTTGGTATCCAGTCCCTGCCCAGCTGACTCTGCCCTGCTCAGTTTGTCCAGCTGCCTTGTGTTAGACCAGACCCATGTGGCAACCAGAACCGCTGACTGTCCAAAATCCAAACTAAAAGTGGACTGTGAGTATGAATAGGAACCATAGAAACATAGTAAATCTTGCCTTGCTTGGTTCCATCCCAATCTCTAAGTCTTCCAATGCTCATCTTGATAACTGTAATATTGTCACAATCATTCTTGAACCCTGCATTGATTCCTTGTGCTAGTGATAACTTATTTAATAATTTTGTCTTGTGAAATACTAAACCCTTAATCCTCCCTCAGGTAATCGGACTGGGTCCGCCAAGGTGAGCGCGGAGGTGCTAGGGCTTATTCGGCAGATCAACTACAGAGCTTACTGTGTCTCAAGCTGGTAGACTAGCCTGAATGCCGTAGTGAAAAGTAAAACTGTCCTTGTCAAAATTGATTTCTGTTCTTTTTTTGCTCCTTTATTTTCCAAAAATGCACCTCACTAGATCCTGCATTACTCACTCAATTTAACAGCTAGAGACCTCATTTCGATTTAATATGGTACCTAGGATCCACAGCTACCAGCCAACCCAGATTTACTATATTTCACTTGTTTTTATTAAAAACCGGTTGGTTAATTTCAGGAGGGAATGAGCATTTTTGCAAAGTTTTACACGTGTTATTTTTACTATCAATTGTTTTAAAACTTCCATTAATTTTCCAATTGTATGCTTTGGCTCAATCTATTGCTTATGATTGCTTGTAACTTTCCAGTGTTGCTCCTGTAGAGAATTGTACTTATTTAAGGATTTTTGCACACATTCATTGTTTTATTCAGCCATTTCCGAGTGTCACTTTAACCTTGGAAGGGTTCAAATCTGTTTGTCTCTCTTGTTTAGGAGGGAAGGTTGGATTCGAATTCTGATTCTTATTCCTCATTCCTGATTACCTGCTGCTTCCTTATATCTATTTAGAATTGATTATTTATGGGTTGAGGAATATTGCAGGGTAAATCCTGACTTGAGTGCTATCTTTCCCAAAATTCAAAAGTATCTTTATTCTCTGGTATTTTCTATCTGTGGTGCTATAGGGTTAATTTAAATTCATTGTTCACATTCCTATTTGTTATTGTCACCACATTGGTGATTGCTGCCCCATATATAAAAAATTGTGAGAATTTTTTGAATTTCTAAAAAAAAAATATATTACTTTTACCTAACACCCTGGTTCCTACTCCATAGTGACCAGGGGCATTTGAAAAGGGGGTGTGATATGAGTGGTGTATCTCTCAAATATTGAACCTATATATAACAAAATAAGCATTTCAGTTGTGCGCTGCATACTAGACTGAGACCAGGGTGTATCGCCTGATTGAAATCCTTAACGTCCTCACCCCTCACCTCCCCAGAAACTGTTTTATTAGTTTGACAAGTGCATTGCTGTGTTTTTTAATATGTTTTTATCTGGCTGTCTGCACACACCAGGGTTTATTGGCAAATTCAACATGGCAGGCATTTCCAAAAATCTGACGCACCTCACGCCTTTCACCATCCAATTAGCGGGTGCGTCTGATGTCTGTGGACCTCACACTCTGGGCTAATCGGAGGCCTTTCCACGAACTGAACAGGGACGTGAGTCTGCAGACACAAACACAGATATCACACATTCTTTTTCTACCTACTTTTTGGCCGTTTATAAAAATACTATTGGACGGGTTTACACCAAATGTACAAAAGCACGCTTTTGGGACCAAGCCGCTGCTCCTGCTGTAAATCTGGTGAAAATCCATCCAGCTGTTTGGGATGTAGGAGTGAGCAACATTTCTTTTTCCATTGTGTCTACGAGAAATACCACACATTTTGGGAACACCTATAACTTTGCGTCCCCTGAAAGAAACCTCACCATACTTTGCTGAATCTATCCAACAGGGCCAAATACTTGTTTTGCAAAGTTTTGTGAGGATCTATCTAGGTGGTGCAAAGTTATAAGCCCCCCAAAACGTCCTCTTTCTATGGGTTGAGCAATTTAACCATAACTATAGGGCCGCTACTGCAGGCCCTGTAATATATAGTCACTAAAAAAACATTAGTTACGGTGTAGTTATGTTGCATATATTTAAAGCAATAAAACCCTTGAAATTTGGGAAGTCATGACCAGCTTAACTCGGCGAGCTCTCATTGATGTGCCCTATAATCCTGTGTTCCCATAATGCCATTTTGTATGTCATTGTGAATCCTTTCTCTTATAATATTTATGTGATCAAGGGCTTTGCAACCTTAATGTTCCAAGTTAAGCTGGGCATGGCTTCCCACATCTGCTGAATTTCAATGTTTTTTGCGTTAAATCTGCTCATCTTAACTGCACCTTAACTAATGTATGTTTTAGTGAATTTCAAGGGATTTGTTATACCATATTTTTTTTACGCCTCCTAGCTATGGCTTTCATCTATGTCCACCACACATCAATATTCAAACACCACCATCAATATCCTGCTAATCTATAGATCTCCCAATAAAAACCCCAACACTGATATCCCTTTCCTCCTCACTCCGCATCTTAAACCAAATACCAAATGCATGGTACTTGGAGACATAAAATTAGGATTCAATGACCAAACAGACAAGAAAGCTGCTTCCTTCTGTGAATCACTCACCGATATGAATTTCACTCAACACATTAATGCCACAACTGACTGATTTGGTAGAACCCTTGACTGGCTACTCACAGCTAATATGCTTATAACCATAGACTCAATCCTCCCAGTAGATTGGTCAGATCACTGTCATGATCTCTGCTTCCAAAAGATCAGGACTTGCCCGACTCCCTTGGAAGCAGACCCATAACCCCGGTTCCGAGTGCCAGCCAATCCCAATTGGGACCTTTTGGACCCTGTCCTGGCGCCAGTGGCACCAGGCTCATAAAGATGCCCAGTCCCAGCGCTGGAAGCGCCGGGCTCATAATGCTTGGGTGGACTTACCTGCAGCAGACCATGCTGCTTACTTACCTGCCAGTTGAACCCCTGATCCTCTTCTGTTTGGGACTACTTTTCCTATTGGGTGGGGCAGGAGCCACTCCCTAGGTTCAGAACACTGGAACTCTTCTGTAAAGCAGGAACTCTTTTCTTACCTAGGCGTGGCTGTGGAAGGAGACACCTAAGCACTACAGGAGGCTATTTAAACCACACCCGATGGATGAATCTTGCTTTGCGTTATTCTGCATTCTCTGCAGCAGAACGCTCATCGTGTCGTCTGCTTCTGATCCTGGGCCTAAGGGAACAAAGGCTTACCATCCTGGAATCCAGTCTTCAGCAGCACCTGTAAAGACAAAGAAAGAACAGGTTAGCACTACGGTCTTCAGTGGCAGCGCATCTCTTACCTGGTCCATCGGCTGTCACCAACGCCTCGCGCTGCATTCCGGCATCTGAAAGACAAAAGCTTACCAGCTCTTCACACGCTCCGGAGGCCTCGGCGCTGCATCCCGCATCTGAAAGACAAAAGAAGGTGCGTTTAAAGACATTGGGCAACTTTATTACTCACGTGCCAATACTCCTTCCCACGCCGAATCCAGTGGGTATTCCAGCACCCTTCAGCTTCTCTAAAGCTCCGAACTTGTACCTGCAAGATAAAAGGGACAGTTAGTGCGCATCGTGAAGCAGGCTACAAGCGCTTACTTACGTGCTTCCAGGCGCTTCTATTCCTCACGCGGGTTCGATCCTCAACTCTCATCAGCCCGCCATCCGCCATCGCCGGAACCCTGCAAAACAAGAGATATCATTACAAAAGACTTTTAAGACATTTGAAGTGCCCAGAACTTACCGTTCGTGCAGTTAACGACGGACAGCAGTCCTCTGAGGTCAAGAGGCCTGCACCCTTATCCAGTGAAGAAACTGGTTACGGCACCCTGCCCCGAGGCAGATAGAGAGCTCGGCGTTCACTTACCTAAGGTGAGGGCGTTAACCTTTGGGGTTCTACAGGAGAAGAGAAAGGGAAGAGGAGAGAGCCACCCAATAACCCCAGTTCATTAATCCCATATTTTCTATCTGCAGACATCTTATTCTTCGAGTCAGACATACAGTGCACAGAGGTCCAGCCCAAAGAGCCAACCGTGTGTTACACATCACCTTTGAAGATACGGCATTCACCCAGTCAAGACCGGCGCCTCTGCGGGAATCAGGTGAGCGTTACAATCACTATAACATCAACTTCACTACAAATTGTCAGGACAGTAGAAAAACACAGAAAAAAAGCTGGTGACCTATGAGACAAGAAAGACCCGCAAACCTACAGCTGAATCTCTTTCCCCCATTATCATCACTAACCTTTAAAACCAATATAGTCAATACCAATAACCCCACACAACGTGCAGATATATACCAGAATTGTCTCACCATCACCATAGACATGGTGGCCCCCATAACAACAAAAACTCGTAAATCTGAAAAAGCGAGTGTTTCTGGTTTAATGATGAATTAGTAACTCTCAGACGCATTAAACGATCACAGGAACACATTTTTAAGAAAAAAACAACTTAGACACTGAACAAGTATTTAAATCAGCTAATAAAACCTACAAATCAGCAATCATTAAACATAAAGCAAACAACTATAATTCCAAAAATCCAAAATTTACAAACAAAGGAATCTATTATCAGATAAGAACAGCCCCACTACTACTCCCAATGTAACTACCAACAACAAAATCACCCCCTTCCATTTTACATTAGTCTCCCAGGATCAAGTTTTAAAAACCATAACTAAACTTAAATCATCCAATTGCTAAGGCAATGAATTCCCTACTAACCTCGTCAAACTCTGCGCACCCACCCTGACCCCTATCATCACTGATTTCATCAACACCTCTTTCAGCTCTACCGTAGTACCAACCAGTATCAAAGAAGCCTGGGTTACCCTGCTTCTAAAGAAACCCACATTAGATCCTACCGTTTCCACCAATTACCGCCCCATCACCACTGTCCCCTTCTTGTTCCAAATAATTGACAAAATTGCCTACCTACAATTTCAAGATCACTTAGAACAAAACCATCTTCTTGGCACTAGGCAATCAGGATTTTGCCCAAACCATAGCACAGAAACAGCCCTCCTTGATCTTAAAATCCAGATGGACAGTATTAGAGACAGAGGGAAATTATGTGTCCTATTGCTATTAGACTTGTCCGCAGCTTTCGATCTCGTGGACCATGATAAACTCTGTACTACTCTAGCGAATGATTTCTGCTTTTCTAACAATGCTACTTGCCGGATCAAATCATTTCTAATGTATTTCTAAAGTAGCAGCTGATCCCTTTTGCAGTACCAATAGGTGTCCTGCAAGGCTCGTGCCTCCCTCCCACATTATATAATGCCTATACTAAACTTCTATTTGCAGCATTAGACATATTGGGTGTTATCTACACCAACTTTGCTGATGATGCGCAAATCCTCATTCTTCTCTCCGCTGATTATGAATCAGACACTCACCTAATAAATAACATCTATTAAAATATTCAAAATTGGATGGCCCTCAACAGCCTCTGTCTTAACGATGAGAAAACTGAGATTCTCATTTTGGGCTCTCCCTCCAAAATTAACTCTCTCCACCTAATTCCATCACAATTGATGTCACAACTATACCCGTCCTTAAAGAAGTCAAACAATTGGTGTCTACCTTGATGCCAACCTATCTATGACAAAGCACACCAATGCCTTGCCTCCTCCACATCTTAAACAGCTAAACGTATAGCACACAGCCAACATTTTCTAGCCAGAGTTCTAATACTTTCTAAAGTAGATTGCTGTAATGTATTATTACTAGGCACTTCAAAGACTAACATTGCCAAACTTCAGCTCATCCAAAATAAAGCCTTAAAAGCTTCCCTATGACTAAAAATAATCAGATCATATCTGTAACGTTCACCTGACTCCCAGGGAGGCGCTGGCCTGGTTCGCGCTGCTGTGACCTCTTCTAAGGTGATGCGCAGGGTTCGGAAGACAGACTGGACCGGGCCCCCAAATCTGGCTTGTCTGGCTCGCAGAAGTATCCTTCTGTAGGCGAAAATAGGGGATTAACTGTCTGCGGGGTAATGCAATCAGCCTCCCACTTTCCCCTCTCACCCTCCTCGAAACCCGTCTGTGATTCCTCGTAGCGCCTCACCTTAGGGTCTGGAAGGACGAGCTCTCCATCCTGCTTCTGATGCAGGGGCGCGTTGGTATACAGTTACTTCACTGGATTTTCGGATTGGTGAGAACCAAACTTGCTTGGCTTCCAGGTAAGTTTTTTGATAAGAGGTTCCCCTTGTGTCCATGCATTAATGTACTAATGCTAGTGTCTTTTTCCCCATAGGGGCCGGGGTACGGAATGCAGGGGAACAGGCACCGACCCGAGATGAGAGGTGAAATCCTTGTAGAAATCAGGTAAGTCTTTAATGAACTTTTTTTGATAATGTCTTTTCATTCGCTCATTAACGCTGATGTCTCTTTTTTTCCCCTTAGGGGCCGGGGTCCGGAAATGCCAGGATGCGGCGCGGACCCGAAATGAAGAGGGAATGAATCAACAGGTAAGTCTTAACATGGAGATTTAGCTTTCCTTATTCCCTTCTCTCTCTCACCTTTTGTTCTGGTCTTTTTTTTCCTAGGTGCTGGGGCGTGACTGCGAATCCGGATGATCGCTGCTGAACATGGAGGCGCCCTGTAAAGGTGAGTGGAATGCGGCACTGCAGCGATCGATGTGATGAGCTTTTAAATAAAAGTCTTCCTTTTCAGGATTGTCGGCGAGATGTCTCCGGGATGCGGATTTAGCAGGTAAGGACTTTTCCTTCTTCTGTTCTCTTCTTCTCTTCCTTTGCAGGTGATCCAGGATGCAGGCAGGCGTGGAAGAAGTCAGGATGGAGGAGCAGACATGGTGAGCGTCCAGCTGCTAGATGCAGAACAACGCGAAGCACGTGTGGCTGTTCGGGTGGGGTTTAAATAGCCTTGGAAGAAGTTCCAGTTATGTATCCTTCCTCCAATCAGGTATGTATCCTTCCCCGACCACGCCCGGATGGTAAATTAGTCCCACAGGTAAAGTAGTTCCTTTCAGGCCTCAAGGAGGCCGGGATCCTGCAGCATGGTCTGCATCAGGTAAGTGCACCCAAGCACTTCCATCATGAGCCTGGCGCCTATGGCGCCAGGACTGATGTCTTTTATGAGCCTGGCGCAATAGGTGCCAGGACACTGTCCAAAGGGCCCCTATATGGGGTTGCTGGGTCCTTCCTTGGGGACTGGATGTCCGCTTTCGGGGACGCAGGGCTTGAACCGGCTCCCCGGGAGCGGGCATCATGACAGCACTCCCCCCCAATGCCCCTCCCAAGGTTGTTCCCTCCGGGGGTTTTGGTTTGTCTGGGAAGAGTCGGTGGAATTTCCTGACTAATCGAGGTGCATGCACATGGTCGCTGGGTTCCCACGACCTCTCCTGAGGTCCGTACCCCTTCCAATCAATTAGGTAGAACAGTTTTGACCTAAACATTTTTGAGTCTAAAATGTTCTTCACTTCGAATTTGGGCTCCCCATCTATTAGAATAGGTTCTGGAGGTTTGAGTAGTCGGGTTCCGGGTACCACTGGTTTCAGAAGTGACACATGAAAAACAGGGTGAATTTGCATACTAGCTGGTAAATCAAGTTTAACAGCCACTGGGTTAATTATTGCCGTAATAGAATAAGGTCCCAGATATTTTGGGTTAAAAGTTCGAGGCCCTTTGAGTGTTAAATGTCTGGTAGCTAACCACACTTGATCCCCAATCTGATCCAGAGGTGCTTCACTCCGATGTAGATCAGCATTCTCCTTGTATTTTCTCTTGGCTTGTTGTAAATGCGTAGTTGCCTCTTTGAAGGCTTGGGTAATTGTAAAATGCAGATGTTCTACTGCAGGCATTCCGAGGTTCTGAGGTGAGTCAAGGTTTGAGGTTCGAGGGTGATGCCCAAACAAAGTATAAAAAGGACTGTGGCCAGTTCCAGAGTGTACCGAATTATTATATGCGTATTCGGCTATCCAAAGAATGTCTTTCCAGTTGCTTTCAGATTGCTGTAACATACACCGTAAGTATTGCTCAAGGGTCTGATTTGTCCTCTCGGTCTGACCATTGGTCTGAGGGTGGTGACTGGTCGATAATCTTACGTCGATCTGCGCCATTTGACAACATTTGCGCCATAAGTGGGAAATGAATTGGCTTCCCCGGTCAGAGATTAGTATAGATGGGAATCTATGTAGCCGAACAATATTTTCGAGGAATTCTTTGGCTAGGACAGAAGCTGAAGGTAAACCTTTCAAAGGAATAAAGTGGGCCATTTTGGAAAACAAATCCACAATTACCAGAATATTATTGTACCCCGAACAAGGAGGCAGGTCCGTAATAAAATCCATTGATAGGGTGTGCCAGGGTGCTGGCGGTATGTCTAGAGGTTGAAGGAGACCGGCTGGTCTTTTTTTTTAACTTTTATTTTGGGCGCAAACACCACAGGACATCACAAAAGATTTAACATCTTTTCGCCAGGAGGGCCACCAAAATTGTCGTATCACCTTTTCCTCTGTCTTGGCAATACCGGGGTGTCCCTCTATTAATGCATCATGATAACCGGAAATATCTAGTTTGTGTAATTCCTTATGTGGCAGGAATAAGCGTCCTTAGAAATAAGGTAAACCATTATCTATGGTAAAGTCTGATCCCTTTTGTATCCAATCCTGTAAGGTTGTAGGGTCCAGGAGTTGTTTCACTCTTGCTTGAATGTCTTCAAGCGTCTGTAACGAAGTCATGCCTAGAATCCTCTGTTTGGGAATTATTGGTACTGGTTCTGAGTTTGTATCAGATTCTCCCATTCCAATTCAGGATAAGGCGTCTGCTTTGCCATTCTTGCAGCCAGGTCGATAGGTAATCACGAAATCAAATTCAGCGAAAAACAAAGCCCATTGGAGCTGCCGTGATGACTGAGCCTTGGCGGTTTTCAAATACTGTAAATTCCGGTGATCAGTGATCACTGTGATGGTATGTCGAGCGCCAAGCAGATAATGCCGCCAGGCTTTAAAAGCGGACTTAATGGCTAACAGTTCTTTGTCCGTGATTGCATAATTAACCTCGGGTGCCGAGAATTTTCTGGACCAAAATGCTACGGGATGCAGTTGGTTGGTTTCGGGATCTCTTTGAGACAGGACAGCTCCCATGGCTAGGCTGGATGCGTCAGTCTCGACGACATAAGGGAGATCCGGACGAGGGGGTTTCAATATAGGTGCGGAGGTAAACTTAGCTTTTAAATCCTGAAAGGCCTGCTCGGCTTCTTCAGACCATTCAAAACGTTTATTTTTCCACAAGAGTGCAGTAATGGGTTGTACCACGCGTGAAAATTCCGGGATAAACCTGCGATAGAAATTGGCAAAGCCGAGCATGCTTTGAATCCCTTTTACAGAGCTAGGTGATGGCCATTTGAGGATGGCATCCACTTTTCTTGAGTCCATTCGGAGTCCTTTGGGTGTCAGGATGAAACCTAGAAACTCGACACACTATGGAAAACACATTTCTCCAATTTAGCAAATAGTTTGTATTGGCGCAGTTTTTCAAGTACTGCCCTGACGTGTTTTCTGTGATCAGATTCGAAGAGGAGTACACCAGAATGTCATCGATATATACGACAACACAAACATCGATGAGTTCCCGAAGGACATCATTCATGAAGTATTGGAAGGCAGCCGGCGCGTTACACAATCCGAAAGGCATCACCTGGTACTCGAATAATCCGTATTTAGTACGGAAGGCAGTTTTCCATTCGTCGCCTTCTTTAACTTGTACCAGATGATAAGCCCCCCGGAGATCTAACTTGGTGTATATGCAAGCGTCCTTCACCTGGTCAAGGAGTTCAGGGATCAGAGGCAGAGGATAACGGTTTTTAACCATTATCTGGTTCCATGCGCAGTAATCGATACAAGTTCTAAGGTCGCCTTCTTTTTTGGGCACGAAGAACAAAGCCGAGGATGCCGGGGACTTTGACGGGCGAATAAAACCATTAGCTTGGTATTGATCCAAATATTGTCTAAAATACAGATTCTCAGGTTCGGTAAGGGCATAAATCCTGCTACAAGGGGGTTGTGCACCGGGCACCAGATCGATTTGGCAATCGTGCGATCTGTGAGGAGGTAACGTGTTGGCCTGTTCCTTTTGGAAGATGTCCTGAAAGTCTTGTTATTCCGGAGGTAGTTGCATGTAGGCAGAGGTTACAGATGCTAGATTAATCTTCAGGTTTTCTGGGTAGCAGGTTTGTGTACAATCCGGGAAGGTTATTCTCTTAGCTCGCCAATCAATTTGAGGATTATGTGTCTCTAACCAAGGGATTCCAAGAATAACCTGAAACTGTGGAGCCTTGATTACATCAAACACAACACCCTCCCGATGGCCGTCGGGACCAATAAGATTCACCTCAGTAGTGGAATGTGTTATCGGTCCAGAAGCAATTTCAGTTCCATCGACTGTGGTGATGTCATCTTTGCTGGTTTTAGGACGGAGAGGGAGGTTAATCCTAGAGACCAATTCACGATCCACATAGTTTCCAATAGCCCCACTATCGATGTATGCCTTTATTGCATGCAACCGCTTAGGCTGTTCTGGATCTACGAGAACCATTGGCACAATGAAATGCGAGGTCTGAGAGTTAGTTTTCAAGCTCGGCAAGCAGACTCCTACACTTGCCGGGCGGAGTCGTTTCCCGAAACAGAGTCTTCATGGTTTTTATCAGCGGCTCCTACCGCCTTTCGGGACGGTTTTGCCGGGCAATCTCGTAGAAAGTGTCCAGAATTCCCACAATAAAGACATAATTTTAACTGCCGCCTCCTTTCACGTTACTTTTGAGTTAAGGGTCCTTTAACCCCTCCAATTTGCATAGGCTCAGAGACATCAACTCCCTTGGGATTAGCATGGGTCTTGACCAACACCCGGGTCTCAAACCAGACCGATCTGCTTTTCTGTTTTGAAGTCTGTGATCCAATTGGACCACTAAGTCTATATACTCTGTGCATTCTTGGGGCGGATTTACAACTTGGGCCAAGACTTCTTTAAGTTCTCCGCGTAGGCCTCGATAAAACAACGTGACTCTTTTATCCTCTGGCCATCCCGTTTCCACAATTAGTCTATTAAAGGTTGCAATATAGGATAGGAGGTCCTGATTGCCCTGTCGCAGGGATAGAAGTTCGTCCTCCAGAGCTTGCCCCTGAGAGTGTCGAGCAAATAACCTTTCCATGCTTGCTTGAAACCTTTGAAAATCACAGAGAATCGGGTCATCTTGAGTAACCAGTGGAACTGACCAATCGGCAGCGCAGCCGCTGAGATATGACAATACAAAGGCTACATTGGTCTGATCATTAGGGAAGGCCCCAGGTCTGCATAGGAAGAGCAAACGACACTGATTCATGAGTACAGCGAATCGTTTGGGGTCCCCAGCGAAGCGTTCAGGTGGGGCCAGCGGCATGTTTCCAGGTAGATTAATCTGCACAGGGTTACTGGAAACCACAGGAGCGGGGTTCCCTCCGGAACCGGGTAGAGGAGTTTGCCCAGCTTGACCTTGCAAAAGCTGTCTGGCCAGGTCATCAGTTCTTTCTTTTGATATTATTAATTCCCTCCTGAAGGCATTAGTCTCTTGACGAGCGGCATGTACTTCGGCCCGTAATTCCCCCAGTAATTGGGCCAACTGATCAGTCTCAGAACTTTCCATAGCGCCTGGGTGGGAATTTGTAGGAAGGCTTCGCGTTCTGTAACGCTCACCTGACTCCCACGGAGGCGCTGGCCTGGTTCGCGCTGCTGTGACCTCTTCTAAGGTGATGCGCAGGGTTCGGAAGACGGACTGGACCGGGCCCCCAAATCTGGCTTGTCTGGCTCGCAGAAGTATCCTTCTGTAGGCGAAAATAGGGATTAACTGTTTGCGGGGTAATGCAATCAGCCTCCCTCTTTCCCCTCTCACCCTCCTCGAAACTCTTCTGTGATTCCTCGTAGCGTCTCACCTTAGGGTCTGGAAGGACGAGCTCTCCATCTGCTTCTGATGCAGGGGCGAGTTGGTATCCAGTTACTTCACTGGATTTTCGGATTGGTGAGAACCAAACTTGCTTGGCTTCCAGGTAAGTTTTTTGATAAGAGGTTCCCCTTGTGTCCATGCATTAAAGTACTAATGCTAGTGTCTTTTTCCCCATAGGGGCCGGGGTACGGAATGCCGGGGAACAGGCACCGACCCGAGATGAGAGGTGAAATCCTTGTAGAAATCAGGTAAGTCTTTAATGAGCTTTTTTTGGTAATGTCTTTTCATTCGCTCATTAACGCTGATGTCTCTTTTTTTCCCCTCAGGGGCCGGGGTCCGGAAATGCCAGGATGCGGCGCGGACCCGGAAGAGGGAATGAATCAACAGGTAAGTCTTAACATGGAGATTTAGCTTTCCTTATTCCCTTCTCTCTCTCACCTTTTGTTCTGGTCTTTTTTTTCCTAGGCGCTGGGGCGTGACTGCGAATCCGGATGATCGCTGCTGAACATGGAGGCGCCCTGTAAAGGTGAGTGGAATGCGGCGCTGCAGCGATCGATGCGATGAGCTTTTAAATAAAAGTCTTCCTTTTCAGGATTGTCGACGAGATGTCTCCGGGATGCGGATTTAGCAGGTAAGGACTTTTCCTTCTTCTGTTCTCTTCTTCTCTTCCTTTGCAGATGATCCAGGATGCTGGCAGGCGTGGCAGAAGTCAGGATGCAGGAGCAGACACGGTGAGCGTCCAGCTGCTAGATGCAGAACAACGTGAAGCACGTGTGGCTGTTCGGGTGGGGTTTAAATAGCCTTGGAAGAAGTTCCAGGTATGTATCCTTCCTCCAATCAGGTATGTATCCTTCCCCGACCACGCCCGGATGGTAAATTAGTTTCACAGGTAAAGTAGTTCCTTTCAGTCCTCAAGGAGGCCGGGATCCTGCAGCATGGTCTGCATCAGGTAAGTGCACCCAAGCACTTCCATAATGAGCCTGGCGCCTATGGCGCCAGGACTGATGTCTTTTATGAGCCTGGCGCCATAGGCGCCAGGACACTGTCCAAAGGGCCCCTATATGGGGTTGCTGGGTCCTTCCTTGGGGACTGGATGTCCGCTTTCGGGGACGCAGGGCTTGAACCGGCTCCCCGGGAGCGGGCATCATGACAATATCTCCCATATCAGAAGAGTGACCCACTGGCTGCCTATTACATTGCATTACACACAAATGTATTAACTTCTTTGCACCCACATACCTGAGCAAATCCAATACCAAAACAGTACCAAACATTACCAAACATTAACAAAACAGTAACAAACAAAGTTCTAAGATCTAATACTAAATCTCTCCTGGCCACCCCACGGTACAAGAATAAGCAGGGCTGAAGGAATATGTTTCCCAGTACTGGCACCTCAACTTTGGAACACCCTCCCCATTTATCTGAAAAATGAAACCTCCCTCCCCATATTTAAGAAATAATTAAAAACATGGCTATTTAACACAGATTAACTCAGCTTTTCTTGCTTCCTCTCAATGTGGTAGCTACTTCTGTCACGACTGACCACTGACAGGAATCTATCTGTACATATGACATGACTGTTCTCTGATGACAATCTACACCTTCTATATAAGTATATGTATATCAATGTAATCAATGTAATTAATGCCTTTATAAGTATAACAATGTAATTAATGCCTAAATCGTCTGCTTATAACTGACTGTAACAACGCTGTGATACCCCATTGTCTGGGCGTATAACACATGTAATAAATAAATAAACAAACAAATAAATAAATAAATAAATAATGTTCCCCCAATATGTTTCTTTTGGACCCACTAGGTGGCCACGACCTTTGGTCACTGCCACAAAACATGTCTTTTGGTCCCACCAGCAAGGGCCATCAGCCGTGCCACTGTATATTTTAAAATACTACTGGGCTGTTAGCCATTGCCCTTGGCCATGTACACTGTACATGTTCCCCCAATATGCTCCTTTTGGACCCACTAGGTGGCTATGGCCTTTGGCTTTGTCCACTGTGCATGTCTTTTGGTCCCCTGGCTGCTTAAGGGCCACTAACCCCGACCTTCGGCAATGGCCACTGTACATGGTCCGCAATATTTTTCTTTAGGACGCACTAGGTGGCCACTGCCTTTGGCCATGGCCACTATACATGTCTTTCAGGCCAACTGGTCAGTGCCTTTGACCCTGGAAATGAACATGGCCTTCATGCTCACTGGCCAGGGCCAGATTGCACCTCTTGACATATTGCCCCAATAGGTTACCTCACACCGCACTGTAGCTTTACAATTCTGTTCTTTTTGTATTCACCACATTTTTTTTTCTTTCTCTTTTTTTAAAACCCTTTTTCCCATAACCACGGTTATATTAGCAATGGACTGCAAATAACTGTGAACATTTTTAAATATTCACATTTACTATACATATGACACACTTTCCTTCTTGATCGCGTTTTCTACCATAACACTGAATATGCAAAAATAAAGCTGAATATTATAAATAACCCTGAATATGCAAAACCGTTTGCGCTCTAAACATGGTCCCCAGTCCCTCCCCGAAATCTGCAATTTGACATGGTATTCTCTTTCCTCCTACCCACCTCTAGCCTGATGGAATTCCCTCCTTTTTCCTCCTCTGAAAATTATTTTTCTACTTTGTGTTTTCAAATATTCACAAATAATTCAAAAACGTCTGTGAACATCTCTCGCACTGAAAAAAAAGGCGGCTTTTCCATTTCTGAAAAGCCTCTCTGCTGCAAAGTACCATGGGAGATATAGTTTTATTTTTGGGAGAAGCGGGCACACCCTTCTCGGTCAAATATTTTAACATCTGCTAGATGGAATAACCCCATACCCATCCCAAAAATCGAGTCAACGATTCGATCCCAAGTTGTTTCGTACCTGGTCAAATTCCGTCCAGCTGGAGCAAAATTTGGACTTTTTCTCTATGGGAACATGGAGAGTAGGCCGAAACAGTGTTTTATTGCTCTCTTAATAATTTAATTTTCATTATTTTGTATGGATCATTCCCAAAATGTCCAGTGTGGGTATCCCGTGACAACATTTTTGTTTGAAAAGTTTCAGCCAAATCCATCATAGGAGTCAAATGTTATCAGCAATTCATTTTTCTGGTTTCCTATGTATCTTGATACTCAAATTAAATACAGTGTGGTGGAAGCACTACAATTTATGCCATTTCCGAAACCTGGCTCAACCAAGCCTCTGGCCCTGCCCTATGCCTAGCTCTCACTGAATGTTTCACTATCCTGAGATGTGACAGGATGAGCATGAGGGGCGGAGGCGTAGCACTCATCGACTCCCTCCACATCAGACCTATTGACAGGCATATGGACAGGAACTGCAAGTTTCTCTCTATGAAACTCACCTCCTCCTATTCTGACTGTATCAACATTCATATTATCTATCGACCCCCAGAGCCCAACACAGTCTTTGAAGCAGACCTCATGCACATGATAGGGGAGAACTCCAAACCTACCTCCAGGATCATACACCTGGGTGACATGAACCTAAGCCTCAATGGCTCACTGATGCAACTTCCTCTGCCATGGCCAACGCATCAGACTTAGGTTTCAACCATTTCATGATTACCCCTACACACATTAAAGGCAGAACTCCTGACTGGATAGCTGACTAAAACAGCCAAATCACCATCATAGCCAACTCCTGATGCCCCTAGTCAGACCACCATATCATCAGCTTCACCTTTCCCCCACAGAGACAACAGACCCCTAGCTTTGTCATGTCCCAATCCTTGACACGAAGCACCCTGAAGATATCAAAAGAAACCATATACCCCCTTCTCACTCTGATAGGCCCAGAACTTCTTAAATCCACAGACCCAAATGTATTAGTCAATATCTACACCTGTACTCTTACCAAAGCAGTAAACTTGGTAACTCTGCTACTCCTGAGAAAAGTCAAACCAGCAAGTCATATCAACTCCTGGTTCACTGAAGACCTTCAGGCTTTTTGCAGTAAAAAAGGACAGACGGAAGCCATATTGAATATATTGCCATCAGCCAATTCCAAATCAACAAGATAGCTAGAGAATACAAGCAGGCGATTATTATTACCAAAGCAGACTCTTACAACAGCTAACTCCAACCCTGATGAACTATATATAATCCTTAGGGAACTAGAATCACCTTCATCCACCTTGCCACCATCTCCAAAGATAAGAATGGGTGCTGTAAGGTCCAGAACACCATGCACCTGAAAATCAGCACCCTCCAGCAGAAAATTGAGAAGAAACAAGCCTTCACTAGAGTTCTCCCTGCCACTCTATTCAAACCAAATCGCTGAAGACACTTCAATTCCGCTTTAGAGAGATATCGGAACTAGAAACGGCAAACATCATCAAAAATGTAAAACTTTCCAGGTGTAAAGAGGACATCTGCCCAGCTAACATTATTAAAGATTGTGAAAAAACCTTATTACCCTTCAACCAAATTCATCAACACCTCCTTTGCAAGTCTCTGAGTCCCAGCGAGCCTTAAAGAATCCTTGGTCCTCCCATTGCAATAAAAAACAACAACACTTGACCCGTCTATCCCAAACAACTCCCGCCCCATTACCACAGTAACATTCCTATTAAACATTCTAGACAGGACAGCATACACCCAAATGCAATCCTACCTAGAAGACAGCCACGTCCTTGGGATGCGCCAATCAGGTTTCAGGCTGGGCCATGGTACAAAACAGCGCTCCTTGATTTAAAAAAAAAAACAGCTGGACATGTTCAAAGACAAGGGTCAACCAGCGCGTATCCTCTTTCTAAACCTCTTAGCCGCTTTTGACCAGGTAAATGACAAAACCCTATGCCAACACCTCACAGATGCAGCCAACTTTTCAACTGAAATGACTTCATGGGTAGGTTCTTTCCTGGAGGCAAGGTCCACGAGAGTGTTCTCTGACTTGACAACTGAAACACCTATACCAACTCCCTGTGAAGTTCCACAAGGCTCCTGCATCTCTCCTGCCCTCTACAACATATTCACCAAGCCCCTCTTTGATCTCTGACAACATCAGCATATCCTACACAAACTATGCCGATCACACCCAAATCTTCCTCTCCGTGTTTGGTAGCTACCAGGAAGATTCCTGTACCGTTAACAGCGCACACTCAACGATCCAAGCATGGATGGCAGAAAACTTCCTGTGCCTAAATGAAAACAAGACAGAGATCCTACTGGTAAGACCTCCAGCCCTGCTCAAGCATCTTGACCCCCACCTAAGTATCATCTAAGCACCAGTAAAAACTCTGGGCGTCCACCTAGATGCTTCTCTCTCCCTTACCAAACAAGTGAATACAATGGTTTCATCAGCGGCTTATACAGCCAAACATTTCAATGCTGCCAGCCACTTTCTGACACTGTCTAGCTGCCTAACAATCGTCACATCAAACACACGGGCCAGACTGGATTATTGAAATTCCCTATTTGAAGGAACCTCCAAACATAACTTAAACAAACCACAGACAATCCAAAACAATGTCCTACGAGCTGCTATCAACATCTCAAAAAGAGACAACATCTCGGCCATGAGGAAAAAAGTGCACTGGCTCCCAATTCGGGAAAGGATCATCTTTAAAATCCTATTAGTCACACACAAATACTTGTCACAAAAGATTGCGCGATCCCAATCCAATAGACCAGTCAGAAACGTCCACGCTCACCGTCTGTCCTAACAATAGTAAAAAAAAGAGCAGATTAGGAGGCCCAAGCTTCCCGACTGTGCCAACGATAAACTGGAACGCTCTCCCACCTGCACTAAGAGCAGAAACATCTTATTTACTGTTCTGCAAAGCACAAAAAACCTGGCTATACACCTAAGACGCTACATGTTGAGTAGACCTAGGCCCAAGGTTGAACTGTAGCTGGATAAGTACCCTCACCAGAAGGGAGGATGGCGATCCTTGGTCTGTGTAATACGTTGACATAAGTTTGTTTGCTTTGATGCATGTATGTAAGTGGTTCCACAACAACACCCTGATGCCCGGCGGTTGAGATGCTTTACAAACAAAAAAAAAAAGAAAAACATGAACAAGTAATATATATCATGCCTTCATGCTAGCGCAATGCTTAGTTAAGGTTAACACAAAATTTCTACGGCATTTCAGAAAATTGGTTTTCTCAATAACATCAGAATGCTTTAATGAAACATCTGAAATTACTCGAGAGTAATATTTCAAGCTTGCCGCCCAAGTATGCACAATTTCAAATTGCGTGTTACAAGAAAATTACTATAGGAAAGAAAATATGTTTTGATCCCAAGTAACTCAAAATTGGCATTGTTTCTCAAATCTTCTTGCAAGCACCGAGGGTCCATCTGGAATGAATACACATGCTGTTCTAACAAGGGCTCTTAAACACACACTCCTATCATAAATGTTCCTATGACATGAGCACCCACTACACATGTACCTACTTCACATAAGATGTGGACATATGGCAGGTGCTCTGGAAAATGCACCTATGACACATGCACTTACCACACACTCCTACCACACATGATCCTACCACAGACACTCCTACCACACTCACTCTTACAATACTGCCATGTCTTATGATGCAATCCTATGACATGGGCTCCTAAAACGCCTGGTCCATCTACACACTCTTTCAACACATACTCCTACCAGAGAGGCATCAACAAGATGCGCTCATCATGGTGCAGAGTGTATGTGTTTCACAGTTGGTACATTTCAAAATTAGCATCTCCTAAAAGTTCACATCAAAGGCATGTAAAGCTGACATGGATGCCAGTTTTAAGGTGATCGAATTAATGTACACTGTCAATATACACTGTCCCCAGAGCATTTGTGTTTTATAATAACTACATTATGCAATTAATGTTTCTAAAAACTCCCACTAATTTCGAGTCTCAGCTGACATTAATGTGAGTTTTAAGGTGTTGGAATAAATGTATACTTTCAACTCTAACTGTCCACTGAGCATATGCGTTAACATTTTTGTCAGTATGAGTTTTTCAATACTTATATTACACAATTAAAATCTCCTAAAAACTCACATTAAAGACAAGTCCCAACTGACTTTAATGTGATTTTTTAGCTGATGGAATAAACATACAGTTTCCATACAAACTGTACAAAGAGCATGCACCTATGACACATGCCCTATGACACATGCTCCTTCGACACATGTGTCTATGTGACATGCTTCTATGATACATGGTTATATGACGCATGCTCCTGCCACAAACTTCCTTGTGAAATACCCTTACCACACACTCTTATGACACACACTCTAATGACAGTCACTCCTATGACATACACTCCTACGACACATGCTCTTTCCTCACATTTGTCTGCTTCACATAACATGTGGGCATACACCACATGCTCTAATATGCACCTATGACACATGCTCCAACCACACATGCTCTTACCACAAATGCTCCTATGACACAAATACACTCTTAATATACACTTCTTGTGGCACACTCTCATGACACAGACTGTAATGACACACACTCCTTCATGTGCTCTATGACACAAACTCCCATAATGTGTTCCTATAATATGCTTCTACACACACATCTACTCCACATGATATGTGGATGTTTAACACATGCTCTTGCCACACATGATCCAACCACACACACTTTTATGAAACACACTCTTATGATGCACACTATTCTGATGAACACTTACCATACACTCTTATGACACATTCTTATGACACATGCTCCTACACAATTGTTCTTATGGCACATGCATCTACTGCACTTACTCCTACTACACAAGCACATTTCTAGGACACATGTCCCTTCGACATGTGCTCCTATGAAATATGATCCTATAGCACATGATTCTATGACACACACTCTTACAACACATACTCTTATTACACATGCGCCTACTACACATAACATTAACTTCTTTCCTTCTTTTGCCACTCCTAACAGCACCTCTCGGCCTCCTCTGCCACCTCCTTCTTCTGCCACCTCTCTGGCACCCTCCTCATCCTCTCTGGCAGCTCTGCCATCTCCTTCTAACTCCTCTGCCCACTCATGGACCCCTTTACCACCTCTGCAGGGCTTACCTCAGGCCTGCACCCTCCACAGAAGTCTTTGAAATGTGGCAACTGGCTCCCCATCGCTACTCTCTACTCTTGCTCTGCTGTCAAACACTCCACTGACATCTGCCACTTCCTTGAAGAATTGGATCTGGATATCCTCAAACTCACTGAGACATGGTTAACGGCCAGCTCTGTCACAAGTTTTGACACTCTCCTCCCTGATGGCTTCAAAATCCTCTCCAAACCCAGAACCAACCATCCTGGAAGTAGAGTAGCTCTGATCTTTCCAGAGTGGGTTCCTGCATCTGTCCTTCCTTTGAGGCATATTCCTCCTATGAATGCCTGGCCTGCAGGTTCTCTATCTCTCCTCTCCCCTCTCTGACTGTGACCACCATTTACAGACCACTTGGCCAGGTCACCCTCTTCCTCTCAGAGTGGGCTGACCTCTCCTCTTCTCTCCTTGCCTCTACCTCTCAAACTTCTCCTTGGAGACGTCAACATCCACTTGGATGCTTATAATCCTGCCTCAGAGCTCTCCCACAATCATTGAGATACTCTCTCTTTTTTCATTCTATCCTCTGGCCTGACACACTCAGCCGGGTTCGGCATACTCAGCCGGGCACACCTTGGATGTTCTCATCTCCTCAGGCATGCAACATTTGAACCCTCTCACCACTCCTCTCTCTTAGAATGACCAATTTCTGCTCTCCTCTCACTTGAAGCTCTTTGTCCCCCAGGTGAAGCCGATCCTGACACTGCTACCTACATTCTCGGTCATCCAGTCCATGAAGCTTGTGTCAGTGGATGCCATTGCTGCTACCTTCTATGCTCATTTTATACCCGTGACCGACTCACACTCTAACACATCCCTCTCAGACCTGCATATTTCTATCTCTAACAGTCTGGGCATCCTTGCCCCTGTCATGTGAATATGCCTGAAGCCTACCTCCAAGTGCAACTCTTGGTATGAATCCAACTTCACCACCCTGAAACACAAGTGTAGGGTGGCTGAGTGGAAGTGGCAGGCATTGAGCACATACTCTGACAAACTGGCCTGCCGCCTGCTCCAAAGACAATACAGATTCTATGTCCTGTCCAAGAAGAGAGCGCACAAACAAGCCAGCTTCTCTGCAGCCTCTAAAAACACAAACACTTGAAAATATGCAAGGAGTTGGCCAAGCCTTCTGGTCTCCACCTCTCCTGTTTCCTCCCAGGCCATCTGCACAACTCTGGCTTCTCACTTCACTTCTAAAATTCAGTACATCCTGTCAACTCTTTCCTTTTCCTCTTCCTCTACCTCTCTTGGCCCCTCTATAGCCACCTCTCCCTCCCCTCCTTCTTCTTCCCAACCACACCAGACAATGTTTCTAGCCAAGTCTGATCTATGAAAGTGTCATCCAAGCAGGTGCTCCCCTGCTCCTCCAAAACCATCAAGGACCAAATTGATACCCTCACTCAAGACTTGGCTGATTTCTGCAATCGCTCTTTTGCCACTGGAACTTTCCCCTCTCCCCTAAAGCACTGCCTTGTGCACTCCCTCCTGAAAAAGCCTTCTGCTGATCCTTCCTGTCTTGCAAACTACTGCCCGATCTCTATCACTCCTTTCCTGGGAAAACTCTTGGCCATCTCCCAGCTTACTCTTGTGAGAAACCAAAGGGTGCATCACCCACTAGTCCTTGGAGACTTGTCAACCCAGTGGTCAGAACACAGCCATCACTTTTGGATCCAGAACCTGGGGGTGGACCAGTGCCGAGGATCACCTGGGTGAGGGCTCTGCGGTGAATGGGGTAGCCGATGGTGAGAAGGGGTATTCCCCCTATTTTGTTTATCCAACCCATCCTATGTTTTAAGATGCTCTGAAGTCCCACCACAGTCCCCCTTTTATACAAACACTGGACAGAGGAAGAGGGTGACTGAGAGTAACAACATTAACTTTCACACATCGTAATGGACATATCCCTCTAATTGGGTCAGGCAATGTCAGGCACTTAATTCTAAGTGCATACACATTATACCAATTAGCTCTCCTCACATCAATAAAAGTCAGAACCCAAAGACACACTCTGAGCAAGGCTGAACGCAAGAAGAGCAACGGACCAAGGGACGAGAGAAGCGGGTAGAAAACCACAAGAGTTTCCTACTGGAGGTTGTTGCCTCCGACAGGCCACAAAAGACACGTGGAGAAGGCCAGAATCCACAAGTGAAGATTGCATTGTGGTTCAAGGATGCCAGCGACACTCCCGGGTGAACAATAGAGTTGGGGAGGCGAGGCCAAGTCTGTGCTAACCTTAACTTGTGAATTGGGAATTGCAAAACTAAGAAGAGACACACACAGCCGGTGAGTTGGCAAGCAACTTGAAATATCAGTGTTTGTTAGAGTTTGAAGTAGCAACATTTTATCACAAGTGGAGGCTGCATGCATGAGAAAGTAACGTGAGGAAAGGCAGACCCATGAATAAACTAAAAGTAACAGAGTGGTACGACGAATGAAAGTAGCCCAATTGAAAGTCTCTGTGAAAAGTAAATTGTATGAAGCAATAAAACATGTGACTAGCTAAAGTGAGATAACAAAATGTACCTCCTAGAGAAGGGGAAAGTGAAAATTGAACTGGAAATGCTGAGTCAAAGTGGGCCTGTAGTAGCCTGTAAAGAAATCTACACACATTTAAAAGCCTTCAATTACCGATGGTGGTCTGATCCCGATAGAGTGAGACCCAAAGTGAAATACGCTTGGGGAAGTTTGTGTTGAACTTCATCATGAAAGATCTGAGCCTGGCAGAGGGGGACCTTCGAGAACTGTATGGTGAAAGGTCTGAATATGACAGAGGGGTCCCTTTGTGAACTTTTGGTTGAAACATTATTTTGGAAGTCAAGAAAAGAGACTAAAAAGTGGATGGACAGGCAAGTCTTGATAGACGTTTTGGAAATGTTTATTATGTTGGAAGCTGAGTCAGAGTGGGTCATCCTGCCTACAGGGACAGTCTTACTCCGTAAGGTCTATTGTGGAGAGGAGAGCTGGTTCAACCAAATTTATTCTTTTGAACAGTGATTTTTCCTTTTTCATATATTTCTCCTTTTTACACTTTTTTGTACAAGAGATAGGGTAGGCATTATATTTTGTTAGCATAGGACATTTTGATTGTACAGACTCCACTAGGAATGCTTTATTTATTATTTGATTTTCGAGACTACTCCCATATTAGTTATAAGGCAAAATAGGAGTTTCTCCAGCCCCAACAATTTCATTAAAGGTTTTACAAATTATACCCATTGTGTCAGGGTCATACTTGTGATACTATTAGACACCCTACCAATAGCCCACTATCAATTGTGACAGTGGAGCTGAATCATCTTAAAAATAAAACCCTCCCATATATTCATTAGACCTAATGCCTCAAATCCCCCTTTTCCTGTACCTTTTTTTTTGGGGACCAAACCCCCCATCAAAAACAAGTTCAGAAGGTCAAGCGACTTCAAAACCCTCTCTGAAGAGGTTTAGACCCTTCTTTTCTGAGTCTGAAACCCCAACAGAGGGACCCTTCACCCCTCCTGAAAATATTAGCAATATTGAAACAGCCATACCTCAACTGGCCGCTCATCAGATGCACGCCGAAGCCCGACCTCAAGAAAATCTAACAAATTTGTTTTAATTACAAGCCAGTCCCCTATTAACTAAAGGGATATTACAACCCTACCAGGAAGGAGACGTAGGGAATTATTTTCTGAATTTTTAGCCATTTGCTGAACATCTGGTATGGGTAAAAAACTTAAAGAATTGCTACTTGGGACTTCTATTAAAAGGTGAGCTACAGACCTCTTACCAGTTACTTAATCTAGGCTTGGGGCTTGGGAGCTTCCTTCATATCCATCAAGGAAGGACTCCTTAAAAGAGGAGGCCAGACCAATAATTCTTAACGATAAAAACTAAGACCCATCAGATTAAACCCCGGTCAGAACCCACTTGAAGTAGGGGAGCAAATTAAAAACACTGTTTCCCGGGGGGCAGGATTACAACTCTGAAGGAGTTAATAGAAATGATTATCTTGGAACAGTTTAACAACTCGTTACCACCTTTTCTATAGAGAGCCATATTGCAACTAAATCGGCCCACCCTTAGCATAACTATCGAGCCTGCCCAAAATCATTCGTATGCAGTAAAACTTTTCCATACCTTACATAAAAATGAAGATAGAAAAGATCAAAAACCAACACACTGCTCACAAAACCTGGCATTAGAATGAGGGGGACTCTCTAAAACCCTGTTTGGATTCTGTGTCAGGGGGTGCCCGGGAGGAAGACACTGGTGAGGCTCGTAGTGCTAATAAGAGGAGGAAGCAACGCAGCATCAGAGGTCCCCTAGCGTGGATAGGACACAGAATGGCAAGTGCGCAACTCTAAAGACTCTGGAGAAATGGGTATGCTCAACCATTAAGACTCTGGAGATATCCTGGGAGTCCTGGAAGCTGTAAATCTTGCCCATAAACGATAGCTTCATAGGGCTATTATGAGGGCAGGATTTTGTATCTAATGTACACATAGTGTGTACGCGACATATTCGATAGCTGTATCGGGCTATAAAAAGGGCAGCAAGTGTTTTGTTTGTACACAGGGCGTGTATGCAGAGCAGGTGGCAGTTGGGTTTCGGAGCTCTGCTCAGCTGGAGGTTGGAGGCGTAATGGTGATGTCAAGGGGCGTGTCATCTGTTTTGGAGCCATTACTGAACAATGGCAAAGTTCGATTGACATCAGGAGGCGTGTCGTCTGTGGAGCGTTCAGAGAGTGTCGATAAGGTTATCTTTTCCAAACAAGGAAAGGTTGAGCTAGGAAAGCGGAAAGAGGCCGGTGGCGCAGTTTTGTTTTGGCCGAAGGATAGTAGTTTCCAGGGAGATACTGGTGATGTTGGCCACAGGTTTAAGAACGGGATAGCAGACAACGAACGGCAGGCACAGGATGCGTTGCAGTATGGCAAGAGAATCAGGTTGGTGTGTGGGGAGGAGGGTACTGAGCCCTGTAATGAGACACATGTTATTTTTAATGACTTTAAAATCCAGCGAGGGGAAGTTTCTCAATTGCAAACCCATTCTCAGGAGGAGCTGCATTTTTCACAATTGGATGTTGGGGTTGCTCAAGGATTGATGAAGTCTGTGTGTTCTAAAGGCTGCTGGGTTTATCGCGACAGAGGTGTTGCACTCTGCAATTGCTGCATTGGTGCACTACAGCAGTTGGACACTCATTGGGAGGAAACCTGGGGTCACTGCAGGTCTTGTGGGGAGCTCATGGGTGAGCCTGTAGGCACATCATTGACCCTGTTCCCAAATCCCACACATGCTCTAGAATCCTCACAGATACTCTGTAATACCTTTACCAGCTCAACTGGGCACCCCATGGACCAGACCACCTGCCATAGTGTAGCTCTATCCACTCTATCAAATGCTGTGCTCAGGTCCATGAATGCAAAGTATTCCCCCAGTTCCAGATAGGAGTTAAAACAGTTAGCACGTAATGGGGCCCGCAGTTCCAATTCCTCCTTAATAGGTCAGCAGGTATTGAATCTGGTCCAGGAACCCGGTTATGCAATAGCCGACTAACTGCGGTTTGCACTTCCTTCATAGGTAAGCGGAGTGTGGAGCTCCCCGTCCTGAAATCTGACTACTTGACCTCTAAACAAAGACTCATAGTGGTCTGACCAAACCTTAGCACTTACATGGTTTGATCTGTGGGTCTTACCCCTCTTAAAAACTGGGCCACCCGCTACAAATTCCCAACATTTTTTGGAGTCTAGTTGAGACTGCTAAAAGGACTTCTTCCCATGCCGGGTCTTCTAGGCAGTTCTTTCTAAAATCCAGAGCAGTATTGTACTGTGCCCTTGCACTGATTACCTATGTCCCAGTGCTAGCCTTATCCCGCACGATCCCCTTCAGATTATTCTGTGCTGTCCTACATGTTTCATCAAAGCATCTGTGCATATTGGTTTACCAGTTTTGAAATCATGCTGGAATTGATTGGTAAGGGAATTCCATAATTTGTGTGATGCAAGTATGGTTGCCCTTAGCTCTGCGTCATTAGAGAGGATATATGCAATATGATCCAGGTTAGGTTGGACCTCCTTGAACTTTGTAGACACTGGGTCAATCATGGCCCATTTTACCCTGCGTTTACATAGGGGATTCATATCACAGAAGTCCAAGTGTGGGTGATTAGCTGTCAAAAATCCCAGGATGTCCCAGACTCAGCACCAAGCTCAAAGGGAAGTGGTCACTATGGATCTAATCTATGACTTAAAAATCCACAATTAGGGGCCATTATTGCACAAGCATACACATATAATCAACAGTTACCCATCTCCCTGCCCATACTCCTCCCTGGCCCTACCTGACATTGCCCTTAAACCCCTCTCATTTTAGGAACATCCCACTCCTGGTGCTGGGTTAATGGGTCAGTGTGGGATGGATAAACAGCAACTAGGGGGACGAATGAACTTGTATGAGTGCTGGCCATCTTGGTCCGCAAAGCTGGATTAAGTAAAGAAACAAGATAGTCCAGCATCATCGGGCAATCACTGAGACTACCACACAATCCCCCGCTGTCCATTTGTTGGTCTTTCCTACCCAGGACACCCTTCTTGCCATCAAAATGCCCCTGGGATTGATCTTCATCCCCGCTAGGCGAGAATGAATTCTTTGGGAAGTTTTATTAATGAAGGAGGTTTTTGTTTCTTCCATACCTTTTTCTAAACATGACAATCCCATTATAACTCCTACCAGAGGTGCTATTTCTGGCGGGAGATAAATAACTACTTGTTTTTTGCCCTGAGCAGTGGATTTCCATAAAGGATGTGGTCCAGGGATAGATGTTAACATTAGTCCATTGCTAGATATCATGGCAGGTCCTTCTGAACCTTCCCTATTCTGATGAATATGCACCGGCGCTACCGAAGGTTCGGGCTGTTGAGTTCCACAACTCTCTGTCAGGACTCGGTTAAGGATTTAATTCCTTACAGTGATGACAGTGCCAGCCAAAGTGGATGTGTTTCGTAGGTCCACAATTTTCTTAAGCTCCTGCACATCACTCTTTACCCCCTGATTAAATCATCAATAATACAAAGAGATATGTTTTGGAGAGTCTTTAAGTGAAGCGATCCCAGAAAAGATAGTGACACATTTTTTATCCAGAACCTCATCTAATATTTTAAAATCACTGTAAACCGAGTCCAATGAGTTATGAATGAAACTTGATAATGGAGGATGTGGCTGTATACCCTCCCTGCCCCGTGTCAACAGATTCTGTCCAGAAAACACATGTTCTTGGCCCAGAGTGCCCAGAGAGGAGGGTGTTCCAATCATCACTTATTCACTAGGGTTGAGGCATTGGGATAAACTGGAAGGGCTACTGTTTGGCGAAGGCAGGCATGATTATCTTACATATTGCACCATGGTTCGGGTTGGATGTGTGTGATGCCATCCTGTTAGAATGTGGCTGTAATGTGGAATGTTGGTGCTTGAGGTTCTTGAGGGGACCGTTGGAGTGAGCTGATGAACTGTAACATTGTATCTGCAATCTGCACTAAGAACTAATAAAGGTGCTTTAATCACATGAGACTACAGACCTCTTATGCACGTGGTCCACTTCGTTACAATTGGCGACGAGGATGCCTTTCAACTGTCTGCAGCAATGCATGCAATGGGTGTAGAGATTTGGGGTGTAAGCGGCAGCAGCTTGCTAAGAAAGTTCAGTGGACAGCTGTCGAAAAGGGAGACAGTGGTGGCCTCGGCAGCCAACCAAGACAAGACTAAGTAGGAGTCCATGAAGAGGCTGCTGCTGGCCAGAGCGCTATAATTACACCGTGGAGGCAGCCAACCATGACTGGACTAAGTACGCCCCGGTCCACCTCTCACAAAGAATCCACCCCGTCTCCTCCACAACGCCAACCAGGTCACCATATACCAACATGCTCTGTGTGCCACTAGTAAAAAGAGCCAGTGCTGGAGGATCCAGCTTCCCTTATCTCGCACCAACACACTGGAATGCCCTACCTCCCAAAATCCGAGGTGAGCCCTCCCTCATTGCCTTCCGGAAAGCTATGAAAACCATCCTCTTCACATAAGGTCTCTCGCAGCACCATGTTTGCCAATAAACTGCCTGTATTGTAATAACCAAAGATGCATGAGCTGTAATGACTAATCTGTTTGTAGCAATCATAATGTGCCAACGACTGCTACCAATCCTGTACCCCCTGTAACTAAGTTCCTGCAAGTAACAGCGCCACAATGCCCCTGGGCTGTCTGCGCGCTATATAAATATAAATAAATAACATAAATAAATAAATAAATACGTATCTATGAAGAGGCTGCTGCTAGCCAGAATGCTGTAAATACACTGTAGAGACGAGCATTGAGGAGACATCCACCAGTCCCACCCCCAGGGGTCCCGGGTGAGAGGGGACTGTGTACTAGTTTTGTATTTGGCTCGGGGCTGATTCTGCTAATTAGATGCTGTGCGAGGCCAGAGGTTCTTTTGAGTTTATCATTTTGGGACGCAACTAAGACGAGACATCTGGAGGGTGTGCATGTTTTAAACCTCTGGGGGATAGAGCCGAGCAAACGTTTCAGCTGGCAATTTGGCCAGTGATTCTCAGGAGGACAGGAGTTTGTGCCTGTCAGTACACACAGCGTGTATGTGTAGCTGTGTCTGGTGTGGCACAGACAGTAAGAGGTCAGTCTATGTTAGTACACAAGGTGAGTACAAGAATCTGGTTTGGCGGTTGGGGCACGGAGCTCTGTTTAACGTGGAGGTCGCAGCAGAAGTGATGACAACGGAGGGCGTGACGATGCCGGTTGAGTGTTCAGAGGACGCTGTGCAGGTGCCTTCATCTAATGAAGGGAAGATCGCCATGCTGGGAAAGCGTAAAGGAAGCATGGATTAATTTTGGTTTATTCTTGATACAGGAAGCAATAGTGCTGCTGTGAAGGCAGTTGAACTCACGGAAACAGAGGGTGTTGCGGCAAAGGCAAATCAACTTAGGTTACTAGACACCTTTCAGTATGGCAAAAAGATCAAGTTGGCTGGCGGCGAAGGGAATGAGTTTGAAGTTCGCCTGGAGGATGTGCAGCTGAAGGAGATTTCTGTGCAGCATGGGGAATCCATTATTCAGCCAGTAGATATTTTGGAAGAGTGTCTACAACACCAGTGAGAGAGGTGGGGAGAGTTCAAGGCCCAATGAGATGTGGGCATCCCGGAAGCTGTTGGGACTATCGGGACAGGAGAGTTGCACTGTGTAATTACTGTTTAGGTTTGTTTCATGAGTTCAAAGTCCATTGGGAGGAAGCTTGTGGACATTGTAGATTGTGTGGGGAGTTATTAGGTGAAGTTGTGGACATCTCTATAGATCTATTGTCTCACTATCAAGTCAGCAGACGCCGCTCGAGCAACCTCGCTGCTTCGTCCCAACTAACTATAAAGACACTACGTGTTCAAGTGTCGAAGGAAGCAACTCCCTCTTGAAACTCGCCCATGAAATGAGATGGAGATAAAGAGATTTGAAGCTCCACCCACTTGCGAAAAGGGTCATAGACTAGGGTAATACAGAAAATACCCTCCAATTTCTTATTTCTTCTCCGTGGTCCACAACTACGTTCTCCGCCACAGATTTGGCTTTTCATACGGAAAAAGGGTGAAGACGTTAAGCTTTTACTAAATCATCACTGTCCTGAAGATGGCCCAACACTGACTATCTAGACCACCGTAGACAACGATGGGACTATTGAAAAGGGGCCGAAACATATGTCGACCTATAGAAAATCCAATTGTGTGTTTTCCAATTGTCATACATATTAATAATAACTAATATGTGCTAAGAAAATGTTAACTGCTGAACCCGGATGTCACAGAACGAGTGAATTGGTATGAATGGAATGAGTGAGATATGATAAAGCCTATTAAGTGTATATTTTTCTACTAAATTTTATTTTATTTTTAACTATTAAAGAGATTTTTTGATATATGTATTACGGTTTCTGTATACCAACTGTCTCTCTTAAAAGACAATAGCTGTAGATTCATATGCCAGCTTCTCAGCACCTGTACCTGTTGTGTTACCAGACCTAGAGAGAGGGGTAGTCAGTCTGCCTCTTGTGTTTCTACATCTCTATATTAGTCCTAGAGGAGTTTGATCCTGATTTTTTGAGATTTTTCAGGAACTTGTCCTGTTATGACACAGAGTATTAGTGAGGTTCTAGAGGTGTGATGTGAGGCCTTTGTTCTGTAATGTCAGAATGGTAATTGTGTATGTTTGCGAGACCAAATAGCTTGTATGGGAGTATGCCGTGGCCTTTGTTAGTCGGATGTTTAGACAGGATAGGTGTCTTTTAGCATGTACACATTTACACAGTTTGCCACATTTTATGCAATTCTTTTGTTAATACTGTTTTAACAGATCGTCGAGCAATTCAAGGACTGTCTTTTGTGGAATTGGGTTTATGTTTAATCCCTTTTTCTTTCAGGTTGTCAGGGAATTCAACGACTTTGAGCGAAAAGTTATGCAACTTTTAATATTTGTTATCTCACAGTCATTAGAAATGTGCTAATTTTCTATGGAAATGTTATGTGACTGTCTGTTTGTTGATTGTCAGGTGAGGCTGTCACAGGGTTCTGTGTGTATGGACCGTTTTATGTAGGAGTGTGGTTGTGAATGATGGTGGTCTTTGGTTAACGATAGAAGTGAAATGTGTTCTAGGGATTTGGGACCTCTGAAATTTGGTAGAGGTGAAAAGTGTTCAAGGGATTTTAGACCTCTGAAGTTTGGCTAAGTGTTTTATTGGGAGTTGCTGAGGGGTTGAGTGTCTTATTTTATGTGGAAGGGAGTTGGGAACTTCAGTGGTTTATGGGGAAGGGAGTTAGGAACTCCGGTGGTTTATGTGGATGAGAGTTGCGAACTGCAGCAGTTTATGGGGAAGGGATTTCGGATCTCTGGCATTTTGCCAAGTGTTGTTGTTGAGTTGTAGGGAATATTGTAATCCGGCTGGGGCCACATGTGTTTTGGGGAATAGGCTACTCCGGCTAGTTGTCTCTATAATTGTTCCGAAGTTCAGGATGTTAGGTTAACACATTCTGGAGACATTGGGGTGAGTTTCTCTGGGCACAGGGTGGAGGTCGGATGCTGTTTGGTTGTCTGCTGACATTTCCTGGTGTTATGAGGGATCTCGGCAGCCCCATGGTGTTAAGTGGAGATTTGTGTGAGAGAACGTGGGCTTCTCTCTAGCATTTGCTACTGTGTGTAGAGAAGGGTGGCATTTGTTATGAATCAATTGAAAGTTGGGGTGGAAGTAGTGAGTTTGGTTTGGTTTGGAGGAGGATGGACCTGGTCTATATGTTTTGTTTTTTACTGCAGGGCCCACAGTTAGTTTAGGGTTTGGTTTTTGGAGTGCATCTACGTTGAGCTTAGTGTAAGGGAAGCTTGGAAGTTATTTACTTTAGGTTGTTTTTGATTCAAGGGTTTCTCTGTGTCTATGTAGTGACTTGGCATGATTATCTTGCTTATTGCACCATGGTTCAGGTTGGCTGTATGTGATGTCATCCTGTTTGGAATGTGTTTGTAGTGTGGAATGTTGGTGCTTGAGGTGCTGGAAGTGACTGTTGGAGTGAGCTGATGATGGGGGCTGGTGTGTCCTTATGCTCGGTCATGAACTATAACATCATATCAGAAATCTGCACTAAGAACTAATAAAGGTGCTTTAATCACACGAGAATACAGACCACTTAGTTACATGGTCTACTTCGTTACACACTGGTAGCAATATACTCTCACGATCGCTTGTATGACAGATGGCAACCCCAATTGCTGATTCATTGTTCTGAATGCGTTCCTCTATTTTCCCTGCCATCTGTTTAAGATAATCATTCAAAGTTGGCTGATTGGAAATCAAACCAGACCCAGAGGGGTCCTGACTACTTTTTTTTATTTTTTATTTTGTTTGTGGCCAAAAGCGGGTCCATCCCAACAGTCACCTTACTGGGTTTACTTATTTTAGTTTTGTTCACAGCCAGAGGTAGGTCTTTGGCTTTGCGTTTAGACATAGGGCCTCATCACGAGTTGGGTGGTAGCCCGGCGCTATCACCGCTGGGGCTGTTAGTGCTACCCCCAAGTCCCCAGCGCTATTAGGTTTGGTGGAACAGTTGGTTCCCATTCCCCATTGGGCCCATTCAGGAATTCCTCATTCCCCATTGTGCCCAATGGGAAATTTTCACACAATTACTAGCGGTGGATTTCCCGCCGGCGGTAATAGCACGGAAAATCGGCAAATTCGTCAAGCCCATGATCTGTCAGACCCTTAAATGCGGCAGTAATAGCACTACCACCCCATTTAAGGGTTACAGCCAGACTTGTGATAAGGCCCATAGTGTTTGCGAATATGGAACTGCTTGGTAAACAATATAAACAGGTGATGTAGGCACAACCTAAATACTAAATAAAGTCCAAGTGCAAATAATATCAGAGGCACGTTCTTAGAAATTCATCATAAAAATACATAAAAATAACATAAAAACACACATTGAAATGATTAACAAGATCAAAACAGATGATTCAGTTAAAAAAAACAAGATAAAAAAACAATTAATTGATGATGAATTACTAATATATCAAAAGAACAGAATTAATCAAGCAGGGCATAACTTCATCAAAAGGCCTGAAGCACCGATTACCAGAAGTTACCAAAAGTCTATGAAAATGTAAAGATTTGAACGGTCAAAAGACAGAGGACAAAAAGGGCTGGGGAAATTAACATTTCCAGGAATCTAATTTTCTTACAATCCACCACATGAGTGGGTTTCCAGGCTACAGGCTTTAGTGAAGTAAATTAACTCCACTATCTCTAGTAACCTACCCCCTAGCTGCCAAAGGGGGAGAGGACACACACAGGACTCAGAGGACACTTGCACCCCCCCCCTCCCGAGGCAGACAGTGATGAGCACAGAGATTGGTTCCCAGTTTCAGTGGGGCTACCTACACTCCCAGGAGTGAGTGTGCAGCGGCTCGAGGGAGCAAAACCCCACCAGGAATAGACCAGAGATAAACATCCGCCAGAATTTTCAATAAAAGGCTGACTCCGAGGACAGGGCACGCCCAACGGCGTCAGTGATATCATCAATTACATTTGTGATGCAATCTTTGATTTCCTGGGTGTTAGTCTTAAGAGTGCACTGTGGTGGCGTGAGTTATGGTTACTTAGTTTTCCCTAACCGGACAATTTCTGGGGGTTTTCAATTCACTTGTAACAATAATGTCCCTTTAACAAAGTATTTTACTGAATTTCATAGGTTTTTGTTAGTCCACCTTAACCATAACGTCCCTTTAAAAAAGTAATTTAAATGAATTTGATTGTTTTTTATTAGTGCAACTTAACCATAATGTCCCTTTAACAAGGTTTTTTTTCAGTGAACTTCATAGCTTTTTACCAGACTGATTAATTTAATCAGTACACCTAATAACTCACACTTATCCACAGTGTAGCTGCCGAAGAGTCCGCGGATAGAGAATAAGTCTGCAGACAGCAGGCAAATCTTTACGACAATTACTCAATCACTATATGACACTAAAAGACACATCTAAAATGAAAACTTTACAAACTATGGACTCTTGTCCAGTCCGCAGCCACACTGGACTTGAGGAAATTCATTAGCCTGCATTTCAGGAACTGCTTGCAAAAGCACCTTCCACCAGATCAAAATGTTAGCAACATACCTAGTTTGCACGTACTGCACTATACAGATTGACAATAACCAAATGCCTAAACGTGCTTCCCATTTGCAAAAGTTCTCCAACAACTTGACTTGTATGAGAGCATTATAATCCAAAATGTACACCCATTTCACATTTCACGCTATTACACACCTTCAATGGAAAACAGTCAAATTGCATCCATATGAGTAACTAAAAGGACTCTGTGACAAAGTAGTATATTTGCCTTTAGATCTTGAAGAAAATGTAGAAACTCTAGGAGTACAATGATCAGTCCTTGATTGAACTAGGTAATGGTGCCAGCAAAAGAGAAACAAATCTGGCAACAACTAGCTGACTTAAACAAAGTTAGACAAGCCCTAACATATCTGAAAGAAAACAATGAATAGTATAAAGTTATAAACATAGAGGAAAACATAACAGAAACCACCCAAATAATTCAAAATTCACCAGCAACTGGACAATTTGAATGTGTAAATCCTGTTATTGCAGCCACCATGTTAAAACAGTATACAATTCACCCACTACATTCCAAAGACACCATCAAACATGCATTAGAAACATATTAAATGTGTCAAGACAAAGGCTCTCCAATGAGTACGTGGCGTAAAAAGTGTAGAAGCATGTTCTTTGCCTCTACTCTTTCCTTCATGACAAGGAGGAAGATATGAAAGATCCACACACATTAGTGCATCAGAATATCACTCTTATAAATGTATTCTTTAGAATGCATTTTCCACCTCCTGTTTGAAAGTGAAAGTAAATTAGCAACTCTATGTTATGGAGTTGCACACACAATAAAAACAGGCTATCATCTTTTAAACATGTCTGCTACCCAACTGCTTCAAAAGATAAAAGACAAAGATTAGTTTTGCAGTCAAGTATCACAAATCTCTTTGCAAGCAATAACCACAAATGATCCAAACAGCCACTACATTTTAAAAACAATGTAATTAACACATGTTACCCAAACAGAAGTACTACCCCAAAAAAAATACTACAAATGATCAGGAGAAGCTGCTACTGAAGTACACAGAATTCGGAAACAAATGAACGTGATCCTGTAAAATGAAGTAAGCATGGTTTCCAACCTCATGTTGGCTTTAATTCACTTAAGAATGCAAGAAGTCCTAAAGAAGAACTACGATGAACTGTTAGGAGGAAAACAAGTCATTGTTTTTGGAGACCTCCTTTAGTTAACACCAGTTAAAGGTCAACCTATTTTCAAAACATTAGGACTCAAACAATGCCAGAACACACTCAGCAGCATTTGAAATATAGAATTCGGGCAACATTTTGACTAAAGAGAACAAACTTAAACCTTGCGTGTGTCAGTCTGCAGACCTCACCTATGCTAACATTTTAAAAAGAAATAAACTGGTCTGCTTACTAAAGATGCAAAATCCATCTTAAAAATTAAAGCAATCCAGGTGCTATATGGGCAAAACCCATCTGCTCCTGATGTCATGGAACAATTAACTTAACAAAATATAATACACATGCCCTTAATGCCAACCCTTGCAAACTGTAGTCAATTCAACAAGATAATGTTAAAAAAAGAAATGCAACCCATACTGCATATCAGCTCCGCAGACAAACTAGAAGTGCATATCATGACACCCTCTATGTGTCAACAAGCAACAGCACAACCAAATAGCTTAGAAAAATGTCTCTTCAGCTCAACTGAATTAGGAAAAGTATTAACTCTGTGTCTAAACTGTAGAGCATTTCTAAAATGTAACCTTGACATAGAACAAGTTTAGTCAATGGAGCAATTGGTGCAGTTGTTGGCTTCCAAAAAAATAACTGCCCGCACTATTGCACATTTCCTTCTTTTCAAAGACATGTAAGTAGGCTGAGAAGAATTCTCTCTATCTCTTGCATATGCTAATCGCAAGCTCTAACCCTAGGTCATGCATTGATTAACATTGGCCAACCCTTGCAAACTGTAGTCAATTCAACGAGACAATGTTAAAAAAAGAAATGCACCCATACTGCATATCAGCTCCGCAGATAAACTAGAAGTGCATATCATGACACTCTATATGTGTCAACAAGCAACAGCACGTCCAAATACCTTAGAAAAATGTCTCTCCAGCTCCGATGGATTAGGAAAAGTATTAAATGTGTGTCTAAACTGTAGAGTATTTCTAAAACATAACCTTGACGTAGAACAAGTTTAGTCGATGGAGCAATTGGAGCAGTTGTTGGCTTCCAAAAAATTAACTGCCACACAATTGCACGTTTCTTTCTTTTCAAAGACATTTAGGGGCCGATTCATGGAACAAATGTGCACCGAAAATCTTAACGCAAGCTGGCGCAAGTGTGAAAAAGCAAGCGCACGTGCATGCGTGCGATTCAAGGAAGGGCCTGCACGTGTTTTCCCCTGGATGTGCGCCAAATCCGTGCGTGGCGCACACGTGTGCACACGTCATTGCAACATGCCGAAAGCTGTGTGCGATGCACACAGGGAAAGTGCACAACGTTGGCGCACACACCAAAAAGGGGGCGGAACACGGGGCGTAACACACGGAATGGGGAATAACGTGTGAAAAAGAAGGCGTAACTGGGGATGTACTGCTGTGAAGCACACGTAGTCATGGAATCGAATAGGGGAAATCCGCGCACGGCCAAAGACATGCACAGGCCTAAACATGTCCACCACACGAAGGCAGGCGGTAGCGTCCCTGCGCATTACAAAAGTGTGCACAAAGAAAAAACATGTATATACAGCTACGATGAATGTCCCATTCTGTGGTCCCCTAGGAGAAATGAAATGTCACGCAACACAGATGCATCCCAGAAAAGGAAGAAAAAGAGATAATCGACCCCTGTTTCCCAAAACACACGCAGTATGCTGTGGCAGCCAGGAACACAAAAAATATGTACGCGATCAATACGCAGGCTAGCATGGCCGTAAAAAAAGGGGTTGCGTGACAATCATGGACCTCCGCAGTGGGAAAAATAGCATGTGCGACTCACCGTCTGCCTTGCTGCAGAAGAAGAACGTGTAGCCAACACCCACGCACTGTGAAGTAAATGCATGTGAACCCCAATGCCTGGAAAACACACACACCGCTTGCCACGAAAAGCACATACAGAGTGATGGAAACCCACATGGGATCTTCAACCTGTGCCAGGGGAACGCCCGCGTGTGTCACGCCACTTATGCGCTTAGGCCCTTTCCCCAGATTACACGCATTAACATGCGGACGTGCTGTATTTTCACGTGCTGAATCACTATGCACCCGTCACGAGGGAAACGCCCGTGCGCGTAACGTCACAGTTGCACTTACGCACTAAGGGCCTTTCCTCGAATTACACGCTGACATGCAGTTTCTTCACATGCCAAATCGCTCCGTATCAAGCTGACCACGCGACAATACACGGAAGACCACGCTCCTGCCCAGAAGGCCATTTCCCGTCCCCCAGATCCCCAAGCACGCTCTCACCTGCCATCTGCTGCTGCCTGCCTGCTACCCACATGCCCTGCTATTTGGTGCCTGCACGTCAGCCATCTGCAGGGGTCCAGTTGCTGTGTCCACCCCTGCTGGAACAGAAGACTCCCGACTGGTATACCATCACTCCACAGTCCAGCCCCAGGACCCAGTTTCCCACCCACACCTGCCTCAGGGGTCGCCATGTTTGGGCAAACACCATCTGAGACCACTGGCGACCCCCAGCCAGAGAGGCAGAAGGCTACCAGCTTCAGCGATAAGGAAGTTGGTATCCTGGTGGAGCAAGTTCTGTGGCATTATGATGCCCTCTTTACACCATTGCGCGCCGACAAGGAAGGGCAGGAGAGGATCTGGGAGGACGTAGTGGTTGCCATCAAAGCAGAGGGGGTGGCAACCCGTGACATCAAACACGTCCGCAAGCGCTGGGAGGACTTCAGGTTCAGGACCCTCAGCAAGGCCCGGCGCCTCTTGAAGGCAGAGGATGCAAAGGAGTGCCAGGTCAGCCTGACCAACATCTAGACGAGGGTCTTGGAACACATAAACCCAGCGCTCCACTTCCAGATCCTTCAGAGGCAGACCCGTCTGGAGTTGAGCGGTAAGTGGCCATGCATTGCTGTGTGAAACAGGGCATGTTGCAGTGTGCTGGTAGTCAGCTACTTGCCTGTATGTGTGACATAGGCCATGTATGGATGTGTGTGTGCAGGGACATCATGGTGCTGCATGTGAGACCAGTCATGCATGAACCACATGGATGGTGCATGTGTTCCAATGCAACATGGGGAGCAGCATGCGGAATGCACACATGAATGCATGCCTGTCTCTTTTCTTGGACATGGATGGGGTGTGAGAGATGGGTGCTGCTGTCATGGACATGTATGGTGTACATGTCTGTGTGTCTGAGTAGCATGTGGGTGACTATGAAACTCCATGGATGCATGACACATGTCCGTGATGATGTGTTGATTCACTGATGCAGTCTGATGTGCGTGCATGGGATCAGTATGACCCATGATGCATGTGAGTTTGAAGACAACATTTATGTCAATAGAGGCCCTTGTACAAGGATGCTAATGTTGATTGCATGCGCCGTGCCTGTTTCTGCATGTGTGTTGCCTGCATTGACCCATGTGTTGTGGAGGGACAGGATGGAAGTGACGTTTGACAGTGCCACTCATGTGCTATTGCTTCCTGTCTAGGGGACTATAGTACAGTACCCTGATGCTTGTGTTCTATGTCTCCCTCCACACAGCGTCAAGTGAAGAAGAGGGTGGAGACGGTGCTGTGGAGCAAAGCGGCAGGGATGCCTCCAACGGCCGGCGATGCAAGGCCCAGCAACCCTCCCAGGAAATACCATCATCCCGAGCGAGGGGACTGGTGCCGCGTCTGCCACTACGGCTGCAGCGGAAGGGTCAGTGAGCCCCCACAGGGGCTTGCGATGGCAGAAGACGGTGCAGAGCCATCCAGGTTGGTGGTCTACATAGAGGAGGAGGAGGCCGCTACTGAGCCGCACATGGGGCCTGGTGGGGGTGGTACCACTGGTGCAAGTGGTGCAGTCCAGGGCCAGGGGCAGGAGGCACAACAGGTCGCTGCGGAGGGGCCTCTGCATGTCACCGTCCCTGACCCTGTGACTGCACCACCATGCACCACCAGGGATGCCCTGTCCCAGGCCCATCCGCGGGTAGGGGGGAGGCCCACGTCATCTTGCACTCCACTTCCTGCGGACGAGGAGACCCATGACCGTATGGGGTCCGTCCTGATTGGTGTCGCATTGCACACGCGTGACATTTGTGATGACGTGCATGCTTCCTGGGGCGACCACGCACGCCATCATGAAGAGCTGTGTGGCAACGTGGCACAGTTGGGAGGGGCCCTGGTCGGAGGGTTCCTACATGTGTCGGACACTCTGGTGGCCCTCTCCTCCTCTGTGGAGACAAGGCGCCAGTCGTTCTCCCTGCCGTCTTCTGGCCCAGATTCCACCAGGGCCCCCTGTGGACCTGGCCAGACCAATGCAGCCAGCTTGGTGGAGATCACATCCCTGCCACATTCGGGAGTCAGAGGTCCAGCAGGGGTGGACACCCCACCAACTGGAGACCAGCAGATGGAATATGTGCCTGCATCATCGGGCAGGGCCCATGGACAGCAGCAGCAGGCTCAAGGTGGGAGCGATGATGGCTCGGGGCCATCAACATCAGAGGGGCAGTCATCGGCCGGAGGGCAGGAGGACCCTGGAATGGGAGTGTCTTCTGTGTGGCAGCGGTTGGGCCAGCGGATAGATGCGGAGCGGCAGCGGGCGGAAGAGGCACAGCTCACTATGGTCAGGGCAGAGTTCTCCATGCTCACAGTGTTGAGGCAGGCTGAGTGCCTTGAGGCAACTCGCAGGGAGTTGGAAGAGGCCATGTCTGCATCCCTGCGAGACCTCGGGGCCAGGGGAGAGGCCCGGCTGCGGGACATCAAGATGGAGTTCGATGATGTCCTGGACCGCCACCATTGTATATAGTTAATTGTGTTAGGTTTCCTTTCTGTTTTTATTTCTTTTTGGGCGCTTGCATAATGCCCCACCTTTTTGTATATAGTTGTTCATTAGGTAGGGATTTTTGTAGGTTTGCTTTCTATGGTTGGGCTCATGGACCCTGGATTTGTACTTTGTATATAGCTCAACATTGGATTTCACTTCTTTTTTTTTATGGATCAATGGTTTTGTCTTATTTTTTCACTTTGGATTTGTTTTGATGGACAGACATTTTGGACCCATGTGCTTTTGGATTGATTTGGATTCTGCTTTCACACATTTTTATTTTATATTTTGGACATGCAGCTTTTTCTTAATTATTTCCACTACTGTGTGTTTCATTTCATTCCCTTGCTTTTGTGTTTAATACATTTTTATTCATACTTCAATGTGTGGTATTCTCTCTTTGGTTTCATTCATGTCACAATGTGTGTTTTCTCAATCACATGCACTCATTGTGTGTGTATGACGGAAATGTGTTGATGTGCATACTTGCCATTTGGGATGTATCATGTGATGGGGATTTCAATGTGGGGTGGATGTAATACTTGGTTGTGTGTTTGGACTGGGATGGCGTGGGGTGTGATTTGGGTGGCCATAAGGCCCATCATTGTGGATTGTGATGACGTGTTGGGGTGACATGAGTCGGGGCCTGCTGGTAGGTGCCTGTTACTGCTGGGTGGGTGAGTGAGTGGGTGTGGGGACATGAGTCAGGGCCTGCTGGCAGGTGCCTGTCACTGCTGGGTGGGTGAGTGGGTTGGGAGACATGAGTCGGGGCCTGCTGGCAGGTGCCTGTCACTGCTGGGTGGGTGGGGGTGCAGGGGGACATGTGTCGGTGCTAACTTGTGCAGGGTGACATGTGGGCTGGCTGGGGGGCATGGCAGGGTATATGGGCTGCCTGCGGGGCATGGCGCCAGGGGTGCAGGGTAGTCCCCTGTGTTGTCGGCTGCCTGCAGGGCCTGGGGAGGGGGGAGAGGGCACACCTGGGAGGACACACACTGCCAATTTGCATTGGGGCACCCCAGGAATACACTTACCCCTCCCGCGGCAGCGAAAACGCATGTAAAACTCCCTGCGCACCCCTCAGAATACATGTACCTGGCTCTCACAAGGCTTATCGCATGTAAAACGTCCCGCACACCCCCAAAATACACGTACCCCGCTCGCACAAGGCCTATCGCTTGTAAAACGTCCCACGCACCCCCAGAATACACGTACCCCTCCCGCGGCAGTGAAAACGCATGTAAAACTCCCCGCGCACCCCTCAGAATACACGTACCCCACTTGCACAAGGCCTATCGCATCTAAAACATCCCGTGCACCCCCAGAATACACGTACCCCTACCGCGGCAGCAAAAATGCATGTAAAACTCCCCGTGCACCCCTCAGAAAACACGTACCCCGCTCGCACTAGGCCTATCGCGTGTGATACTTCAAGCGCACCCCCGAAATACACATACCCCGCTCGCACAATGTTTATCGCGTGTAAAACCTCCCGCGCACCCCTCTGAATACACGTACCCCACTCGCCCAAGGCCTATCGCGTGTGATACTTCACGCACACCCCTGAAATACACGTACCCCGCTCGCACAAGGCCTATTGCGTGTAAAACATCCCGCGCACCCCTCTGAATACACGTAACCCTCTCGGCCAAGGCCTATCATGTGTAAAACTCCCGCGCACCCATCTGAATACACGTACCCCGCTCGGCCAAGGCCTATCGCGTGTAAAACGTCCCACGCACCCCCAGAATACATGTACCCTGCTTGCATAAGTCCTATCGCATGTGATGCTTCATGCGCACCCCCCAAATACACGCAGGCACCCCATCCACCCTGGGCATGCCCCACAGGCAGCCCACGCCACAGGGGGGATGCTTTTTCTACGCTATTTACCTGGCGCGAGCGGGGTACATGTATTCAGAGGGGAGCGCTGGGAGTTTTACACATGTTTTCGCTGCCGCGGGAGGGGTATGTGTATTCTGAGGGGTGCACAAGGAGTTTTACACGTGTTTTTGCTGCCGCTGGAGGGGTACGTGTATTCTGGGTGTGCGTGAGATGTTTTACATGCGTTTTCGTGTTTGGGGGGCCTTTGCGCCATGTACTGGATTTGTGCGCTGGTCATGGCACACGGGGCGGGGTTGGGGGCGTAACTGGCACTGCTGCAGGGTCGCTGCACCACTCTGCGCCATGGCTGCTTCTGGATGTTGAAATCCATGAATACGCTGTGCGCTGAAATGGGTTTTGGCGCACGCGGCTAGCGCAGACTGCCACATGCGCACACTGTTCACCAGCTGCGTGCGCCACTTGTTCGCCGAATTCTATGAATTACCCCCTTAAGTAGGCTGAGAACAATTCTCTCTATCTCTTGCATATGCTAATCGCAAGGCCTAACCCTACGTCATGCATTGATTAACATTGGCAGCACAGTCTTTGAAGAAGGTATGAGTTACAAAGTTTGCTCATGTCCGCCTGCACTCAATGGTCTATTCTTAGTTAACTTTGATGCAAACAAAGTCAATGCTGACATTCCTTGAATCCTAGAATCCAACAGGCTATGTCCACTGTACACTCCCCCATCTCGATATGTAACCTCTACTTAAAACAAGGGAACCTTTAAAAAGAAAACAAATACAAACAGCACCTAGAACAGATCTCCCAACAATACAACCAAAGAAACAACTATGATATGCTTCACTATCGAATAATACAAGCACAACACTGTCTAGTACAAACTCAACTACACATCCATCAGAAGACAAACAAACAAATATCACTTCTCAAAAAAGAACTGCAGGCCCATCAAAGGATGCAGAGACACAACTCCCTGGTCCATTTAAATTCAACAAAACAACTGGAGCAAAGTGCTATGCAGATGTAGCATTCAACTTTTCTTCCAATTGCCACCAATTTTTCACAACATTTACTTAAAAGGCTCAAGCCAGTTGTGTTTGCAAATGCTTGTCCTTCATAGATATGCCGCTAATTATATTGACAGCACTTGACAGTATAAGTCAAGCATCGAATCATCGAGCATGTACGATGTCAGTGGACTTCACGGCGTCTCAGGTATAAGTCAAGAACTGGACTACCCTGCATGAATGGTAAAATGTACCATAAACACACAGGAATATCCACAAGAATTCCTAATGTACTTACTACAAGTACTGGAAACCAAAAACATACCTATGAATGACATCTTCCCGATTTCATACACGTGGAAACATACATGCACTCCCAGTAACAATGTTTCATAAGAGCACATTTGTAATGAACAATTTGTATATGTCTCCATACCAAATTGAGAATCCATTCAATTTCACCAGCTTATGTAGAATGTAAATCATGGCATATTATGCCCTTTTTGCAATTCAGGCAATTGTTCCAGCATACAAATAAACTCACATAGCCAATATGTCATACTAATGCTTCTAAGGTACAGTGAAGATGGTACCAAAAATAATTGTAAGCTAACTAGCTTTACACACTGCCAAGAATCTCTTGGCAAGAAAACCTTCACAGCAGTAGGCATAATATTCCACACTGGTGCCACAACCACTTCAGGGCACTGTGCCGCATACGTCAAAATAAGAAGTGGTTGGTTTGAATGTAACTCTGTTACTCCAAAACATAGGTTAGCAGCAATTCTGACAAATGTCTATTTAATATTTCTTCAACCCAAATTTACTCACTAAATTGTAGCACAATAAACAGTTAGAAAACTCCAACAGGTATCGAACTACATCCATAATGCTGCAATAGTATTTTTAAAAGTCTAGATAGTTAGAATACACCAACAGCTATCCAACTACTTCAAAAACCCTGCATTGCAATACACTACAAATACGCCATCACAGTTACTGTTACTGCAAAACTTCTTGTAAAGTATTAAATAGTTAAGATACTCCAACAGGTATCTAACTACTTTAAACATTTCCTCAATTACAACACATTTCCAACAAACATACTATCACACTTATACTCACATAATTGTAATAGGTTTTTTCCAATGACCAAATGATTATTTCATGTCAATACAACAATAGTGTAGCACACACTAATGTTGTACCAAACACAGTACATAACATGTACTGTTTATGAGGGTCAACAAAAGTAAATGTATATGTACATTTGTGTGTAATTAAAGCTTTTAAACTATCCTGCTGAACAAATTACATTAGGTTTTTTTCACAGAAAAAGAACGAGAGATGCCAGCTTTATTATTGTATGCAAATGAGTAACCATACCAAGTATAAACAAATAAGTATTCCATAAGCACTATCCTCAATTGTACTACAATCCTAAATGTCATATACACTTCAATTATATAATTCCACCATATTACACATTCTGTATACTCGCAGTACATTACCAATAATTACTACACACATATTAATATGGTGTGTGTGGCCAGTGGCCAGTGGCCAGATTTCTGGCCACTGGCCACAACCACCAGAATAGAATTAAACCAAATTACTTGTATGTACAATACACCATCACAACAAAACTCATCCTGAACACCCTTCACACCAAATGATGTCCGCGGACACCAAAAGTAACCGCGGACTCGGCGGCCCCGGCAAACCATTTTTCCATATGAACTATATTCCACTCCCCCACCCTTCTCAGCCGCTCTTTCGGCCACCAAATAACCCCAAATGTGTTTATCATTCTTTTTCCCCATTCCGCTATATGCGGACACAGCTGAATGTCTGCAGATCCAACATGATGACCGTTAAAAAAAATATAACTCACCTCATGCTTTTGAGCATCGAATCATCGAGCATGTACGATGTCAGTGGACTTCACGGCGCCCCTGATTAGCCCAGACATGTCTGCAGACACACATTATGAAGTGAGTCAGCGGACCAAACACAGATATCAAAAGCTTCTTTTTACTTACTTTTTGGCCATTTAAAAACAAAAACTACTTTATGGATTTAAACCACATTTCCAAAAGCAGACTTTTGGGACCAAGCTGCCACTCCTGGCACTAATTTGGTGAAAATCAGTACAGTGGATTGGGCAGTAGGCACAAGCGAAACTTTTTTCCATTGCGTTTTAGGATTTCCACACATTTTGAGACCCCCCCGACAGCTTTACCCTCCCCCCAGGATGAAACTGCTAAATCATTCCGAGGGGGCCATATACTTTTTTTGCAATGTTTGTTAAGGATTCATCCAGGAAGGGTAAACTTACAAGCCACCCAACAATTGCTCTTTCTATGTGTTGAGTGACTTAACCATAACCACAGGGAAGTCCTATAGTTAAGGTAAGTCGGACTCCCATAGGAATACCTTATAATTATATTGTTAATAGCTTTTGATTCGAGTAACAGATTTGGGCAAAATTTCAAAGGGATTTAGGGATTTGCGCCTCTGCCCCAGAATGCAAAGTTTAGTAAATTATTGTTAAACCATTAAAAAAGTTATTTAGAAAACAATAAATCATTTGTTTACAAAGTTGTGGCCTACTTCCCATTCATTTTCCCATAGAAAAACAAGGTACATGATTTGCCAAAGTGCACAGCCCAAACCACTGAATGGATTTGGACCATATCCAAAACAAGTTGGGCATGAATCGTTCAAAAGAGTGCTGTTTGTGGTTTGGGGTTATTCCGTGCAGTAGTTATTTAAACATTTGACAGAGAATAGGGAGCCGCCTTCTTGGGATGTATTTCTTTATTTTCTTTATTGAACATTTGTATGGTGCCAATACAGCAAAAAGTGTTTCCAGTCGCCAACAGACAAAAAAGTGGGGGTGGGGGAGCAGAGGCGTTAACAACAATAACAGTCCTACTAGGCCTTGTGACATTTGGATTGTGCACGTGCAGTAACAAAAGTGCAGGTGGAGGGGGGACAAGGAGAAGGGATGGACTAGGGGGGAAGAGGAAGAAGTGCAAGAGGATGCTGCCTCAGGGGCTGGGCAAGTGCTAAAGGTAGCCCAAGATTGTAAGTGACAAGGGAAACAGTGGTAGTGGTCAACAAGCGCGAGGATAGGGGAGGACCAGAATCAGTAGACTTGTCAGGGAAGGGTGCCCAAGGGCAAGCACTGGTAAGGGGTGAAGGGGAAAAAACTGGTTGAAGGGGACCTGTTGGCAGTAAGACTCATAAGGGACAGAGGCAACTAGTCACAAATGGCAGGTGGAGTTTAGCAAGGGAGTGGGAAAGGGAAGGAGGAGGAGAAAATGATGGTCTGAAGCTTCCGGAACTTAAGGAGATCGACTTAAGTCATAGAGGGGCTGGAAGGCTGTTACAGAGGCAGGCTCCGGTCTAAGAAAGAGATGTACCACCCACTCTCTGCTTCGAGAAATGTCTGATCAGCAGAGAGTTGTAGTTAGAGGACTGAAGGACTCCAGCATGGAGATATGTAGGGTGAGAAAGTAGGATATAGCGAGGTCCCAGGCCACAGAAAGCCTTGTGTATGATGCAGAGGGTTTTGAATGTTATCCTTTCCACCAATGGGAACCAATGGAGAGCTTTTAGAGCTCATAGATGTGGTCCCTGGGCATGAGGCCAAGGATAAGTCTTGCATTCTTATTCTGTATTAGTTGAAGAGGGCGGAGTGAGGAAAGAGGATGATGAAGAAAGGGGCTGTTGCCGTAATCCAGCCTACAGAGAACCAGAACTCTGGAGGCATTGAGTTTCTGGAGAAAGGTGAGGAATGGGAGAATGCCTCTGAGGAGGTAAGGCTGAAAGTGGAATGTTTTGGCAGGTCAGCGATATGAGGAGAGAAGGAGAGAGAGCAGTTGAAGAAGACAACCAGGTTTATTCGCTCACAGGAAGGTGTGGGGAGGGTGCCCTCGGGGGCAGCCAGAGAGTTGGAAGGAAGGATGCAACAGGAGTCCCAATGAAAAGTATTTCAACCTTACTGGCATTAAGGCAGTGATTATTAGCAGCACACCATGCCTGAACAGCAGCCAGACAGAGAGAAATGAGAGAGGAAGGCAAGGAGGTAGTGGAGGAAATCTTAAAGGATAGCTATGTGTCAACAACGTAACACTAGAAATGAGGAGAAAAGGTGGAGATCAAGTGGGCCAGATCGAGGAGGATGAGAATCGAAGGAGAGTTAGAGTTTTGGTTTGAGAGTAAGTCATCTCCCATCAATGCAGTAACCAGGACATACCTTACTTAGCTTCAAAGTGCAATGTTGGCTTATAAATGAGCAAAAGTTACAATACCACTTAGAGAAATGGTCGGCCCTTTCCTTGCTTTGAAGCTAATCAAGGTCAGTACCGGTTACTGCATGGATAGGCGACCGAATGGGCATACAAATTATTATTTTTTTAAACTGTACTACTGATAGTCCTTGAATCTTTTCCACTCAGAGACCAATTATTTTTGCCTTTTGCTGAATTGCATTCTGGTATTTGTAGTCTCCCGGTCAATAATAACAAAAGAATGATATTTTTAAAGCTACAGTGGGGGTCAATATGAGGTTGGCGGTAGTGGTTTAACGGGGCCGGTAGAGCTTCCGGCCCCGTTAAATCCCTACCGCCTCATTACGAGGTTTGCTCGCGGGACCCATTAAGGACGCTTGGTAAAACCAGGCACCCTTAGCAGGTCCAGCAAGCAAACCAGCATGCTAAAAAACATGGCCGTTATTGATGGGGCCGTTGTTAGCATGTTCCCCATTCCCATTGAGCCCTATGGGGGCTCAAATGGGAATAGGGAAGTACAGTGTCCGGGTTCCCTGAATGGGGAAATACCGGGTCCTCCAAGGTTGGAATGGCACGGGATTTCCCCATTCAGGAAACCTGGACCCGGTATGCGGTATGGGGGTAGTTATGGCGCTAATAGCTCATAATGACCCCCAGTATGTTTCAAATCCATGCAGAAACAAGGACCAAACCTGCACAGATTGAAAGCAAAAAAGACGCCAACCACCTAAGGCCATGTTAAAAGGCACCAACCCCCTAAGGCCATGTTACCTACAAATGAGGTCACGTTACAAGACCACCTAGAGCACCGTGGCCTAAGGGGGGGGTGGATCCTACCTTGCTTTGAAACTAAGCTGGGTTGGTCCTGGTTACTGCATGGATGGGAGACAGTCCACAGTCCCAAATGCTGTGTGTTTTCTTAGTTTTACATATCTCATAACACACAGAAGCTGCATTATAATTATAATTTTGTAAACCATGCTACTGTCAGTGCTTGAATGTTTTGCACTCAGACACTGTTGTTTTGCCTTTTGCTGGCTTGCGTTCTGGTATTTGTAGTCTCCCAGTCACAATGGGGGGAATAATGCCCATTTGTACACGTTTTGCCTTACACAGTTCTATAAGGATTTATATGTTTGAGTGACACTATGCTATGTGTACTTTTCAAGTTATCTTTATAAAGCAGCGTATTGTTGAAAGCAAGACATGGGGGTGAGGAGGGGAAATGATGAGAGGGAAGTGAGTCTTGAGTATTTGTCCAGAATGTGGCAAGAAAGTTTGCAATCGTGGACACAGGTGCAGTTATTTTACCCTGATTGTGGCTGATTTTCAGGACACAAGTAAAGGACACATGTATGTGGACAGCGTAACTTTTTTTCAGAGGGTGGACGCAACCCCTTGTTTTTTGTTTAGCTTGGCAAGCTTGCTCAAGTATGTGGCTACCAGGATTTTACTCACGTTGTCATTTTCCCAGGGCAGACTCTTACCCACAAGACCACAAGCACTTGTTTCTAATTGGGATTTTGTTTTCCAGGAAATATTTCATGCAAACATTGCTGAGTTTAAAAGCTGAGCACATTTTATACTTGGCCAGTATATTTATTGGAACATTTTCTCTCTCAGGTTATTTTTCTGCTGTTCATTACTTTTTGTTCAATGCTATTATGTCTTGCACACTTTCTTCTAAGCCGTGGCTCCTCTTGGCATGAGCAAAGAATTTTATGTGGGTCCATATCTTTAGACAAAAGGGCGTCACTATCAATTAGGCCTACAAACTGGGGTTTGATATCCTTTAACTATAACAACTGCATGATGGGTTATACTATGTCATCACTAATCACACAATTGAGTCCAGTGCATACATTGAGGTAGTTAGTCACTGCTGACAGTACCTTATTGTTGGTCTATGTATTACGAGAATAATAAACAGCAGTATGTACATCCCTTAATAAGAAATGAGGACACCATCTATTGTATTTCTGAGAAGATTACAACTAGCATAGACTACGGGATTGTACACTCTTAAGAATAAGACTCATACCATGGTAATATGTGTTGGAAGGATTGACCTATGGTGTTGGAATTCCGGAATGTGCACCCTACTTCATTTGGGTAGAGACCACCATGGCGGATCTAATTACACTTCATTTAGTGTATAACACCCTATTGAGGACTATTAGCCACATCTTCTCTAGTTGACCTTTCTTTCATCCGCTTCTGATACTACATCTTTTAGGATAGTCTAGCAATATATGAACAGGCACTGATGGTCTCACATTGAGGGTCGCTGCAGGTGTCCTAATGTTTGTATTCATCACAGACACACATTTAGGCATTTGACTATCTTCATTACACTCTTTTTGGACTCTTTACAGAAATACATTTAGTCATGTGACTATCTTTATTACAAAGGTTACCTCCTTCGCATTGGCGACATTTGGACACAATTTCCAGCATTCACAAGATCGCTTTATGCGGCCACCGCTTTTTTTTACATGTATGACGTCTTTGCCGTCACCACGGCATGATGTCATCACGTTCAAAAGAGACGCTAACACTTTAAGCAGACATTTTAGTCACATATTGAACACTGAAGACCGAGAATTGAGACAGCAGCCAAATGCAGCGTTTACTAGCAACCCTGACTAAACATTATTGGTAAGCTTTTAGCTTTATACAAGACCATTCGACCTACAGAGAATCACAGAAGAGTCACTATTTTTAGGAGTCTTATGACACACTTTACCTTGAAAATCTGTAGTTCACTCCTTAGTTGTAGCATGGGAGGCCCCCTTCTTGGATATTTCCTGGACATCTTTATCTGAACACCAGATATACCTCAGTTGTGGTGAGCTTTGTTACTCATAAAGTATGTGAATACTTTGACTTCACCCATACTGGCACACCTCAATGGTGAACGTATTTCTTTGCAGATAGACCCTTTGTCTACCCAGAGTCCCCCAGAGACTGTCAATCAGTTCAACTTTTCATTTTGGAATTGACATTCTCACCGCCATTAGGCTAGGTACAGAAGTATTGGATTTCATAACTAATTAGTAAGGGCAAGTGCATGTTTAATTGAGTGTCCTTACACCTTATGATATCCACATAATTTATTTAAGGTGCCAAAATGGTACGCTGAAAATGCATATTACTTTGTACTATGCAGAAAATTAAGTCCATCAGGATCGTGGACATCTTAAAAGTTCATATTTATACATATTAATTAGCAAAATGCCAGGGATATGGGGTACTGTGTAACAATGTATGTTATTTTTAAGTGAAAGTTGTAATTCCATTTAGATTCTTATTGTGAGAAATAATAACCTTATGTAATTAGGGTTTTTTCAACAATTAGCCATGTCTATAATTACTCTGGTTTGTATTGTATGATAATGCTTACAACAATACTGATAGACAAATGATTCTGTTTTTGATCACTTGTAGATAATAAAAGTGTGTCAAGAACCCTGATGAAGAAAAGATTTCTCGAAATGTGTTGGGCCACATGTGAATAAAAACATATGTTTTACTAAAATACTAATGTCCATTGTGATATATAAATTGATATTGAATACATAAGGAAATGCTGCTTTACATTGAATTCATACCAAGGTTATTCAAAGTTATTTTACATATGCATAATCTGTTAAAAATTGATTGACTTCTAAATACATTGCTTTTGAGAGGCCTGTGATAGTGTGCGGGACGGGAGTTCCCTTATCTTGGGAACTTTGACTATTTTCTATCATTGTGTGGTCCATGTGCCAGGACCAATTTTTTCCTTCCCCTGCACCTTGAATTTGAACATTTTTCACTATTATTTCATCTAAAAATATTACTTTAAATTGAATTAGATAAGGTGTGCACTGTGCTGCCATATCTCGTTTCACCTTTTATTGGATCATCCTCTCCCTCAGATTATTTTTCTGATGTTCATTACTTTTTTTAAAGTCCAATGCTATTGTGTCTTGCGCACTTTCTTGTCATCAATGTGATGTCATCAATGACATTTGTGATGTCATCTTTGATGTCGTGGGTGTTAGTCTTAGCAGTGCACGGTGGTGGCGCGAGTTATGGTTGCTTAGCTTCCCATAACTGGCGAATTTCAAGGGTTTTTTGGTTTTACTTGGAACCACAACTTCGCTTTAACAAAGTTTTTTTTACTGAATTTCATAGGTTTTTAGTAGCGAAACTTAACCATAACATCCCTTTAACAAAGTTTTTTTACAGAATTTCATAGGTTTTTAGTAGTGCAACTTAACCATAATGTCCCTTTAACAAAGTTTTTTTTACTGTTTTTCATAGGTTTTTAGTAGCATACCTTAACAATAATATCTCTGACTTTATGTACAAGTAACATAGAACATACTGAACCCCCTCTACTGAATTTGATGTCTGCGAACTCTTCTAATTTCCGCAGACATATGCGGACAACAGCACCACTACCCAAAAAGTCTGGGGGGTATGTTTTATTGTTATATCATAACATGTGAACATTTTACAAATTCACAAACCAGCACACATACATATTATATGTAGTAATAAATAAGAAGTGTAACCCATATATATAACACATTAACCATTTTTTCAAATACAATATGTTCTAAAATGGAATATACCAAAAGAAGAAAGATAGTCTTCCAACATGATTACCTCACAGAAACTCCACAACTAAGAGCAACAGCAGATCTACAGACCAGTAAGAACACACCTTACCAGAAGCTAGTAAGTCTACTGCATTTTACTCATATATTTGTAAACTTGCTGTATTCGATACAAAAAAAGTGATATTATGTTTTTTTTCTCACAGAATTGTCTAGTACTCTGGAGTGGCTAGAGGAGCATTTCCCACGTGAGGAAATGTATGAAGATAGTGAACCTAATGGTAGACACTTTACTATATAAACCAATTAATAAATATTTTTTTATATACTTTTCACATTTACATTTTTTTGTACAGACCATACAAAAATTGAAAATGCTAAAGAAAAAGAAGTATTGGATAAGACTCTTCAGCACATAGAAGAAAAAATTGACCTACTCATGGCACATTATTGTTTTCGGAGATCTTCTTCAATTGACACCAGTGAAAGGTGAGCCTATTTTTAAAACCTTAGGACACAAACTCTGCCGTAAAACTGTTGGCAGCATTGGAAATGTCAACCTTTGGCAACATTTCCAATAGAGATAATTAACAGAAAACATGCAGCAATCTGCAGATCTCACTAATGCCAACATCTTAAAAAGTATTAGAGTTGGTATATTATCTCAAGAAGCACAAGCAATATTGAAAACCCGGCACATTCATGCACTTTATGGTGATAATGCATGTGCTACATATGTTATGGAACAATTATCCCACACAAATGTCAATTGTATGGCCTTAATGCCAACTCTTGCAAGCTGTTTCAAATTCAATGAAACAATGTTAAAAAAAGAAATGCAACCAATAATTGAAATTAGCGCCACAGACAAACTAGACATACATGGTATGACACTACCCATGTGTGAACAAGCCACAACGAGACTAAATAGTTTAGAAAATTCAATCTCCAACACAGATGGATTGGAAAAAAATATTAAAATTATCCTTAAATTGCAGAGTAATGCTTAAACGTAACCTTGACGTGGATCAAGGACTAGTTAATGGAGCACTGGGTACAGTTGTTGGCTTTCAAACATACTCATGTGACAACAACATTCAGCACTATCACGCTTACTTACACTTGACGGTCTATTTCTTATCAACTTTGATGCAAGTAAATTTAACGCCGATATTCCTTGCATTTCAGAATACAATAGACTTCTTTCACTATACATCCCATCTAAAAACATATCCTATTACACAAAAAGTAAAATGTTCTAAAAGAAAACTAAATCAAACAGAAATGCAACAGAATGTCACTGCAAATCCTCCAATGAGATTAAAAGAAATTAATACTTCATCAAGTACCACAATCAAAAAAGAACCTATTAGGGAAAGTAAACCAGGTATTTCTTCAAAGAAGGAAGACAAACTCCAAAAAAAGCACTCAGATACAGAACTACCTGGTCCATTTAAACTTTCAAATGTAATTGGTGTGCGTTTCTACGCACATGTAGCAATGAATATTGTATTTCAATTACCACCAATTGTTGACAACATTTACTTACACAGTACAGATCAATTGTGTTTGCAAATGTTAGTACTTCATAGAAACGCAACAAACAATCCTGACAACACGTATAGTGTTTATGGAATGAGACAACAATTGGACTACTGTGCTGGAATGGTGAAATTTACTATAAACTCACAGGAAGATCTACAAGAATTTCTAATGTACTTACTACAAGTACTGGAAAACAAAATCATACCTATAAATGAAATCTTCCAGATTTCATACATGTGGAAACATACATGCACTCTGTGCAACAATGTGACACAAGAACAAATCCCCAATGAGCGCTTTGTGTATATATCAATTCTAATTGTGAATCTGTTCCATTTCAGCAACTTGTACAAAATGCAAACCATGGTAGATTATGTACTACCTGCAATTCGGATAATCGCTCCACCTTACTAATACAAACACATAGTAAATACCTAATACGAATGCTTCTGTGTTACAATGCAGATGGTACCAAAAACAACTGCAAGCTGACTGGATTCACACATGGTCAAGTATCACTTGGTAAGCAAACCTTCACAACAATAGGCATAATCTACCACACAGGAGCCACAACCAATGCAGGTCACTATACTGCATATATAAAAAATAAATGTGGATGGTTCGAATGTAATGATAGTACCATTACACTAAATCAGAGATTACCTGCAAATCTTACAAACGCTTATTTAATGTTCTTAAAAGCAAAATGTATAACTAAACTGTACTTAAACATTAACTAAACTTCTATTAAAAAACTATAAACTGTTACAATATGCCAAAAGCTATATAAGTGCCCCAAGATTCTACAACAACTAAACAGATAAATCAATACTACCAAATCATATCTAAAAATAGATAATTAGAATACGCCAACTGGTATCTAACTGCCACAAAATTTTACAATATCCAAACAGATAAATCAATACCACTTCATTATAACAAAAAATAGACTGTTAGAATACGCCAACTTGTATCTAACTACCCCAAAATTTTACAATATCCAAACAGATAAATCAATACCACTTCATTATAACAAAAAATAGACTGTAAGAATATGTCAACAGGTATCTAACTGCTCCAATCTGCAACAAGGAAATATATAGAGCATTAGTCAGAAACAACAAGTGAACACTGAAAACAAACAAACAAATAGACTGTAGCATAAAAAAAAGGTTTGTTTTCAATCCAACATGTATTTTTTTTTCTCCCACAGACCCAATGATTTTAGCAACAAACACAGAAACTGAGCAAATTGCACAGTACACTGGTTTGTAATCTACTAAATATGAGGGTAAAAAAAAAATGTTGATTATTCAATGTTATAAGTCGTTACAAAATACCAATACTAACATGATCTTTTCTTTTATCACAGAAATAAACAAGAAATGCATGTACTCCAGTTACTAAACCAAACAGTAAGTATATTATAATAAGTACAACCATCACAGCAAATCACACCCATAGTGACTTATAACTTTGGTGCTTATAAATTTGGTCTTGCCCATGCACCCAAGACTATAAGCCCCGCCCACAACCACAGCAGCATATCACACCCATAGTGGCTTATAACTTTGTTGCTTATAAATTTGTTCTTGGATCCCAAAGTTATAAGACACTATGGGTGTGATATGCTGCGGTGGTTGTGGCCAGGGCATAGAGTCTTGGGTGCATGGCCATATGGCCATGCACCCAAGACTCTATGCCCTGGCCACAACCACCGCAGCATATCACACCCATAGAGTCAAACATTTTAACTATGCCATATTGGCACTTTAAATGTCCGCGGACATGATGAGTGTTCTTAGAACAGTTTCAATTTGCCTATAAACAGTACGGACAGGCATAGTGTCCTCAGGACACCCCCATTTTGTTTATTTACGAACATTTCAAGACACTGCATGTGTTATTCGAACAGTTTCAACTTGCCTGCGAACAAAACGGACAGGCATGCCGTCCTCAGGACGCACCCATTTAATTTATTTTCGAACATTTTAGGACACTGCAAGTGTTCTTAGAACAGTTTCAACTGGCTTGCGAACAATACGTACAGGCGTAGTGTCCTCAAAACACCCCATTTCATTTAGTTACAAACACCCAGGACACTTCATGTGTTCTTAGAACAATTTGAACTTGCTTACGAATAGTACAGACAGGCATACCGTCTTCAGGACACCCCCATTTTTTTTATTGACGAACATCCCAGGACACATGATGTGTTCTTAGAACAGATTCAACTTGCCTGCGAACAAAACAGACAGGCTTACTGTCCTCAGAACACACCCATTTCGTTTATTTTCAAACATTTCAGGACACTGCGAGTGCTCTTAGAACACTTTCAGCTTGCTTGCAAACAATACGTATAGGCGTAGTGTCCTCGAACACCCCCATTTCGTTATTTTAGAACATTTCAGAACATCCGCGTTGTCCACGGACAAAGCAAACACAACAGGGGGGTCTACCAACTAAATAAATACAACATTTAACCCATCTCTTACTCCCCCACCCTCCCCAAAACACTTTTACACACCAACACACTCTACTAAATAGTATTTTTTCCACCAAGTTTCACTGCACTGTCCGCGGACGTCCACGAATTCAACATGGTGGGCGTTCCCGAAAATCTGACACGCTTCACGCTCGCCACCGTCCAATCTGCGAACACATTGCATGTCCACGGATATGACGCAAGCCGGTTGGCCAATCAGGACACTGTCCGTGGAGCGAACAGGGAAGTGTGTCCGCGGACCGAGCATAGATATCACACATTTTTTGTGACCTACATTTTGGTCATTTTTAAAAAAAAACTACTGGATGTATTTTCACCAAATTTGCAAAAGCACACTTTGGTGAAAATCGGTCCAGTACTTTTTTTTAAAAAAATGACCAAAAAGTGGGTCATAAAAAAATAGTGATATCTGTGTCCGGTCCGCGGACACACTTCCCTGTTCGCTCCACGGACAGTGTCCTGATTGGCCGATCGGCTTACGTCATGCCCGCGGACATGCAACGTGTTCGCTGATTGGACGGTGTGGGGCGTAAAGCGTGTCAGATTTTCAGTGGCGCCCACCATCTTGGATTCGCAGACGTCCGCGGACAGCACGGTGAAACTTGGTTCAAAATTTGTATTTAGTAGAGTGTGTTGGTGTGTAGGAGTGTTTGGGTAGGGTGGGAGAGTATGAGATAGGTTGAAAGTTGTGTTTTTTCATGTGGTAGACGTTCTTGTTGTGTTCGATTTGTCTGCGGACATCACGGGTGTTCTGAAATGTTCTAAATAAACTGAATGGGGGTTCTGAGGACTCAATATGTGTCCGTTTTGTTTGGAAGCAAACTGAAACTGTTCTAAGAACACTTGCGGTGTCCTGAAATGTTCGCAAATAAACAAAATGGGGGTGTCCTGAGGACGCTGTCCGTATTGTTCGTTGTCAAGTTGAAAATGTTTTAAGAACACTCGCGGTGTCCTCAAATGTTCGTAAATAAACAAAATGGGGGTGTTCTGAGGACGCTGTCCGTATTGTTCGTTGTCAAGTTGAAAATGTTCTAAGAACTCTTGCGTTGTCCTGACATGTTCGTAGGGGGTATCCTGAAGACGCTGTCTGTATTGTTTGATGGCAAGTTGAATGTGTTCTAAGAACACTTGCGGTGTCCTGAAATGTTCGCAAATAAACAAAATGGGGGTGTCCTGAGGATGCTGTCCGTATTGTTCGTTGTGAAGTTGAAAGTGTTCTAAGAACTTTCGCGTTGTCCTGAAATGTTCGTAGCGGGTGTCCTGAAGACGCTGTCTGTATTGTTCGATGGCAAGTTGAATGTGTTCTAAGAACACTCGCGGTGTCCTGAAATGTTCCTAGGGGGTGTTGTGAAGATGCTGTCCGTATTTTTCGATAGCAAGTTGAATGTGTTCTGAGAACACTTGTGGTGTCCTGAAATGTTCGTAGGGGGTGTTCTGATGACGCTGTCCGTCCTGAGGACGCTGTCCGTATTGCTCGTTGTGAAGTTGAAAGTGTTCTAAGAACTCTTGCGTTGTCCTGAAATGTTTGTAGGGGGTGTCCTGAAGACGCTGTCCGTATTTTTCGATGGCAAGTTGAATGTGTTCTAAGAACACTTGCGGTGTCCTGAAATGTTTGTAGCGGGTGTTCTGAAGACGCTGTCCGTATTGTTCGATAGCAAGTTGAATGTGTTCTAAGAACACTCGTGGTGTCCTGAAATGTTCGTAGGGGGTGTTCTGATGACGCTGTCCATCCTGAGGATGCTGTCCGTATTGTTCTCTGGCAAGTTGAATGTGTTTTAAGAACTCTCGCGGTGTCCTGAAATGTTCTCAAATAAACAAAATGGGGTGTTCTGAGGGCGCTGTCCGTTTTGTTCGATGGTAAGTTGAATGTGTTCTAAGAACACTAGTGGTGTCCTGAAATGTTCGTAGGGGGTGTCCTGAAGACGCTGTCCGTATTGTTCGTTGTCAAGTTGAAAGTGTTCTAAGAACTCTCGCGGTGTCCTGAATTTGTTGTCAAGTTGAAACTGTTCTAAGAACTCTCGCTGTGTCCTGAAATGTTCGTAAAAAAACAAAATGGAGGTGTTCTGAGGACGCTGTCCTTATTGTTCTTTGTCAAGTTGGAAGAGTTCTAAGAACTCTCGCGTTGTCCTGAAATGTTCGTAGGGGGTGTCCTGAAGACGCTGTCTGTATTGTTCGCTGGCAAGTTGAAAGTGTTCTAAGAACACTCACAATGTCCGCGGACATTAAAAGTTTCCATAGACCATAGCTGAATTGTTTGACTCTATGGGTGTAATATGCTGCGGTGGTTGTGGCCAGGGCATATAGTGTTGGGTGCATGGCCATTTGTGACGAGCGTGAAGCGCGTCAGATTTTCGGGAACGCCCACCATGTTGAATTTGTGGACGTCCGCGGACAGTGCAGTGAAACTTGGTGGAAAAAATACTATTTAGTAGAGTGTGTTGGTGTGTAAATGTTCTCAAACATGATTCAGCTTTTTGACTAGTACTGCTAGAGTTTAGTGTACTCACTCGGAAGGAAGACCAGTGCCTCTCCCCGGGTGAATCCAATGGTGATGGGCTGGGCTTTCCAGTGGGCGGTGGCTGAGGGCAAAAAGAGATCAAATGAGTACTTTGGCCATGCAACCAACACTCTATGCCCTGGCAACAACCACCGCAGCATATCACACTTATAGTTGCTTATAACTTTGGGTCAAAAACAAATTTATAAGGAACAAAGTTATAAGATACTATGGGTGTGATATGCTGCGATGGTTGTGGCCAGGGCATAGAGTGTATAATATACTTACTGTTTGGTTTAGTAACTGGAGTACATGTATTTCTTGTTAATTTCTGTGATAAAAGAAAATAGCATGTTAGCATTAGTATTTTGTAATGACTTATTACATTGTATAATCAACATTTTTCTTTTTTCTTTTTGGATATTTAGGAGATTACAAACCAGAGTACTGTGCAATTTGCTCAGTTTCTGTGTTTGTTGCTAAAATCATTGGGTCTGTGGGAGAAAAAAAAATCCATGTTGGATTAAAAAAAAAACTTTTTCTGTTATGCTACATTTTATTTGTTTGTTTGTTTTCAGTGTTCACTTGTTGTCTCTGGCTGATGTTTTATACATTGGCTTGTTGCATTTTCTTGGTGCAGTAACATATTATTTATTTGTTTGGATATTATACAATTTTGGAGCAGTTAGATACCAGTAGGCGTATTCTAACTGTCTATTTTTTTATATATTTTAGTGGTATTGATTTATTTGTTTGGATATTGTTAAATTTTGGGACAGTTAGATACCAATTGGCATATTCTAACTGTTTATTTTTTTATATATTTTAGTGGTATCGATTTATCTGTTTGGATATTGTTAAATTTTGGGACGGTTTGATACCAATTGGCATATTCTAATTGTCTATTTTTTGCTCTAATTTAGTGGTATTCATTTATCTGATTAGTTGTCGTAGAATCTATGGGCAGTTAAATAGCTTTTGGAATATTCTAACAGTTTACATTTTGTTACTACAAGTTTACTTAGGGTTTAAGTACTGTTTAGTTATCAAATTTTGGTTTTAAGAACATTAAATAAGCATTTGTAAGATTTGTTGGTAATCTCTGCTTTAGAGTAAAGGTACTATCATTACATTGAAACCATCCACATTTCTTTTTTATATATGCAGTGTAGTGCCCTGAATTGGTTGTGGCTCCTGCGTGGAAGATTATACCTATTGTTGTGAAGGTTTTCTTACCCAGTGATATTTGACCATGTGTGAATCCAGTCAGCTTTCAGTTGTTTTTGGTACCATCTGCATTGTAACGTAGAAGCATTAGTATTACGTATTTACTATGTGTTTGTATTAGTAACGTGGATCGATTATCCGAATTGCAGGTAGAACATAATCTACCATGGTTTGCGTTTTGTTCAAGTTGCTGAAATGGAATGGATTCACAATTAGGTATTGATATATATATATATACAAAGCGTTCATTGGGGATTTGTTCTTGTGTCACATTGTTGCAGAGAGTGCATGTATGTTTCCACATGTATGAAATCTGGAAGATTTCATTTATAGATGTGTTTTAGTTTTCCAGTACTTGTAGTAAGTACATTAGAGATTCTTGTGGATCGTCGTGTGAGTTTATAGTGAATTTCACCATTCCAGCACAGTAGTCCAATTGTTGTGTTATTCCATAAACACTGTATGTGTTATCAGGATTGTTTGCTGCATTTCTGTGAAGTACTAACATTTGCAAACACAATGGGTCTGTACTGTGTAAGTAAATTTTCTCAACAATTGGTGGTAATTGAAATAGAATATTAATTGCTACATTTTCGTAGCAACTTACACCAACTATATTTGAGAGTTTAAATGGACCAGGTAGTTCTGTATCTGACTGCTTTTTTTGGAGTTTGTCTTCCTTCTTTGAAGAAGTACCTGGTTTACTTTCCCTAATTGATTCTTTTTTGCTTGTGGTACTTGATGAAGTATTAGTTTCTTTTACTCTCTTTAGAGGATTTGCAGTGACATCCTGTTGCATTTCTGTTTGATTTATTTTTCTTTTATAACATTTTACTTTTTGTGGAACAGAATATGTGTTTAGATGGGGGTTGTATAGTGAGTGAAGTCTATTGTATTCTAAAAGGCAAGGAATATCAGCGTTTACTTTATTTGCATCAAAGTTGATTAGAAATAGACCGTCAAGTGTACGTAAGCGTGATAGTGCTACGTAGCTCATGCCTTCTTTAAAGATTGTTTTACCAATATCTATCATAGCTTTGTCTAGGGTAAGACCTTGTGATTTATGAATTGTGGCTGCGTTTGCCAGAGTTCGAGAAAATTGTTTTCTGCATACATACATGTCTTTGAAGAGAAGGAATCGAGCTGTTGGGCATCCTATCCTTTTTACTTCTGAAAGTTTGTCAAAGAGAATATTGACAAACTGAATTTTGTTGTCACGTGGGTATGTTTGAAAGCCAACAACTGTACCCAGTGCTTCATTAACTAGTCCTTGGTCCACGTCAAGGTTACGTTTAAGCATTACACTGCAATTTAAGTATAATTTTAATATTCTTGTTTGAGATTGATTTTTCTAAACTATTTAGTCTTGTTGTGGCTTGGTCACACATAGGTAGGTTCATACCATGTACATCTAGTTTGTCTGTGGCGCTAATTTCCATTATCGGTTGCATTTCTTTACTTAACATTATTTCATTGAATTTGAAACAACTTGCAAGAGTTGGCATTAAGGCCATACAATTGACATTTTTGTGGGCTAATTGTTCCGCATGTTTTCTGTTAATTTTCTGTATTGGAAATGTTGCCAAAGGTTGACATTTCCAAAGCTGCCAACAGTTTTACGGCAGAGTTTGTGTCCTAATGTTTTTAAAATAGGGCCACCTTTTACTGGTGTCAATTGAAGATCTCCGAAAACAATAATTTGTTTTCCTGCAAAGAGCTCTTCATAGTTTGTTTTGAGTACTTCTTGTAATCTGAGGTGAATCAAAGCCAGCATTAGGTTGGAGACCATGCTATTAGTAGCATTTTCATTTGTTTCAATACCAGTTCCTTTGCAGTTCCTGCAGAAAGTTTGTAATAGTCTAATTTGTTCTGGTGTTCTACTGGCAATAGTAGTAATCAGTGTAACGTGACACCATCTATGTTGTAGGCAGCTAAACCTGTGGGGGCAGTGACAACAGCTGACAGTTTGTTGTTTGTCAATTGTTGAACAAACTTACTGATGATTTTGATTAGGAATGTTTTACCAGAACCAGCTTCACCACTGACGTACAGTAGTATAGGTTTATAATTATGGCAGGAACATTCTTTATTTTCATGTTGTACACCATGTGCAATTTGTTTTGTTACTTCTTGAAAAATTCTACGTTGCTCATTGTTTAGTTTTGATTGTAGTATAGTTAAGTCTTCTTTATCTTCATACTGACACATGGTGTTTTCTACTTCTGTCATAGCTAATTCTGCCTCATTTATTATTAGTGGTTCTCCCAGTGGTTCTTGGCTTCCTGTTACAGAAGGTTGACTACTGTCAGGAGTTTTTTGTCTAGTTGGGCCAGGAGTTCTTCTTCGTGTTGCTGTTCATTGTGCAACATTGTTTTGTACTGTGTAAAGTTTACATCAGTTATAGTGCTTTCATTTGCTTTGAAAGCATCTTCATATGAGTCATAGTTATCTAGTATTTCTTCTTCTTTTCTCCATGGTTTAAAGAGTTGAAGCAGGGACATGTAATATACTTCTTTATGTTGAGGAGTTTTTAATGACAATTTGATATGATTTATTAAATTTGGTTTAGTGAGTTTAACTAAGCTGCCTTCACAGTTTGTCACTCTGTATATACCTTTTTTTTCATCAGGTTTTATATTATTTTTGTATGTGTAGTTTTGGGCTATGTGGTATAGACACATGGTTTCCAAAGTATTACTTCTGTTTGGGTAGTATGTGTCCAAGAAATTGTTTTTTTTTAAATGTCTTGGCTGTTGGGATCATGTTTAGCTATTGTTTCTATATCTTCGTAGGATTTTATAACTCTTTTTCTAGATTTAGCTGGACCAACACTTAGCCATACTATATTTTCAGATTTACCATACAATGCAGTGCCAGTTAAACAATCAGCTGCTTCATATGATCCACATTCTCTATGGGAGAGCATTTTTATGCCCAAGCTGTATAATTTCTGAGACACTGTTTTATCTGATGACAGGTCATTCCAGAGGTCTTGAAGCTCTGTCTTTTCTGCTTTGGTTAAGTATGGTGTGACATATCGTGCAACTGCAGTAGAATTGTCTGCAATGTACTGCACATTTATGTTTGCATTCCATAAGTGGGCAATGATTTCATTATAATCATTGCTATATTTTTATACTTCGTTTCTTTTTATGTAATATGTATTTTTAGGTGACTTTCCTTTAACACTATGTCTAACTGAAGACATGAGGTTGTTCACTTGACCTGTATTTGTAACTGGTCTAGGAAAACCAAATCGGCATTTGGTGTAGTATTTCCCTTGGTTTTTATATTTGCGACGACAATATTTTCCACATTTGTGTCTTTGAAATTGTAAAATGTGTGCATGAAGTTCACTATTTGTTGCTTCTAATGGAATTTCACAAGTGACATATTTTTCAATAAACTGTAAAACAGTGGCATCACTATCTAGGCCAGATTTAGGAGCATCTTTAATCCATAAAAGCATGTGGATATGTGGTGCTCCTCTGGCTTGGTATTCTTTTCTCCAAAAGACGTTTTGCACTTCTCCAAGGGGAAGAACAGTTTTATTACAAATAAAATGTAGCATAGCAGTGAAGCGATGGTGAAAATATCTTGAAACATTAGCAGGATCCAAAGAACAAAGTTCTCCAGGTGTTAGTATATCTATGTTTGTTTTGTTTTTGTTTGATATGTGTAGGAAATCATGTAAATCTTCCCATGCATATTCTGCACAACTTAATGTAACAAACCAAGTGGGTGGGCCAAGGTTTCTGATCATCCAACGTACATCTCCATGATGTCGAAACCAGTACTCTTTAGTACCACGCATATTTGCTAATAGATTTGTAATATTTGATTGTAAAACCTCATCCTTTTGTTGCACTTTTTGTAATAATTGTGTAGCTGTCATATTTTGAAAGTGTGATCCTGATTTTAATATGTGTGCAACTCCGTAACATAAAGTTGCTAGTTCACTTTCAAAGAGTAGGTGGAATATGTATTCCACATTTTGTCGAAATCTGGGATCTTCAGAATACATCCGTAATGAGCGGTATTCTGAAGCTGATATTTGAATAGGTCTATCATCGTACCTTCCTCCTTTGCCAGTAGGAAAGAGTAGAGGAAAAGCATGTGCTTCTATACTTTTTTCCCATATTCTGATTGGTGATCCTTTTGTTTGATGCATTTGGTACGTTTCCAGTGCATCTTCTATGGTGTCATTAGAGTGCAAATTATGAATTGTATAATGGTCTAAAGTATTTGATATTGTAGCAGGATCTAGGAGCTCAAATTGTCCAGCTTTTTGTGTTTCTTGAATTATTTCAGTTGTTTCCTTCAAGTTTTCTTCAATATTAATTTCTTTGTAATATTCATTATTCTCTTTAAGATATTGTAAGGCATGTCTAACTTTATGTAAATCTACCAGCTGTTGCCATATTTTTTTGTCTTTTGTAGGTACTCCATTTACTAAGATAATTAAAGATTGCTCCAATGGACGTTGCACTCCAAGAGTATGCACATTTTCTTTTAAATCTAATGGTAAATAAACTACTTTTCCACAAATGCCTTTTACCAATTTAGAGGGAGGCAATTTTGCTGTTTTTGGTTGAAGGAGTATTATTGCTTGAAATGGGTGCACTGTTTGAATTATGACACTCTCATATAAATTAAGTTGTTGTAGGGGTTTTGGTAGTGGGTATAATTCCAAATTATTTGTGATAGCACGTGAAGGAGTTTGGTTGTTGTCAAGTTTTGTATTTCGTATTTGTTTTCTGCTACAAGGTAGTGGGCTAATACAAACCATTTAGAATCTTCATTGTCTTCTATTTTGTATCATAGGTCTATGGTTTTTGTGTTACTTTTATAAAAAGTTCTGCGGCAACATATGCATACATGGTTTGGTACTTCAGCTGATGTACTTTTAAATTTTAGTATTTCTTTTTGGTATGTGTTTAGTAAAAGGTTGCCATGTGTAGAATTGTTGCTATCTTGGTTTAAAGCTATTTCATTCTGTAAGTGGCTTTCACTTCCAAAATATTTTTCTGGGTATAGTCAATTTCTTCAAGTAGGTCTTTTGCTGTACCATGTAGAAGAATGTTATTTAAATTTGCTAGTGCTAAAGCAGGACTTTTAGCATAGTTCAGTTTATAGACTAGATTTCTTATAGTTGAATGATGTGTTGATATCCTTTTGATATCATGGAAGGTGGTTTTCCAAGTAGGTCCTGTAATGCAGGCCAATGAATGTCCTTGTAGTCCTATGTACTTGCGCACTGGACAGGTATCCATATTTTGCAGTAGTTTAATTTGGATTTTGTCTTTGCTTTTTACATATTGATTGAGGAATTGGCATAAAGACTTGAAAAATTGTTTGGGAATGTTACACATTGACCTGCATGACCATTTGTACACTAGATGTTCTGATTCAGTTGAATGGAGGGGTAATTCTAAGTTTTCAGGGCATATTTTTGTAAGGAGTACTTCTTGTTCCATTATGGTATTATTCACTTTTTCATAACCTCGACCACTGCTATGTATGGCAATTGTATTTGTTTGCTTTTGTTTGTAGGCTTCTTCATTAAAGTATGGTTCTGTGTTCGTAGTGTGATTCCATTCACCTCCGCAGATACTTAAGAAGTTATTTCTGTTGACATTTCCTTTATTGAGAAGTATTCTTTGTAATTTAGTTATTAGTTTTGTTAGTGGTTTCATTTTGTTTAACACTAAAATAAATAACTTTCTTTTGAGAAGAATTGCACTGTCTATCAACGCTTCTAAGATTAATTTCCTACGATAGGTTTTAAGCATTGAACCTGATTTCTCTCGTGTTTTTATAAGATTTTGAAGGACTTTGTGACGGTACATTTTGGCTAAAATACTTTTCTTGGTATGCTTACTTTGCACTATATCAAAATTTAAAGAAGCAGTTTGATGTCATCAATGACATTTGTGATGTCATCTTTGATGTCCTGGGTGTTAGTCTTAGCAGTGCACAGTGGTGGTACGAGTTATGGTTGCTTAGCTTACCATAACTGGTGAATTTCAAGGGTTTTTCGCTTATACTTGGAACCATAACGTCCCTTTAACAATGTTTTTTTTCACTGAATTTCATAGGTTTTTAATAGCGCAGCTTAATCATAACGTCCCTTTACCAAAGTTTTTTCATGAATTTCATAGGTTTTTAGTAGTGAAACTTAACCATAACGTCCCTTTAACAAAGTTTTTTCACTGAATATACATATATATACATATATATATATATATATACATATATATATATATATATATATATATATATATATATATATATATATATATATAGAGAGAGAGAGAGAGAAAAGGGAGGAAAGAACGAATCGCACTGACGCAGGCACAAACATGAATGCCAGGTTCAAAAAGGTTCGGAAAAAACAAACAGACACAGTATAGGAATTACTGATGTCTTTAATGTTTTAATAAGTTAAAAAACAAAAGCATCGTGCAAAAAACAAATGCACGACACATAGCAGCACATAGAAGACAGAACAACAACAGGACGCCTAGGGGCAGCAGCCTGCAAACAACGCGTTTCGCGCTATACTGAGCGCTTGATCACGTAAGGGGGAGAGGGTTGGACAGTGTGAATACATCATCAATGATAGTCCCTCAACTATGTCGATGGCAACGACTGTTACCAACTCCAAGGGAACAGGGGCAGCCATGTTGGAAGGGAGTGTGCATATATGCTAAAACTTAAAGATTAGAGCACAGTGCTTAATCTATATCATAGCAACACTTGTGCAATTCAGCTGGTATAGAAGGTGATGACCATCTCAACTCGGGGAGGGTGGGCGGAATTGAACGGGAATTGTCATCACTTTTCAACCCATCTGAATTAGAAGCATTTTGTTGTGATGAATCTGAGCACCTTAACTTTCTCTTAGCAAACATTTTTTCAATGAATCTCAAGGCATTTGTTATTGTTATACTACAGTTTCTTTGGGAACCAATAGATATGGTCTTTGGATGTGGCCACTGTACATGTTGGAACTATGGTTTTAAAAGGGGGAAATACATTAGCCATGGCTTTGGCTATTGGCCCCGAATTACCAGCCAAGTCTCCAAATCCCTTAGCTACTGCCTTTGGCCATTTCCAGTGGCCACTAGCCATGCCCAATGGCTTCAGGTTCCACTTGCCATGGCTTTTTCCATTGTATTCCACTGGCCACAACTGTGTCCAATATACATGTTGCAGCTAGTATTACCAAAAACACATTTCCTCCTGCCTAGACAATATTACATGACCAGGTGTAAAAGACAGCCTGAGGAACCTTTGTTTCCCCTATTGCTATTTCTGCGATAACCATGCCCGAGTATGCTGGTTCACATGGCAATGTTATGTTCGCTGATTCCCTCGGTAACAGGAAAATGCTTGAAAATTAAAATGTCTTTACTGTCCTTATTGGCACTCCCTGTGTGTCCGCCACCTCTTTTCTTGTTTCCCCCACTCCCTTGTGCAGTAATCTCACAAAATTCCCCTGAAATTCCCCGATAATTTTCAAAATTACAAAGTCTTTCCTGTCCTCATTGGCTTTAATCAAGTGTTCCTCCCCTGTTTTATTGGTGCCTCCGCCACTCTCCATTGTGTTTTCTTTCTCTGACCCTCTCCCATTACCCCCAGGACACATGATGTCTCTCCTCGTTTCATGTAGAAAACTTTCTTTTTGGAGCTCGTATTTCAACTTTACCTTGGTAATCTTGAGAGATTCCCCAAGTATTCCCCAAATAAGCCAAACATGCTCTAACCAAAATGGGCTCATCAGCCCACCTCTAACTCCACCACTTCACATTTTGCCCTCGTTCCCCCTCCCCACTTCTACCCTGGTTTGATTAGACCCTTTTTCCTCCCCCAAATAACCATTGTGAGCACTTTTCATTTTCAGTTTCCCCTGGTATTATCAACAGAATTGCTTGTAAAGAGCACAATTAAAATGTAGGCTTTCATTGCTGAATAGCTGCTCAGCCCCTCTGTCACAAAGCTCCATGAGCGATAAATAAAACATTTTCAGGAGCAGAAGGCATCCCCACCTCTGTTCACCCCATACCAGCTGAGGCCATTTCTGCCCAAGTTCTTTCTTAGTTGCTCAGTCCAGCACTTTTCACACTATAGGTTTTCAATCAATGAACTTTGTTTCTCTGGGAAAGGGAGTTGGACTACACTGAAAACAGCTTTTTTCTTAAAAAAACTTTCACCTTTTAACCAAATGTTCCCAAAATTTTGGGGTAAAACATGTCATCCATATCCCTCACGCGAGTCAAAAGTTAATAGCAAAAGGACTTTGGGAAAAGTCTATGTACTCATAGACCTATGTTGTGTCTTATATATTTGATTCTGAGGAGCATAAGTTTAATACAGATCCTCAGCCAGGTGCAACTGTTTTAGGTACGTTTATTGAAAATCTGTATCTTAAATAAAATGCACGGAGAGTGCCCCCACCAGCTTCATCCCTCCTCATTCCTCCACCGCTCAAATACTCTTACCAGAAAGTCCTTCTCCCAAAACTCTGCCCTTCTAGAACACTCACATCCAACTTATCCAGAACCTATACCCTATTTTATAAACACATAGCTACACCACACACATACCTTCCAGATTGTATTAAATATAACCTTACTTCAACCACAGCCCTCTTACTTTCACTACACTCCCAAAATTGCACACTTGGCCATCGTTAAGCCTCATTGTTCCTGCACAGACCCTTTCCATCTACTTGGGATCACTGTACAACACGTATCCTTTTCTTCTGAAACACCCTTTCTCACAGTTACCCAATCGCCCTTCCTCACCTCAGATTCCTTCACTCTCCTCCCTGCATCACTCCTCTCTTCATTTTACCTTTGTATAAAACACACCTTCTCCTCATCTGATCAAAATTCACCTACTTAACTTCATCCCACCCCAGCAAGGATGGACAAGCATGAGAATTTCCGTTCCTTCCGCTCATGTGTTCAAATGGTACTTTTCTGTTTTAGGCCGAGTGGTTTTCCTGTAACCTTGCCCTCTAGTGCCAAGAAATCTTAGGCTGACTGTGCACTTTAGAAATTCCCTTAACATAACATAACATACTTCCGCAGTCACAGCATGAGCTGACTTGCTCAGCCCTCTTATCCTCTCGTCCTTCATTTCAATCTTTGCTCACCCACAAGCATCAGCCATTCTACTCCTACTTACTCTTTACACAGTACCATTACAATCAGGATTATAGAAAGAAGTCCTCACATGCTTAACCCCACAAATCCTGAACATTCTTCCATCACCTTTCCACAAAACTGTGAACTGTAGCCATTAACAGGCACCCTTTCCAAATACAACTTTGATAAATTTCACAATTGCTTCTGCACTTGCCTCATGTGCAAACTTTATCTCCACACACCAAGATAACATATTTACCAAAACTATAACATATGTTCCACTTCCACCAGGTACATCAACTGGGCCAACTCCTACCACACATTCTGAGAAACTGCAGAACAAATCATTGGCCTTGCCCTTGCACAAAGCATATTACACTCACACTACAAACACACATCCACATTTTGTTCCACCACTCTAACCAAACCTGCACACCAATAATCTGTCTTCAAAACCCCTTTTGGTTTGGGAAACTCCAACGTGGCCAACATGCACCACCTCTACCAATCTTTCCTGTAATCTAACAAGAATACTACTTTTCCAGACCAATATAGTGTCTCATTTTCAATACACAATTCCTATCGGACTTGCCAATAAGCCCTCACATCCTCTGCCATGCTGTCCTTATGTATCCATTATGATAATGCCTGTACTGCTGTGACAACATTTACATCCTTTTTTATTTATCACTTCCGCCTGTGAGAGGTCAGAATTTAGAGGCAGACACAAAATGGTAGTATTTTCAAAATCAGACATCTTTATTAAAAGTACAAGGTTTAGATAAAGGGCTATCTGTCCCCTATCCTCAAGAGTGTTTCCCTAGGAAAATAAAACTAATGATCATTCTGTGTCTCATCATCAAAATGATATACAATGTACTTATGTACTTATGTCCAAAACATTCATCTGACGCACACACTAGAACGGAACAACTAAAGATATAAGGAGAGTGTCTCTGGTGTAGGGTTCGTAAAAATTGTTAAAAAAGAAATAGATAAATCTAACAAAATAATCCTTGGATCCAGAGGGAGGTTCCCTTCCCTGGGATGTCTCAGGTCGGATGGCAACAGTGTCCAATTTCAATAATGACTACTTAGAGATGAAAAACTTGTCTCAATTAAGAAACCACTTCTTAAAGATCGCAAAAATGTTTCTTTCAAGTAATAACTTCTTACGAAGAACCTCCTGCTACTCCCCTGCCAAGAAGCCTTTAGTAAGTTCATCAGATCCCCTGGTATACTCTCCTGCCAGGTATCTGTCCACAATGTCTTATTCCTCTGTATATTTAAAATGGAATACCTGGTATACTTCCCTGCCAGGAATCCCCATATGGGGCCTGGAGATCCCCGGTATGCTTTTCTGCCATTTATTGTCTCCCCAAATGCATACTGCCTGATGTGCTTCTTTCACCAGGGATTGTTTAATGCCTTTGCTGTATTTCAGGATAGCACAGTTGTATTCCTTTACTGTCTATACTTTCTTGGCTTAAGGTAGTAATTTTTCCACCTTTCCCCACATTCATATATGGAGGATTTCTCAAGTTTTATTTTTTAATTCCTTCATTAGTATTCATTGGTTTGTGGCAATACGTGTTCCAACCTTCCTCATATTGACATTTCATGCATGATGATTTGTGCAAATTCTGTCTTTGTTTTCAACTGGGTCAGTATTCAAAATAAGTTCTTAATGGATCACATGCCTGTTGGCATGCCCTGGAGTCTCCAACATCTCTAGGCAGACTTGCCATTGTCTTGTAGCATTCCCAACTGGTGGCATGTTGCTGAGGTGAAGCTTTCACTTTGGGATGGTGTTCTTTCTCCACACTGCAGATCTACTTTCAGCTTTTCTGCCAGCTCCGTGTTTGTCCATCAGTAAGCCTGTTGCTTCTGGACATGACCATGCTCCCCGTAGCTTTGCTGTTGCTGCCAGTTCCTAAGTGGTTCTCTTACGGTGCCTGCAGGGTCTTCTGTTGACTCATGCCACTCTGGTAAGTACTACTAGTAAGCGGCAGGCTGAAAGTCTCAAACTCGGTGGTATCCTCCCACTGACTCTCCTCACCTGGACAGTCGGTAGAGCTGTCTTAAATCTCAGTCTTCTTCTTTCTCCAGCCTTTCTTAGTCTCTTTTTCCTTCTTATCCTTCTTCTCCTTCTTCCATTTGTAGAGGTAAGGGTGGGCTCCCCCAGAGGCCACCTTGAGTGAGTATATACACTACAGACAAGAGGGGACACAGAAGAGACAGCCCCAAACAAGGAAAAATACAACAGGCAGAACAACCCCTGTATTGATGTGGAAGGTATTACAGGTCTATCAAGTAAGTGCTGTCTTGAAGGCACTTGAACCGGCAGGACAAAGCAACTGCCTGAGCCAGCAACAGGGGGAGAGTGAGTCTTCGAGGAAGAATGGGAGAGGCAGAAGTGAAGCAGAACCAACAATAGAGAAAGGGAAGGAAAGAGTTGTGTGCTTGCAGTGGTAAAGTGAGTCTGAAAGAAAAGAGCGGGGCAAGCCCCACTACAACCCGTGACAAGGAGAACCACAGAAAAGCAATGCAGACTCAGCTGACTCCGCCGGGGAAGCAGAGAGGGTGCAAGTCAGACTTGGAAACCACGCTAGAGGCGCGAGCCGTGCAATAGCAACAAAAGGGGTGGTCCAAAGAGAGATGCTGTAGTCGTTGCCGGCTCCGCAGGGTGACCAAAGCGGGGAGCGCGAGCCGTGCAACAGGCAGCAAAGGGGGAAGCAATAGATATAATGACCCTTGAGAGTTAGCTCTGTAGTAAGATTCAAGGTGGAGGGACAGTAGAAGAGACACTGCCCGTAGTTGAGAGGAAAAGAGAAAAAGGAGCAGCGTACTGGCAAGCTGGACGCAGAGGGAGCTCAGAGGGAAAGAAAGTAGCACAAGCACACAAGAGAACAAGCAAACTACGAGAGTTACGACAACAAGAGTTGCAACGCTCGGAGCAGGGGACGTGGTCTCTATTTATAGCGCTGGACCAAAAGGAGGACTGGACTGCTGCTATGGGTGAAAACGTGACTGCCCAAGCTAACTGAGCCACCAATGCAGCCATACCTTCCAGGGGCAGAGCGTGACAGTATGTCCCCTCTTCATCAGTGTACCCCCAAGTTTGCCTGGATGTTGCTTGTAAAACAGGCGAATGAGACGAGGGGCATGGATATGAAATTTGGGTTCCCAAGTTCTTTCAGCCGGGAATAACCCTTCCAATGCACTAGATACTGTAGAGTACTGTAGAGTACTGTGCTTGTATCTGGAATCAATCAACCTGGCCACCTCATACTCCTCCGGCTCCTGACTCCTGGGTACTGGCAAACTTGGTAATCATTGTCCATGATGGTATGGTAAATAAGTCTTCAGGAGGGAGTCATGGAACACAGGATGTACCTTCTTCAGCCTTTGTGGTAAGCGTAAGAGAAAGGCAACAGGGTTCACCTTGGATCAGATATGGCCCAATTTATTTAGGGGAGAACTTTCCTGGATGTACCCACCGAGGCAGGTACTTGGTGGACATCCGCACTAAGGTACCGATATCCCACAGGGGTTTTTGTCTTCTCCTTCTATCAGCACATTCCTTGTATATCTTCTTACTGGTTTTAGGTTTTGGAGAGCTTCCTTTTGGGTGTGCTTGAAGCTTTCTAGATGAGGGTCTATAGTGGGTGCCGTAAAAAAAAGGGATGTGTCTGGGGTGATACCCAAAAGTAAAAAAGAAAGGCTTCATTCCGATAGCAGAGTGCTTAGCATTGTTGTACGTGAATGCGGACCATGGGGAGAATTCTGCCCAGTCCTCTTGTTCCTTTATGCAGAAGCAACCGAGATATTTCTCGACGGTGGCATTAAGACATTCAGTCTGGCCATTGCTCTGGGGGTGATAACCCGAAGACAGTGCCTGTTGAATGCCCAGTTGTTTACACAGTGTAGACCAAAACATTTAGGTAAACTTTGCTCCTCAATCAGAAACTATGGTACACAGTATGCCATGAAGGCAAACTATGTCACGGAGAAACACTGAAGCGGTCTCTAGTGCTGAAGGAGGTCCTTGTACGGGAGAGAAATGCGCAAGTTTGCTGAAGGAATCAACCGTGACCATTATGGCTGTGTAACCTTGTGACGGTGGGAGGTCAACTATAAAGTCTGTGGATATGGGTTCTCATGGCCTTGACAGTGGATGCTCTTGCTGGAGCAAGCCGATGGGCCTCTAGGTGGAATATATTTTCCACGCACAAATGGGACAGACAGACACTTATGCCTTGACATCCTTATATATGGTCGGCCACCAAAAATGTCTAGCAAGGAGGTCCAGGGCAGCCTTCTGGCCCTTGCGTCTGGCAGATGGGAGGTTGTAACATCAAGAGATGGCCTGTGTCTGTAGCTTTTCTGAAGGAAAGAACAGATTCCCTTCAAGAAAGTATAGATCCTTTCTTCTTTCCATAGACTGCCTTTGTTTGTGGGGAATAGACATGAGATGGGTCGCTTGCCTTACCTCCTGTAAGAAGGTGCAGACCTCTCCCAGAAACCGTTTACCAGTTATTAACTCTTAATGTCCTTGATAATCGTCGGAATCAGCTCCCAAACTTCAAGACAAGGCATCAGCAAGGTTGTTTTCCTTGCCGGCCAGGTAAGTAATGTCAAAGTCAAATTGGGAGAAGAAATAAGCCCAGCAGGCGTGACGTGAGTTGCAGCATTCCATTTGTTGTAAAACACGCAGGTTACTATGGTCGGTACACACCAAAAAGTGATGAGCAGCACCCTGCAGTAGATGTCTCCATTATTCGCAAGCCTGACGGATGGCCAGTAATTCTTTCTCAAGAACAGAGTAATTTCTCTCACTTGGGTGAGAGTCTGGGAATAGTAAGCAACAGGGTGCTCAAGACCGCCTTCTCCTACATGTAATTAAGCTGCACCAACTGCTCCCCCTGAAGTATCTGTCTCTACTACAAACGGAAGTGTTTGGTTAGGTTGGACTAAGACTGGTTCCGAAGTAAAGGCTTGTTTGAGCAACCTGAATGAAGCCTCCACTTCCTTGTTCCACTCGAATGTCCTTCCCTTCTTCAGTAGTGTGGTGATGGGCAAAAAATGTCCAAAAAACCCGGTATGAACCTCCTATAGAAGTTGGCTAGGCCCAGGAAATGTTGAATATCCTAAGTATTAAATGGTGTTGGCCATTGCAATACAGCCTTTATCTAACCAGGATCCATCTGAACCCCATCATTGGAAAGGATTAAGCCCAGATAAGACACCGTAGTAGACTCAAAGGCGCATTTTTCGGGCTTAACCAACAACTGATTGTTACATAGACACAGCAATACTTCGCAGACATGTCTCCGATGTTGGGAAACCATGGATGAAAATATCAAAATATCATCCAAATAGACTACCACTGAGGAAAACAACATATCTGCGAACACCCTGTCCATGAAGTGCTGAAAGACAGCTAGGGCATTCACCAAACCGAATGGCATGACCTTGTATTCAAAGTACCCTAAAGTGCTTCTAAAAGCCGTCTTCCACTCATCGCCTTCTTTTATTCTCAGCAAATGATATGCTCCCCTAAGGTCTAATTTGGTGAAGACGCAGGACCCTTGCACGGCTTCTAGGACTTCCTTGATCAGCGGCATGGAATATTGATCTTTCACAGTGAGGCTGTTTAATCTGCGGTAGTCGATACAAGGTCTAAGTTCCAGGGTACCCTTCTTGGGTATGAAGAACATAGACGCCCCTGCTAAAGACCACAATTCCTGTATGAGTCCGTTTTGGAGGTTGCCATCAAGGTATTCTTTAAGGGCTCTCCGTTTGGGTAATGACATCAGGTACATCCTTCCGAAAGGTACAGAAACTCTTGTAATCAATTCTGTAGAACAGTCCTCTAGCCGATGGCGTGGTAAGGTACGAGGGATATTGTTCTCAAATATGTCCGAGAACTGCTGGTAGTGCAAGGGTATAGACTTCACCACAGAAGTGGATAAGGATACCTTAGTCCCATATCTGGGAGCCTGAAGAGGATGCTAAAGACAATGTTGGCCACAGTAGGTGAGAGGAAACAGATCGTATTGGCTGCCCAGTCGATCCTGGGGTTGTGTTTCCGTAACCAGGGCATGCCCAGTATAACAGGGAAGATAGCCACCCTAATGACATCAAAAACAATCTGCTCCTTGTGTTGAAACATGGATACTGTGATGGGATTGGACTCCTGCACAATGGGTCCTGAGGTAAGGGGAGAACCATCCACTCCTTCCACAGGAACGGGAGTCCTTTTATCCCATAGGAGTCAAAGTGGAGGGATGCGAGAAGAGACACTGCCCGTAGTTGAGAGGAAAAGAGAAAAAGGAGCAGCGTACTGGCAAGCCGGATGCAGAGGGTGCTCAGAGGGAAACAAAGTAGCACAAGCACACAAGAGTACAAGCAAACTACGAGCATTCCGACAACATGAGTTGCAACCCTCGGAGCAGGGGGCGTGGCCTCTATTTATAGCGCTGGAACAAAAGGAGGACTAGACTGCTGCTATGTGGTAAAATGTGATGGCCCAAGCTAACGGAACCTCCAATGCTTCTGCTCCTGTGGTTGGGCTACCTTCTTCTTCCATTTGACTTCTCTCCTTTCCTCCAATGCTGACACCATTTTTAAATGTCCTGCACATGTGGGCCTACAACAACTAGCCTGCATGTTCAGCTTAGTATTTCCCTAGATCCATATTAACTCCATCTTCCTCTTCCTCTTCTCAGTACTTGAGGCTTTATGGGAATTGGAGTTCATAGGATTTATCGAACTTCTCGGGTCATTGTGTTTGGGATTTTTGGTTAGCGCAAAAACATCAGAGACAGGAGATGTCATGTGTGTGTCATGTACAAATGAGGTGTGAACGGTATTCTGTCTAGAATGTTTTGGGGATTTATTGTTTTGCAAAGGGAGGGATTTGTATAGTGACAACAGGCCATCAAGAATCTTGGAATTATAGGGTCTTCTTCATTGGGAAGGGAAGAAAACTGCTTCTTTCCTGATGAGTTCAACACATCTCCCCGACAGCTGACTCGTTCCATGTAATCCTTATTCATAATACTGCACCCAGCATCAGAATCAGATAGAGGCTGCCTTCCACTGGCCACATGGGAGGAGAGCACTGGCTTCAAGTTCAAGTGTTGCATAATTCTTCTCTCAGGGGAATAACCTCCTCTTTATATAGAGGACTGTTGTGCACATATATCGCTTGCTCACACAGTTTAGCTCATTATATTAATTAGTTTATTGGTAATAAAGGAGTCCCCAGGTGGATGGACCTTCTCTCGCATACTCACATCTCGTATGATTCTCAAAACACAACACTGAGAATCATACAGAATGCTAGCACGGGCATAGATTACTATACATCATAACATCTCCCACACTACACTGTTTAGAAAAGAAAGTGAAAATGTGGAATATAAACAAGAGGAGAGGAAAGCATGTGGGTGAAAGTAAATGAACAATCGAATAACGAATGAGCATCTTATCAATTGCAACTTTGAACAATTGTGAGGGCAACCCCACACTTAACTTAGAGTTCAATTACACAAAATTGTACATGAATATGGCTAATACAAATATTTTGCAAAGGATATAATAATTGTCGATAAGTTCCTTAAACCATTTGGTTCTCATCAGTTTCTTACTCTGTAACATCTTTTACAAGTAGTAAATGAAATCGTCCCTGAACTTCCGCACAATTTGTCTGTTCTTTGATGACATACGGTTGCTTCCCAACCTCTCCCCGGAACACTCTTGCACCACTTCTTCTTCTATGTTGTCCACTTTTTCTGCCGGTATTATGTCATCACAAGACCACTTCTTGCCGTCCTCTAAAAATACAGATTTGTCTGAACATTTCACCACTCTTTGTGGAGGTCGATACATGGATTCACCTTTCATTACCTTCCTCGGCTCTTTACTCTGATCCAATCTCCTCCCTTGACTTTGTTCTCTGACACATGTTTCTTGGCATCATAGTATCTCTTATATTCAACTTGCCTTTTCCTTACTTTCTCCACAATCTGCTACAAATTGATTCTTTTATTCTTTTTCAATACAATCCAGCAGGTCTAAGTCTGTTGGTGGCTGTTCTTCCTCTCATTAGCATAAACGGTTCATCCTCAGTCACTGAATGTGGAGTGATTCTTTACGTATTCAATGCCTCTTTGAGTGTTTATTTCCCAGGCAAATAGTTGATTACTGCCAATTACATGATACCTTTTATAAAACCATTCATCCTTTCGACCAAACTATAGGCCATAGGATGGTATAATGCTGTCATTCTATGTGTGATGGTTCTTTCCTTCAAGAAATGTTGTACATCAGAAGACATGTCTGATACAATTCTTGTGGATCACCTTCCCTGTTGAAAACTTCCTCCAAGAACTTCACCACCTTCCATGCTTTAACTGTTCCTTCTGCAACTCCCCACTTTACCCATTTTGATGTGTAGACCATTAATACTATGAAGTAGATTTTTTGAGGCTCTAGAACCTCAAACGGGCACCTTATCTCAATGGCTAAATTAGACCATACAGAAACTGGCACTGCCACAGGTTGCAAAAGTGTGTTTTGTGTTCTTTTTCCCTTATCACTCACTGCACAGGCAGTGGAATCCTTAACTAATATTTCTAACTCATTCCACATGTTGGGCGACCAGTATGCCTCTCTCACTCTTCTCTTACTGAGACTTCTTCCCACATGGCCTTCATGGGCGACTCCCATTATTCTCTCTCTCAATATTGATGGTGGGATTATGTGATCACCTCTGTAAACGCATGTGTTGTAGCTAGAAATCTCGTCTTTTGTCTTCTCCCACGACTTAATGCACGCATCAACATTTTTCCAATTGCTCTCAATATCCGTACTTAGATATCCTTGTTCAGCATCATCTTTTGTAGCTATGACCCATTCTTCTTTAGAAAAACCTGGATTTATGTGTGCAATGATACATGCTGCACCTTGTTCTTCTGTCAATTCATCATCATTCATCGCTCAGGAGGATAGCTCAGCGGCAGCGTGCTCGACTTGGAAACAAAATGACACGGAGCAACACAGGTTCGATCCCTGGGTCCGCGCTTAGAAACCTCTGGGTATTAAGCGCATTATAAATAACCTATCATATCATATCATATCATTACTAAAATGATCATCATCCTCACAATCCCACGATAGAGTAGAAAAACTATCCACAACTAGATTGGTCTTTCCTGGTGTGTGCTTCACCCTTATATTATATTGCGTAATATCTAATGTCCACCTCCTTATTCGTGGTGATGTCAGATGTGGATACTTTGAATTCAAGACATGAATGAGTGGTTTGTGGTCAGTCTTTAGGTCAACAGGAATACCCCAAATGAGTCCTCTAAAATGCTTCAATATCCATTTAACTCCCAGTGCTTCTCCCTCTATGGTTGAATAATTTTTTTCAGCACCTTTCTAAATTCAGCAATTGGGACCACTGTTTCCAATCCTGAACTTTCTCAAGTACACCCCCTAAGCCAATGTTGCTGGCATCCACTGATATTATGGTTTTAGCATTACGATCAACCATTTTCAAAGTTGGGGCTTTGTTTATTAGTTTCTTTATATGGTCGAATTCCATTTTACATCCATCCGACCATGTAAACCTCATTCCTTTGCACATCAACTCTCTTAATTGTCTTCTCCTGTCAGAGTAGTGATCAATGAATTTCGAGTAATATTCAGTTAAACCCAAAAAACTGCAAAGCTGATCCTTATTGTTGGGTTCTGGAATGTTCAAAATGGTATTCACTAAAGCTTCCTTGGGTTTTATCCCATCAGCATTTATGCAATGTACCAAGTACGTCACTTCACTTTTCTTTATCTTACACTTCTCTATCTTGAGAGTAAGACCTTTTTCTTGAATAACTTGCAAAACGCCTAACAATTTCTCATTATGTTCATCCTCCGACATTGCCGATATAAGTATGTCATCCTGGAAAAAATACACTCCTTGGAGGCTTCTTAACAGCTGGTGCATCAAACTTCGAAATATGGTAGCTACTGATGCCAGCTTAAATGGCATCCTCTTATACTGGAATGCACCCATCAGTGTGATGAAAGAGGTTAGATGTCTCGACTCTTCATCCAGTACTACTTGATGGTAAACTGAAGACAGGTCTAGTGTCATGAACATTTTTGCTGGTTTCATCGTAGTGAGCATTTCTCCTAAGTTCGGCAATGGGTGTCAATCTACCCATATATTATTATTAAGGTCTCTGAAGTCCACACACATCCTGATTGATCTGTCTGGCTTCTGGACAATGACAATCAGGAACAAACATTCCGAACACTCAATTGGATCTATTATGTCTTGTTCACACAATCTCGTCAACTCCTTCTGTAAAGCTTCTCTTGTTTCTATTGGTATGTTTCTCACTTTGTGAACTACAGGTTTGGCACCCCTCCTCTAGGCAGGGGTTACATAGCTAACAATACATAACTATTAAACCCAAAGTAAGCATACCTTTCTCAGCATACATAGGGGCCAGATTGTTGGGTGCATTAAACCAAAGTAAATTTACTGTTGTGGCCATGCCCCAAACAATCTTCAGTCACACTTACTAGTTGCATTACAAAAGTATTAAACCCACATTATTTATTGTCGCAGCATCCATCATAACACCACCATTCTCAATGGATGTCCGTGAACACTTATGGCTGTCCATAACATCTGCAGACAGTAAACATGACTCCGGGCATGGAGACAACCATGTTGCCACCTTTACATAAAATAACACACACAGTGTTCCCTTTATTTTCTCCCCCACTCTCCTCAAGCACTCTTTTATCTTCAACATAGTAAGAAATGTGTTGTATTTAAGCTTTTTCATACTGCAGTGTCCGCAAACAAAGGGCAATATTTATGGATTCAAATGTTTTGGCGCATTTCACCTTTCTCAATTATCCAATCAGTGGCCACGTGCGATGTCCAAGAAGATTATGCGGCTGCCTGATTGGCAGAGAGGCGTCCGCAGACACTGAACCACAAAGCGTGTCCATAGACTGGACTCAGATATCACACATTTCTTTAACCTCTATTTTGGCAATAAAAAAAGAAGTAATAAAAAGATTTACACCAAATTGAAAAGCATGCTTTCAGGACCAGAGAGCCACTCTGTACACAGGTTTGGTGGAAATCCATGCAGCGGTACAGGCTGTCGCTGGAAGCAAAAATGTTTCCAATTAAAGTCAGGAACCCCCCTAGAGCTATGCCCCCTTTGATGAATCAGCCCCAAACTTTGCAACACCATTTCCAGTTTGGTCTATACTTGTCTTGCTAAGTTTGGTGAGCAGTTATCAAGTGGTGACGCATGTATAAGCCTCCCAAAAAATGTTCTTCCTGTGGGAAAGACAACTTAACCACAACTACAGGGTCACTATCATGGATCCTGTAATATATATACATATATAATATGATATAATATAATATAATATAATATAATATAATATAATATAATATAATATAATATAATATAAAATATAATATAATATAATATAATATAAGTTGAGAGAGATTTTACTTGAAAACCTGTAACTCAACGGACCCATTAAAATTCAATGGATGAAAATGAGTTGCAGCAAAAATGTTGATGCATTAACAAAGCAAAATTCCTGAAACTCCCCAAGTGCTAGAAGCTATGCAACCTTAACCTCATTGCACACTCCATGAGCACACTAATGACATCCCTGTTTACATCACTGATTACATCAATTATGACATCTCTTTTTACATCATCATTTGCATCACTGCTCTGTTAGAAATTAAAGAAATGCACACATTCTCACTTTTCAGTAATTATATAATCATCTATTAATTGGAAAATCAGAATTTAACAAGGTATTGTTAGAAGTCCCTATTTAATGCACAGTGAGACAAACTGAATTGTCGAGGATCCCACACTATAATTAAATGGAGAAGCTGAGATTGGAGGCAGTCTGATGCTTTGGCACTTGCACAAACATCTTCTTAAGTCTAGGTGGAAGAACTGTCTGTTAATATGTTACATTCGAGTTCACTTATAGAGATAACTAGAAAAGTGCACAATACATGTTAATACAAATGTACACATATGTAAATCCTTATAGAAACCTTTTAAACAAAAAGTGTATGATTTAAGCTGTGTTTTCCCCCTTAAGGAAATAGAACAAATATCATAAAGAAAAGTAATGCGAGCATAAAGAGGTCAACTTGGTTTAGTATGTGTACTTCTAACACTTAAAGGCACATAACAAAAATATGGTCTGAAAAGGTTGCTTCTTTGTAGTCATTGTTTGACACCCAGGTTTCTTGTTTTACATGTTCTAACGAAAATGTTGATGTTCCCAAAAAAACAAAGCAATTTCTCAGTGTCTCAATAAGCCCACATCATAAAACTAACAAGCAGTGTATATCTTTGTGTTTCTTAAAAAAAGGTATGAATTTGGTTTGTGCACAGGTGATTCATGTGTGATTTCAGAATCAAATGCACCCAGTCATCAACCAGGAATTGACAATTCATAAGAGCTTCACATTTAAATTCTCTGCCAAAAACAAAGAGAGCTTTAAGTATGTAAATTGGCCCTTCTGGAGGTCCTGTTGAATTTTACAGAGTTGGGCGAGATGTGTCCAGTAACTGATCCATCACAGGCAGCGGCAACTAACTGCTTTGATGTCTATCAAAGAATTAGTAGCCATATCCTTAAACAAATCCCATAGTGTTTAAACTCTTCTCAGGAGCCCCTGAGAAGAGCACAGCAAATGTAGAGACTACCAGTCAGTTTCGGGCATAGCCAGGTGTTGGGATGCAAGTCCAAAGTCCAAAATGTGAAAGTACTGGTTGAGGAAGTTCCTATAGTAAGGAGAGTGGGCAATGCATAGGGTTCTGTCTTTGGGCGTGACTACTCTGCTACGAATTAGCTGTGTAAGGTGCACATGCATTTTCTAGAACAATTCTATGAGGACATGTAGGGCAGTGACAAAGTATGTACCATAAGTAGGAGGCAGGCCAGGTAGGATCATGGGACAGATGTGTGGCAAAGTAGTGGCTGATGAGAACTAATGTAGATTTTGGAAGTAGAAAGAAGTGAAACAGGCACCCCCAGTAGCTGAAAGTTTGTTACGTGTGACAGGCAAGGGGAAGTAGATTGCTTAAATAATGTATAAAGAAACGTATAGAGGTGTGTCAACAGCAAGCAGAGGTTCTTGCTAACATGGAATTGGTCAGGTTGGAGATTGCAGATGACTAGGCAGCAGAAAATACTCAGAGTTTACTGCTCTGAAATAGGCTGTATTCTTGAGATATTTCAGCTGGAGGTGGTGTGAAAGGACACACAGTGATTGGTTGAGGGTGCAGCATGAAGTAGGATCCCAGGCATCCGTAAATGGCTGATGTAACAAGTAATGTTTCAAATCCAAAGCCAGCATTCGAGAAGGCGAAGGACACTGGTTGAGATGAAGGTGGTAATGTTGAAGTGCAATCAGAGAAATCTTTATAGGGTGTGGCACTTTTGCCCCCACTGAAGGACTGGCCGCTCAATTGTTACTGTAGAAACTAAGGGAAACAGAGCTAAAACATTCATGGAAATATCCTCATCTGAGTGGCGTTCCAGTAGTGTTTTCTTTTATAGGGTCTCTTGTTCCCAGTTAAGAAGAGCTCTTGAATTGCAACATGTTTCCATAACAGAAGTTGCAATATAAGCGGTCAGGTGTACAGCTACAAGGGTGAGAATCATCAGGCAGTGCCGAGTGTTCTGGTTGCATGGGAAAAGGAAGAGCTGGTTGATTGTGTTACCACACTATATACACCTTGCAAGTGGATTGGCTAAATTTGAGGGGAGAAGTACACCATGAGATGTTTGAGGGTGGATTGAAGAATGGGAGAGGGTTCTGAAAGCAAACAAAGTGAGCCTATGCCACTGGACAATGGCTACGGAAGAACTCCAGTTGTACCGGACATTAGTTAATTATTCGGAGGAGGGTACTAGTCTGGTCACGAGGAAAGGTTTCATGGGTTCATCAAATGATGTCCTGTGTTTGTGTTCTACTAAGGCCATCTCTGTGTGTACACACACTATATACACTTTAACCTCACATGCTATTTTGGTGATGTATGACTTGCATAGCCCCTTGGATTAATACATGAGTAGTTCATAACTCCGTTACTGTCCTCTGGTCATGCAAACGTCCTGTTCAACTACCTCCCAGAAATTCCTTCCACATATTACATCTTACCTTCCAAAGTATTGGAAATGATTTTCTCCTTCTGAACTTCAGCCTGGAGTGTTTTCATAAGGTATCCCACACTACTGATCCTGCTTTTAGACTATTGCATCCGAGTATCATGCAAACCTAGATTTGTGTATTCCCCTAGAAGTTGTCACTTTGCAATCAATATGTTGCACTCATATAGAGTTGCTTAATCTTTTTGTGCTCTTGCACCTTGAAGCTTCTGTTTGTGCTAGATCTAATTACAATAATGATCCCAAACCAAATAATCTGACAGTCTCAAAGAATATGGCAAAGTTCTACTTTATTTTCAATTAATAAAGTGGGGAGATCTCACAGACATCGGACTGATGCATGTACACTAGCATTGCACCTTGATTACATGGAAGTCTTTTACCCCACTCTGCATCATCTATGATGTCATTCTATGTGGTGAAATACAAAACCTATCAAGGCAAGGGATTGGTTAAGGGAACATATCTACTTATACAACATATAAGGGTTAGTAAATCATTGGCTACCCCTTATCTGTAGGGCACATCTTTAACTACCTCTAAAGAAGTCAATTGGGCTATGCTACTATGCATGTTAGGTTTTCCCTCAACTTCACTGATTGGTTGGCATGCTATCCCATCCTTGGACTTTTGACTCTTTAGCAGCACCTACATGAAACGCAACTTAGGTGTTTCAATCCCGTCAGACTACTCCCCATGTTACCTATTTGTCTATCATCTCTTATTGATAGGCCATAAGCCAAAGTCTTCCATTTGTAGTTGACTTTGATGCCTGCTCACTGTCCTGGAACATCCAAAGAAGTGTGGGCACAACACTATCTTAACTTGAGGCTCTAAGGAATAGCTTTTGCTTTTTATTTCTCAGTCACATGTGAAGAGACCACAAATGTGTCAATTTCAGGCTTCTATGTTCTGCTATTTGATTTCATTATGCACGGTGGTGTTGCTCCTTTTCGCCTCTAGAAAAATGCACACTCTATTTCTAGTTTTGTATACTTTTAATTGACCAACAGTTTGGCTCTCACAGATGTTTTCTTCTTCTTTAATCTATGAAGAATGACCCACATTCAGAGCTTATCCAGGTAGACCCTTTGTGCTCTGTACTTATCCTTTAAAAATAGCACCCTTAACTCTGGGCCAAACTTGACTCATTGTCAGCTCGCCACATGGAGTTGTTTTTTCACATCTCCAGATTCTACAGGCTTGGCCTGTCTCTGAGGTAGCTTGGTTAAGTTCATTGTGAGCCAGCATCAATTTTCTTATTATGGCCGTCCTTGCCATATTATATATTTCCTATAGCAAGCTTCTATACGTTTTATTTTTACCCTCTGTTACTGCATATTTACAGTTATTACTAAGTTATTTCACCTTCCTTAGATCCATGATTACTTTAGCTTTAGGTAAATGTTACTCTTAGTGCTTCAGTTACATTGCTACTCCTAAGTATGCTCATATTGTTTCACCATAGGTTCATATATCCTCTTTATGACTTCACTTGGTCCTCTCCAGATTTCACTTTAACGTCCGTCCAAAATATTCATTGACACATTCTGACAACTTGGCAGGCAACAGCCTTCAATGTAGCATTTTTTCACACTTTCAGTGCAAGGGTACATTCTATATGGCTGTCTGAGTGCATACCATCTATCATACAGTTGATGCGGTATTGGAACAATGCAGAAGGTCCGATGTATTGCTCTTATCTGACTGTTCCAGTATACCAGCGGTTAGGCGGAGGGAACCTCTGACATAGCGTCTACCTGCTCCTCTACATCTTCGTTCAACTCATTTCCATTTTAATGATCCCTGTCCAAAGTCTGTCCAGTGTAGTTGAAGGAACATCCTCTTTCTTGAAGCTTCTCAACCTTGATGCATGCTCTCTATCGTTCTATATGTTTTCATAAAATGCTGTTTAAATCCAGAAGTTTGTTTGTCCACTTTTTGTTGACATGAATTCAACTATTTTTATTTGTTTTATATTTAATAGGGGTCCCAACCCTATATCCTCATGGCCCACACAGTATTCCGAATTGCACTGGTTTGCATTCATAGGGTTGTCATCTGGATCTCTCTCATATAAGGTGTTGCCCTTCCACTAACCTTCTCTTTCATATGTCTGTAGTGATTGTCTAACATACTATGCACTTGAATCACAACCATCCTGTGTTCTCTTCTCTGACAGTGTTGTCCTTATACAGCACCCAAAACATACTCTGTAGATCCCCACCAGCCTAATTGTATCATTCTCCTCCCCAAGTTGCTTCAGGAAGGAAATCCTTGAAGCATGGTCTGTGGATTCCCAACAATCTAGCCCTAGCGCATCAAAGACCATAGTACACCACTGCAGAATCACTGGATAATTAGTTGCTACCAGGGTCTGCAGTGTGAAAATGTCAGAAGCACTTTATCAGGTTCAAAACACTTTGCATTTAGAAATATTTGGCCTCCTTCCAAGTTTGCCGGTATCCTGGCGGAAAATTGTACAGGATACTGGCATATGCACCTACCATTTCTGCTGCCTGATATCCCGGTGATACCGGGATATTACAGGCCCCAGAACCACCCGTAAATCCCCATTCTATAGGGGGATTTGATGATATTTTCGGCACCGGCAATGACAGTTGCGAAAATACTGGCTGTTTCATACTAGTGGGGTCTGAGTTACCTCCAACTCTTGGCTGGTGGAAAGTCAGGTTACCCCCAATGGCATACTTGTACTCTGTTGATCCAGAAAAACTACTGGTATACATAAATACCAGCACTTTTTACCAGACTGGCAGGGTCATAAGGAGGCCCGTTGTGTTCTTTGTACACCCATAAGAGCACATAGGACTGTGGTGCTTAAAAAGGGCTTCGAAGAGTTCCCTATTTTATTTCTACTGAAGGTAAGGCATTATGTGGACAATTCCCCACATCCCTCTGTGTGAATCAATCAAACAAAAATAAAGTTAGGCAGGGGGTGTTGCTTCGCGCAGCAGTGGCGATGGAACATCATTGTGATCTGAATATGACAGGCAAACTAACTAGTACATTTCATAACATTCCTAAAAAACAACTGAAATGATCAAAAATGCACTCTAATTACAATTGAGATAACCTTGAGTATCCCTTTATTTTCTGTGGGCGGAGTCAATTGTTGGGAAGGTTTATAGTAATAAAACCGAAAACAAAAATCCCGAATACAATAATCTCGAATCCAAAATCTCGAAAAAAAAAAAGTCGAATTTTTTTTTAATGACGTTTTTTGTTCGAAATGGGGGGGTTCCCCCCCCAACCCCCCTTTTTTCTATTTTTTTTTTATTTTAACCCATTTTTTTTACTTACCTGACCCCAAAAAAGCATATAATTAAATAAATAAAAAATTCGACTTTTTTTTTTTCGGGATTTAGGATTCGAGATTATTGTATTTCGAGATTTTTTTTTCGGTCTTTTGACCGACCACCTGTTGGGAAGCTAAATTCTACCTAAGCATCCAAGATTGAGGTGAATGAACTATTGAATAAAGATACTTGTTTAGTTAATTAAGTTGTCATTAAGTTTCTAGACTCTGGAGTTGAGCACAGACAATAGGGCAGTAAGGGATAGAAAACATGCCCATTCATTAAGTACCCCCTGAATTTCCCTACATACACACTAGCCCAGATTAATCCGAGCATTATCTCCGAGGATCTCAACCACCTTTGAGAATTATGAGCTGTGCCTTGGGACAGAACATATTGATGGAGACAAATTGAGTAATTGTTGTCCACTTGAAAGTTGATTACTTGTTGAATAGATTTCCAGTGAAGGGTCTTGCAATCTTCTAAAATATGGCGTTTTCTTTCTTAGACCATAAAGCTAGAGCTGCAGACTTTCTGGTAAGTGATAGAAGGCTGCTAAATAATCCACCCGTGAATGTATGTTGCCACATTCTTGGCAGATTTGATTGTACATGTAGACAAGGATCAGCAGTAGTATTGTATTGTATTGTATTGTATTTTATTTTATATAGCGCCGGTAGCCCGTGGGCTAATCTAGTGATTAATAAACTTCACCCGCCCAACTATTTACAAAGGGACCCAGAAGTTCTCACTAGACCAGAAGTTCTTATTGAAACCTTAGTTGACTCGTTTCATCAATTGGCTTGAAAATGTGTTTTTCAGTAGACATCCTTGGCATTATATAATGAACCCTTATGGCCAACCATGATGTGGGGAAAATGTATATATGTCTAAGGCCCTGGCCCTCCTCCTACACCCACCAGCGAGGCTAAGAACCTCAGTGTCATCTTTGATTCCTCACTTTCCTTTTTCCGCCCGCATCTCTGATGTCTCCAAAAAGTCAAACTTCCAACTGCACCTCCTCAGAGGTACTCTGCCTTTCCTCTCCTTCCCCCAGAAGCTCATGGTCTCCCAAGCTCTGGTTCTCTCTAGGTTGAACAATTGTAACAGCCTCTTTCTAAATATGTCTTCCTCTACTCTCTGCCCTCTGCAACTAATCCAGAACAGGACTGTGAGACTTGTCCTTGGCCTCAAACCCTGGGATCGTATCTCTCCAGCTCTGAAATCCCTCCAGTGGCTCCCAGTGGATGCAAGGATTAAATTCAAAACCTTCTGCATTGTCCACAAGGGTTTCTGATGCCTGGGTCCAAATTACCTTCAGTTATCCCTCCGCAAATACCTCCCTTCTCGAGCTCTTCGCTCCTCTACCTTAAACTCACTCAGGGTCAGTTGTTTTTCAAAGAAGCAAGCTGGGGGTAAATCTCTGACTTCGGCTGGGGCCTCCCTCTGGAACAGCCTCCCTGCCACTCTAAAACTTGAGGAGAACCAACTCTGGTTCCGGAAGCACCTCAAGACCTTCCTCTTTTTGTCTGCCGTCGCTCCCCCTTTCCCCTGCTGATCTGTTCTCTCTTGGCACCGTGCACCTGGCCACCTACTGTCCTCCGGGCCCAGGTACCTGCTCACCCTGCCACCCTCCCGCACTGCCTCCAGGCCACCCCTTGCACTGGGGTCTGTATCTGTACCCATACAGCCCCTCCACCCCATTTTTCTTCCTGCACTTGTCAGACCTACCCTGTCTGCTGCCTTAAACCTAGCACTTGCCAATTGCTGGCTGCACTACAAATGTTTGTTGCCTTTATTATTTATGTATTTATTTATTATTATTTATCTGTTTCTCCTTTGCTTCGCACTTTCCACTTCTCACCTCCTACCATGCACTTTTCCCCTCTCCCATGCACTTACGTGTTCTCAATCTCACTGGGCCTAGTAAGATCGTTGTTTTGTTCTCCCCTGTTCCACTCCCTTACCTTGTCGCGCTCTGAAACACTTGTGTACGAGCGCGATAGACATAAAGGGGCTGATTCATAGAATTTGTGCTCCGAAAAACAGGGATTTGGGCGCCATTCTGCCCGCAAATCCCCATTTGTGAAACAGGGATTTGCGGGCAGGATGGTGCACAAATACCCTTTTTTTCGGGCGCACAAATTCCATGAATCAGCCCCAAAATATCAATATCAATGTGCAATTGAGGGACTGGTGAGAGCATTTCCCTTTTCAGCCAGACCACATTACAGTCGTTCAACATGCACTTCATTGTTTGGAGATGTCTTAGAGCAAACACAATACTGTGAGGGGGGGACAACGCACAGACTAAGCTAGTCAGGATAATTCCAGAAGCTGGACTTTCAGATTGCAAGGCAGTGTTATCCCAACCACGCATCGGGTTCTTTTAACTAGCTCAAAATATTTAGCTTGCTGGCATGCAGGCGTGATCAAGAAAGATAATGTGGATTGCATTTGGCTAAACACATTAAAATCCTAGTGTGTGGTCTCTAGTCATGCAATCAGTGCACCGTTTGTTGTTTGATATTGTTTATGATGGCGATGCCTTCATTCCTCTGTTAAAAAAAAAAAAAATCCACGTTCAAATTTACAAGATTTCATCTTCCCCACGTATTATCTCATTTCTTTTCCGACTTTTATATCTGGATTCTGCCCCCATTTTGCACTTTGAGACTCGAAAGTGTTGGCATGCCTCTTTGCACTGGTCTTGGTCGTATACGCTTAGTTGAGAAGAAAAATTAAAATGTTGTGCACTACAAGTGCAGATTAGAGGCAGCAGATGTGTGGACCAAGCACCAATGTGTCTGGCAATTAGAATATGCAAGAAAGTCTGCTGTCTATGCCATTGCAGAGTGTGCTTCAGCTTGCCAGGTTGTGTCTTCTATATCTCAGTCAACACATGAGGCATAGCAGAATGTCATGCACCCCTGGGAAGTGGGATGTGTCTTCATATGTCGTCTAGGAAAGAACACACAATATTAACCGCGTCAAAAAGAACAGAAAAATGTTTATCTCCAAACAAAAACAATCAATACAACTAAACAGAAGAGTCTTGTCTAGTTAAATTGGACAATATATAATAATATATAATAATATATAATTGGATATATATATATATATATATATATATATATATATACATATATATATATATATATATATATTTTTTTTTTTAATGAGATATACAATGATAGTTTGAAGGTTTCCATTAGTGAACCTTTTTCTAAATTAAAATTGTAATTCCATGCCCATTATAATACACGTGTTCTTTCATGTACTGCTAAAGTAGGAATTCCTGTTGTACATTGTGTTGCCTTGGTGCCAACGATCTATGATTATCCGGTAATCCATGAGAGCCTGTAATATCAACACAAACCCTTTATATCCTTCTACCACAGTACCAGGACGTATGCATTCTTGTATAAAAACATGTATAAAATGTTCGCATATTGTATGCATGACTTTGTCAACCATGTATAGATCTGCAGCTCTGCAATATGAACATCACAGCACTACCTTTTTGCATTAAAGTTCATTTTTGAGGAAGTTAGGCTTTGTGCACACGCCACATTTACACCGCCATTGCTTGTATCTTTGCACATGTTTCATTTGTGTGTAATGTTTGCGTTCTGGAAAGTCATGGGGTTAAATGATAATGTCAAATCCAGACAATTCATTGCTTCCATGCGTCGATTTGATTCTGAGTTTTTTTTTTCTTTCTTACAGGAGACAAAGCTCTTGGCTAGGCACCAGGATACACCACAGACCAAGGGCACACTCAACATACTCCATGCCTGGTATATTGCATGGTGCATGGCACTGCTCATTATCATTCCATCCCAATTTGAATTTCCCACGTGTCAGCCCTGGAGGTATAGTTCAACTGTGGAAGGGTTATGTGTATTCTCCTCACACAGGTCGGACTTTGCCCTACTGGTAGAAAGGTAGCCAGTTGGTATTTTGTCACTTTGTTCCTTCGTAAGGGCCAGTAGCACACTTTTCCAGGGACAACCACTCCACAAGATTCTGACCTATCAAAGGGCACACTGATGCACAAAAGGATAGGCCTCACACCAGGGTACTGCATAGCTAAAGGCCTTTGATCCTATTGAGAAGGGAAAGGGTGGGATTAATGTAGCCAGGGAGAGCTCTGTACAGTTGAGGGAGGTTTCCACCATCGTGTTTCTCTCTGCCTCCCTTTCCCATGTCCTCCACTTCATCTAGTACAAAGTACTTTTGGTGTGATGTTGGAAAGGCAAAGTCCACTTCTTTCACGAACAGGGACAGCTAAATCAGGCTAGCTTTTGTCCAATCACATGTGGACTGTTACCTTTAAAAGTAGAGGTCTCACACCATGTCTTTGAATCATCCTTTGTACTCTAAGCCTTCAAGCAGATTTCTTTGAAACTCTGTTGGGAGAGTTGATCTCTCCAAAGTCCCCTGCCATTGAGGTGAATATTGAGTATCGAAGTTGAAGGCAAGCTCTTTCCCGTAACCATCCACAGGGACCATTGGGGGTGACCTGCTGCTGGTACAAGACCTACCTCTCTGCCAGCTTCAACGTTAACAAGAATCTCACAGCATTATACGACACCTGCAATAGTGGACAAGCCTGCTAATAATTGGGGAAGAGAACAGGGACCAAAACATATCCCTGAGGCCCCAAAGGGTGTCCCACAGCATCTGGAAGTCAATATTAGCCAAGTCTCTCTGTTATGCTGCCTTTACGGTAGTAGAACTGACACTGAGCCGCGTCTGACGCTGAGGAATGCCACCAGCGCTGCTTTTCAGCACTCCTCGAAAACTTCAAACAAGTGCCTGTCTCTTGATCACACCCAATGCAGCATTGTGCCCTCATTTATCCTGTCACCTGCTAGGCTCTTATAAAATGCTCGAGACCGAGAGCCAACTTGAACCGCTGGAAAGTCTCTTGGTGACTAGAACCAGGTGTTATGCAACAAGTTGACCCGACCTGCTGCATCACCAAAATGCCCATTGGAGCAACAGCATCACCGTTTCAATAATCGTTGCCCACTGACTTGATCTACTGGAGCACCACTCATCGACCCTTCCTGGTGGTTAAAACCCCAACCTACCCGGCTCGACCTTGAACTACAACCTGTGACAAAACGATGCACTCTTGCAGCTTGGGCACACACGATCCAACATACACAAACTGAGCATGATCCACTCGCATAACTGCCCCCTTTATCCATATTGGGCCCTAGGGACCAGCTTGGTCCCTTTTGAACCTTTTTCATCCATATCCGTTTTTAAGACATTGGGGTTTATACTTGCCTTAACCCCATGATCAATTACTAGAGTGCTGCATTGTTCGATCTTTGCATAGTCCCTGTGGCTTCCCGGTATAACTTATTTGTAAAAAAAAGAAAAAGCAAGCGCAAAAGATGTGTACAATATTTGTAAGTGCTACTTAGTGTGTGGAAGTGTAATTCCTTAGCAGTACATGCATACTTGCAAACATTACCCATTGCATTCAGTAGCTGCTTATCCAGTCCTAATTTTTTCTCTGCATTCTTGGATTTGTTTTCCATATTTTGAAATGGAAAAAGTGCAAATGCAACTCCTACAATACAAAGACAAAAACCAAGACATGAAAAGCACCTACATATTGGAATGCATATTGTTGGCAAGTGCACATGTAATGCAACATATGAAACTTCCACACAACATTATTTCCATCTGCTTTTCTTTAACAACAAAAAAGTTACACACAGTGCTGCTATAAACGCACATATGCATGTTTTAATATTCATGAAAATGCTCCTAAAAAGAAAAATATGTTTAAACACTCAGCATTTTCCATTTTTATTCCATATAAATGTCACACTTTCCAACTTCACTCATTACATCTCTTACACTGCCACTATTCTCCACATGCACACAAATATGTGTACACACCAAAGTATCTAAATACAACTCTTCACCTTAAATATAAAGTACACTTATTTCCCAGACTCTACTGTAAAACACCAAACACTGTAGCAACACAATCCACCAATGCATTACACTAGGCCACGTTTTCCCTTTTCTTTACAAACACTGCAAGACATAACAAATACATTGCACCACACACACAGTACTACTTTCCTTACAATCAGTGGCACAAAAATAACCTGGACACTCACCTTTTTCTCACACCCATGTTTGCCCTCTTCCTTCTAATGTTCCAAACAGCACTACTCATAATACAATTGTTCTAAAAACATAGTTAACATACTTTAGTGTGCCACCCATCACATGATCAAATTAATTATTTTCCCAACAACTCCTCCTATTTTCATAAATAACCTCTCATACTAAAAGTACTTGACAATTACCACTTATACCCACTAACGTTCTTTACAATTACAGGAAAGAAGAAGATTGCCAAAGACAGCTACCAAAAAAGAACACTCTTCACATCCGACAAAGTAAGTACATTAATATAGCATGTGTTTCTCTCTAATTGTAACAATGTACTTCACTATATATTGGCCTAGAGTATTCTTTTCTAATCAACAGCATGTATTTCACTATTACTCATTTCATTGCAACATTCACACTCTTTCTATTCCCATCTAAACACAACAATTATAACACCCAATGTGTTTGTAACGCTCACCTGATTCCCACGGAGGCGCCAACCTGTTCTGGACTGCTATGACCTCTTCTAAGGTGATGCGCAGGACTCGGAAGACGGACTGGACCGGACCCCCAAACCTCGCCTGTCTGGCCCGTAGAAGAATCCTCCTATAGATGGAAAAGGGGATTAACTGACTGCTGGATAATGTGTCGGATTCCCCCGTTCCCCCTCTCACACTCCTCGAACCCCCTCCGCGATTCCCCGTAGAGTCTCACCTTAGAGTCTGAAAGGACGAGCTCTCCATCCTGCTTCCGATGCAGGGGCGCGTTGATTTCCAGTTACTTCACTGGATATCGGGTTTGGTGAGTATTCAACTCCGCTTGACTTTTCCGATATGAGGCCGTAAGTATTCAGTTGCAAAAGTTCAAGCCTTAATTGTCCGTTGTCCTTTTCTCTATTTCAGATGCAGGATGAAGAATCCGCGTTGAGGAATGGATTCGCCGAAGGTAAACTCTGGTGAGTCTTTTTGATGGATGGTTCCCTTAGTGATCTTGCTTTCACCCACTAATGCGTGTGTCTTTTTCCCCTTAGGGGCCGGGGTACGGAAGTGCCAAAGAAGCGGCGCCGACCCGAGGTGAGGAAAGATTGTCCCAACAATAATCAGGTAAGTCTTAAGGTGGAAGAATCAGGCCTTCCTCAATCTGTTCCTTCGCTCACCTTTGTTTTGTCTCTTTTTCTCCTTAGGCGCTGAAAGGCGACGGATGGTGCCAATGGTCGCTGAAGAGTCCGAGGGCGCCTCGTGAAGTTGAGTGGAACGCGGCGCTGCAGCGAGCGATGCGATGCGCATCTAAAAGTAATGTGTTTTTTCAGGATCGTCGGAGTGATGGTTCCGGACTCCGGATGGAGGTAGGCAAGGTTCAATTATTCACCTTTCCTTCCTTGTCAGGTGTTCCAGGTTGCAGGCGGGCGTGGCTGGAGCCAGGATGCAGGAGCAGACACGGTGAGCGTCCAGCTGCTAGATGCAGAACAACGCGAAGCGTGAGCTGCTGTCTGTGCGTGGTTTAAATAGCCCCCAAAGTAGTTCCAGGTAACTATTCTTCCTCAGCCACGCCCGAGTGGTAAAATAGTCCCATAGGTAAAATAGTCCCTTTCAGACCTCAAGGAGGTCTGGATCCGGCAGCATGGTCTGCATCAGGTAAGTCCATCCAAGCACTCCTATAATGAGCCTGGCGCCTATGGTGCCAGGACTGATGCCTTCTATGAGCCTGGCGCCAAAGGCACCAGGACAATGTCCAAAGAGGCCCTATAAGGGGTTGCTGGGTCCCTCCCTGGGGACATGATGTCTGCTTTCGGGGACGCTGGTCCTGAACTGGCTTCCTGGGAGTAGGCATCATGACAGCACTCTCCCCCAAGGCCCCTCCCAAGATTGTTCCCTCCGGAGGTTTTGGTTTGTTTGGGAAGATCCGGTGGAATTTCTTAATTAATCGAAGTGCATGTACATGGTCACTGGGTTCCCACGACCTCTCCTGAGGCCCGTATCCCTTCCAATCGATTAGATAGAAAAGTTTTGACCTTAACATCTTTGAATCTAAAATGTTCTTCACCTCGAATTCAGGTTCTCCATCTATTTGAATGGATTCTGGAGGCTTGATTAGTCTGGTTCCAGGTTGCACTGGTTTCAAAAGTGAGACATGAAAAACAGGGTGAATTTGCATGTTAGCTGGTAAATCAAGTTTAACGGCTGCTGGATTGATTATGGCCGTAATGGAGTAAGGCCCCAGATATTTTGGCTTAAAAGTTTGAGGTTCCTTGAGCGATAAGTGCCTGGTAGCCAGCCATACTTGGTCCCCAATCTGGTACTGAGGTGCTTCACTCCGATGCAGGTCAGCATTCTTCTTGTATTTTCTCTTGGCTTGTTGTAAATGTGTAGTTGCTTCTTTGAAGGCTTGGGTAATTGTAGAATGCAGATGGTCCACTGCGAGCATTCCGAGGCCTTGAGGCGAGTCGTGGTCTGAGGTTCGAGGGTGATGCCCATATAAAGTATAAAAAGGACTTTGCCCAGTTCCAGAGTGTACCGAATTATTATATGCATATTCGGCTATCCAAAGAATGTCTTTCCAGTTACTTTCAGATTGCTGCAACATACACCGTAAATATTGCTCAAGGGTCTGATTCGTCCTCTCTGTTTGACCATCGGTCTGAGGGTGGTGACAGGTCGATAATCTTACATCGATTTGTGCCAATTGACAACATCTACCCCAAAAGTGGGAAATGAATTGGCTTCCCCGGTCTGAGATTAGTACAGACGGGAATCCATGTAAACAAACAATATTTTCAAGGAATTCTTTGGCTAGAACTGAAGCTGAAGGTAAACCTTTCAATGGAATGAAGTGGGCCATTTTGGAAAATAAATCCACAATAACAAGAATAGTGTTATATCCTGAACAAGGAGGTAAGTCCGTAATAAAATCCAATGACAGGGTGTGCCAAGGTGCTGGCGGAATGTCTAAAGGTTGAAGGAGAACGGCTGGTCTTTTATTTTGGCCTTTATTTTGGGCACAAACACCACAGGATATCACAAATGATTTAACATCTTTTCGCCAAGAAGGCCACTAGAATTGTTGTTTCACCTTTTCTTCCGTCTTGGCAATACCGGGGTGCCCCTCTATTAGTGTATCATGATAACGAGAAATAACGAACTCTTGTAATTCCTTATGTGGCAGAAATAAGCGTCCTTGGAAATAAGGTAAATCATTATTTATAGTAAAGTCAGATCCCTTTTGTACCCAATCCTGTAAGTCTGTAGGGTCCAGGAGTTGTTTAACTCTAGCTTGAATGTCTTCAAACTTTTGTAAAGAAGTCATGCCCAAAATTCTCTGTTTGGGAATTATCGGTACAGGTTCTGAGTTAGTATCAGTTTCTCCCATTCCTATTCGGGATAGAGCGTCCGCTTTGCCATTCTTACAGCCAGGACGGTAGGTGATTACAAAATCGAATTCCGCAAAAAACAAAGCCCAACGGAGCTGTCGAGATGACTGAGCCTTGGCAGTCTTTAAATACTGTAAGTTCCGTTGGTCAGTGATCACTGTGATGGTATGTCTAGCGCCAAGTAGATAATGCCACCAGGCTTTAAAGGCGGATTTAATGGCTAACAGTTCTTTGTCAGTGATTGCGTAGTTAACCTCGGGTGCCGAGAATTTTCTGGACCAAAATGCAACGGGATGCAGTTGGTTAGTTTCGGGATCTCTTTGAGACAGGACAGCTCCCATGGCTAGGCTGGATGCGTCAGTTTCGACGACATAAGGGAGATCTGGGCACGGGTGCTTCAATACAGGTGCAGAGGTAAATTTAGCTTTTAGTTCCTGAAAGGCCTGCTCGGCTTCTTCAGACCATTCGAAACGTTTATTTTTCCTTAAGAGCACAGTGATGGGTTGAACCACACGAGAAAATTCCGGGATAAACCTGCGATAAAAATTGGCAAAGCCAAGCATGCTTTGAACCCCTTTTACGGAGCTAGGCGATGGCCATTTGAGGATAGCATCCACTTTTCGTGAGTCCATGCGGACTCCTTTAGGTGTCAGGATGAAACCAAGAAACTCGACTTCTGTGGCATGGAAAACACATTTTTCAAGTTTAGCAAATAGTTTGTGTTGGCGCAATTTCTCGAGAACTGCCCTGACATGTTTTCTATGATCAGATTCTGAAGAGGAGTACACAAGAATGTCATCGATATATACAACAACACGAACGTCGATGAGTTCCCGAAAGATATCGTTCATGAAGTATTGGAAGGCAGCCGGTGCATTGCACAATCCGAAAGATATCGCCTGGTAATCGAATAGCCCATATTTGGTGCGAAAGGTAGTTTTCCATTCATCGCCTTCCCTTATTCGCACCAGATGGTAGGCCCCCCGGAGATCTAACTTGGTGTATATGCAGGCATCCTTCACCTGGTCAAGGAGTTCAGGGATCAGAGGCAAAGGGTATCGGTTTTTTAACAGTTATCTGGTTCAATGCGTGGTAGTCAATACAAGTTCTGAGGTCGCCTTCTTTTTTAGGCACGAAGAATAAAGCCAAGGATGCAGGAGACTTAGAAGGGTGAATAAAACCATTGGCTAGGTACTGATCTAGATATTGTAGTAAATGAAGATTCTTGGGTTTGGTAAGGGCATAGATCCTGCTGCAAGGGGGTTGTGCACCGGGCAATAGATTGATCTGGCAATCGTACGACCTGTGAGGCGGTAGAGTGTTGGCCTGTTCCTTTTGGAAGACGTCTTGAAATTCTTGGTATTCTGGCGGTATTTGCACAATGACAGGGGTTACTGTAGCTAGGTCAATATTTGGATTCTTTGGATAACAGGTTTGTGCACAATCTAGAAAGGTTATCCTCTTTGCTCGCCAGTCAAATCGAGGATTATGTGTTTCCAACCAAGGGATTCCTAGAATTACTTGAAATTGCAGAGCCTTGATTACATCAAACACAATTGTCTCCCGATGTCCATCTTGACCCAACAATGTCACTTCAGTAGTGGAGTGTGTTACCAGCCCAGAGGCGAATTCGGTTCCATCCAATGTGGTGATGACATCCTTACTGGTTTTAGGGCAAAGAGGGAGGTTGATCCTGGAAGCCAATTCACGATCCACATAGTTTCCTATAGCCCCACTATCGATGTATGCCTTAATGGCATGTAACCGCCCAGGCTGCTTCGGATTTACGAGGATCATTGGCATGATGAAATGCGAGGTTAGAGAGTTAGTTTTTAAGCTCGGCAAGCGGACCCCTACGCTTATCGGGCGTGGTCGTTTCCCGACTCAGATTCCATCAGGTTCTTATCAGCGACTCCTACCGCCTTCTTAGACGGTTTTATAGGGCAATCTCGTAAAAAGTGTCCAGAAGCCCCACAATAAAGGCATAATTGCATTTGCCGTCTTCGTTCACGCTCTTTTTGAGTTAAAGGTCCTTTAACTCCTCCAATTTGCATAGGTTCAGTAACATCGGCACCCTTGGGGTTAACATGGGTTTTGACCAAAACCCGGGTCTCAAACTTGGACCGATCTGCCTTTCTGTTTTGAAGTCTGTGATCTAATTGGACCACCAAGTCTATATATTCAGAGCAATCTTGGGGTGGATTTACGACCTGGGCCAGGAAATCCTTAAGTTCTCCACGTAGACCTCGATGGAATAAAGTGATTCTTTTTTCCTCCGGCCATCCAGTCTCCACAATTAACCTATTGAAGGTTGCGATATAAGCTAAGAGGTCCAGGTTACCCTGTCGTAGGGATAGAAGCTCGTTGTCCAGGGCCTGTCCCTGAGAATGCCGCGCAAAAAGTCTTTCCATGCTTGTCTGGAAGGCTTGAAACTTCCGAAGAATTGGGTCATCTTGAATAACCAGTGGAACTGACCAATCCGCAGCACTGCCGCTGAGATATGATAGTACAAAAGCGACATTGGTTTGGTCGTTAGGGAAGGCCCCAGGTCTGCAGAGGAAGTGCAATCGGCATTGATTCATGAATACGGCAAACCTTTTGGGGTCCCCTGCAAAACGTTCCGGTGGGGCCAGTGGCATATTTCCAGGTAGATTAATTTGCACGGGGTTATTTGAAACCACTGGGGTGGAATTACCCCCAGAACCTGGTAAAGGAGTTTGACCAGCCTGACCTTGTAATAGCTGTCTGGCAAGATCATCAGTTCATTCTTTAGATACAATTAACTCTCTCCTGAGGGCATTCGTCTCCTGGCGAGCGGAATGAACTTCAGCCCGTAATTCCAGCTGGTCTGTCTCGGAAGTCTCCATAGCACCCGGGTGGGAAATTGTAGGTAGGCTTCGCGTTCTGTAACGCTCACCTGATTCCCACGGAGGCCCGACCTGTTCTGGACTGCTATGACCTCTTCTAAGGTGATGCGCAGGACTCGGAAGACGGACTGGACCGGACCCCCAAACCTCGCCTGTCTGGCCCGTGGAAGAATCCTTCTGTAGATGGAAAAGGGGATTAACTGACTGTTGAATAATGTGTCGGATTCCCCCCTTCCCCCTCTCACACTCCTCAAACCCCCTCCGCGATTCCCCGTAGAGTCTTACGTTAGAGTCTGAAAGGACGAGCTCTCCATCCTGCTTCCGATGCAGGGGTGCGTTGATTTCCAGTTACTTCACTGGATCTCGGGTTTGGTGAGTATTCAACTCTGCTTGACTTTTCCGATATGAGGCCGTAAGTATTCAGTTGCAAAAGTTCAAGCCTTAATTGTCCGTTGTCCTTTTCTCTATTTCAGATGCAGGATGAAGAATCCGCGTTGAGGAATGGATTCGCCGAAGGTAAACTCTGGTGAGTCTTTTTGATGGATGGTTCCCTTAGTGATCTTGCTTTCACCCACTAATGCGTGTGTCTTTTTCCCCTTAGGGGCCGGGATACGGAAGTGCCAAAGAAGTGGCGCCGACCCGAGGTGAGGAAAGATTGTCCCAACAATAATCAGGTAAGTCTTAAGGTGGAAGAATCAGGCCTTCCTCAATCTGTTCCTTCGCTCACCTTTGTTTTGTCTCTTTTTCTCCTTAGGCGCTGAAAGGCGACGGATGGTGCCAATGGTCGCTGAAGAGCCCGAGGGCGCCTCGTGAAGGTGAGTGGAACGCGGTGCTGCAGCGAGCGATGCGATGCGCATCTAAAAGTAATGTCTTTTTTCAGGATCGTCGGAGTGATGGTTCCGGACTCCGGATGGAGGTAGGTAAAGTTCAATTATTCACCTTTCTCTCCTTTCCTTCCTTTTCAGGTGTTCCAGGTTGCAGGTGGGCGTGGCTGGAGCCAGGATGCAGGAGCAGACACGGTGAGCGTCCAGCTGCTAGATGCAGAACAACGCGAAGCGTGAGCTGCTGTCTGGGCGTGGTACCAATAGCCCCCAAAGTAGTTCCAGGTAAGTATTCTTCCTCAGCCACGGCCGAGTGGTAAAATAGTCCCATAGGTACAATAGTCCCTTTCAGACCTCAAGGAGGTCTGGATCCGGCAGCATGGTCTGCATCAGGTAAGTCCATCCAAGCACTCCTATAATGAGCATGGCGCCTATGGTGCCAGGACTGATGCCTTCTATGAGCCTGGCGCCAAAGGCGCCATGACAATGTCCAAAGAGCCCCTATAAGGGGTTGCTGGGTCCCTCCCTGGGGACATGATGTCTGCTTTCGGGGACGCTGGTCCTGAACTGGCTTCCCGGGAGTAGGCATCATGACAGTGTTCCTCAAAACATCATAATGTCAACACTTGTTCAATCATACCACCACTCCCTTACTCACTAAACCCAATCCCATCACAATGGTACAGACTCTTATGCTTACAACCTTCTCAAACACACCTATCTTCCCACTACACAATCACAAAGCACTCTATTCATCTCTACAATCACACCCATACACCCATGTACAATACATGCATATACATTCCACAACTTTCAAACCCAAACTTTCATTTTTCCCAACTGAGAGAACAGAATGCCTACTAAAATACAACAAAGAAAAAATAGAGCAGATAAGAAAAATAAAAGCCACATAGTCAACCACTTCTAAAACAATGTATAGAAAACATTAAAACAAAACAGCTATGGACATCACGCAACAAAACTAAACTAGCCACCAGTAAAAAAATCTAGGTCCCCTGTTGCAAAAACTAAACATGAAAACAGATGCACAAACAAAAGCAGACCTACTAATGAACCTAAGACTATATCACCAAAGGTTAATGTAGCCACAGTAAAGCACTACAAAAAATATTTCACAAAAAGAAATTCCACCATAGATGTATTCGCAATCTTATAAAGACAGTTGAAAAGTCACGGTCTACCCTTAAATACTATGATACTGGAAATTAATCTGAGTGACAGGGCCTCCAAATCCTTGTCCTTTATTGCCTTATCATGTATGTTCTGTCTTGTTTTCCGTGCAGGAGTTCATGTGGGACTCCTAGAGGTACGGCTCTTCCTGTATTCGGTTTGGTGAACAGGTCCTTGGGATACCCTTATGGCACCCATGGGTGGGAGTACAACCCTGTACTCCTAGAGTATGTTTTTGGGCACATGTGTGTTGCCCACAGAACAGGGTACGGGCTGGTGGCAGCTCCGTGCTGAATTGACAGGTGCCCTGAGTGTCCTCCATTTTGGGATGCCCAGGCCCTGTCATTGGAATCAGTGGATTATTTATAGAAAACAATATGGCCCCTGTGGCCTCTTGCTTTCTATCGCCTGTTACCTTGCTTTTCCTGAAGTCCCACGAAGCCCTTACTCTGTCCCTTCCCCCTGGCTGGCTGTTAGGTGGAAGTTCCATATATGGTAGTGTGGGGAAGTGCTGACCAGACTGGCTAGATCCTTCCCAATGACCGTATGGTGTGGGTACGCCCGTGGGGTTGGAGCTGGGTGAATGGAGTGTGTGTGACGAATACGCATTCTGTGTTATGGTTGTCTAATATCTGGTGTTTGACAAAATGACTGAGACAGCCCTGCCCGAAACTGGTATGAATGTAGTGTGTAGTGCTGAATGGCAGAGTAATTGGCCCTCATTACAACTCAGGCGGTGGACCATGGTGCTATTAGCACCATGGTCCATGCCGGATTCCGCCATGGTGGATGGCGGAATTACCGCCCCATTCCAAGGTGAGTGGGGTGGTAATTCCCCATTCACCATTTGCCCTTCCCCATTCCCATTTTTGCCCCATAGGGCATAATGGGGATGGGGAAGGCTCTAATTACGGCACCGTAAATTACGGTGCCGTAATTAGCACCAAGGTCGCTTAGCGCCTTGGACTTTAACGCCTGCAAAAAGCAGGCGTTAAAGTGTGAATCAGGTGTTAAGGGTTAACAGCGCCGACGGCGCCGTTAAACCCTTGACGCCTGACTTGTAATGAGGTTGTCTGAATACACATTCTAGTGTCTGGATGGAGATAAATAGCATGAATGCACTGTGCGCCTGATTGGCTGCCGGACTGCCTGAATGCCCTTCTGAGTGATTGTTTGCTTGAGTGCGACACAGCAGAATGAATGGGAGATCAAGTTAACTTTCTAAATAGCAGTTGATGATATCCAATTCCCGAAGAGCTCCTTGTTTGTTTTATAATTATTGTAAATGCAAGTTAGTTGTCAAGCAAAATATTATTCATCCCTTTTGTTGTGGCTGCTACACAATGACAAATTGAGAATAATGTAGGTTAGACAAAAATGTTTTTTGCGCCAACTATAGATGTTATAATTCCCTTGTCTGTTGCATTTCAACTTGAAAAAAGGAGATCATACAATTTTATTATTTATGCCATGTATTTATTAATATGTTTGTATAACATGCTTTTCTTTCGATTTGCCTCTCAAAATGTTGCCTCTCTACACATGTTTCACCGTTCCTATTCAATTTGGAACGGATCTTCAGGAGAGGTTTAGTTTCAAACACACATTTCCAATTAAATAGAATCTGCAAATAAAAAATAAAATCATTTTGCAATTAGCATTTGTAAAATTGGACTTTTTGCAAAGCAAATCTAAATTGATTCCGCTTGTCACACAAACAAAGGAAAGACATGTAGATGTTCTAAATTAAAACACTTACCCTTTTCAAAATAAGGGAATCACTCCTTAACTCAGGAAAAAGTATCCACATAATTCTCAATTTCACACTTTTCTTAGCTGAGTTAACAGTATATTTTCAGTGTGTTATGTTTTGTTTGCCTATAATAGACAAATGATTTGGAAGAAAAAAAACAAGAGAAAACAAGACAGAGCAGAGGTGAGAGGGAAATAGTATTTCAAAATGGTAATGTTATTTTCATTTATAGAAAATCATGTGAGAAACCTAATCTTATCTGAAAGTATAAATAGTAGATATGGCATACAAAATAGAGAACAATGAGGAATTCCAAAGTTTTTAATTAGCTTTATATCTAATAACAGAAAATGAATAAAACATAACTATCCGCTCAATAGTTTGCACGTACTATAATAGAAAGCTTAGCAATAACCAAAAGGTATCATGTGCTATCACAAATAACGTATACATATTCCCACTTCCAAAGGCTCTCCAACAACTTAACTTGTATGAGAGCATTATAATCAAAACAGTACACCCATTTCAAGCTATAATACGCCTTCAACCGAAAACAGCCAAATTGCCTTCATCTGAGTTAATAAAAGGCAACCGTAGCAAAGTAGTGCATTTGCCATTAAATCTTAAAGACAATTTAAAAACTCTAGGAGTACAAAGGCCAATCTTTGATTGTACTAGGTAATGGTGTACCAACAAAAAACAAAAATATTTGGCAACAACTAGTCAACTTAAACAAAGTTTAAAAAGCCCAACAATACCTTAAAGTAAACCATGAATACTGCAAAGATATAAACAAAGAGGAAAATGTTAGAGAAAACACCCAAATAATTCAAGATTCATTAGCAACTGGTCAAATGAATGTGCAGATCATGTTACTGCAGCCAACATTTTAGACTAGTATACCATTCACCCTCTACACTCCAAAGATACCTTACAAGAAGCTTTAGAAACATTTCAAATGCATGATGCCAAATGATCCCCAATGACCACATGGGAAAAGAAGTATAGAAGCACATTCTTTTCCTCTACTCTTTCCTACAGGAAAAGGAGGAAGACATGATGAAAGAACTACATTTTTACATTGTATTCTGAAGACCCCAGATTCAGACAAAATGTAGAATACATTTTCCACCTCGTTTTAGAAAGTGACCTAGCAACTCTCTGTTATGGAGTGGCACACACATTAAAAACAGGCTCTAATTGTTTAAACATCTCTGCTACACAACTGCTTCAAAAAATAAAAGACATAGATGATGTTTTGCAGTCAAGTATCGCAAATCTCTTGCCAAACATGCGTGGCACAAAATAATACTGGTCCTGATGTATGTTGTATGATAAGGAACCTAGGCCTAGCCACATGGTTTGTTACTTAAAGTTGTGCACAATACAAATGAGATGACTTGCATGACTTTCCGATGCACTGCAAACCAAAATAAAGAGGGAATAGATATAAAAATACCTGAGAACTCTGTTCTCTTGACCATGTCAAAGTATCAAGGTACTTTCACAAACACTTCAAAGCCATGCTGCACTTCATCTACAATAAAACGACCTCTCGGCTAGGAGAAGTGCAAGATTTCTTTTGGAGAAAAGAATATCAATCCAGAGGAGCACCACACATCCACATGCTTTTGTGGATAAAAGAAGCTCCCAAATTTGGCCATGACAGTGATGCCACTGTTTTACAGTTTATTGAAAAATTCATTACCTGTGACATAACTTCAGAAACTACACAAATAGACCTACATACACAAATTTTACACTTCCAAAAACAAAAGATTGACAAATACGGCCGACAGAGATATAAAAACAAAGGTAAATACTACACCAAATTTTGCTTTGGCTTCCCTAGACAGTTTAAAAAAAAAGACAAGTCAATAGATTGATGTCACAGTTTAAAATGCATATTCCCTACAAACACATACACCATTAAAAGGGAAGAAGCATCCAAGTACATCAATGATTACCATGCAATCATTGCCCTCTTGTGCAATGTAAACACATTCATACCATACATTGCAGACAATTCCACTGCAGTTGCAAATTATGTCAAGCCTATCTCTCCAATGCTGAGAAAACAGAGGTAAAGGACCACTCGGATGACATATCATCTGACAAAACACTGTCACAAAAATTGTACTGCTTCGATATAGAAATGCTCTCCCATAGAGAATGGGGGTGCTACGAAGCTGCAGACCATTTAACAGGTACAGACTCATGTGGCAAATCTGAACACATTGGGCCTCATTACGAGTCTGGCAGTAACCGCGGTGGTAAAACTGCCTTGTTACCGCCAAAATCGTATTACCATTCCGCCTCCGTGACTCCTGGAAATACCAGGGCATTACGACCCAGGTGTCCTGGGAATCCCTGAGGCAGAATGATGTAAATCCCAATTCCCATTGAGTCCTATAGGACTCAATGGGAATGGGAAAGTGGAAACACCGGCACCATCTCGTGATGGTGCTGGTGTTTCCGCGTATGCCTGCAGGTGGGAGGTGTTCAACCCGCCAGGTCAGACCTGGCGGGAAGATCACCTCCCACCTGCAGGACTCGGGATCGGGCGGTCCGGAATTAACAGTGGCGGCAGGTTTACCGCCACTGTTAATTCCAGACCGCTCAACCTGTAATGAGGCCCACAGTCTTGCTAAACCTTCCTACAGCTTCATCCCAAAAAGGAGTACTAAAATCCTACCAAGAGATAGAAACAATAGCCACACAGTATTGCAAAAGCCAGGACATTTTAAAGAACAATGTATTTGTCACATACTAACCAAACAGAGTACTGCTTTACAAAACATGTGCCTGTACAACCTGGCCCAAAACTACTCATACAAAAACAATCTCACACCAGATGAGACAATTGGCAAATATTCAGTATCAATGTGTGAAGGAAGCCTGCGGAAATTTACCAACCCCAGCCTAATTAACCATATAAAGTTATCATTTAAATATATGCAAAATAAAAAACTTTATAACGTGGCGCTACTGCAACTTTATAAACCTTGGAGAAAAGAGGAATTGGTAGGAGACTATGGGCCTCATTACGAATCAGGCGTTAAGGGGTTAACGGCGCCGTAAATGGCACCGACCCTTAACGCCTGATGCCGAGGTCCCTTTGCGCCATGGTGAGTTTAACGCCTGCTTTTTGCAGGCGTTAAAATCCATGGCGCTAAGGGACCATGGTGCTAATTACGCCACCGTAATTTACGGTGGCGTAATTAGCGCCTTCCCCACTCCCATTATGCCCTATGGGGCAAAAATGGGAATGGGGAAGGGTAAAATGGGAAATGGGGATTTACCGCCCCACTCACCTTGGAATGGGGAGGTAAATCCGCCATCCACCATGGTGTAAATGTAGTTTACACCATGGTGGTAAGGGTACGACCCAGGCGGTAACTTACCGCCTGGGTCGTAATGAGGCCCTATGACTAATTTGAAGCTGCAGTCAAAGCAAATGGAAGGATTATGGGAAATTTGAAGCTATACAAAGAAATGTTGGACAATGAACGCCTACCACAAGATGACATTGAAGCTCTACTAGATAAAGCCACTCCTGAGGGTAGTCAACCTTCCCTTACAGGAAGCAAAGAAGCACTTGGAGATCACCTCATTCTAAATGAACAAGAAAAAGCCATGACTGAGGTAGAAAAAAAATGCATCAATCTAAACATTCTGAAGAAGACGTGTCAGTGATCAAATCACAGCTAAATGATGAACAACTCACCATACATCTATAAGTCACTGAAGAAATGTAACATGGTTTTAAATATGAAACTAAAACTTGTAGCTGTACACATTATAAACCTTTGCTCCTTCATGGAAGTTGTGAAGCTGGTTCTGGCACAATGTTCTCAATTAAAAGGATCAGCACATTTCTACAAGACTTAACAAACACCAACCTTTCAGCTGTTGTAACAGCCCCTACAAGTTTACCTGCCTACAATGTAGGAAGTGTAACTTTACATTGACTACTGCTCCTCCCAGTAGAACACCAATTCAATTTAGAATACTACAAATTAACAGCAGAAGCTGCTACTGAACTACGCAGAATTCTAAAAGTCCTCACACACACACATCAACTGTGCCATTTTTTAAATAAAAGCGAAACTGGAAACACAGGGTGATACACCACTGCAGTCCTGGTGTCCTGTGAGAATGCTACAAAATACTTTGAAGGTAATACAATTAAGTAATTGTAGTCTTTAAGCAATGCTAGACATAGGTCTCTGAATAGACACTCTAACCAGAGATATCCCTGACACAATTCACCAGGAGAGGTCACTAGGACAAGAACCCAAGAATAACTGCAGAAGGAAAACAATATATGGTATTTACCCAGTTCAGCATTTTCTTAGAACATTCAGGAATTGAAAGGACAAAGGGTGAATTTAAAGAACTAAAGGTGAAAATTTAACTGCACACTTAAATTACAGATACTTAATGGGGTTTCTGAATTGACAACTTGCACCAATTTAAATTTAAAAGCACCACTAAAAAGGCATATAGAACGGGAAACAAAGCCTGGTAAATATGTCAGAACAATAACAAAGTAGAAAAAAGCAGAATTTTCTTTTTGGCAAATGTTTACAATTTGTTTATTAATAGTTTTTTCTAGATACTGTCCCTGAAGATGTTCATTAGGACCGAAATGCATTGGACACGCAAAGGAGAACTTTTGTCTTTGTAAAAGAAATATTTTTGAAATGTACCATGCATATACTGCTGTGTTCGTGAAAAGGAATACCTTCACAAGAGTATGAAAATATACTAAATTGTATGAATATGAAAAATGTATGTGAATTATAGGTGATACCACACACAGGTCCTTCCAGTCATTTGGGTTATCTCACCCAAACAAACATCTTCTTTAATCACTTTGTTCTCCATTGTGCAAGTGGAGCCTTTTCTGGCAACAGGACCAAATAACTAAGTAAATAAGAACTAACACCACAATAGACAACAGAATCACAGCAGTGCCCATCCAAAAACCCTGACAGAAATCCTAAATGTCATACACTTTTCAGTTATTGTTAATGGCAATTGTTTATTTTTGTTCTTGTTTATAAGCCTGTTCATTGAAATATGGTATTGTGCTGCCTGTGTGAATTCATTCACCGTCACAGAAGTTTGAAAAGGTGTCTATATTGACATTGCTCATGTTTAAAAGTACTTTAAAAAATAATGTAATAATTCATTTCGTTAGTCGTTTCATTCTGTATAAAATCAATGTAAACAATGTTCTCTTTACTAGATATGCTCTCAATTAGAGCTTGAAGGATTCGTCTCCTGTGGTAGTTTGTAAGGGTTCATCATGACTTTTCAGCTTTTGTGATAAGATTGTGAAGAACTCTACAGTGGAATTATTTTGTAACATACATGTTTTGGATTGCTTTACAGTGGCTACATCAACACTGGTAGGTGTAGTGTTAGGCTCATTTGCAGGTCTGCCTTTCTTTGTACATCTTTTTTAACTTTTAGTTTCTGGAGGAGGGGCCTTACTTTTTCAGTCGTGGCTGGTTTCGTTTTTTTTTGTGAGGTTATTATCGATTATGTTATCGGTAGATGCGTATATGTCTTGCTTTTATTTTAATCTGCTCTAGTTTTTCTTTTTTCCAATGGAGTTTTTAGTAGGCATGGTGTTGTGTCTGTTGGAAAAAAGAAATTTTGGGTTTGAAAGATGTGGAATTTATATGAAGTATTATGAATGGGTGTGTTTGTGTGATTGGAGAGATGAATAGCATGTTGTGTGATTGTGTAATGGGATGACATTGTTCTTGGGAAGTTTGTAAGAGTAAGAGTGTGTACAGGTGTGATGGGTTTGAGTTAGTGAGCAAGAGTGTGGTGGTGCAAATGAGGAAGAACGGACATTGTGATGTTTTGAGGAAAAGAGTGGGTGTTATACCCGTGGTGTTGAGATGGGAATAGAAAGGGTGTCCATGTTACAATATAATGAGTAAGAGTGAAATAAATGTTGTTAATTTGAAAATAATGCTCTAGGCTAATACAATAGTACAGAGATGAATTCTTTAGTAATGTACTTATTTTGTAGGATGTGAAGAGTGTTTTTTTTTGGTAGGTGTTTTCAAGAATTGTTTTCTTTCTTGTAATTGTAAAAGAAAGTTGGTAGGTATATATGGTAATGGTGAAATACTTTTAGTAAGAGAGGTTGTTGTTTATGAAGGTAAGAGGAGTTGTTGGAGAAAGAGTTAATAAAGTTGTGTTATGGATGGTATACGTATGTTAAGTATGTTCTTAGAACAATTGGAGTATGAGTAGTGGTGTTTGGGGATTATAAATAATAGGGCAGAAATGGCTGTAAGAAAAAGGAATATGTGTAGGTTACTTTAGTACTGCTGATTTCAATTAAAGAAGTGCTGTGTGTGGGGAATGTATTTGTAATGTGTTTTTATAAATAGGGAAAGTGTGGCCTAGTGGTAATGAAATGGTGGATTGTTGTTGCAGCATTGTTTGGTGTATTATAGTAGAGGTTGGAAAAGAAGAGTACTTTATATGTAAGGTGAAGTGTTAGGATGCATTGCTACACATTATGTCCCTTGATGGAGGCAACAGTTTGAAATGGATATCCCATATGAAAAATCTATTGATCAACCTGAAAGCGAGTGAGTACTGGGAACACCCACAGAGCCTCTGTACTTCAAGCCTGACTTGGCTAAAACATTATCTGAAGCAAAGAGAATGGGATAATCTTTTGCTCGATGACTCAAGACTAAAGCAGGCCCTGGAATACTTGGAACATGAGCAGGAGTCTGGCTTTAAGGCATACTGAGATGTAATTATGCCTGCTTATGAAAGATCACTATATGCAAGGCTTAGACTAGTAATTTTGCCCATCAATGCCTTTAAGTACACATGCAAGGGCCAGATTCTGAAAAATGCCCAATGTGCAGTGCTGGAAATGAGACAGCCTCACATTATCTTCCCCTCTGTAAGGTGATCTTGTGGCTTAGACAGATGTATTTGAGACCTAGCCTGCTGGAGGCCGGTATCTATACACTTAGCCCAACACAGCTATTTCTAAGCCAATGTTTTAAATCTTCAGTAATGTATGCTGTTGCCCGTTATTTGCATAGAGAATGGCTGCAGTGCAGGAAGATGCTAATAATGTGATGAGGCCATATGCTCATTTTTGTATTATTATTCTGAAATTACTAAGTGTCCTAGGCTGCGAGCATGGCTCTCCTAGATTTGTTTTTATTTGACTTTTAACTTTTGCAAACAGTGATTCTTATCTACTAATGTGAGATACGGAATGTCTCTAATTTTTCTTATGTTTTCTATTGTAATATTATGTATTTTATGATGTTTGGAACCCGATAACTTTTTGTTGAATAAAGGTTATTCAACAATATATAGATACTTTGTCGGTATACACATATGTGTGAGCAGATGGAGAATGGTGGTAGTGTAAGGGATGTAATGAGTGAGGTTGCAAAGTGTGATATTTATATTGAATGAAAAAAAGAAAATGCTGAGCGTTTACAAATGTTTCTATTTAGGAGCATTGTAATGCATATGTGCATTTGTAGGAGCACTATGTGCAACTGTTTTGTAAAAGAAAAGAAAAGTAGATGAAACAAATGTGTAGCACTTGGTGTGTGTAAGTTTTATATGTTGGCAGTACATGCATACTTGCCAACATAATCCATTCCATTAGGTGTTTATACCGTCCTAGTTATTTTGATTGCCTTGTGGGACTTGCAGTTCCACTTTTTCCATTATAAAACTTGGACTAGTAGTTCAAGATTGTACAGAAAAAAAACAGGACTGGATAAACACATGTAGATTGAAATGGGTTATGTTAGCAAGTATGCAAGTACTGCCAACATATTATACCTCCACATACCAAGTGCCACTTAGAAACGTGTACAAATATTTTGCATCTGCGTTTTCTTTGTTTTAGGAAAAAGTTACTCTCAGCGCTTCTATAATTGTACATATGCATTTTTTAATTTTCATGAAAATTCTCTAAAAAGTCACATTTTTAAGCACACAGTATTTTATATTTTTATTTATATTTTAATTTGATATTAATGTCAGACATTTGGATATTTTATTTCAGTCCTGTATTGTTTTTTTTTTGCATTGTGGGAGTTGTAGTCTGAGTTTTATAATGGGGGAAGTGGAATTACAAGTCAAAGCATGCAAAGGAATAAACGAAGACTTGATAAACACCTACAGATTAGAATGGGTTATGTTGGCAGGTAATCATGTACAGGTAATATATTAAACTTGCACAGAGCGGGTACGCCTGAAAAATGTTCTGCAAATGTGTTGCAGCTGCTTTTTCTTTCTGTTTGAAACATGTTACACACAGTGCTGCGATAAACGGACATATGCATTTTGTAACTTTCATGATATTGCTCCTAAAAATATATTTTTTTAAATGTATTGTTAGCAGTTGCTGCTTTGTGTGAGCAGGTGCTGAATGCTAAAATGCATGGATTTTGCTGGAGTGGTTTCACTAAAAAAACTTTGTTAACAGGATGTTATGGTTCCAAGTAAAACCGAAAAACCCTTGAAATTCGCCAGTTATGGTAAGCTAAGCAACCATAACTCACGCCACCACAGTGCACTGCTAAGACTAACACCCAGGACATCAAAGATGACATCACAAATATCATTGGTGACATCACTGATGACATCACATGTACATTTACTTTTCATGAAAACTCTGTAGAAGGTATTCTTATTATAATGTTGACCAAAAAGTGTCAAGGATCATTGGAATAAATACCAAGTGCTAATTAGTGCATTAAGCAATGTGTTGATATAAATAGCATTCTATTATGAAGTTCTATCCAGAAAACAAGGTACTCATGTAGAAACATAGGCATTGTGTGCAGCATACATGTTGGAGGTGCAATATTCATAAGCTTGCCATGTTGAATAGTGAAATAATAACTATTTTCTTATTAGAGTTTTGCGTACTGTGAAACATGTGATAAGTAGGTAATAAAACCATTATTATAGACAAAACACAAAGAGACAACAACACATACACAGTGAGTATATACAAGGAAATTGAAGTAAGGAAAAAAGCAGCAGTAGTAGCAGAAAGTGTTCATAACCTAACTGATTACCTTTATGCAGAGAAATGATTGCTCTGTTTCAAAGGTGCTACTTACGCTATGCATATGTATCACATGATTTGCCTGGACCCTAAGGGAATTATTGTAAGAACATTCTTGAAGGATAAGTCTACAAATATAGTACCTTTTCAATTTTTAATTCCTGACTGTTACTGAGCAAAGATATGTCAGTAAAGGAAAAAAGGGGAGCCAGACATGTGATGTCATCAGTGATGTCATCAATGACATTTGTGATGTCATCTTTGATGTCCTGGGTGTTAGTCTTAGCAGTGTACAGTGGTGGCACGAGTTATGCTTGCTTAGCTTACCATAACTGGAGAATTTCAAGGGTTTTTCGGTTTTAATTGGAACCATAACGTCCCGTTAATAATTTTTTAGTGAATTTCATAGGTTTTTAGTAGCGCAACTTAACCATAACATCCCTTTAACAAAGTCTTTTTACTGAATATACACTTGCATCATGTGAATTTGGGAGATGTTTACTAGAATTCCCTTACTTTATATACATATAACATAGAACATACTGAACCCCTGCACTCATGATTTTTGAAGGCCACAGACTGTGCTTATGACCGCGGAAGGGAGCGGACGACATCAACACTACCCAAACACTCAGGGGGTATCTGAAATTGTTCGATCATACCATAGAAAAACTGGACAAGTTTAAAAAAAGCAGCATGTAAACGCATTGTAAGTAATAATAAATAAGCAGTGCAAACTACACGTCTAACACATCAGCCATCTATTTAAATACCATATGTAATAAAATGGATTATACCACATCAAAAAAGATATGCCTCCTACATAATTACCTCACAGAAACTGCAGAGCTAGAAGCAACAGTAGACCTACACAAAACTACAAATACAATTTACCATAAACTAGTAAGTAAACTTCATTTTTTTAATATATTGCTATACTTTTTGTATGAGGTACAGTGCAATCAATATTTTTTTGATTTTCAAACAGAAATGTGCAGTACTTTGGAGTGACTTGAAGAAAATGTTCCACATGAGGAAATGTCTGAAGACAGTGATAATAATGGTAGACACTTCTCTATATAAGCAAATTAATAATCATTACCTTATGCGTACTTAACATATATATATTTATTTTTAACAGACCATACAAACATTGAAAATATTACACCAAAAGACACATTGGAAAAGACTCTGGAATGCGTGGAACAAAAAATAGATATGCTCAAGGAAAAAACTTCAATGGTTTGAAACAGTTAGTGGAGGACCACATAAAAGAAAAAATGAAATACCATTGTCCCACCTGTACCTGTGCCCCCTCTCCATGTCCCAGTGAACTATCCCCAACCCTCAACAACAAGATAAACGTTTTGATGAGACTTCCATCCCTTCATCCCCTCCCATCCATCCTCTCCAAACCCCTAATTCCTCTGTTTTTGTATCAGTTTCTGCTTCCCCCTCTCTTTCATAATTTGTGTATATGTGTACAATAAAATAAATGTTATGTTAGTTTTAATGAAATTGTTTGTGTCTATTTTTTTTTTTAAGAAACAGTTAAAATGGCTGCGCACAGCGCACCTGTCCGACCTGTCCGTAATTAACAAAATATGGATGTCTTAAAGACACTACACCTATCCGTACCATTCGCAACCAAGATGAAACTGTTCTTAGAACACACCAGGTGTCCGGGATGTCCGTAAAATAACAAAATGGGGGTGTCCTAAGGACACTATACCTATCCGTACCGTTCGCAACCAAGATGGAAATGTCCATAGAACAGGCGCGGTGGCCGCGATGTCCGTAGTCAAACAAAATTGAGGTGTCCTAAGGACACTATACCTGGCCGTACAGTCTGCAGAACATCTATGCACATGCGCACTATACCCGTAAATCCTGCGAACATCGCGCCTGTCCGTAACTGTCTGTGTCACTTGTGCTGCACTTTTAATTAGTTTCAGGACCCGAACACTGTCCGTAGAACAGCCGCGCGCATACGCACAACCGTTCCTGTGCATTTGGTGTCCTGCGGACACCCATTCCCTTCGCGGACATGTTCACGATGTCATCATGTGTCCGCACCCACGCTGAGCGTGTGTCCTAATTTGTGCACTTTGTCTGCTTTAACATTTTAAAAGAACTCAGGCAGACAATCCAAATTATTGTACAGCAAAAAATCACCATTTCACATATTCCAGACATTGGCCCTAGCTTTCCACAGGTTTTTTTGAACTTTTTTGATCACTTTTGATTGATTGATATGGTCAAGAGGTGCACCCCTCCACCCCTATAAAAGGCCACACCCCAGACCTCATCTTCATTGTACATCTGCTATTGCAGATTGACGTTTGCTGCCTTTAGTGCTCTTGCTGAGATTACCTCACCAACCGTAATGGCATCCATGACTGCTGTTGCTACATCAGCCTCAGCACCACCCACAAACCCTCCACCTCCACCTCCCCAAGGGCCTGCAGAGGGGAATACGCGTGAGGATGTAGAGAACGAGGATGAAGAGAATGAGGTTGAGGAACTCCCTACTACCAGCACTCGCCGGGAGTCGTGGGTGTGGCGGTTGTTTACCGTTCATGGTAATGTACCGAAAGCAAATGCGAACAAGGTCACCTGTAACCAGTGCAAATTGGTGCTGAGTCGTGGAAGACGTGGTTCATACAGCTTTGGTACGACATCCATGGAGCGACACCTAACTTCGTTCAACAGTGTGGACATTCGCAAAGTTGTACCATGTAAAGAACCTAGTAGGTTGAGTTCCTCCGCAGCATCCTCCGTTTCCGATCCTCTCACCACAAGAGACACTCCTGTGGGAGAGCACATCCCTCCAGCTGCTTCACAGGCCATTCGCGATGCTGTTGACCCTTACCTTTTGAGGGTCACAATATTGTGTATGTACTGCGACGCAGTACTCTGCAGGGGGGAGAGTCTTTGAAGTGCTTTCGAGACTACGGTCAGTGAGCACCAGAAGAGCTGCTACCTACCTAAATAAGGCCCACTCTACATCTTCCTCTCTCCACCTGCCCTTTCTTATCCCCGTGGTTGGTGTCCCTTCCTTACCCTCCTTTCCCCTCCTCTCCTAGTGTGTCGGGTGTACAAAGAGCCACAAAAAATATATAAAACAACAAAAGGTGTTAAAAAAGGCTCTTTTCAGAGCCGCCTTTCTCAGTTTAAAAATATAACTATCATGTAAACGGTGCAGGCCCCCGCACATTTTTTAAAAGTCCGCGGACAGTCCTAGGACAGATAAAATATTGGGGTGCAACCCTAGCAAAACCAATGCACTTTTCTCTGGGAGTAAGTGGTGGCTCTGAAAAGAGCCTTTTAGTGGTGTTTTGTGTGTTTCAAAAACTTAGATTCGTCAACATGTAATGCAAAATAGATGACTATACTTCCAGAAAAGGTTGCAATGCATTTTATACATTTTGAATAAAAATCTGATTGCCAGCATATGTAAGATGGACACCATCTCTGCGAAAAATGAATGTGCTGCGAAACATAACATTTTCATTGTGGAAAGACGACATGCCAACATCTCTTAGAAAGGCACAAACAGCCTTATTGAAATTGCGCCTCGCTTTCTCCATTTGTGGACCAAATGAAGAAGAACGCAGCCACATTTGTCTTTGCGCAATACATGAAAAAAATACTTGGCAATTCGGAAACATGTCCATCACCTTCACAAATCCTTCCTTCATAGCAAATTGCAAAAAAATTCCAGACACATGTCCTAAACTGTTCCCTCTACAATGAATTATAATTATGTCAGGGTGATGCTCTGTCTGTAAAGTAGCACAGAGAGGTACCAAGTCCAGCCACTTAATTCCATGCACTCCATGCCAGTGCACTTCCACATGAGGGAATCCAAGATCTGCATATATACCACACCGTTCTGCATGCACCTTCAACCAATGTATCCATGAGTCTCCCAAAATCCAGATAATCTGTTTTCGAGTACACACAGCCATAGCTGTCTGTTCTCCTCTAAGGAAAAAGACATCCTCACTAAATATCTCCGTACACAACACACCCACTAAACTTTACTGACCAATCCCTAGCTCCGCTCATTCTCATTTGCATGCCTCTCCACCCCAGAATCCCTGTATGTAATACGTGCTGTCCAAAGACTACCGCCATGTCCCCGGACATGTAGAAGATCTGAGCATGGCGAATGTACATTTAAATAGTGTTCCCCATTTCCCCCTTAAGGTGGGCTCTGAAAAGAGCCTTTTTTTGGGGTTTTTTGCAAATGTCTGACAGACACCTGTTATTTTGTATTTTTTGCAGGTTTTTTTCTTCTTAGTTCACTCCTAAAATCTTCACATAACCTGTTCCAAAGCAACCCTTACATTCCAAAAAAACATGGCATTTCCTAAAAAAAAGATAAAGAAACACCATCTGCTTCAAAATAACCCGCATTACTCGAAACAATGTTCTTGTGGCTACAGAAAAACATACCAGTTCTTAGTATGAAAGCAAGCATGCCTCGATGGATTGCACACCTAGCAATGCTTTGATCAGGACAAAAAACAGAACTGTTGTCCCATTTTGCTCTAGGAAGTAATCCAGAAAAAAATACTTTCACAGTTGTAGAGATGTTGATTACTGCTTCAACCAACTGTTCCAAATCTCCCAACAAAGTAGGGGAACTCACGTACCCCAAATGGAAAGCACCATAGTGCAAAACTATCACATGCCATTTCCATCCTGGAGTGAGCGGGTGCTGCAGCGTCTCCAACACGGCTGAGACCCTCCTGGGTCCCCATCCTGACCCGCAGCGTGCCTCCGGTGGCCCCCTGGGCCCGGCTCGCTGCTCGCCGGTAACTTTTCCCTTTTGTTTTCTCCCGCCCGCCTCCCCTCATTGTCTTGACGCCCACACCCTCCCTGATTGGCTGCCCCCTCTTCCTGGTGCCTGGTGTGCCGGAATCCTGCGCACCGCGCTCTCCATTTCCATCCTGGAGTGAGCGGGTGCTGCAGCGTCTCCAACACGGCTGAGACCCTCCTGGGTCCCCATCCTGACCCGCAGCGTGCCTCCGGTGGCCCCCTGGGCCCGGCTCGCTGCTCGCCGGTAATTTTTCCCTTTTGTTTTCTCCCGCCCGCCTCCCCTCGTTGTCTTGACGCCCACACCCTCCCTGATTGGCTGCCCCCTCTTCCTGGTGCCTGGTGTGCCGGAATCCTACGCTCCCAACCCTCCCATCGCCCCCTGATTGGTCAAAGGGCCTATATCCTGAACCCTCCCAGGGCAGCCCTCTGCCCGGCAGCCCCTGTAGTGAAGGGCCCCAAGGCCAAGGGCGGCTCCCACGATGGCGGCTCCAGAGAGTGTCTGCAGGTGTCAGCAGGGGAAGCCAATGAAGCCACCAGACTCCAACAAAACTGTAAGTACTGGCATAGGTGGGGAGTAGAGCAATTACTCTACTCCAAAAAGCTCCTGCCACTCTAACTTACCCTTCAATGGCCTTCAGTATAATGCTAACCAGTACCATACCCCGAGAGAACCACAAAGTGTGCGCCAAATCTAGCCAGAAATGTGATTGTTAGCTTATGCCACACTTAGATGGAATTGAGTTTAGTCTGCGCCAAATCTAGCCAGAAATGTGATTGTTGGCAGATGCCACACTTAGATGGAATTGAGTTTAGTTTGCGCCAAATCTAGCCAGAAATGTGATTGTTAGCTTATGCCACACTTAGATGGAATTTCCTGAGTTTAGTCTGCGCCAAATCTAGCCAGAAATGTGATTGTTAGCAGATGCCACACTTAGATGGAATTGAGTTTAGTTTGCGCCAAATCTAGCCAGAAATGTGATTGTTAGCATATGCCACACTTAGATGGAACTTCTTGAGTTTAGTCTGCGCCAAATCTAGCCAGAAATGTGATTGTTAGCAGATGCCACACTTAGATGGAATTGAGTTTAGTCTGCGCCAAATCTAGCCAGAAATGTGATTGTTAGCTTATGCCACACTTAGATGGAATTTCCTGAGTTTAGTCTGCGCCAAATCTAGCCAGAAATGTGATTGTTAGCAGATGCCACACTTAGATGGAATTGAGTTTAGTCTGCGCCAAATCTAGCCACAAATGTGATTGTTAGCTTATGCCACACTTAGATGGAATTTCCTGAGTTTAGTCTGCGCCAAATCTAGCCAGAAATGTGATTGTTAGCAGATGCCACACTTAGATGGAATTGAGTTTAGTTTGCGCCAAATCTAGCCAGAAATGTGATTGCTAGCATATGCCACACTTAGATGGAATTGAGTTTAGTTTGCGCCAAATATAGCCAGAAATGTGATTGTTAGCTTATGCCACACTTAGATGGAATTTCCTGAGTTTAGACTGCGCCAAATCTAGCCAGAAATGTGATTGTTAGCAGATGCCACACTTAGATGGAATTGAGTTTAGTTTGCGCCAAATCTAGCCAGAAATGTGATTGTTAGCATATGCCACACGTAGATGGAACTTCTTGAGTTTAGTCTGCGCCAAATCTAGCCAGAAATGTGATTGTTAGCTTATGCCACACTTAGATGGAATTTCTTGAGTTTAGTCTGCGCCAAATCTAGCCAGAAATGTGATTGTTAGCAGATGCCACACTTAGATGGAATTGAGTTTAGTTTGCGCCAAATCTAACCAGAAATGTGATTGTTAGCATATGCCACACTTAGATGGAACTTCTTGAGTTTAGTCTGCGCCAAATCTAGCCAGAAATGTGATTGTTAGCTTATGCCACACTTAGATGGAATTTCCTGAGTTTAGTCTGCGCCAAATCTAGCCAGAAATGTGATTGTTAGCAGATGCCACACTTAGATGGAATTGAGTTTAGTTTGCGCCAAATCTAGCCAGAAATGTGATTGTTAGCATATGCCACACTTAGATGGAACTTCTTGAGTTTAGTCTGCGCCAAATCTAGCCAGAAATGTGATTGTTAGCTTATGCCACACTTAGATGGAATTGAGTTTAGTTTGCGCCAAATCTAACCAGAAATGTGATTGTTAGCATATGCCACACTTAGATGGAACTTCTTGAGTTTAGTCTGCACCAAATCTAGCCAGAAATGTGATTGTTAGCTTATGCCACAGTTAGACGGAATTTCTCAAGTTGAGTATGCGCCAATTCTAGCCAGAAATGTGATTGTTAGCATATATGATTCATAGCATACACCACACATAGAATTCCGAACCTAGCCTGTGTTGCAACTAGATAGAAATGTGACTGTTAGCTTGTGCCACACTAGCACTTAAATCTGAACTGTAGCCCGCGTCGCATCGAAATGGAACTGTGACTGTTAGCATGCACCTCACTCAGGACTCTGAACCCTAGCTCGCGCCGCATCTAGACAGAAAGTTGACTGTTAACAGCCTCTCTGGGAAAAGCTGCATTTGAAGTGCACCTCTCTGTGAAAGTTGATTTGGAGTACACTTAGAAGTGAATTCAGAAGTGTACCCAATAGCCTCTCTGTGGGAAGTTGATTTTAGAAATGTGCCCAATAGCCACCCTGTGAAAGTTGAATTCAGAAGTACAACTAGAAAGTGGCATTTAGAAGTACACCCAATAGATTCTCTGTGAAAGCTAAATCTAAATATATGCCCAATTGCCTCCCTGTGGAAAGTTGGATTCAGAAATGCAGTTAGAAGTTGAATTCAGAAGAGTGTGAAAGTTGAACTTAGAAGTACATTTAGAAGTTGCACGTAGAAGCGCTCCCAATAGCCTCCCTGCGAATGCCGATTTTAGAAGGACGCCCAATAGCCTCTCTGTGAGAGTTGAACTGAGAAATACATTTAGAAGATGCATTTTAGAAGTATACCCATTAACCTTGTGAAACTGAACTAAATGTATGCCCAATAGCCTCTCTGTGGAAAGTTGATTTTAGAAATATGCCCAATAAACCTCCCTGTGAAAGTTGAATTCAGAAGTACAAATAGAAAGTCGCATTTAGAAGTACACCCAATAGCTTCTTTGTGAAAGTTGAATCTAAATGTATGCCCAATAGCCTCTCCGTGGAAAGTTGAATTCAGAAGTGCAGTTAGATGATGAATTTTTGAAGAGTATGAAAGTTGAATTTAGAGGTACACTTAGAAGTTGCACTCAGAAATGTGCCCAATAGCCTCCCTGTGAAAGTTGAATTCAGAAGTACAATTAGAAAGCTGCATTTAGAAGTGTGCCCAATAGCCTCTCTGTGGAAAGTTGCACTTAGATGTGCGCCCGAAAAGCCTCTCTATGAAAGCCGAGATTAGAAGTGTGCCCTATAACCTCTCTGTGGAAAGCTGAACTCAGAAATGTCCCCATTGGCCTCTCTGTGAAAGTTGAATTCAGAAATGTACCCTCTGTGAATTTTGGAAGCATGCCCAACAGCCTCTCTATGAATTAGAAGTCTCCGAAAGGGCATGTAACCCATCATATGTCACAAACACGCTTACTCTGTCCTTACATCACCATTCAACTAGAACACAGAGATACTATGACACCATTCGGTATATCTGTTCTCATATCAACATTCGCCGCTTACTCCACATCACTCTAAGTAATCACTGCTGGTTACACCCCCCCCAGCGAGGCGTTCTCTTCAGGCCTAACGCAGCCACATCCGATCTGGATAAATCCGGCCAGAACGAACACATACTCCTGACCTCTCAACCACCACACCCACCGCTAGAAAGCAGCTATCACACCGATGCCGCACGAGCTGTACACATACCCAGTGCTCACGCGCACCTTTTGACTATCTCTTCTCTCTCTACTGATATGAACTTCGGTTCCCAAGGGCGTTCAACCTACCAGCGCCTTCAGACCATACCAATGGTATATAAGGCGCTATATAAGTGCAAAATAACAATAACAATAACAATAACATGGGGACTATTCATCCTACGCATGTCTCTGCAAACTTGAAGAATTGCCTCTACATTGCAGTCAGTCACAGCGCTCCACACCACCTCCACTCCTCTAATATCGAACATGCCTGCATTGAGAATAGTGCTGTAAACCATGGACAAATATATCTCCAAGCACCAACACCCTGACTGTCTCCACCTCTGCCATCTTCACTCCACACCCTCTCACAAATCAACAATGTCAACATCTGATTGGCTTATCCCTACAGTCCCCTTTCCATGCTGGATTTGATGTAAAACCCTGTATGTGGCGCGCCCTACCCCCGGCACGTAACTCTTAGCCAACTCTTCTACCCTTTCCACATCACTCACAAATCCATTCCCTCATTGGACACAGCTAAGCAGTCACACAACCATCCACTGTTCACATCCAAGACCTCTGCATCTAACTCCAGCATCAGAGATCCGCACTTCAAATGTACTGTTGATCACTCTCAATACAAGTCTCATATCATTGGAAAGCACCTACTACAAAAACTACTGTGCAAGTCTCGAAGATTTCTACTTACAGCTCCATGCATATCTACATGCATTATTACAAAGTACAGGTATGCATATTTTATTCAGAGTACATGTACAACTCTTATGAATCCATATAAAAAAGTAATGCCACTAAATCTACATAGCCAATACATACATGCCAACGCTCCCGCTTTAAGCACGAGACTTCCGATTTTTAATTAAAAAATCGCACTACTTTTTACTATCCCCCCCATAACCTATACATACATGCCAACCCTCCCGATTTAGGCGCAAAACTCAATTTTTCCTTAAAAAATGTCACAATTTTTTAGTGTCTCCCACCTAAATTAAAGCTAATCCCAATGCGATCATATGAGAAAAATAAACATTCCCGATTTCTGTGGTGAAATCTCCCTCTCAGGTGCTCCCGATCGTTTGCATGTCTAGTTATTATATGAAATTATTCAAATTTTTCCCATCTACTATAATGAACTATCACTTCCAAACCTCTCTGCTATCTACAACACAGCTGCAAAACAAGTGAATTTCATGAACTTAAAATTGTACTCATTTGCGAAGCAGGTTGAACTAACATACTGCAAATAACATATAAAGGCTGCACATAGTCAAATAAAATTGTTGCATACACTATGTTCAGATATCAAACGAGAATACTACCACAAAAACATAAAAGTTAAGGTCTACATTAATATCTGTGCTATAAACACTTCCTTTTACAATTGCAGTGAAGACCACTCTCCTGAAAATCAACAGCATCTAAACTACAAACAACATATCCCCGAACCTGCTCATTCTACAACAACAAAAAAAGTAAGTGGATTAATACCTTTATATTCTTACTGCTCCTCAAAGAGACTGTGTGGGTCATTCATGTAATTTGCGCACCAACAAAAAAAACCATTGATTTCTGAACCATTCTGCCCACAAATCCCCATTTAGTAAACAGAGATTAACAAGCAGAATGGCACAGAAATCCCTGTTTTTTGGAACACAAATAACATACTGAAGCCTTAGAATGTTAGTACTACAAAACAAATAACCATTTTAATTGTATACCATTATGTTTACTATTAATGCTTCTCCTCACCACTAGCTCACTTTCTACTCTCATCTCAACCAGAGTGTAGTAACATACAAACAGAAAAGTTGCTTCCCAACTCATTGTAACTACCCAATGCACATTTACACACCACCACAAACAATTTCCCCATCAAACTCATACACACATGCACACAGCACACATACATTGTAAAACAGACCAACCCATACCTTCTTTTTTTTTTTTTAACAGACCCCAAAGAATGCCTACCAAATAGCAAGTCCGTAGAATGGAACGCAGAAATTGAGCAAATGAAAATAAAAGTGTCCAAAATAAGCATCCATCTCTACCAGAGTTTGTACAAAACGTTGAAACAAAAAAGCTAATGCAGTCTTTTAGCGAAATAAAAGAAGCTTCAACTACAGAAACTTTGCCTCCTCTATCAAAATGTGAAACGAAGCAGAAAATGCTTAACAAGAATTTGGCTACCACTACTGCTTACACTGCTCCTATAAATCCTCATATACTAGCACGAAACCATACTAAAAAAAGGATTTTAGCAAAAATGTTCTGCCACAGAGTCCTTCAGAATCTAATAAGAACAGGAACTAAACCATCCATAACCCTTAAAACCTACCGTAGAAAATGATTCCTAGAAGCTCTCATAGACAGTGCAATCCTTCTCGAAAGGAAGTGATTTATTTTAGATTTAAACAGGATGAAAGCACTAACAAAACCAAGTACTAAATTACAAAAGAAACTTCTCAATAAACGGAATGTCAACAAAAATAAATTCTTAAATATCTGTGGAGGTGAATGGAGTCACACCACAACCACAGAATCATATTTTAATGAAGAAGCATACAATCAAAACCAAACAAACACAATTGCCATCCATAGCAGTGAACGAGGATATGAAAAAATCAATAATACCATCATGGAACGAGAAACACTGCTTACAAAAGTATCACCAGAAAACAAAGAATTACCTCTCCAATCGACTGAACCTAAACCTCCAGTATACAAATGGCTGTGCACGTCAATGTGTAACATTCCGAACAAATTTTTCAAATCTTTACGCCAGTTCCTCAATCAGTATGTGCAAGGTAAAGACAAAATCAAAATGAAAGTGCTGCAAAATATGGATAACTGTCCAGTGCGCAAATACACAGGACTACAAGGACATTCATTAGCCTGCATTTCAGGACCTATTTGCAAAAGCACCTTCCATGATATCAAAATGATATCAAAACATCATTCAAATGTAAGAAATCTAGTGTATAAACTGTACTATGCTAAATGTCCTGCTTTAGAACTAGCCAACTTAAATAACAATCTTCTACATGGTACACCCAAATACCTACAAGAAGAAATCAACCGTATCCAGAGAAAATATTTTGGAAGTGAAAGCCACTTACAAAATGCAATAGCTTTAGAACAGACTAGCAAAAATTGTGCACATGGCAACCTTCTGTTACACACATACAAAAAAGAAATATGAACATTTAATAGTATATCCGCTGAAGTACCAAACCACGTGTGTTGCCGCAGAACTTTTTACAAAAGTAACACAAAACCTATAGACATAACATACAAAATAGAAGACAGTGAAGATTCCAAATGGTTTGAATTAGCCCTCTACCTTTTAGCAGAAAACAAATACGAAATAAGTGAACCCTTAATATGTTGCAGTTACTGCACTACAAAACTTGACAATAACCAAATTCCTTCACGTGCTATCACAAATACCTTGGAATATTTTCCACTACCAGAACCCCTGCAACAACTCAATTTGAATGAGAGCATCATAATTCAAACAGTACAACCATTTCAAGCAATAATACGCCTTCAACCCAAAACTGCAAAATTACCTCCCTCTGAATTGGTGAAAGGCATTTGTGGCAAAGTAGTAGTTAGCCATTAGATCTGAAAGAAAATGTGCACACTGTCGGAGTGCAACGTCCAATAGAGCATTCTTTAATTTGCTTAGTAAATGGTGTACCTACAAAAGACAAAAAAAGTGGCAACAACTGGTGGACTTACATAAAGTTAGACAAGCCTTGCAATATTTGAAAGACAATAATGAATACTACAAAGAAATAAATATTGAAGAAAGTTTAAGGGAAACAACTGAAATAATTCAAGAGTCATCGGAAAATGGTCAATTTGAACTTCTGGATCCTGCTGCAGTATCCACTCTTTTGGACCATTATATAATTCATCCATTGCACTCTAATGAGAGCATAGATGATGCACTAGAAACTTACCAAATGCGACAAACCAAAGGTTCACCAATGAGCTTATGGGAAAAAAGTATAGAAGCACGTGCTTTTCCACTACTAATTACTACTGGCAAAGGAGGAAGATACGATGATAGACCCACACAGATAACAGCATCAGAACACCGCTCATTACGAATGTATTCTGAAGATCCCAGATTTAGACAAAATGTGGAAAACATATTCCACCTACTCTTTGAAAGTGAACTAGCAAACCTATGTTACGGAGTTGCACACATATTGAAATCTGGAACCCACTTTCAAAATATGTCAGCTACGCAATCAATACAAAAAGTGCAAGAAAAAGATGACGTTTTATAATCAAACATAACTAATCTGTTTGCAAACATGCATGGTACTAAAGAATACTGGTTCCGACATCACAGAGATGTACGTTGTATGATCAGAAACCTTGGACCACCCACTTGGTTTGTTACATTAAGTTGTGCAGAATATGCATGGGAAGATTTACATGATTTCCTATGCATATAAAACAACAACAAAACCAACATAGATATACTTACACCTGGAGAACTTTGCTCTCTAGATCCTGTTAATGTTTCAAGATATTTCCATCATCGTTTCATTGCTACGCTACACTTTATTTGTCATAAAACTGTTCCTCCCCTCAGAGAAGTGCAACACTTCTTTTGGAGAAAAGAATACCAAGCCAGAGGAGCACCACATATCCACATGTTTTTATGGATTAAAGGTGCACATACATTTGGTCAGGACGGTGATGCCACTGTTTTGCAGTTCATCCAAAAATATGTCACTTGTGAAATCCCTTCACAAACGACACATAGTGACCTTCATGGACAAATTGTACAATTTCAAAGACACAAATGTGGCAAATATTGTCGTCGCAAATACAAAAACCAAGGGAACAGAAACAGGTGAAGTGAACAACTTCATGTCTTCAGTACGACATAGTGTTAAAGGTAAATCACCTAAGAACACGTATTACATAAAAAAAACAGAAGAATCAAAATATATCAATGATTCCAAGGCAATCATTGCCCTCTTATGGAATGCAAACATAGATGTGCAGTACATTGCAGACAATTCCACTGCAGTTGCATGATATGTTACAGCCTACTTAACAAAAGCAGAGAAAACAGAGCTTGAAGACCTCTGGAAAGACCTATCATCAGACAAAACACTATCTCAGAAATTGTACAGGTTAGGCATAAAAATGCTGTCTCATAGAGAATGTGGCGCCTACGAAGCTACAGATCGTTTAACCGGTACTACTTTGTATGGAAAACCTGAAAATATAGTATGGCTAAGTCTTGGTCCTGCTAAATCTAGAAAAAGAGTTCTCAAATCATATGAAGACATAGAAACAATAGCCAGAAATGATCCCAACAGCCAAGACATTTTGAAAAATAATTTACTAGACACATACTACCCGAAAAGGAATACCACTTTGGAAACCATGTGTCTATACCACATAGCCCAAAACTTTGCATACAAAAATAATATAAAACCAGATGAAAAAAAAGGTAGATATAGAGTTACAGATTGTGAAGGCAGCTTAGTGAAACTTACCAAACGAAGTTTAATTAATCATGTCAAATTGTCATTAAAAACTCCTCAACAGAAAGAACTATATTACATGTCCCTGCTACAACTTTTTAAACCATGGAGAAAAGAAGAAGATATACTAGATAACTATGACTGCTATGAAGACACTTTCAAAGCAAATGAAAGCACTATCACAGATGTGAACTTTACGCAGTACAAAACAATGTTGCACAATGAACAGCAACACGAAGAAGAACTCCAGGCCCAACTAGATAAGGACACTCCCGACAGTAGTCAACCTTCTCTAACAGGAAGCCAAGAACCACTGGGACAGCCACTAATAGCAAATGAGGCAGAATTATCTATGACAGAAGTAGAACACAACATGTGTCACTATGAAGAAGATACAGAAGACTTAACTGTACTACAATCAAAACTTAACAAAGACCAGCGCACCATTTTTGAAGAAGTAACAAAAGAAATTGCACATGGTGTTCGTTCACGAAAATAAAGAATGTACCTGCTCAAATTACAAACCTATACTGATGTACTTCAGTACTGAAGCTGGTTCAGGCAAAACATTCTTAATCAAAATCAGCAGCAAGTTCCTTCAACAATTGACAAAAAACAAACTGTCAGCTGTTGTAACTGCCCCCACTGGTTTAGCTGCCTACAACATAGGCTGTGTCACTTTACACTGATTACTACTCCTTCCAGTAGAACACCAAAACAAATTAGATTATTACAAACTTTCTGCAGAAGCTGCAATGGAACTACGCAGAGTGTTAAAACAAATGAAAATGCTACTAATAGATGAAGTGAACATGGTCTCCAATCTAATTTTGGCTTTGATTCACCTCAGATTGCAAGAAGTACTTAAAACAAACTACAATGAACTCTTTGCAGGAAAAAACATTATTGTTTTCGGAGATCTTCTACAATTGACACCAGTGAAAGGTGAACCTATTTTTAAAACCTTAGGACACAAACTCTGCCGTAAAACTGTTGGCAGCATGGGAAATGTCAACCTTTGGCAACATTTCCAATACAGAGAATTAACAGAAAACATGTGTCAATCTGCAGACCTCACTTACGCCAACATTTTAAAAAGTATTAGAATTGGTGTACTATCTCAAGAAGCAAAAGCAATATTGAAAACCCGGCACATCCATGCACTTTATGGCGATAACGCATGTGCTAATAATGGTGTGGAACAATTACCGCACAAAAATGTCAATTGTATGGCCTTAATGCCAACTCTTGCAAGCTGTTCCAAAGTCAATGAAACAATGTTGAAAAAAGAAATGCAACCAATAATTGAAATTTGCTCCACAGACAAACTGGACGTACATGGTAAGACACTACCCTTGTGTCAGCAAGCCACAAGACTAAATACCTTAGAAAATTCAATTTCCAACGAAGCTGGGTTGGAAAAATTGTTAAAATGATCCTTAAATTGTAGAATAATGCTTAAACTTAACCTTGACGTGGAGCAAGGACTAGTTAATGGGGCACTGGGTACAGTTGTTGGCTTTCAAACATACCCACGTGACAACAACATTCAGTTTGTCAATATTCTCTTTGACAAACTTTCAGAAGTAAAAAGGATAGGGTGCCTCAACAGCTGGATTCCTTCTCTTCAAAGACATGTATGTGCATAGAGAACAATTTTCTCTAACTCTTGCATATGCAGTCACCATTCATAAATCCCAAGGTCTTACCCTAGACAAAGCATTGATAGATATTCGAAACACAGTCTTTAAAGAAGGCATGAGCTACTTAGCACTATCAAGCTTACGTACACTTGACAGTCTATTTCTAATCAACTTTGATGCAGGCAAAGGACTTTGAACGCTGATAGTCCTTGCATTTTAGAATACAATAGACTACGTTCACTGTACACCCCCCATCTGAAATCATATCCTGTTCCACAAAAAGGAAAATGTTGTAAAAGAAAACTAATTCAAACAGAAATCCAACAGGATCTCACTGCAAATCCTTCAAAGAGAGTAAAAGAAGCTAATACTTCATCAATTTCCACAACCAAAGAAGAACCTATTAGTGAAAGTAAATCAGGAACTTCTTCAAAGAAGGAACACAAACTCCGAAAAAATCACTCGGACACAGAACTATCTGGTCCATTCAAATGTTCATATGTAACTAGTGTAAGTTGTTATGCAAATGTAGCAATGAATATTCTATTTCAATTGCCACCAATTGTTAACAAAATTTACTTACACAGTACAGACCAATTGTGTTTGCAAATGTTAGTCCTTCATAGAAACGCAAAAAACAATCCTGACAACACGTATAGTGTTCACGGAATAAGACAAGAATTGGACTACTGTGCTGGAATGGTGAGGTTCACTATAAACTCACAAGAAGATCCACAAGAATTTCTAATGTACTTACTACAAGTACTGGAAAACAAAAACATACCTATAAATGAAATCTTCCACATTTCATACATGTGGAAACATCATGTACTCTCTACAACAATGTGACACAGAAACAAATCCCTAATAAGCGATTTGTGTATGTATCCATACCTAATTGTGAATCCATTCCATTTCAGCAACTTGTACAAAATGTAAACCATGGCAGATTATGTACTATCTGCAATTCAGATAATCGCTCCACCTTACTGATACAAACACATAGTAACTACATAATACTAATGCTTCTACGTTACAATGCAGATGGTACCAAAAACAACTGCAAGCTGACTGGATTCACACACGGTCAAGTGTCACTTGGTAAGAAAACCTTCACAACAATAGGCATAATCTACCACGCAGGAGCCACAACCAATGCAGGTCACTACACTGCATGTATTAAAAAGAAATGTGGATGGTTCGAATGTAATGATAGTAGCATTACTCTAAAGCAGAGATTACCAGCAAATCTTACAAGCGCTTATTTAATCTTCTTAAAGCCAAAATGTAATAACTAATCTGTACTTCAACATTAACAAAAATGCAATTAAAAGACTATAAAAAGTTAGAATACGCCAACAGGTATCTAACTGGCCCAAGATTGTATAACAACCACACAGATAAATGAATGGCACTGAAGTGTAACAAAACATAGACAGTTATAATACGCCAACAGGTATCTAACTGCATCAAAAATGTACAACAAACCAACAGATAGAACAATAACCAGAAACAACAAGTGAACACTCAAAGGAAACAAACTAATCGTGTGTAGCGTAACAAAAAACGTTTTTTTTAATCCGACAAGAATTTTTTTTTCCAACACAGAAACTGAGCAAAATGCACAGGACACTGGTTTGTAAACTAAATATGAGGGTTAAAAAAAGCTAAAATGTCTATTATGCAATGTAATAAGTCTTTATAAAATACATAGGCCCTCATTACGACCCAGGCGCTGGACCATGGTGCTATTAGCACCATGGTCCATGCCGGTCTCCGCCATGGTGGATGGCGGAATTACCGCCCCCATCACAAGGTTGGCGGGGGCGGTAATTCCCCATTCACCATTTGCCCTTCCCCATTCCCATTTTGCCCCATAGGGCATAATGGGGATGGGGAAGGCGCTAATTACGTCACCGTAAATTACGGTTGCCGTAATTAGCTCCAAGGTCCCTTAGCGGGTTGGATTTTAACGCCTGCAAAAAGCAGGCGTTAAAGCCTCCAACCCGCTAAGGGACCTTGTAATCAGGCGCTGATGGTTTAACGGCGCCGACGCTCTTTACGGAGCCGTTAAACCATTAGCGCCTGGGTCCTAATGAGGGCCATACACTAACATGCTCTTTTCTTTTATCACAGAAATAGAAAAAGAATATTTCCTCCAAGTACTAAAGTCATATAAAAAAAATATTGAATCTCAACAAATGAAACAGTAGGTAGATTTTCAAACATTTCATACATATTCCAATCTGTACATGTGATCTATGGCTGTAATATGGTGCGGTGGTTGTGGCCAGGGCCTAATGTCTTGGGTGTATAGCCTACGGCCTACGGCCTTCAGCCATGCACCCAAGACTCTAGGTCCTAGCCACAACCACGGCAGCATATCACACCCATTGTGGCTTATAACTTCAGTACTTACAACTTTGGTCTTGGGTGCATGGCCTTTGGCCATGAACCCAAGACTCTATATCCTGCCCACAACCACCACAGTATAAAAAACCCATGGTGGCTTATAACTGCACTGCTTATATCTTTGGTCTTGGTGCATGGCACCCAAGAATGTAGGTTCTGGTCAAAATCACCGCAACATATCACACCCATTGTGCCTTATAACTTTAGTACTTAGAATTTTGATCTTGTTTGCATGGCCTTTGGCCATGCATCCAAGACTGTAGGTCCTGGCCAAAACCACCACAACATATCACACCCATTGTGGCTTATAACTTTAGTACTTACAACTTTGGTCTTGTGTGTATGGCCTTCAGCCATGCACCCAAGACTCTAGGTTGTGCACATAACCACCGCACCACATCACACCCATGCTGACTTATAACTTCAGTGCTTATAACTTCACTCTTGGATGCTTGGCCTTCGGCCACACACCCAAGGCCTAGAGTCTTGGGTGTATGGCCTATGGCCTACATCCTGTGACCATACACCCAAAACTCTACATCCTACCCACAACCACCACAGTATATCAAACCCATGGTGGCTTATAATTGTACTCCTTATAGCATATCATACCCATAGTGGCTTATAACTTCACTACTTAAAACTTCCAAGACTCCAGGTCCTGGCCACAACCACTGCAGCATATCACACCCATTGTGGCTTATAACTGCCATTGTGACTTATAACTTCACTACTTAAAAATGTGGTCTTGGGTGCATGGCCTTTGGCCATGCACCCAAGACTCTAGGCGCTCCCCACAACCACCTAATAGATATTCAATACTATGAGTGTATCTATTGCTGTGATATGCTGCAGTGTTTGTGGCCAGGGTCTACAGTCTTGGGTGTATGGCCGTACATATTCAAATCTATGGGTATGAGCTATGGGTGTGATATGCTGCGGTGGTTGTGGCCAGGGCCTAGAGTCTTGGGTGTATGGCCTACGGCCATGTACCCAAATCTCTACGCCCTGGCCACAAACACTGCAGCATATCACACCCATGGCGGCTTATAACTCAGTACCACACCCATAGAATCAAAAATGTTAACTGCGGCATGAACTCAATTTTAATGACCGCTGACACCACGCGTGTCCTTAGAACAGTTTCAACTTGCCTGCGCATAGCACGGACTGAAATACTATCCTTATGAGACCCCTCATTTTCAGTAATTACAAACATCCCGGAAAGCACGGCCATGGCGAATACATCATTAGCACCTGCCGCCTAAACAAATACAGTATTTCACCCATCTCTTACTCTCTAAACCTCCCCAAGCACTCTGACACACCGAAACACTCCCCAAAACTGCATTTTGCCTCTGTTCGCTGCCACGCTGTCGTCAGATCCAAGATGTCGGGCGCATCCGAACAATCTGATGCAGATCATGCCTCACTCCAGCCAATCGACGGACACGTCACGTGTCCACGGTCATGACGCAAGCCCATTAGCCAATCATTATCTTGTCCGCGGAGTGAACAGGGAAGTGTGACCTCGGAGCGAACATAGATATCACTTATTTTTTGAGACATACTTTTTGGTCGTTTTAAAGAAAACTACTGGACGGATTGGCACCAAATTTACAAAGGCACGCTTTCGGGACCAAGCTCCTTCCACAAATTTGGTGAAAATCCATCCAGCTGTTTGGGCTGTAGGCGTGCACAAAGTTTTTCCCCTATTCAGTCTATGGGAAAAAAAGCCGTTTTCGGACCCCCCCCTATAACTTTTCCCCCCCTTGACCAATCCTCACCAAACCTTGCAGAAAAATTCAGAGTGGGCCATATACTTTTTTTTGCAAAGTTTGGTGAGGATTCGTCCAGGGAGAGCGAAGTTATAAGCCACCCAAAAAGTGTTCTTCCTATGGAAACAGCAATTTAACTGTGTTTTATATATATATATATATATATATATAATATATATATGGAAATAAAAGCAAACAAAGACTGCAGAGTCTTGTTTCTTTAGAAGCTGTACTCCCATTCAGTTACGAAATCCAATAGCATCCAGCAATAGCTGCCCAACGAGGAATTCAATCGTGGGGAACCAACAGCAGACAACTGAACAGCAAGAGTTTGCTTAAAAAGTTCAGCTTTATTTAAGAAATATTGCAGAAAAAAGCGGCTTCCGAGTCGCAAAGGAGACTAACTGACGTGTTTTGCCACACTCCTCTGGCTTGCTCACAGTAACCCCGCCCTGTTGTGGGAGCTCTTTTAACCCATGACACTACAACAGACATAGAAAAGGTGACTTATAGAGATGCTGTTCTTACATTCGGCCATCTTTGAAAGTGCAAAGTACAAGTATATCACAGTATCTACATGAGTGAGATTTGTTCCAACACTGGTAAGTTTCACAGAAAGATATCTAATATATTCAATCTAAATTCTGTAAAGGTTTATAATGATTTATAAAATCTAAGTTTCAATGTTACCAACATGATTTTTCGAGCAATGGGAGAATTGTGCTAGTCGTCCTAGTGACGCTATATGTACTGGCATATAATTAACATAATCACATATGCATAAATAAAATTCAATTTTCCAAAACCAAAAGCGAGACCATCAGGCTGAGATACAGAGGTACTAGGTAATGGTATGGCATTATGTAGTTCTATATAAGTAAAAACCATTATTAAAGTGCTAGTGCATAGTGCAAAACATACATAGCAGCTTGGTTAGTTGACCAGATTTTTACATCTCCATCATCAATTAAAGTGCAAGTGCTTTAGACTTAATAAAACCGATATTTCTACGTAGCGTAACATTACCCCAGCTATTTTATCATGACATTTATCACCAATCAGCATTACCTAAGTGATGGTGTTATGTTATAAGGTTTCACACTGGATATATAATGTGAACAAAATAAAGTTGTCATATTTATTGTAAAACAGTCTCTCTAAGATTTTAGAAATTAAAATGATTGATGACAAGTTCATGAAAGATAAATAAGTATTTGTTAGGAAAGATTTCGTTATTGTAGGGAACTTTCCTTCCATGTGGCAACCCCTAAACTTTTTGCTATTGTTTTCAACCTGTTTTCTTGACTTTGCCAGAGAAGTGCAGCCTTCTGCTGTACTCCTCTGGGCTTTCGCTCCTTTCTTACGGGGAAACTGACATGCCCTTAAGACAGTCAGTACCGGGGAACGCTGTTTCCCGTAGTTTCTTTTATCGTGTCGCCATTTTAGAGCAACACGACACAAGAGGGCACTGTAAGCTAAGTTACAGCTCTCTTGGGTCTCTAGCCTTCTACAGACCCTAGACACTCTTGTAGGATGGTTTTTGGATCGGTGCAAGTCATTCAGGGACTGGGCTGGTGGCAGCGATCATTTGGTTTATTTTGAGCTCCTTTTGCCGTTCTGAGCACCTTTTTGCCGCGAACACAAAAGGGTGGCCCGGCTACCCAAAATGGCCGGACCACGAGGCTCCTTTGTCTCGTCCACTGTCCGTCTTGCTCCCTTTACCTTCCCCCGGGTCAGGCGACCCGGGGCCTTCCTTATTTGGGCATGTAGTTTCCCGCGAAACACGGTTGCTTTCGCGGGCTTCTACATGTCGTTTGAGTGCCCCCAGGATGTGGGCTGGGCTGTCTGGTCCCAATACACATCCTGGGTGCCAGAGAGTCTAGGGTGGTGTGAATGCCTGGGACCACTGTGGTCCGTGATTGGTCCACGTATGGTATGTGTGTTGATGAGCGGATCTCCCATTGGCTCCCCTCCGTTTTGGCGCGAAGGGAACCGTGGATAAGAGGGAGCTGGAAACACCACTACCATGTCGATCTCCTGAGTTCTTACGAACCCAGGGATACAGGAGCCAAGTATCCTGCGAACACGAGGCTGGACCGAGGAATCACTGGTGACCCCCTGAAGAACTTCTGCTCCTCATTGCTGTCGTCCGGTGAAGCCCTTTCCACCTAAGATCGAACAAGAAGGCCTGTACTGGCGCTTCGACCTATTGGAATAGCAGGACCAGCTATTCCCGGCACCTTCATCAACTCCTGCTGTAAGCCTTCGGAAGTGTCTCTGGGCCATCCAGTTGACTGACCAGCTTACTAAGGAGGCCTGCTCTGTAATCGCCGACAGGTTGGGTGGTATTCTGAGTCCGGGGCACGCTCACACGCTTCGTTTGCTTAGCAACCCTAAGCTAGAGGTGAGCAGTGCTCGTTTGGCTTGAATACACCCGGCCGTTCCGTTGCCCTGCTGTGGCGACAAAACTGTGCTTGTTTCTTCGATCGGGACGTCTTTTTACTCTGCACGACGACGAGACGTTCCCTGCTCTTCAGAACCTGCCAGAAGCTGCATCTATCGAGGAGAAGCTCGGGCCTGCTTGCTTCGGGGACCGGTGAGTAGATTAGCTAGGATCTGGTCGCCCTCCTGCAGTGCCCCTTGCTTTTCCCCGCTGTGAATACAGCACCCCTTGTCCGTACTCGCGCCCTGCTTCTGCCTCACAGTGGAGGCTGCGCTAGAGTCGCGGACCGTGTTCTCCTTCATTAGAGCTCCCTACAGAGCTGTTCAACGTCCTCCGAAGAGCTTCACCTTCTGCCCATTGGCACCGGCGTGTGCAGGTACTTTTGAGCGCTAGGCTCCACTCTTCGTAGGGATTGGACTACCATCCAGTTAGGGGCCTCAGAAGGCGGACATATCACTCGCATTGGTTCGCACTGCCTGTTTTCCTTCCCCTGCAGGTGGATAACATATTTCGTGCTGCTAATGCTGTGAAACTGTGTATTCTGTATATATATTGGGTGGATAGTGTATGTGTTGGTTTAATATCGTTGTATATTGCTGCTTTTACTGTAGTTATTAGTTTCAAGGCCTTATAATAAATGTGTATCTATTTTTGATATAAACAACTGTTTGGAGTAGTTTGTAAGCGCTCTTGCTTTGTGTGCTCATTGCGGGCTTTCAGTCACCCTCACCCCTCTTGAGACCTAGTCTTGACCGCCGCGATCGCTACCTTGATTGGTCTGGCTTGTCCAGAGGTTACCCTGTTCCAAGTAATTAGGTTGGCCTTCTGAACCTCTGCGCCACCAGGACAGAGTTCAGAAATCCGTCTTAACAAATTGGTGTACAGCGGTGGGATACGACTGAGGGTATCCAGTGTTGCGCACGAGCTAAGGCGTTTTCAGGTTATTCCAACCAGGACACGCAGTAAAGTATTGAATATAACGTTAAAAAGGCCATAGTCCTATCGACAGTATGGAAACGAATACTTTATTAACCTTAAATGCTTCGAAATCTGAAACATTGAAGAAGATGTGTGCGGAGAGAGGGGTTTCCTCTCAAGGCACTAAATTGGAAATGATCCAGAGAATCGTGGCGTGGCAAGAAGCGCAGCTTGACGCTATAACTTCCGAGGACAGTGCAGAAGGTGGTGGGGCTGCTCTCACTGGCAGAACCGACGGTTCTGCCGCTGCACTGATCCATCACGACCACGAGGACAGGGAGGATGTAATGTCTAACGTTTCCTCTGCCAGTGTTGATGGGGAGGCTATGCTTGAATTCAAGAAGCAAGAGCTGCGGTTTAGGCAGCAGGAGCTTGAATTCAGCATAGCCAAACTGAAAATCGACCAGGCAGAAAAACAAAAAGACAGGGATCACCAGTTGGAACTGGCCAAGCTTCAGTTCGCAAATGGGTCCAAGGGTCCTGGACATGGTTCTGGGGCTTCCTCTCATCCACGGTTTCCAAAAGATCTGCTCAGTGTGTATGAGGAACGAAATGACATTATGGACTGGTTAAATGCGTTTGAGTATGCATGCGAGGTTCAAGAGGTTGATAATGCGGATAAGATTGCATGGTTACTCAGCAGACTGCCCCATTCTGGTTGCAGTGCCATTATGGAAATGTCGAAGGCTGAGCGCGCTGATTTTGCAATGTTGAAGCAGACTCTCATTTTAAAGTTTGGGAAGACTCCGACCCAATATTTGAAAAGGTTTAGAGAGTATAAGAAAAAGGAAGGTGGTACTTGGGTGTCGTATGTAGCTGAGTCCCTGAAAAACTTGACTGGCTGGGTTGAAGGTTATAAGGTTTCTACCTTCGAAGGCATGATCAATCTGGTCATGCTGGAACACATTTTTGCTTCTTCTTCCCCGGAGCTTAAGCAGCATTTGGCCGATTCGAAGGAGATAGATCCTAAGAAGCTGGCCATTGCAGCAGATTTATGGGTGTCACATCGAGTGTCCCATAAGGACAAAACTCATCCTGGTAAGCAGGAGGAAGGGAAAAAGTCCAAAGATGTGGAGGGTGGGGAATCTGCTAAATCTTCTTCCCATAAGGGCCACAAAAAGAAAAATAAGGGTAAGCCATCCGAGAACTCACAGGGTAGTGGAGGTTCGCCTCCGAAACAGAACTCTGGTTATAATAAGCCTCCCTACGTAAACAGACCCAATGGGGCTTGTTTTTCTTGTGGAGCAACTGACCATGTGAAGGGGGATCCCCGTTGTAAGGTTAGACCTTTGGGGGTCCACTCCGCTAATCTGGCCTTCTCCTCCTACGAGGAAGAAGAGATTACAGGAGCATCCTTCTCCTCAGACTCATTTCCCAGCGGAATAGAGGCTGAGGTAGTTTTAGTGTCCCTGGGTTCCTGGGAGCCTAAAGTCGCAGAGGCGTATGCTAGGATTCCGGATAATACCAAGCACTACTTTAAAGACAGTGTGCTGATCAATGGAGTGGATACTCCAGCTCTTAGGGATAGTGGGTGCAGTCGAACTGTAGTGGATTCTACCTTGGTAGACTCAGAGGAAGTTGCCAGAGCTACTCTGATGCCCACTAAGTTGGCTGACGGCCCCCTCCGTATGTTTCCCGTGATCCCTGTTAATCTAACTTTAAATGGTACAGCAGTTAGGATTCCAGTGAGCATTCAGAGAAACGTCCCGGGAAAGGTCTTGTTGGGCAATGATCTCAGAGCTCTAGGGCTCGTAGGAGACACTGCCGAAAGACCCTACACACGGTCTCAAGCACGGGCAGCATTGGCCAAGTCCAATACGCCGCCCCAGCCGAAGGGGAAACCCAAGGCGAAAGGAGTCAACAAGTCCCGACGGGGGAAAGAGAATATTCCCCCGAGCTCGCCTACCACTGCGGTGGAGGGAGTTGGTCAATCGCCCGAGCCTGACGAGGAGGTGGCGATGCCTGAAGTGGTCGACCCCAACGACCATCCTGAACTAAAAGACTTGTTAGTTGAAGGAGGTCCTGATAGGGACGACTTCAGTAAGGGCCAACGTGAGTGCCCATCTCTGGAAGGCCTAAGGAGACAGGCCTGCTCCCAGCTTGAGGGTGAACCTCCTGGGTTGCAAAGGATTTACCAGGAAGGTGGACTCCTGTATAGTGAGCCCACAGAGTCTACAGAAGGAGACCATAGGAGGTTGGTGGTTTCCCTTGCTGTTAGGCCCTTCCTCCTGCAGTTGGCGCATGTCGTTCACCTTGCTGGTCACCTTGGTATGAGGAGGACCAAGCAAAGGTTATCCATGCACTTCTACTGGCCCAAGATGGGGGTGCAAGTAGAAAGTCACTGCAGGAGTTGTGCCGCCTGCCAGTTGTCTGGTAAGGTTGGCGCGACAATCCAAGCTCCGTTGGTACCGCTCCCAGTTGTGGGGGTACCATTTGAAAGGGTAGGGATCGACATGGTTGGTCCCCTTGACCCGCAAACATCCTCAGGCAATAGGTTTATCCTGGTGCTGGTCGACCATGCAACCCGGTATCCTGAGGCCGTCCCATTTACAACTGTAACTGCCAAGCCAGTTGCAGAAGCTTTACTCGGCATGTTTACTAGGGTTGGCTTCCCTAAAGAAGTTGTGTCGGATCATGGCAGCAACTTTATGTCGAAGTATAGACAGGCTATGTGGAAAGAATGTGGGGACACCTACAGGTTCTCTTCTGCATACCGCCCCCAGACCAATGGTCTGGGGGGGCGTCTCAACAGGACGTTAATGAGCATGATTGGGGCTCTGGAGGAGCATCAGAGAAGAAAATGGGATCTTCTTGTTTCATGCTTACTGTTTGCCTACCGAGAGGTACCACAGGAGGGTGTTGGCTTCAGCCCCTTCGAACTTCTGTTCGGTCATCCCGTACGGGGACCCTTAGCCATTGTCAAGGAGGGATGGGAGATGCCCACTCCCCCTGTTACTACCAATGTAGTTGACTATGTGCTAGGGCTCAGAAAACGGATGGTACTTCTGATGGGCTTGGCCAGTGATAAATTGAAGGCAGGGCAAGCGCTGGTGAAACATTGGTACGACCAGAAAGCTTCCCTCATCAACTTTACACTTGGTCAGCAAGTCCTGATCATGAATCTCATAAGGCCTCGAGCTTTACAGGACAAATGGTCAGGCCCTTACCCAGTGGTGGAGCCCCTGGGTGAGGTTAACTATTCAGTGGACCTTGGAAGGCCTGGACAGGCTCCAAAAGTGCTTCCCGTGAATAGGCTGAAGGCTTTCGGCCCAAGCGTCGAAATCGCAGCACTGCTACTGGCTTCAGATGTTGGGGAAGAGGAGTCTGAACCTCTCCCCGACCTGTTCCCAAGCAGTCCTTCAGTTAGCTCTTTTGAGGGTGTCCGAGTGGCCCCTCACCAAAATGGACAAGGCTCAGTGGTTTACCTTGGACATGAAGTAGTTGGAGGGAGGAGACAGCCTCTACTCAGTCAGGTACAAGCAGTACAAGACTGGCCTACCCCCACTACGCAAACCCAAGTGAGAGCCTTCTTAGGACTCACGGGTTATTACCGCAATTTTGTGGCAGACTATGGCACCATAGCTGCTCCTCTGACTGCCCTCACAACTCCGAAGAAACCCAAGAAGGTAACTTGGACTGACGAGTGTGAGAAGGCCTTCAATGGCTTGAAAGACTCCTTGTGCCAGGCCCCTGTGCTCAGGGCCCCTGATTATCAAAGACCTTTTATCGTGCAGACGGATGCCTCTGACACTGGGATAGGAGCTGTACTATCACAAGTAGATGAGAAGGGTAAGGAACACCCTATCGGTTTTATTAGTCGCCAGCTTAAGGACAGAGAGCTCAGATGGTCCACGGTAGAGAAAGAATGTTTCTCTGTTGTGTGGGCCCTAAGGAAGCTGCGGCCCTACCTCTATGGGACCCACTTCACTGTGCAGACTGACCATAAGCCGTTAAAGTGGCTAATGAACATGAAGGGGGAGAATCCAAAGTTGCTTAGGTGGTCCATAAGTCTACAAGGCTTCGACTTCACTATTGAGCATAGGCCAGGTGTCCAACATAGCAATGCTGATGGGTTGTCCAGAATGTTTTACCGACCTGAACAAGAGACTCATCCAGGGGTGGATTAGTTCCCCCTGTCCATAGTCTGGGAGGGGCGAGTGTTAGGAAAGATTTCGTTATTGTAGGGAACTTTCCTTCCATGTGGCAACCCCTAAACTTTTTGCTATTGTTTTCAACCTGTTTTCTTGACTTTGCCAGAGAAGTGCAGCCTTCTGCTGTACTCCTCTGGGCTTTCGCTCCTTTCTTACGGGGAAACTGACATGCCCTTAAGACAGTCAGTACCGGGGAACGCTGTTTCCCGTAGTTTCTTTTATCGTGTCGCCATTTTAGAGCAACACGACACAAGAGGGCACTGTAAGCTAAGTTACAGCTCTCTTGGGTCTCTAGCCTTCTACAGACCCTAGACACTCTTGTAGGATGGTTTTTGGATCGGTGCAAGTCATTCAGGGACTGGGCTGGTGGCAGCGATCATTTGGTTTATTTTGAGCTCCTTTTGCCGTTCTGAGCACCTTTTTGCCGCGAACACAAAAGGGTGGCCCGGCTACCCAAAATGGCCGGACCACGAGGCTCCTTTGTCTCGTCCACTGTCCGTCTTGCTCCCTTTACCTTCCCCCGGGTCAGGCGACCCGGGGCCTTCCTTATTTGGGCATGTAGTTTCCCGCGAAACACGGTTGCTTTCGCGGGCTTCTACATGTCGTTTGAGTGCCCCCAGGATGTGGGCTGGGCTGTCTGGTCCCAATACACATCCTGGGTGCCAGAGAGTCTAGGGTGGTGTGAATGCCTGGGACCACTGTGGTCCGTGATTGGTCCACGTATGGTATGTGTGTTGATGAGCGGATCTCCCATTGGCTCCCCTCCGTTTTGGCGCGAAGGGAACCGTGGATAAGAGGGAGCTGGAAACACCACTACCATGTCGATCTCCTGAGTTCTTACGAACCCAGGGATACAGGAGCCAAGTATCCTGCGAACACGAGGCTGGACCGAGGAATCACTGGTGACCCCCTGAAGAACTTCTGCTCCTCATTGCTGTCGTCCGGTGAAGCCCTTTCCACCTAAGATCGAACAAGAAGGCCTGTACTGGCGCTTCGACCTATTGGAATAGCAGGACCAGCTATTCCCGGCACCTTCATCAACTCCTGCTGTAAGCCTTCGGAAGTGTCTCTGGGCCATCCAGTTGACTGACCAGCTTACTAAGGAGGCCTGCTCTGTAATCGCCGACAGGTTGGGTGGTATTCTGAGTCCGGGGCACGCTCACACGCTTCGTTTGCTTAGCAACCCTAAGCTAGAGGTGAGCAGTGCTCGTTTGGCTTGAATACACCCGGCCGTTCCGTTGCCCTGCTGTGGCGACAAAACTGTGCTTGTTTCTTCGATCGGGACGTCTTTTTACTCTGCACGACGACGAGACGTTCCCTGCTCTTCAGAACCTGCCAGAAGCTGCATCTATCGAGGAGAAGCTCGGGCCTGCTTGCTTCGGGGACCGGTGAGTAGATTAGCTAGGATCTGGTCGCCCTCCTGCAGTGCCCCTTGCTTTTCCCCGCTGTGAATACAGCACCCCTTGTCCGTACTCGCGCCCTGCTTCTGCCTCACAGTGGAGGCTGCGCTAGAGTCGCGGACCGTGTTCTCCTTCATTAGAGCTCCCTACAGAGCTGTTCAACGTCCTCCGAAGAGCTTCACCTTCTGCCCATTGGCACCGGCGTGTGCAGGTACTTTTGAGCGCTAGGCTCCACTCTTCGTAGGGATTGGACTACCATCCAGTTAGGGGCCTCAGAAGGCGGACATATCACTCGCATTGGTTCGCACTGCCTGTTTTCCTTCCCCTGCAGGTGGATAACATATTTCGTGCTGCTAATGCTGTGAAACTGTGTATTCTGTATATATATTGGGTGGATAGTGTATGTGTTGGTTTAATATCGTTGTATATTGCTGCTTTTACTGTAGTTATTAGTTTCAAGGCCTTATAATAAATGTGTATCTATTTTTGATATAAACAACTGTTTGGAGTAGTTTGTAAGCGCTCTTGCTTTGTGTGCTCATTGCGGGCTTTCAGTCACCCTCACCCCTCTTGAGACCTAGTCTTGACCGCCGCGATCGCTACCTTGATTGGTCTGGCTTGTCCAGAGGTTACCCTGTTCCAAGTAATTAGGTTGGCCTTCTGAACCTCTGCGCCACCAGGACAGAGTTCAGAAATCCGTCTTAACAGTATTCATGACCACCATACCAGAATAAATATTTCAATCTACTAAGGCTTGAATAAACTTATGTGGCTACAGTCGGATCTCCATGTTAGACAAATATTGGCTAATGTAGCACACGACATAAAAATGCATCTCAATTTGAATATTCAATTGTAACCTATGTGTGAGTGTCATATAAGGAAAAGAAATTAGGTTAAAATAGAAATCAACCCACAAAAACCACAGCGGGATATATATATATGTAAAAGAGTTGCAGAAAATATTTTAATAAATATAAGCATACCTGTACTATGTATTATTGGATGCAGATGTTGAATCTGGAAATATAAATGGAGAGTTTTACAGTGGTTCTGATGTAGATGGCTATGATTAACAGGAGATGTGTACTCTCAGAGTTCAAGTATACTTATGAAGTGTTGAACTGATATGACAGAGTTAGGTGTAGAGTTGTTGGATGTGACTGGTGGATGGATGCGTGACTCTTTGAAAGCAGCCAATGAGGGAGTGTTGAGAACATGAAAGTGGAAAGGGTAGAAGGGCTGCCCCTGTGTTATGAGGTACATGGACACCGCCGTAGTAAGCAAACGGCACATGCTACATCAAAGTCTTTAAGGATGGCTGGCATGGAAAGGGGACTGTGGGGATTAGCCAATGAGGTGTACTGGTTGTGGTTTACAGGAAGAGAGCGTAGTAGGTGTTTTGATTGTTGTGTGTAGTAAAGATAGCTTTGAGAGATTCTTCAATTCATTCATTGAAGGTGTATGCTGAAAATCATGGCATCTTGGGAAGTATTGGATTGGCAGAAGTGGAGGTTTTGTGGCATGCAGTTTGTGGCTTAAACTGGGCAAGCTGGTTCTCTTTTTGTCAGAGTATGGCTCACTTTAAATGTCCAGACATTGTAATTGTGCATTGTGGAGGGGTCAGTTAGGGGTATGTTACTCCAATGTATTTGCAGGTTGCCATGAGGACTTCTTGAAAAGCCTAATGGAATGGTTTCCTGATGCAAAGATTATTATTTCTGAGAGGCAAACATGGAGATGTCCAAACTTGTTCAGTAGAGAAATGGAAGAATTGAGGCAGCTTGTCAATAAAGCTGTATCTGATGTTTTATATTCTGGAGGAATGTCATCTTTTGAGAATGACAATATAAGGTCTGATGGTGTCAATACTTTTTGTGAAGATGGAGTTCATTTTACTGATATCTGAAATGCAATTGATTTATGTTAGGAATGCTTTGAAAAAGTTCTTGTAAGAAAATTGAAAGGGAAGATGTACAGTGTATAGTTCTACTGTACATAAAAGCAACAAAAAAAAGAAAAAAAGGTGTTTGTTAACAAACCCAGAAAAAACTACTAAAAAAGGTTCTTTTCAGAGATACCACTACAGAAAAAATAACTGAATTAAGTTTAAACTCCCTCTCCCACCCCTTTCAGTGGCTGTGATGTCTGCAGACACTGCGATAGTCTGCAGATGGCACGTGCACATCTGGGCGTTTTAAGGATGCCTGGCATGTAAAGGGGATTGTGGCTATTAACCAATCATGTTTACTGGGTGTGGTGTACAGGAAGAGAGGGTAGCAGGAGTTTTGTTCACAGGAGTTTTGAGAGCACTGAAAATGGTTATGGCTATGTCTTTGAGGAGGCAGAGTGTATGGATTTTGGGGGACTCTTGCATCCATTGGCTGAAGGTGTATGTTGAGCACTGTGGATTGGGTGAAAATCTTGGATTTCATGAATTTGAAATGTCATGGTATGGAATGTGAGAGATGAAGTGGGCGGTCATGCTTCTGTTTTGTGAGACTATGGTTCACTTGAAACATCTGGACATCATTGTTCTTCATTGTGGAGGGAACAGTTTGGGGTATGTCTCTGGAATTTCATTGCAGTTTGCAATGAAGGAGACATTTGAAAAAAATGATGCAAATGTTTCCAAATTCTACAATAATTTGGTCTCGATTCCCTGAAAGACAAATGTGGATGCTTTATGTATTTTGTCTGCAAATGGAATAAGCAAGGTACAAAATTAATAAAGCCGTGTGTGCTTTTTGAGAGGTTTTGGCATGACATCTTTTCATAATGAGAACATTAAGGGGTCGATTCATGGAAATAATGTGCGCCGAAAATTCCCGCGCAGAGGTGCCAAAACGTGCGAATCGCAGTAAAAGTGCGAAAATCGCAGTGCAAGTGCGAAAATCGCAGGGAAACCAGCGCACATCGATTCATGGAAGTCCGTGCGCGAGAAAAACATTGGATGTGCGCTAAAAATGTGCGCCACGCACGCCGGCGCACAGGTCATCCAACAGCGTGCGCCACGGCCACTGCAAAATCGCACATAGCGCGGCGCACATCACAAAAGTAGGCGGAACACGGGGCGTAACCCTCGGAATGGGGAACAACACGTTAAAATATGGGCGTCACGGGGGAAGTACAGGAGGCAAGTGCGCGGAACCCCCACATGCTCGCCTACAACCCGTATTCATGGAATCGAATAGGGCAAGCCAGCACACGGTCAAAGCCGCGCACAGGGCCAAACAAGTACGCCACAAGAAAGCAGGTGGTAGCGCCCCTGCGACTGAAAAAAATGTGCGCCAAAATGTGCACTAACAAAAAGCACCCATTTACAGCCATGATGAATGGGCCATACTGTGGCCCTCTAGGACAAATGAGGTGCAAAGGGGCACCGACAAACACGGACACCCGCTGTGTGAAAAATAGCGTGTGCAGGTGTTCCTGGATGCGCAGGAAGTTCCACACGCGATTAGCCTGGGTACGTGTACTACGGGGTGCGCGGGAAGTTCCACACGTACTTCGGGGTGCGCAGGAAGTTCCACACGCGATTGGCCTGGGTACGTGTATTCCGAGGTGCGCGGGAAGATTCACACGCAATTTCAGCAGGGTACGTGTATTTTGGTGGTGCCTGGGAATGCTACACTTGATTTGGCCATGTGGGTCCTCCCAGGTGTTCCCTCTACACCTTCCACGGCCCCTGCAGGTAGCCCACACCACAGGGTACTACCCTGCACCCCTGCTCATGTCCCACAGGCAACCCATCCACCATGGCCATGTCCACCAGCCAACCCACATGTCACCTTGTACTACTGATCACCAACACATGTCTCCCATCACCCCCACCCCCCAGCCACCAGGGGCAGTGTTAGGCGGAAACCAGTGCAGTTCCCTCTGGGACCACTGCAAAAGATTTAGGACTACAGGCGTTTGGCGGTGAACCCACTTGGTAGCAGTCTGCACCACACAGATTCACTTGGTAGCTGTGGCTGAGCAGTCAGACTTCCCTCAAGAAGAGTTGAGCAGTATGTGGAGTATACAAAATAGGGCAGTTCTTCCCAGCAAGACAAGCAAACACGCAACGAAGCTTAGTGTAAAGATATTAAGGTATTTATTTATAACGAAACATCTATGAAAAACACTATGGCAAATTCACGGCAAACAAATCAAACACAATTACTCTACGAAGAAGAAACGATCAATCCCCCTAGCAATATTTCGACAAGTCTAGGTTCTACCGGTACCACTTATTTTCAGACAGAGGTGTATACCTCAACCTAGATGACACTCTAATATTAGTTAGGACGGGAGAGAAAAAGATAGGCAGGTTATGAAATCAACACAGTTCAATCCTTCGCGGATAAAATGCAAGGCAGGAAGGCAAGAATCACAATAGATCGTAAAGTTCAGAGGCCAGGCCCACTCGGAGAGAGGCAAGGCGCGATGTCCTAAAAAGTCTCTAGTGGAGATGCATTCAAGTCTTTGTAGCGAATTGTTATCTGCAGATTGAACCAGTTCAGAACAATAAATGAGAAAAGCTTGGAGGCGACCCAACGGAACGGAGAGGATTAAGACACCTCACTCGAACCGATCGAAAGGGAAGCCAGGCGGACACGGTACCTTGTTGTGGAGGGCAGCTCCGGCGGGGGCAGTTGTTCCTGGTGGTGGATGCACGTCGGGTCTTTGCCAAGAGTAGAGATGATCTCGTCGTCGAAGAAAAGTGAAGTCCGGTGCACCACCAGGGAAGAGACCAGCCACGGAGTGCTCCGTCACAAGGCACCACCTTTTGGTCGCGGTACAGGGGTAGTGGCTATCCGGTTGCCGAGGTGCTTTGCACGGGCAATTCGACCACTGCGTCCTGAGGCGAATAAAAAGCAAAGGGGACTGGTTGTTCCCACCAGTCAGGGGAAGAGACTCTCCGGCAGGGCGATCTCCTCTGTCGTCGGGAAGTGCTGAGTCGGTTCCGCAGGACTCCACCGGAGGTGTCGTCGTGCAGGTCGGCTCAGCGTTACCCTCGTCGGATTCTTAGGTCCTGTGGCGACTTCTGAAGATCCAGTCCCAAAAGCCCTGCTTTTATGCAGAAAACCCCCATTCATTCAGCCTAGCTGTCAATCAACACATGCTAAGTGGTGAGCGGGAAGGCTCACCACTTGGGCCAATCACTCCAGAGTGCGACCGGAGTTGGCAAGGCAACTCGGTCCAGGGTGCCTAAACCCCCTCCCACACCCCTGTGGTAACCCAGACAGAATGGCACCACTTTGGAGGGTTTCTGTACAGAGCCCGCCAAAAGTGGAACAAAGGGCTCGACCTTTGGTTTAGGAGTCACAGAGACGAACACAGACGCCATTTTACAAACCGAGTTCTGGCAGAAAATACCATCCGATAAATTTATTTAAGATAAGTAGATCGGTGGTACGCTAGAGATTAACGAGAAAAAGTATCAATCTCCAACAATGGGACGAATCCCATAGGGTTATGTTCGGGGTCGAACATAACAAGTCGTTTCCACTGCCACCAGCCAAAACTCGACGAGCGGGGACGGGACAGTGCCCCCTCGAGTAACAGATCCAGGAATAATCGAATTACCCCTACTAGTACGTCCACAATAAGATGGTTGGTACTAGTTCTGTTAGTAAATTTAGGTCTAGTAAAGCCAATGGTGACTTTACATGCCCGGGGAGACAGTAGTCAGTCCCCGGGTATGGAGTCTATGTTGGAGGTCCGCTATGACGCCCCAGTGTTACGGCACGGAGGGTGCGCTGTAACACGCATAGAAAAACATATGAGACCCTATGGAGTAAAAGACCCCATAGCCCATAGAACACATTGACATTCAAAGGAATTACACACATTCATGTCCAAGAGGGGGAGGAAAAGAGTCTCACTCTTGGCAGGATGGAAAAAAACAAACTCCCGAAATCCAGCAAAGCTGCTGGGGGACTCACTAGGTTAGGAAATTCAGCCTAAACAGAGAATTCTCCCTAACACTCGCCCCCCCCAGACTAAGGGACAGGAGGATTTAATCCACTCCTGGATGAATCTCATACCTCTAGTTGATGACATACATCCTAGAGAGACCATCAGCATTTTGGTGGTGACATCCTGACCTGTGCTCAATGGTGAAATCAAACCCTTGCAGGCAGATCGACCATCTCAATAGTTTTGGGTTTTCCTCTTTCATTTGCATTAACCATCTCAAGGGTTGGTGGTCAGTCTGAATGACAAAAGTAGAACCATACAAGTACGGCCTAAACTTCTTCAGAGCCCACACGATAGCAAAGCACTCTCTTTCGATTGTTGCCCACCTTGTTTCAGGATCCTTCAGCTTGCGGCTGATGAAGCAAACGGGGTGCTCCCTACCTTTCCCATCCAGTTGACTGAGTACGCCACCTATTCCTACATTTGAAGCATCTGTCTGCACAATGAAGTGTTGGCGGTAATCAGGAGCTCTGAGTACTGGGGCTTGGCAAAGAGCCTTTTTCAGGTTTTCAAAAGCCTGATTGCACTCCTCGTTCCATTTAACCTTTTTAGGAAATTTGGGCGAGGAGATGACATTCAGTGGAGAAGCTATGGTCCCATAGTTCTCTATGAAATTCCTGTAATACCCAGTGAGGCCTAGGAAGGCTCTCACCTGGGTTTGACTAGTCGGTATTGTCCAATTTTGCACAGCTTCAATTTTACTGAGCAAAGGCCTTATTTCTCCATCGCCTATCTCATGCCCAAGATAGACTACCTTACTCTGTCCAATTTGGCATTTGCTCGCCTTTATGGTCAGATTGGCTTGTCCAAGAGCCTGCAAAACATCTCTCAGGTGGGTTACATGTTCTTCCCAGGAATTGCTGTACACTGCAATGTCATCCAAGTATGCCATGCAGAAGTCCTCCATCCCATTCAGAACCTGGTTTACCATCCGTTGAAACGTAGCAGGTGCATTCTTTAATCCGAAAGGCATTACCTTAAACTGGTAGAGGCCAACGGGGTAGAAAATGCAGTTTTCTCCTTGGCATTGTCTGTCAGGGCTATTTGCCAATAGCCTGACGTCAAGTCAAATGTGCTGAGGAACTTGGCGGCGCCAAGTTTATCCACCAACTCATCTGTTCTTGGCAAAGGGTGGGCATCAGTCTTGGTGACTGCATTAAGAGCTCTATAATCCACGCAGAATCTAAGTTCTTTAGATCCGGCCTTTGGTACTAACACAACTGGGCTAGACCATGGACTAGTAGAGGGCTCTATTACCCCGAGATCGAGCATCTTGCTGACCTCACCTTTGATGTAGGTTCGTACGTTTTCTGACATGCGGTATCCTCTGCTTTTGACTGGCAGACAGTCACCAGTGAGTATGTCGTGCTGGCCCCAAGGGGTCAAGCCTGGTGAAAGCGAGAACAGAGAGGCAAACTGATTCAACATAGATTTGCACTCTTCTCTTTGCTCGGGTGTCAGATTGGAGGAGAGATTTATTCCTTCAATTTTTTCATCTAAACGTAAGCCTCTGAGGAGATCCGGAAGAGCTTCACTCTCTTCTTCTTCCTCGGATGACGCTAGAAGCAACGCTCCTACATCAGGTCGTGAGACATACGCTTTAAGTCGGTTAGTGTGAAAGACTGTCGGAGCCTCCTTGGGATTGCCCAAGTCCACCAGATAGTTAACCTCTCCGAGTTTACCCACGACTCGGAAGGGTCCCATCCACTTATCTTGCAAGGCCCTCTGCCTTGTTGGGATCATAACGAGAACGAGCTGGTCTTGAGCGAACTCAACCATGTTAGCCTTTTGATCGTGCCAGTGCTTGACCAATGCTTGTCCAGCTTTCAAGTTATCGCTTGCTTCCGTCATCATGTGTGACATTCTTCTCCGGAGACCTATCACGTAGTCAGTCACTCTGACTGTCTTGGGGGAAGGAGCACTCTCCAACCCCTCCTTAATCAGGGCCAATGGACCTCTGACGGGATGACCATAGAGTAGTTCGAAGAGCGAGTAACCTACGGCCTCCTGAGGGACTTCTCTATAAGCAAACAGAAGGCATGGCAGTAGAAGGTCCCACTTACGCTTAAGGGGTTCCTTTAAAGCACCTATCATGCTCTTCATGGTTCGGTTGAACCGTTCTACCAACCCATTGGTTTGTGGGTGGTAAACTGTTGAGAACTTGTAAGTAACTCCACAGGTTTTCCACATGGCTTTCATGTAGTGGGACATAAAGTTTGACCCCCTGTCAGAGATTACTTCCTTCGGAAACCCGACCCTAGTAAAAATACCAAGGAGGGCCTTAGCCACAGCCGGGGCTGTAACAGTCCTCATAGGAATTGCCTCACGATACCTAGTAGCATGGTCTACTACAACAAGTATAAACCTGTTGCCTGAGGAGGTTGGAGGATCAAGGGGACCAACGATGTCAATCCCTACTCTCTCAAATGGGACTCCCACGACTGGGAGAGGCACTAAAGGTGCCACATTCTTGGAGCCAACCTTACCAGAGATCTGGCAGGTGTGGCAGCTCCTGCAGTGTTTTTCTACTTCGGCCCCCATCTTCGGCCAATAGAAGTAGAGAGAGAGCCTTTCCTTAGTCTTCTTGAAACTCAAGTGACCAGCCAAAGGAATCTCGTGGGCTAACTGCAAGAACTGTGGTCTGTTCTCTTGGGGTACTACAAGTCGTTTGTAGTCTCCAGGTGCAGACTCGGTTGGTTCACTGTAGAAAAGGCCATCTTCCCAGTGCAACCTGTATTTCCCAGGCTCTTGCCCTTCAGCCTGAGCTTCTGCCTGGTGGCAAAGACCTTCCAGAGTTGGACATTCTCTCTGTCCCTTACTGAAGTCTGCCCTGCTGGGTCCACCTTCTGCCAGTAAAGACTGCAGCTCAGGATGGTCAAATGGATCCAGATCTCCAATGAGTTCCTGGCCTTCCATTAGCTCTTCCTCAGAGTCTAATTCTACCACACAGGGTTGTACCTCCCTCTCAGCCTCGGCTAGAGGTGGAGTTACAGGTGTAACTTTGGACAACCGCGGGGAAGTCCGTGTTGGTTGCACTGGAATGCTGGCTGCTGGTTTCGGGATAGAAGTCTTAGGTTTCCCTTTCGCTTCTGATTTCTTGGAGACAGCGGCCGACAATTCCAGTGGAGCAGGAGTGATTTCTTTCTTCATCATCTCCTGGAGAGTACCGTGCATGGTCCTCTCTCTTGCAGGTCTGGTTAGCTCCTGTAACCGTTTACTAGGTCTGGGAGTATGCGATACAACTACGAGAGTTTTTAAATCGTTACCCAACAGTACGCGTCCTGGTACCTCACTCTGTATGCTGACAGGTATCTTCACAGTCATGTCGTTACACTGGATGAGAACTGGTAATTGGGGAAATATCTGCACAGACCCTCCAGCTAACTTGGTGAGGCGTTTGGGTGCCTTAGCAACATCCTCAGCCTGAAAAAACGATTTATCCACCACAGTTATGCTGGCCCCAGTGTCCCTTATGGCAGGAGTCTCCTGACCATTCACCTGGACACTGTCCTTATAATACTCTTTAGTATTATCGGGGATAGAATTATAGACATCTAAATTCTGTTGTTCCCACAACCCCAGAGATACTAAAGAAATGCTGGCTGAGACTCCAATGGGTTCGTCAGCTAGCAGTAGAAAGTTTCCACTTGCCATTTGGACTTCCTCCTCTGGAGCAAAGGCTAAGGAGACAAGCTGGACCCCTGAAGGTTTACCCTTACATCTGGGATCTCCTTTCACGTGATCAGTCGAGCCACAAACAAAGCATTTACCGAATGCTTTCTGGAATGGCAGCTTGTTCTGACCTCCTTCCGGTTTGGCACCAGAAGACACACTATTCTGCTGTCGTTTTCCCGGTGGCTTACCCTTCTGGTTTTGTTTGGGACCCTCTTTGGAATGTGAGTTATTAGAATTCTCTTTTGAGTCTTTTTTAAGCTGTTTTCCCTCATCCTTTTTCTGAGTTGCCCCAGAATCCTTATGAGTAGCCCTGTTGGCAACCCATAAGTCAGCAGCCTTAGCTAGCTCCCTGGAATCCAATTCCTTCGAATCAGCCAAGTGCTGTCTGAGCTCAGGAGAACAGGCATCATAAATAGACTCCAACATAAAAAGATTCCTCATACCCTCATAAGTGTTCACTTTGTAACCCTTAATCCATCCCTCTAAGTTTTTCAACCCTTCACTCACCCAGGTAGCCCAAGGGGTACCATCATGCTTTTTGAGGGTTCTAAACCTCTTTATTTCCCTGAGTCTTAACTCAGCTTGCTTCTGCTCAGCCTGGGCATTCATCCGTCTGAACCCGAGCTCTTGGTTTCGTTCAGATTGAGCCAAGAACCGTTTGTATTCTAGTTCGAGCTTCATTTTTTCAAGTTCAAAATAAGCAGGGTTACTTGTGGGACCAGGTATGGGCCCCGTAGGCACAGCTGGTAAGGCAGGTAGAGGAGCAGGGGAGACAGTTTCGTTAGCCTCTCCGTCCTCGTCAGCCTCTTCATCGCTATCATCAGAATTACGATTCAGATCAACACCATTACTGTTATCTACATTCGCTGGAGAGATTGGTTCCTCTGAACCAGTACCCAGACTTTGGTTCGCCAGCAATCTCTCGATTAGTTCTAACTTCTTGCCTCTTACAGGAAGATTCTCTTGCCTACAGAGAGCTCGCAGACTCTCAGTATTTTCACCTGACAAGGACTCTTGACTGTAAGTTTCCATCGTAGACATGTTTTTTGAAAGTTGCTTTTTGTGCAAAGTTTTGTGGTTAGTTATCCTACAGTGTCGAAAAGCACTCTAAACTGTATACTCGATACAAATCCCACCGCTGTACACCAGTGTTAGGCGGAAACCTGTGCAGTTCCCTCTGGGACCACTGCAAAAGATTTAGGACTACAGGCGTTTGGCGGTGAACCCACTTGTTAGCAGTCTGCACCACACAGATTCACTTGGTAGCTGTGGCTGAGCAGTCAGACTTCCCTCAAGAAGAGTTGAGCAGTATGTGGAGTATACAAAATAGGGCAGTTCTTCCCAGCAAGACAAGCAAACACGCAACAAAGCTTAGTGTAAAGATATTAAGGTATTTATTTATAACGAAACATCTATGAAAAACACTATGGCAAATTCACGGCAAACAAATCAAACACAATTACTCTACGAAGAAGAAACGATCAATCCCCCTAGCAATATTTCGACAAGTCTAGGTTCTACCGGTACCACTAATTTTCAGACAGAGGTGTATACCTCAACCTAGATGACACTCTAATATTAGTTAGGACGGGAGAGAAAAAGATAGGCAGGTTATGAAATCAACACAGTTCAATCCTTCGCGGATAAAATGCAAGGCAGGAAGGCAAGAATCACAATAGATCGTAAAGTTCAGAGGCCAGGCCCACTCGGAGAGAGGTAAGGCGCGATGTCCCAAAAAGTCTCTAGTGGAGATGCATTCAAGTCTTTGTAGGGAATTGTTATCGGCAGATTGAACCAGTTCAGAACAATAAATGAGAAAAGCTTGGATGCGACCCAACGGAACAGAGAGGATTAAGACACCTCACTCGAACCGATCGAAAGGGAAGCCAGGCGGACACGGTACCTTGTTGTGGAGGGCAGCTCCGGCGGGGGCAGTTGTTCCTGGTGGTGGATGCGCGTTGGGTCTTTGCCAAGAGTAGAGATGATCTCGTCGTCGAAGAAAAGTGAAGTCCGGTGCACCACCAGGGAAGAGACCAGCCGCGGAGTGCTCCGTCACAAGGCACCACCTTTTGGTTGCGGTACAGGGGTAGTGGCTATTCGGTTGCCGAGGTGCTCTGCACGGGAAATTCGACCACTGCGTCCTGAGGCGAATAAAAAGCAAAGGGGACTGGTTGTTGCCACCAGTCAGGGGAAGAGACTCTCCGGCAGGGAGATCTGCTCTGTCGTCGGGAAGTGGTGAGTCGGTTCCGCAGGGCTCCACCGGAGGTGTCGTCGTGCAGGTCGGCTCAGCGTTACCCTCGTCGGATTCTTAGGTCCTGTGGCGACTTCTGAAGATCCAGTCCCAAAAGCCCTGCTTTTATGCAGAAAACCCCCATTCATTCAGCCTAGCTGTCAATCAACACATGCTAAGTGGTGAGCGGGAAGGCTCACCACTTGGGCCAATCACTCCAGAGTGCGACCGGAGTTGGCAAGGCAACTCGGTCCAGGGTGCCTAAACCCCCTCCCACACCCCTGTGGTAACCCAGACAGAATGGCACCACTTTGGAGGGTTTCTGTACAGAGCCCGCCAAAAGTGGAACAAAGGGCTCGACCTTTGGTTTAGGAGTCACAGAGACGAACACAGACGCCATTTTACAAACCGAGTTGTGGCAGAAAATACCATCCGATAAACTTATTTAAGATAAGTAGATCGGTGGTACGTTAGAGATTAACGAGAAAAAGTATCAATCTCCAACAATGGGACGAATCCCATAGGGTTATGTTCGGGGTCGAACATAACAAGTTGTTTCCACTGCCACCAGCCAAAACTCGATGAGGGGGGACGGAACAGTGCCCCCTCGAGTAACAGATCCAGGAGTAATCGAATTACCGCTACTAGTACGTCCACAATAAGATGGTTGGTACTAGTTCTGTTAGTAAATTTAGGTCTAGTAAAGCCAATGGTGACTTTACATGCTCGGGGAGACAGTAGTCAGTCCCCGGGTATGGAGTCTATGGTTGAGGTCCGCTAGGACGCCCCAGTGTTACGGCACGGAGGGTGCGGTGTAACACGCATAGAAAAACATATGAGACCCTATGGAGTAAAAGACCTCATAGCCCATAGAACACATTGACATTCAAAGGAATTACACACATTCATGTCCAAGAGTGGGAGGAAAAGAGTCTCACTCTTGGCAGGATGGAAAAAACAAACTCCCGAAATCCAGCAAAGCTGCTGGGGGACTCACTAGGTTAGGAAATTCAGCCTAAACAGAGAATTCTCCCTAACAGGCAGCCTCCACCAGGCTCCCACATATGTCCCCCTGCACCCCCACCCCCCAGCAGTGCAGGGGCAGCCTCCACCAGGCCCCCACATATGTCTCCCATCCCCCCCACCCCCCAGCCACCACGGGCAGCCTCCACCAGGCCCCCACCCATGTCTACCACCACCCCCACTCCCCAGCCACCAGTGGCAGCCTCAAACAGGCCCCCACCCATGTCTACCACCACCCCCGACCCCCCAGCCACCAGGGGCAGCCTCCACCAGGCCCCCACTCATGTCTCCTACCACCCCCACCCCCCAGCAGTGCAGGGGCAGCCACCACCAGGCCCCCACTCATGTCTCCCATCACCCCCACCCCCCAGCAGTGCAGGGGCAGCCTCCACCAGGCTCCCACACATGTCCCCCTGCACCCCCACCCCCCAGCAGTGCAGGGGCAGCCTCCACCAGGCCCCCACCCATGTCTACCACCATCCCCACCCCCCAGCCACCAGGGGCAGATTCCACCAGGCCCCCACCCATGTCTACCACCACCCCCACCCCCCAGCCACCAGGGGCAGACTCCACCAGGCCCCCACTCATGTCTCCCACCACCCCCACCCCCCAGCAGGGCAGGGGCAGCCACCACCAGGCCCCCACTCATGTCTCCCATCACCCCCATCCCCCAGCAGTGCAGGGGCAGCCTCCACCAGGCTCCCACACATGTCCCCCTGCACCCCCACCCCTCAGCAGTGCAGGGGCAGCCTCCACCAGGCCCCCACCCATGTCTACCACCACCCCCACTCCCCAGCCACCCAAGGGCATCCTCCACCAAGCCCCCCACCCATGTCTCCCATCACCCCCACCGCCCAGCAGTGCAGGGGCAGCCTCCACCAGGCTCCCACACATGTCCCCCTGCACCCCCACCCCCCAGCAGTGCAGGGGCCGCCTCTACCAGGCCCCCACCCATGTCTACGACCACCCCCACCCCCCAGCCACCAGGGGCAGCCTCCATCAGGCCCCCACCCATGTCTACCACCACCCCCACCCCCCAGCCACCAGGGGCAGCCTCCACCAGGCCCCCACTCATGTCTCCCACCACCCCACCCCCCAGCAGTGCAGGGGCAGCCACCACCAGGCCCCCACTCATGTCTCCCATCACCCCCACCCCCCAGCAGTGCAGGGGCAGCCTCCACCAGGCTCCCACACATGTCCCCCTGCACCCCCACCCCCCAGCAGTGCAGGGGCAGCCTCCACCAGGCCCCCACCCATGTCTACCACCACCCCCACCCCCCAGCCACCAGGGGCAGCCTCCACCAGGCCCCCACCCATGTCTCCCATCACCCCCACCCACCAGCAGTGCAGGGGCAGCCTCCACCAGCCTCCCACACATGTCCCCCTGCACCCCCACCCCCCAGCCACCAGGGGCAGCCTCCACCAGGCCCCCACCCTTGTCTACCACCACCCCCACCCCCCAGCCACCAGGGGCAGCCTCCACCAGGCCCCCACCCATGTCTACCACCACCCCTACCCCCCAGCCACAAGGGGCAGCCTCCACCAGGCCCCCACTCATGTCTCCCATCACCCACACCCCCCAGCGGTGCAGGGGCAGCCTCCACCAGGCCCCCACCCATGTCTCCCATCACCCCCACCCCCCAGCCACCAGGGGCAGCCTCCACCAGGCTCCCACACATGTCCCCCTGCACCCCCACCTCCCAGCAGTGCAGGGGCAGCCTCCACCATGCCCCCACCCATGTCTACCACTACCCCCACCCCCCAGCCACCAGGGTCAGCCTCCACCAGGCCCCCAACCATGTCTACCACCACCCCCACCCTTCAGCAGTGCAGGGGCAGACTCCACCAGGCCCCCACTCATGTCTCCCACCAGCCCCACCCCCCAGCAGTGCAGGGGCAGCCACCACCAGGCCCCCACTCCTCATGTCTCCCATTACCCCCACCCCCCAGCAGTGCAGGGGCAGCCTCCACCAGGCTCCCACACATGTCCCCCTGCACCCCCACCCCCCAGCCACCAGGGGCAGCCTCCACCAGGCCCCCACCCATGTCTACCACCACCCCCACCCCCCAGCCACCAGGGGCAGACTCCACCAGGCCCCCACCCATGCCTACCACCACCCCCACCCCCCAGCCACCAGGGGCAGCCTCCACAAGGCCCCCACTCATGTCTCCTATCACCCCCACCCCCCAGCAGTGCAGGGGCAGCCTCCACCAGGCCCCCGCCCATGTCTCCCATCACCCCCACCCCCAGCCACCAGGGGCAGCCTCCACCAGGCTCCCACACATGTCCCCCTGCACCCCCACCCCCCAGCAGTGCAGGGGCAGCCTCCACCAGGCCCCCACCCATGTCTACCACCACCCCCGCCCCCCAGCCACCAGGGGCAGCCTCTACCAGGCCCCCACTCATGTCTCCCACCACCCCCACCCCCCAGCAGTGCAGGGGCAGCCTCCACCAGGCTCCCACACATGTCCCCCTGCACCCCCACCCCCCAGCCACCAGGGGCAGCCTCCACCAGGCCCACACCCATGTCTACCACCACCCCCACCCCCCAGCCACCAGGGGCAGCCTCCACCAGGCCCCCACCCATGTCTACCACCACCCCCACCCCCAGCCACCAGGGGCAGCCTCCACCAGGCCCCCACCCATGTCTCCCATCACCCCCACCGCCCAGCAGTGCAGGGGCAGCCTCCACCAGGCTCCCACACATGTCCCCCTGCACCCCCACCCCCCAGCCACCAGGGGCAGCCTCCACCAGGCCCCCACCCATGTCTACCACCACCCCCCAGCCACCAGGGGCAGCCTCCACCAGGCCCCCACCCATGTCTACCACCACCCCCACCCCCCAGCCACCAGGGGCAGCCTCCACCAGGCCCCCACCAATGTCTCCCACCACCCCCACCCCCCAGCAGTGCAGGGGCAGCCTCCACCAGGCCCCGCATCATGTCTCCCACCACCCCCACCCCCTAGCAGTGCAGGGGCAGCCACCACCAGGCCCCCACTCATGTCTCCCATCACCCCCACCCCCAGCAGTGCAGGGGCAGCCTCCACCAGGCTCCCACACATGTCCCCCTGCACCCCCACCCACCAGCCACCAGGGGCAGCCTCCACCAGGCCCCCACCCATGTCTCCCATCACCCCCACCCCCCAGCAGTACAGGGGCAGCCTCCACCAGGCTCCCACACATGTCCCCCTGCACCCCACGCCCCAGCCGCCAGGGGCAGCCTCCACCAGGCCCCCACCCATGTCTACCACCACCCCCACCCCCAGCCACCAGGGGCAGCTTCCACCAGGCCCCCACCCATGTCTACCACCACCCCCACCCCCCAGCCACCAGGGGCAGCCTCCACCAGGCCCCCACCCATGTCTACCACCACCCCTACCCCCCAGCCACAAGGGGCAGCCTCCACCAGGCCCCCACTCATGTCTCCCATCACCCACACCCCCCAGCGGTGCAGGGGCAGCCTCCACCAGGCCCCCACCCATGTCTCCCATCACCCCCACCCCCCAGCCACCAGGGGCAGCCTCCACTAGGCTCCCACACATGTCCCCCTGCACCCCCACCCCCCAGCGGTGCAGGGGCAGCCTCCACCAGGCCCCCACCCATGTCTCCCATCACCCCCACCCCCCAGCCACCAGGGGCAGCCTCCACCAGGCTCCCACACATGTCCCCCTGCACCCCCACCTCCCAGCAGTGCAGGGGCAGCCTCCACCAGGCCCCCACCCATGTCTACCACCACCCCCACCCCCAGCCACCAGGGGCAGCTTCCACCAGGCCCCCACCCATGTCTACCACCACCCCCACCCCCCAGCCACCAGGGGCAGCCTCCACCAGGCCCCCACCCATGTCTACCACCACCCCCACCCCCCAGCCACCAGGGGCAGCCTCCACCAGGCCCCCACTCATGTCTCCCATCACCCCCACCCCCCAGCAGTGCAGGGGCAGCCTCCACCAGGCCCCCACCCATGTCTCCCATCACCCCCACCCCCAGCCACCAGGGGCAGCCTCCACCAGGCTCCCACACATGTCCCCCTGCACCCCCACCCCCCAGCAGTGCAGGGGCAGCCTCCACCAGGCCCCCACCCATGTCTACCACCACCCCCACTCCTCAGCCACCAGGGGCAGCCTCCACCAGGCCCCCACCCATGTCTACCACCACCCCCACCCCCCAGCAGTGCAGGGGCAGCCTCCACCAGGCCCCCACTCATGTCTCCCTCCACCCCCACCCCCCAGCAGTGCAGGGGCAGCCACCACCAGGCCCCCACTCATGTCTCCCATCACCCCCACCCCCAGCAGTGCAGGGGCAGCCTCCACCAGTCTCCCACACATGTCCCCCTGCACCCCCACCGCCCAGCCACCAGGGGCAGCCTCCACCAGGCCCCCACCCATGTCTCCCATCACCCCCACCCCCCAGCAGTGCAGGGGCAGCCTCCACCAGGCTCCCACACATGTCCACCTGCACCCCCACCCCCCAGCCACCAGGGGCAGCCTCCACCAGGCCCCCACCCATGTCTACCACCACCCCCACCCCCCAGCCACCAGGGGCAGCCTCCACCAGGCCCCCACCCATTTCTACCACCACCCCCACCACCCAGCCACCAGGGACAGCCTCCACCAGGCCCCCACCCATGTCTCCCATCACCCCCACCCCCCAGCAGTGCAGGGGCAGCCTCCACCAGGCTCCCACACATTTCTCCCTGCACCCCCACGCCCCAGCCACCAGGGGCAGCCTCCTCCAGGCCCCCACCCATGTCTACCACCACCCCCACCCCCCAGCCACCAGGGGCAGCCTCCACCAGGCCCCCACCCATATCTACCACCACCCCCATGCCCCAGCCACCAGGGGCAGCCTCCACCAGGCCCCCACTCATGTCTCCCACCACCCCCACCCCCCAGCAGTGCAGGGGCAGCCACCACCAGGCCCCCACTCATGTCTCCCATCACCCCCACCCCCCAGCAGTGCAGGGGCAGCCTCCACCAGGCTGCCACACATGTCTCCCATCACCCCCACCCCCCAGCAGTGCAGGGGCAGCCTCCACCAGGCTCCCACACATGTCCCCCTGCGCCCCACCCCACAGCAGTGCAGGGGCAGCCTCCACCAGGCCTCCACCCATGTCTACCACCACCCCAGCCACCAGGGGCAGCCTCCACCAGGCCCCCACCCATGTCTACTACCACCCCCACCCCCCAGCCACCAGGGGCAGCCTCCACCAGGCACCCACCCATGTCTACCACCACCCCCACCCCCCAGCCACCAGGGGCAGCCTCCACCAGGCCCCTACTCCTGTCTCCCATCACCCCCACCCCCTAGCAGTGCAGGGGCAGCCTCCACCAGGCCCACACCCATGTCTCCCATCACCCCCACCCCCAGCCACCAGGGGCAGCCTCCACCAGGCTCCCACACATGTCCCCCTGCACCCCACCCCCCAGCAGTGCAGGGGCAGCCTCCACCAGGCCCCCACTCATGTCTCCCTCCACCCCCCAGCAGTGCAGGGGCAGCCACCACCAGGCCCCCACTCATGTCTCCCATCACCCCCACCCCCAGCAGTGCAGGGGCAGCCTCCACCAGGCTCCCACACATGTCCCCCTGCACCCCCACCGCCCAGCCACCAGGGGCAGCCTCCACCAGGCCCCCACCCATGTCTCCCATCACCCCCACCCCCCAGCAGTGCAGGGGGCAGCCTCCACCAGGCCCCCACCCATGTCTACCACCACCCCACCACCCAGCCACCAGGGGCAGCCTCCACCAGGCCCCCACCCATGTCTCCCATCACCCCCACCCCCCAGCAGTGCAGGGGCAGCCTCCACCAGGCTCCCACACATGTCCCCCTGCACCCCCACCCCCCAGCCACCAGGGTGAGCCTCCTCCAGGCCTCCACCCATGTCTACCACCACCCCCACCCCCCAGCCACCAGGGGCAGCCTCCACCAGGCCCCCACCCATGTCTACCACCACCCCCATCCCCCAGCCACCAGGGGCAGCCTCCACCAGGCCCCCACTCATGTCTCCCACCACCCCCACCCCCCAGCAGTGCAGTGGCAGCCACCACCAGGCCCCCACTCATGTCTCCCATCACCCCCACCCCCCAGCAGTGCAGGGGCAGCCTCCACCAGGCTCCCACACATGTCTCCCATCACCCCCACCCCCCAGCAGTGCAGGGGCAGCCTCCACCAGGCTCCCACACATGTCCCCCTGCACCCCCACCCCACAGCAGTGCAGGGGCAGCCTCCACCAGGCCTCCACCCATGTCTACCACCACCCCCACCCCCCAGCCACCAGGGGCAGCCTCCACCAGCCCCCAACCCATGTCTACTACCACCCCCACCCCCCAGCCACCAGGGGCAGACTCCACCAGGCCCCCACTCATGTCTCCCACCACCCCCACCCCCCAGCAGTGCAGGGGCAGCCACCACCAGGCCCCCACTCATGTCTCCCATCACCCCCACCCCCCAGCAGTGCAGGGGCAGCCTCCAGCAGGCTCCCACACATGTCCTCCTGCACCCCCACCCCCCAGCAGTGCAGGGGCAGCCTCCACCAGGCCCCCACCCATGTCTAACACCACCCCCACCCCGAGCCACCAGGGGCAGCCTCCACCAGGCCCCCCACCCAAGTCTACCACCACCCCCACCCCCAGCAGTGCAGGGGCAGCCTCCACCAGGCCCCCACTCATGTCTCCCACCACCCCCACCCCCCAGCAGTGCAGGAGCAGCCACCACCAGGCCCCCACTCATGTCTCCCACCACCCCCACCCCCCAGCAGTGCAGGGCAGCCACCACCAGGCCCCCACTCATGTCTCCATCACCCCCACCCACCAGCAGTGCAGGGGCAGCCTCCACCAGGCTCCCACACATGTCCCCCTGCACCCCCACCCCCCAGCAGTGCAGGGGCATCCTCCACCAGGCCCCCACCCATTTCTACCACCACCCCCACCACCCAGCCACCAGTAGCAGCCTCTACCAGGCCTCCACCATGTCTCCCATCACCCCCACCCCCCAGCAGTGCAGGGGCAGCCTCCACCAGGCTCAAACACATGTCCCCCTGCACCACCACCCCCCAGCCACCAGGGGCAGCCTCCACCAGGCCCCCACCCATGTCTACCACCACCCCCACCCCCCAGCCACCAGGGGCAGCCTCCACCAGGCCCCCACCCATGTCTACCACCACCCCCACCTCCCAGCCAACAGGGGCAGCCTCCACCAGGCCCCCACTCATGACTCCACCACCCCCACCCCCCAGCAGTGCAGGGGCAGCCACCACCAGGCCCCCACTCATGTCTCCCATCACCCCCACCCCCCAGCAGTGAGGGGCAGCCTCCACCAGGCTCCCACACATGTCCCCCTGCACCCCCACCCCCCAGCCACCAGGGGCAGCCTCCACCAGGCCCCCACCCATGTCTCCCATCACCCCCAACCCCCAGCAGTGTAGGGGCAGCCTCCACCAGGCTCCCACACATGTCCCCCTGTACCCCCACCCCCCAGCCACCAGGGGCAGCCTCCACCAGGCCCCCACCCATGTCTCCCATCACCCCCACCCCCCAGCAGTGCAGGGGCAGCCACCACCAGGCCCCCACTCATGTCTCCCATCACCCCCACCCCCCAGCAGTGCAGGGGCAGCCTCCACCAGGCTCCCACACATGTCCCCCTGCACCCCCACCCCCCAGCCACCAGCGGCAGCCTCCACCAGGCCCCCACCCATGTCTACCACCACCCCCACCCCCCAGCCACCAGGGGCAGCCTCCACCAGGCCCCCACCCATGTCTACCACCACCCCCACCCCCCAGCCACCAGGGACAGCCTCCACGAGGCCCCCACCCATGTCTACCACCACCCCCACCTCCCAGCCAACAGGGGCAGCCTCCACCAGGCCTCCACTCATGACTCCCACCACCCCCACCCCCCCAGCAGTGCAGGGGCAGCCACCACCAGGCCCCCACTCATGTCTCCCATCACCCCCACCCCCCAGCAGTGCAGGGGCAGCCTCCACCAGGCTCCCACACATGTCCCCCTGCACCCCCACCCCCCAGCCACCAGGGGCAGCTTCCACCAGGCCCCCACCCATGTCTCCCACCACCCCCACCCCCAGCAGTGCAGGGCAGCCACCACCAGGCCCCACTCATGTCTCCCATCACCCCCACCCCCCAGCAGTGCAGGGGCAGCCTCCACCAGGCTCCCACACATGTCCCCCTGCACCCCTACCCCCCAGCCACCAGCGGCAGCCTCCACCAGGTCCCCACCCATGTCTACCACCACCCCACCCCCCAACCACCAGGGGCAGCCTCCACCAGGCCCCCACCCATGTCTACCACCACCCCCACCCCCCAGCCACCAGGGGCAGCCTCCACCAGGCCCCACTCATGTCTCCCACCACACCCCCCCCCCCCAGCAGTGCAGGGGCAGCCTCCACCAGGCTCAAACACATGTCCCCCTGCACCCCCACCCCCCAGCCACCAGCGGCAGCCTCCACCAGGCCCCCACCCATGTCTACCACCACCCCCACCCCCCCAGCCACCAGGGGCAGCCTCCACCAGGCCCCCACCCATGTCTACCACCACCCCCACCCCCAGCCAACAGGGGCAGCCTCCACCAGGCCCCCACTCATGACTCCCAACACCCCCACCCCCCAGCAGTGCAGGGCAGCCACCACCAGGCCCCCACTCATGTCTCCCATCACCCCACCCCCCAGCAGTGCAGGGGCAGCCTCCACCAGGCTCCCACACATGTCCCCCTGCACCCCTACCCCCCAGCCACCAGGGGCAGCCTCCACCAGGCCCCCACCCATGTCTCCCATCACCCCCACCCCCCAGCAGTGCAGGGGCAGCCTCCACCAGGCTCCCACACATGTCCCCCTGCACCCCCACCCCCCAGCCACCAGGGGCAGCCCTCCACCAGGCCCCCACCCATGTCTCCCACCACCCCCACGCCCCAGCTGTGCAGGGGCAGCCACCACCAGGCCCCCACTCATGTCTCCCATCACCCCCACCCCCCCAGCAGTGCAGGGGCAGCCTCCACCAGGCTCCCACACATGTCCCCCTGTACCCCCACCCCCCAGCAGTGCAGGGTCAGGCTCCACCAGGCCCCCACCCATGTCTACCACCACCCCCACACCCCAGCCACCAGGGGCAGCCTCCACCAGGCCCCCACCCATGTCTCCCATCACCCCCCACCCCCCAGCAGTGCAGGGGCAGCCACCACCAGGCCCCCACTCATGTCTCCCATCACCCCCACCCCCCAGCCACCAGCGGCAGCCTCCACCAGGTCCCCACCCATGTCTACCACCACCCCCACCCCCCAACCACCAGGGGCAGCCTCCACCAGGCCCCCACCCATGTCTACCACCACCCCCACCCCCAGCCACCAGGGGCAGCCTCCACCAGGCCCCCACTCATGTCTCCCACCACAACCACCCCCACAGCAGTGCAGGGGCAGCCTCCACCAGGCTCAAACACATGTCCCCTGCACCCCCACCCCCCAGCCACCAGCGGCAGCCTCCACCAGGTCCCCACCCATGTCTACCATCACCCCCACCCCCCAGCCACCAGGGGCAGCCTCCACCAGGCCCCCACCCATGTCTACCACCACCCCCACCCCCAGCCAACAGGGGCAGCCTCCACCAGGCCCCCACTCATGACTCCCACCACCCCCACCCCCCAGCAGTGCAAGGGCAGCCACCACCAGGCCCCCACTCATGTCTCCCATCACCCCCACCCCCCAGCAGTGCAGGGGCAGCCTCCACCAGGCTCCCACACATGTCCCCCTGCACCCCTACCCCCCAGCCGCCAGGGGCAGCCTCCACCAGGCCCCCACCCATGTCTCCCATCACCCCCACCCCCCAGCAGTGCAGGGGCAGCCTCCACCAGGCTCCCACACATGTCCCCCTGCACCCCCACCCCCAGCCACCAGGGGCAGCCTCCACCAGGCCCCCACCCATGTCTCCCACCACCCCCACGCCCCAGCAGTGCAGGGGCAGCCACCACCAGGCCCCCACTCATGACTCCCATCACCCCCACCCCCCCAGCAGTGCAGGGGCAGCCTCCACCAGGCTCCCACACATGTCCCCCTGCACCCCCACCCCCCAGCAGTGCAGGGTCAGGCTCCACCAGGCCCCCACCCATGTCTACCACCACCCCCACACCCCAGCCACCAGGGGCAGCCTCCACCAGGCCCCCACCCATGTCTCCCATCACCCCCACCCCCCAGCAGTGCAGGGACAGCCACCACCAGGCCCCCACTCATGTCTCCCATCACCCTCACCCCCCAGCAGTGCAGGGGCAAGCCTCCACCAGGCTCCCACACATGTCCCCCTGCACCCTCACCCCCAGCCACCAGGGGCAGTCTCCACCAGGCCCCCACCCATGTCTCCCATAACCCCACCCCCCAGAAGTGCAGGGGCAGCCTCCACCAGGCTCCCACACATGTCCCCCTGCACCCCCACCCCCCAGCAGAGCAGGGGTAGCCTCCACCAGGCCCCCACCAATGTCTACCACCACCCCCACCCCCAGCTACCAGGGGCAGCCTCCACCAGGCCCCACCCATGTCTACCACCACCCCACCTCCCAGCCACCAGGGGGTAGCCTCCACCAGGCCCCCACCCATGTCTACCACCACGCCCACCCCCCAGCCACCAGGGGCAGCCTCCACCAGGCCCCCACCCATGTCTACCACCACCCCACCCCCAGCCAACAGGGGCAGCCTCCACCAGGCCCCCACTCATGACTCCCACCACCCCCACCCCCAGCAGTGCAGGGTAGCCACCACCAGGCCCCCACTATGTCTCCCATCACCCCCACGCCCCAGCAGTGCAGGGGCAGCCTCCACCAGGCTCCCACACATGTCCCCCTGCACCCCTACCCCCAGCCACCAGCGGCAGCCTCCACCAGGCCCCCACCCATGTCTACCACCACCCCCACCCCCCAGCCACCAGGGGCAGCCTCCACCAGGCCCCCACCCATGTCTACCACCACCCCCACCCCCACCCAACAGGGGCAGCCTCCACCAGGCCCCCACTCATGACTCCCATCACCCCCACCCCCCAGCAGTGCAGGGGCAGCCTCCACCAGGCTCCCACACATGTCCCCCTGCACCCCCACCCCCCAGCCACCAGGGGCAGCCTCCACCAGGCCCCCACCCATGTCTCCCATCACCCCCACCCCCCAGCAGTGCAGGGGCAGCCTCCACCAGGCTCCCACACATGTCCCCCTGCACCCCCACCCCCCAGCCACCAGGGGCAGCCTCCACCAGGCCCCCACCCATGTCTCCCACCACCCCCACCCCCCAGCAGTGCAGGGGCAGCCACCACCAGGCCCCCACTCATGTCTCCCATCACCCCCACCCCCCAGCAGTGCAGGGCAGCCTCCACCAGGCTCCCACACATGTCCCCCTGCACCCCCACCCCCCAGCCACCAGGGGCAGCCTCCACCAGGCCCCCACCCATGTCTCCCATCACCCCCACCCCCCAGCAGTGCAGGGGCAGCCTCCACCAGGCTCCCACACATGTCCCCCTGCACCCCCACCCCCCAGCCACCAGGGCAGCCTCCACCAGGCCCCCACCCATGTCTCCCACCACCCCCACACCCCAGCAGTGCAGGGGCAGCCACCACCAGGCCCCCACTCATGTCTCCCATCACCCCCACCCCCCAGCAGTGCAGGGGCAGCCTCCACCAGGCTCCCACACATGTCCCCCTGCACCCCCACCCCCAGCAGTGCAGGGTCAGCCTCCACCAGGCCCCCACCCATGTCTACCACCACCCCCACCCCCCAACCACCAGGGGCAGCCTCCACCAGGCCCCCACCCATGTCTACCACCACCCCCACCCCCCCAGCCACCAGGGCAGCCTCCACCAGGCCCCCACTCATGTCTCCCACCACACCCACCCCCCCAGCAGTGCAGGGGCAGCCTCCACCAGGCTCAAACACATGTCCCCCTGCACCCCCACCCCCCAGCCACCAGCGGCAGCCTCCACCAGGTCCCCACCCATGTCTACCACCACCCCCACCCCCCAACCACCAGGGGCAGCCTCCACCAGGCCCCCACCCATGTCTACCACCACCCCCACCCCCCAGCCACCAGGGGCAGCCTCCACCAGGCCCCCACTCATGTCTCCCACCACACCCACCCCCCCAGCAGTGCAGGGGGAGCCTCCACCAGGCTCAAACACATGTCCCCCTGCACCCCCACCCCCCAGCCACCAGCGGCAGCCTCCACCAGGCCCCCACCATGTCTACCACCACCCCCACCCCCCAGCCACCAGGGCAGCCTCCACCAGGCCCCCACCCATGTCTACCACCACCCCCACCCCCAGCCAACAGGGGCAGCCTCCACCAGGCCCCCACTCATGACTCCCACCACCCCCACCCCCCAGCAGTGCAGGGGCAGCCACCACCAGGCCCCCACTCATGTCTCCCATCACCCCCACCCCCCCAGCAGTGCAGGGGCAGCCTCCACCAGGCTCCCACACATGTCCCCCTGCACCCCTACCCCCCAGCCACCAGGGGCAGCCTCCACCAGGCCCCCACCCATGTCTCCCATCACCCCCACCCCCCAGCAGTGCAGGGGCAGCCTCCACCAGGCTCCCTCACATGTCCCCCTGCACCCCCACCCCCCAGCCACCAGGGGCAGCCTCCACCAGGCCCCCACCCATGTCTCCCACCACCCCCACGCCCCAGCAGTGCAGGGGCAGCCACCACCAGGCCCCCACTCATGTCTCCCATCACCCCCACCCCCCCAGCCAGTGCAGGGGCAGCCTCCACCAGGCTCCCGCACATGAACCCCTGCACCCCCACCCCCCAGCAGTGCAGGGTCAGGCTCCACCAGGCCCCCACCCATGTCTACCACCACCCCCACACCCCAGGCACCAGGGGCAGCCTCCACCAGGCCCCCACCCATGTCTCCCATCACCCCCACCCCCAGCAGTGCAGGGACAGCCACCACCAGGCCCCCACTCATGTCTCCCATCACCCTCACCCCCCAGCAGTGCAGGGGCAGCCTCCACCAGGCTCCCACACATGTCCCCCTGCACCCTCACCCCCCAGCCACCAGGGGCAGTCTCCACCAGGCCCCCACCCCATGTCTCCCATCACCCCCACCCCCCAGAAGTGCAGGGGCAGCCTCCACCAGGCTCCCACACATGTCCCCCTGCACCCCCACCCCCCAGCAGAGCAGGGGTAGCCTCCACCAGGCCCCCACCCATGTCTACCACCACCCCCACCCCCCAGCCACCAGGGGCAGCCTCCACCAGGCCCCCACCCATGTCTACCACCACCCCCACCCCCCAGCCACCAGGGGTAGCCTCCACCAGGCCCCCACCCATGTCTACCACCACCCCCACCCCCCAGCCACCAGGGGCAGCCTCTACCAGGCCTCCACCCATGTCTCCCATCACCCCCACCCCCCAGCAGTGCAGGGGCAGCCTCCACCAGGCTCAAACACATGTCCCCTGCACCACCACCCCCAGCCACCAGGGGCAGCCTCCACCAGGCCCCCACCCATGTCTACCACCACCCCCACCCCCCAGCCACCAGGGCAGGCCTCCACCAGGCCCCCACCCATGTCTACCACCACCCCCACCTCCCAGCCAACAGGGGCAGCCTCCACCAGGCCCCCACTCATGACTCCCACCACCCCCCAGCAGTGCAGGGGCAGCCACCACCAGGCCCCCACTCATGTCTCCATCATCCCCACCCCCCAGCAGTGCAGGGGCAGCCTCCACCAGGCTCCCACACATGTCCCCCTGCACCCCCACCCCCCAGCCACCAGGGGCAGCCTCCACCAGGCCCCCACCCATGTCTCCCATCACCCCCAACCCCCAGCAGTGTAGGGGCAGCCTCCACCAGGCTCCCACACATGTCCCCCTGCACCCCCACCCCCCAGCCACCAGGGGCAGCCTCCACCAGGCCCCCACCCATGTCTCCCATCACCCCCACCCCCCAGCAGTGCAGGGGCAGCCACCACCAGGCCCCACTCATGTCTCCCATCACCCCCACCCCCCAGCAGTGCAGGGGCAGCCTCCACCAGGCTCCCACACATGTCCCCCTGCACCCCCACCCCCCAGCCACCAGCGGCAGCCTCCACCAGGCCCCCACCCATGTCTACCACCACCCCCACCCCCCAGCCACCAGGGGCAGCCTCCACCAGGCCCCCACCCATGTCTACCACCACCCCCACCCCCCAGCCACCAGGGGCAGCCTCCACGAGGCCCCACCCATGTCTACCACCACCCCACCTCCCAGCCAACAGGGGCAGCCTCCACCAGGCCCCCACTCATGACTCCCACCACCCCCACCCCCCAGCAGTGCAGGGCAGCCACCACCAGGCCCCCACTCATGTCTCCCATCACCCCCACCCCCAGCAGTGCAGGGGCAGCCTCCACCAGGCTCCCACACATGTCCCCCTGCACCCCCACCCCCCAGCCACCAGGGGCAGCTTCCACCAGGCCCCCACCCATGTCTCCCATCACCCCCAACCCCCAGCAGTGCAGGGGCAGCCTCCACCAGGCTCCCACACATGTCCCCCTGCACCCCCACCCCCCAGCCACCAGGGGCAGCCTCCACCAGGCCCCCACCCATGTCTCCCACCACCCCCACCCCCAGTAGTGCAGGGGCAGCCACCACCAGGCCCCCACTCATGTCTCCCATCACCCCCACCCCCCAGCAGTGCAGGGGCAGCCTCCACCAGGCCCCCACCCATGTCTACCACCACCCCCACCCCCCAGCCACCAGGGGCAGCCTCCACCAGGCCCCCACTCATGTCTCCCACCACACCCACCCCCCCAGCAGTGCAGGGGCAGCCTCCACCAGGCTCAAACACATGTCCCCCTGCACCCCCACCCCCCAGCCACCAGCGGCAGCCTCCACCAGGCCCCCACCCATGTCTACCACCACCCCCACCCCCCAGCCACCAGGGGCAGCCTCCACCAGGCCCCCACCCATGTCTACCACCACCCCCACCCCCAGCCAACAGGGGCAGCCTCCACCAGGCCCCCACTCATGACTCCCACCACCCCCACCCCCCAGCAGTGCAGGGGCAGCCACCACCAGGCCCCCACTCATGTCTCCCATCACCCCCAGCCCCCAGCAGTGCAGGGGCAGCCTCCACCAGGCTCCCACACATGTCCCCCTGCACCCCTACCCCCCAGCCACCAGGGGCAGCCTCCACCAGGCCCCCACCCATGTCTCCCATCACCCCCACCCCCCAGCAGTGCAGGGGCAGCCTCCACCAGGCGCCCACACATGTCCCCCTGCACCCCCACCCCCCAGCCACCAGGGGCAGCCTCCACCAGGCCCCCACCCATGTCTCCCACCACCCCCACGCCCCAGCTGTGCAGGGGCAGCCACCACCAGGCCCCCACTCATGTCTCCCATCACCCCACCCCCCCAGCAGTGCAGGGGCAGCCTCCACCAGGCTCCCACACATGTCCCCCTGCACCCCCACCCCCCAGCAGTGCAGGGTCAGGCTCCATCAGGCCCCCACCCATGTCTACCACCACCCCCACACCACAGCCACCAGGGGCAGCCTCCACAAGGCCCCCACCCATGTCTCCCATCACCCCCACCCCCAGCAGTGCAGGGGCAGCCACCACCAGGCCCCCACTCATGTCTCCCATCACCCCCACCCACCAGCAGTGCAGGGGCAGCCTCCACCAGGCTCCCACACATGTCCCCCTGCACCCCCACCCCCCAGCCACCAGCGGCAGCCTCCACCAGGTCCCCACCCATGTCTACCACCACCCCCACCCCCAACCACCAGGGGCAGCCTCCACCAGGCCCCCACCCATGTCTACCACCACCCCCACCCCCCAGCCACCAGGGGCAGCCTCCACCAGGCCCCCACTCATGTCTCCCACCACAACCACCCCCCCAGCAGTGCAGGGGCAGCCTCCACCAGGCTCAAACACATGTCCCCCTGCACCCCCACCCCCCAGCCACCAGCGGCAGCCTCCACCAGGCCCCCACCCATGTCTACCACCACCCCCACCCCCCAGCCACCAGGGGCAGCCTCCACCAGGCCCCCACCCATGTCTACCACCACCCCCACCCCCAGCCAACAGGGGCAGCCTCCACCAGGCCCCACTCATGACTCCCACCACCCCCACCCCCCAGCAGTGCAGGGGCAGCCACCACCAGGCCCCCACTCATGTCTCCCATCACCCCCACCCCCCAGCAGTCCAGGGGCAGCCTCCACCAGGCTCCCACACATGTCCCCCTGCACCCCTACCCCCCAGCCGCCAGGGGCAGCCTCCACCAGGCCCCCACCCATGTCTCCCATCACCCCCACCCCCCAGCAGTGCAGGGGCAGCCTCCACCAGGCTCCCACACATGTCCCCCTGCACCCCCACCCCCCAGCCACCAGGGGCAGCCTCCACCAGGCCCCCACCCATGTCTCCCACCACCCCCACCGCCCCAGCAGTTCAGGGTCAGCCACCACCAGGCCCCCACTCATGTCTCCCATCACCCCCACCCCCCAGCAGTGCAGGGTCAGCCTCCACCAGGCTCCCACACATGTCCCCCTGCACCCCCACCCCCCAGCAGTGCAGGGTCAGGCTCCACCAGGCCCCCACCCATGTCTACCACCACCCCACCCCACCCAGCCACCAGGGGCCTCCACCAGGCCCCCACCCATGTCTCCCATCACCCCCACCCCCCAGCAGCGCAGGACAGCCACCACCAGGCCCCCACTCATGTCTCCCATCACCCCTCACCCCCCAGCAGTGCAGGGGCAGCCTCCACCAGGCTCCCACACATGTCCCCCTGCACCCTCACCCCCCAGCCACCAGGGGCAGTCTCCACCAGGCCCCCACCCATGTCTCCCATCACCCCCACCCCCCAGAAGTGCAGGGGCAGCCTCCACCAGGCTCCCACACATGTCCCCCTGCACCCCCACCCCCCAGCAGAGCAGGGGTAGCCTCCACCAGGCCCCCACCCATGTCTACCACCACCCCCACCCCCCAGCTACCAGGGGCAGCCTCCACCAGGCCCCCACCCATGTCTACCACCACCCCACCTCCCAGCCACCAGGGGTAGCCTCCACCAGGCCCCCACCCATGTCTACCACCACCCCCACCCCCCAGCCACCAGGGGCAGCCTCCACCAGGCCCCCACCCATGTCTACCACCACCCCCACCCCCAGCCAACAGGGGCAGCCTCCACCAGGCCCCCACTCATGACTCCCACCACCCCCACCCCCCAGCAGTGCAAGGGCAGCCACCACCAGGCCCCCACTATGTCTCCCATCACCCCCACGCCCCAGCAGTGCAGGGGCAGCCTCCACCAGGCTCCCACACATGTCCCCCTGCACCCCTACCCCCCAGCCACCAGCGGCAGCCTCCACCAGGCCCCACCCATGTCTACCACCACCCCCACCCCCCAGCCACCAGGGGCAGCCTCCACCAGGCCCCCACCCATGTCTACCACCACCCCCACCCCCAGCCAACAGGGGCAGCCTCCACCAGGCCCCCACTCATGACTCCCACCACCCCCACCCCCCCAGCAGTGCAGGGGCAGCCACCACCAGGCCCCCACTCATGTCTCCCATCACCCCCACCCCCCAGCAGTGCAGGGGCATCCTCCACCAGGCTCCCACACATGTCCCCCTGCACCCCCACCCCCAGCCACCAGGGGCAGCCTCCACCAGGCCCCCACCCATGTCTCCCATCACCCCCACCCCCCAGCAGTGCAGGGGCAGCCTCCCCCAGGCTCCCACACATGTCCCCCTGCACCCCTACCCCCCAGCCGCCAGGGGCAGCCTCCACCAGGCCCCCACCCATGTCTACCACCACCCCCACCCCCAGCCAACAGGGGCAGCCTCCACCAGGCCCCCACTCATGACTCCCACCACCCCCACCCCCCAGCAGTGCAGGGGCAGCCACCACCAGGCCCCCACTCATGTCTCCCATCACCCCACCCCCCAGCAGTGCAGGGGCAGCCTCCACCAGGCTCCCACCCATGTCTCCCATCACCCCCACCCCCCAGAGTGCAGGGGCAGCCTCCACCAGGCTCCCAAACATGTCCCCCTGCACCCCCAGCCCCCAGCAGAGCAGGGGTAGCCTCCACCAGGCCCCCACCCATGTCTACCACCACCCCCACCCCCCAGCTACCAGGGGCAGCCTCCACCAGGCCCCCACCCATGTCTACCACCACCCCCCAGCAGTGCAGGGGCAGCCACCACCAGGCCCCCACTCATGTCCCCCATCATCCCCACCCCCCAGCAGTGCAGGGGCAGCCTCCACCAGGCTCCCACACATGTCCCCCTGCACCCCCACCCCCCAGCCACCAGGGGCAGCCTCCACCAGGCCCCCACCCATGTCTCCCATCACCCCCAACCCCCAGCAGTGTAGGGGCAGCCTCCACCAGGCTCCCACACATGTCCCCCTGCACCCCACCCCCCAGCCACCAGGGGCAGCCTCCACCAGGCCCCCACCCATGTCTCCATCACCCCACCCCCCAGCAGTGCAGGGGCAGCCACCACCAGGCCCCCACTCATGTCTCCCATCACCCCCACCCCCCAGCAGTGCAGGGGCAGCCTCCACCAGGCTCCCACACATGTCCCCCTGCACCCCCACCCCCAGCCACCAGCGGCAGCCTCCACCAGGCCCCCACCCATGTCTACCACCACCCCCACCCCCCAGCCACCAGGGGCAGCCTCCACCAGGCCCCCACCCATGTCTACCACCACCCCCACCCCCCAGCCACCAGGGGCAGCCTCCACGAGGCCCCCACCCATGTCTACCACCACCCCCACCTCCCAGCCAACAGGGGCAGCCTCCACCAGGCCCCCACTCATGACTCCCACCACCCCCACCCCCCAGCAGTGCAGGGGCAGCCACCACCAGGCCCCCACTCATGTCTCCCATCACCCCCACCCCCCAGCAGTGCAGGGGCAGCCTCCACCAGGCTCCCACACATGTCCCCCTGCACCCCCACCCCCCAGCCACCAGGGGCAGCTTCCACCAGGCCCCCACCCATGTCTCCCATCACCCCCAACCCCCAGCAGTGCAGGGGCAGCCTCCACCAGGCTCCCACACATGTCCCCCTGCACCCCCACCCCCCAGCCACAGGGGCAGCCTCCACCAGGCCCCCACCCATGTCTCCCACCACCCCCACCCCCAGTAGTGCAGGGGCAGCCACCACCAGGCCCCCACTCATGTCTCCCATCACCCCCACCCCCCAGCAGTGCAGGGGCAGCCTCCACCAGGCCCCCACCCATGTCTACCACCACCCCCACCCCCCAGCCACCAGGGGCAGCCTCCACCAGGCCCCCACTCATGTCTCCCACCACACCCACCCCCCCAGCAGTGCAGGGGCAGCCTCCACCAGGCTCAAACACATGTCCCCCTGCACCCCCACCCCCCAGCCACCAGCGGCAGCCTCCACCAGGCCCCCACCCATGTCTACCACCACCCCCACCCCCCAGCCACCAGGGGCAGCCTCCACCAGGCCCCCACCCATGTCTACCACCACCCCCACCCCCAGCCAACAGGGGCAGCCTCCACCAGGCCCCCACTCATGACTCCCACCACCCCCACCCCCCAGCAGTGCAGGGGCAGCCACCACCAGGCCCCCACTCATGTCTCCCATCACCCCACCCCCCAGCAGTGCAGGGGCAGCCTCCACCAGGCTCCCACACATGTCCCCCTGCACCCCTACCCCCCAGCCACCAGGGGCAGCCTCCACCAGGCCCCCACCCATGTCTCCCATCACCCCCACCCCCCAGCAGTGCAGGGGCAGCCTCCACCAGGCGCCCACACATGTCCCCCTGCACCCCCACCCCCAGCCACCAGGGGCAGCCTCCACCAGGCCCCCACCCATGTCTCCCACCACCCCCACGCCCCAGCTGTGCAGGGGCAGCCACCACCAGGCCCCCACTCATGTCTCCCATCACCCCACCCCCCCAGCAGTGCAGGGGCAGCCTCCACCAGGCTCCCACACATGTCCCCCTGCACCCCCACCCCCCAGCAGTGCAGGGTCAGGCTCCACCAGGCCCCCACCCATGTCTACCACCACCCCCACACCACAGCCACCAGGGGCAGCCTCCACAAGGCCCCCACCCATGTCTCCCATCACCCCCACCCCCCAGCAGTGCAGGGGCAGCCACCACCAGGCCCCCACTCATGTCTCCCATCACCCCCACCCACCAGCAGTGCAGGGGCAGCCCTCCACCAGGCTCCCACACATGTCCCCCTGCACCCCCACCCCCCAGCCACCAGCGGCAGCCTCCACCAGGTCCCCACCCATGTCTACCACCACCCCCACCCCCCAACCACCAGGGGCAGCCTCCACCAGGCCCCCACCCATGTCTACCACCACCCCCACCCCCCAGCCACCAGGGGCAGCCTCCACCAGGCCCCCACTCATGTCTCCCACCACAACCACCCCCCCAGCAGTGCAGGGGCAGCCTCCACCAGGCTCAAACACATGTCCCCCTGCACCCCCACCCCCCAGCCACCAGCGGCAGCCTCCACCAGGCCCCCACCCATGTCTACCACCACCCCCACCCCCCAGCCACCAGGGGCAGCCTCCACCAGGCCCCCACCCCATGTCTACCACCACCCCCACCCCCAGCCAACAGGGGCAGCCTCCACCAGGCCCCCACTCATGACTCCCACCACCCCCACCCCCCAGCAGTGCAGGGGCAGCCACCACCAGGCCCCCACTCATGTCTCCCATCACCCCCACCCCCCAGCAGTCCAGGGGCAGCCTCCACCAGGCTCCCACACATGTCCCCCTGCACCCCTACCCCCCAGCCGCCAGGGGCAGCCTCCACCAGGCCCCCACCCATGTCTCCCATCACCCCCACCCCCCAGCAGTGCAGGGGCAGCCTCCACCAGGCTCCCACACATGTCCCCCTGCACCCCCACCCCCCAGCCACCAGGGGCAGCCTCCACCAGGCCCCCACCCATGTCTCCCACCACCCCCACGCCCCAGCAGTTCAGGGTCAGCCACCACCAGGCCCCCACTCATGTCTCCCATCACCCCCACCCCCCAGCAGTGCAGGGTCAGCCTCCACCAGGCTCCCACACATGTCCCCCTGCACCCCCACCCCCCAGCAGTGCAGGGTCAGGCTCCACCAGGCCCCCACCCATGTCTACCACCACCCCCACACCCCAGCCACCAGGGGCAGCCTCCACCAGGCCCCCACCCATGTCTCCCATCACCCCCACCCCCCAGCAGCGCAGGGACAGCCACCACCAGGCCCCCACTCATGTCTCCCATCACCCTCACCCCCCAGCAGTGCAGGGGCAGCCTCCACCAGGCTCCCACACATGTCCCCCTGCACCCTCACCCCCCAGCCACCAGGGGCAGTCTCCACCAGGCCCCCACCCATGTCTCCCATCACCCCCACCCCCCAGAAGTGCAGGGGCAGCCTCCACCAGGCTCCCACACATGTCCCCCTGCACCCCCACCCCCCAGCAGAGCAGGGGTAGCCTCCACCAGGCCCCCACCCATGTCTACCACCACCCCCACCCCCCCAGCTACCAGGGGCAGCCTCCACCAGGCCCCCACCCATGTCTACCACCACCCCCACCTCCCAGCCACCAGGGGTAGCCTCCACCAGGCCCCCACCCATGTCTACCACCACCCCCACCCCCCAGCCACCAGGGGCAGCCTCCACCAGGCCCCCACCCATGTCTACCACCACCCCCACCCCCAGCCAACAGGGGCAGCCTCCACCAGGCCCCCACTCATGACTCCCACCACCCCCACCCCCCAGCAGTGCAAGGGCAGCCACCACCAGGCCCCCACTATGTCTCCCATCACCCCCACGCCCCAGCAGTGCAGGGGCAGCCTCCACCAGGCTCCCACACATGTCCCCCTGCACCCCTACCCCCCAGCCACCAGCGGCAGCCTCCACCAGGCCCCCACCCATGTCTACCACCACCCCCACCCCCCAGCCACCAGGGGCAGCCTCCACCAGGCCCCCACCCATGTCTACCACCACCCCCACCCCCAGCCAACAGGGGCAGCCTCCACCAGGCCCCCACTCATGACTCCCACCACCCCCACCCCCCAGCAGTGCAGGGGCAGCCACCACCAGGCCCCCACTCATGTCTCCCATCACCCCCACCCCCCAGCAGTGCAGGGGCAGCCTCCACCAGGCTCCCACACATGTCCCCCTGCACCCCCACCCCCCAGCCACCAGGGGCAGCCTCCACCAGGCCCCCACCCATGTCTCCCATCACCCCCACCCCCCAGCAGTGCAGGGGCAGCCTCCCCCAGGCTCCCACACATGTCCCCCTGCACCCCTACCCCCCAGCCGCCAGGGGCAGCCTCCACCAGGCCCCCACCCATGTCTACCACCACCCCCACCCCCAGCCAACAGGGGCAGCCTCCACCAGGCCCCCACTCATGACTCCCACCACCCCCACCCCCCAGCAGTGCAGGGGCAGCCACCACCAGGCCCCACTCATGTCTCCCATCACCCCCACCCCCCAGCAGTGCAGGGGCAGCCTCCACCAGGCTCCCACCCATGTCTCCCATCACCCCCACCCCCCAGAAGTGCAGGGGCAGCCTCCACCAGGCTCCCAAACATGTCCCCCTGCACCCCCAGCCCCAGCAGAGCAGGGGTAGCCTCCACCAGGCCCCCACCCATGTCTACCACCACCCCCACCCCCCAGCTACCAGGGGCAGCCTCCACCAGGCCCCCACCCATGTCTACCACCACCCCCACCTCCCAGCCACCAGGGGTAGCCTCCACCAGGCCCCCACCCATGTCTACCACCACCCCCCACCCCCCAGCCACCAGGGGCAGCCTCCACCAGGCCCCCACCCATGTCTACCACCACCCCCACCCCCAGCCAACAGGGGCAGCCTCCACCAGGCCCCCACTATGTCTCCCATCACCCCCACGCCCCAGCAGTGCAGGGGCAGCCTCCACCAGGCTCCCACACATGTCCCCCTGCACCCCTACCCCCCAGCCACCAGCGGCAGCCTCCACCAGGCCCCCACCCATGTCTACCACCACCCCCCACCCCCCAGCCACCAGGGGCAGCCTCCACCAGGCCCCCACCCATGTCTACCACCACCCCCACCCCCAGCCAACAGGGGCAGCCTCCACCAGGCCCCCACTCATGACTCCCACCCCCCCCACCCCCCAGCAGTGCAGGGGCAGCCACCACCAGGCCCCCACTCATGTCTCCCATCACCCCCACCCCCAGCAGTGCAGGGGCAGCCTCCACCAGGCTCCCACACATGTCCCCCTGCACCCCCACCCCCCAGCCACCAGGGGCAGCCTCCACCAGGCCCCACCCATGTCTCCCATCACCCCCACCCCCCAGCAGTGCAGGGGCAGCCTCCACCAGGCTCCCACACATGTCCCCCTGCACCCCCACCCCCAGCCACCAGGGCAGCCTCCACCAGGCCCCCACCCATGTCTCCCACCACCCCCACACCCCAGCAGTGCAGGGGCAGCCACCACCAGGCCCCACTCATGTCTCCCATCACCCCCACCCCCCAGCAGTGCAGGGGCAGCCTCCACCAGGCTCCCACACATGTCCCCCTGCACCCCCACCCCCCAGCAGTGCAGGGTCAGCCTCCACCAGGCCCCCACCCATGTCTACCACCACCCCCACCCCCCAACCACCAGGGGCAGCCTCCACCAGGCCCCCACCCATGTCTACCACCACCCCCACCCCCCAGCCACCAGGGGCAGCCTCCACCAGGCCCCCACTCATGTCTCCCACCACACCCACCCCCCCAGCAGTGCAGGGGCAGCCTCCGCCAGGCTCAAACACATGTCCCCCTGCACCCCCACCCCCCAGCCACCAGCGGCAGCCTCCACCAGGTCCCCACCCATGTCTACCACCACCCCCACCCCCCAACCACCAGGGGCAGCCTCCACCAGGCCCCCACCCATGTCTACCACCACCCCCACCCCCCAGCCACCAGGGGCAGCCTCCACCAGGCCCCCACTCATGTCTCCACCACACCCACCCCCGCAGCAGTGCAGGGGCAGCCTCCACCAGGCTCAAACACATGTCCCCCTGCACCCCCACCCCCCAGCCACCAGCGGCAGCCTCCACCAGGCCCCCACCATGTCTACCACCACCCCCACCCCCCAGCCACCAGGGGCAGCCTCCACCAGGCCCCCACCCATGTCTACCACCACCCCCACCCCCAGCCAACAGGGGCAGCCTCCACCAGGCCCCCACTCATGACTCCCACCACCCCCACCCCCCAGCAGTGCAGGGGCAGCCACCACCAGGCCCCCACTCATGTCTCCCATCACCCCCACCCCCCAGCAGTGCAGGGGCAGCCTCCACCAGGCTCCCACACATGTCCCCCTGCACCCCTACCCCCCAGCCACCAGGGGCAGCCTCCACCAGGCCCCCACCCATGTCTCCCATCACCCCCACCCCCCAGCAGTGCAGGGGCAGCCTCCACCAGGCTCCCACACATGTCCCCCTGCACCCCCACCCCCCAGCCACCAGGGGCAGCCTCCACCAGGCCCCCACCCATGTCTCCCACCACCCCCACGCCCCAGCAGTGCAGGGGCAGCCACCACCAGGCCCCCACTCATGTCTCCGATCACCCCCACCCCCCCAGCAGTGCAGGGGCAGCCTCCACCAGGCTCCCGCACATGAACCCCTGGACCCCCACCCCCCCAGCAGTGCAGGGTCAGGCTCCACCAGGCCCCCACCCATGTCTACCACCACCCCCCACACCCCAGGCACCAGGGGCAGCCTCCACCAGGCCCCCACCCATGTCTCCCATCACCCCCACCCCCAGCAGTGCAGGGACAGCCACCACCAGGCCCCCACTCATGTCTCCCATCACCCTCACCCCCCAGCAGTGCAGGGGCAGCCTCCACCAGGCTCCCACACATGTCCCCCTGCACCCTCACCCCCCAGCCACCAGGGGCAGTCTCCACCAGGCCCCCACCCATGTCTCCCATCACCCCCACCCCCCAGAAGTGCAGGGGCAGCCTCCACCAGGCTCCCACACATGTCCCCCTGCACCCTCACCCCCCAGCCACCAGGGGCAGTCTCCACCAGGCCCCCACCCATGTCTCCCATCACCCCCACCCCCAGCAGTGCAGGGACAGCCACCACCAGGCCCCCACTCATGTCTCCCATCACCCTCACCCCCCAGCAGTGCAGGGGCAGCCTCCACCAGGCTCCCACACATGTCCCCCTGCACCCTCACCCCCCAGCCACCAGGGGCAGTCTCCACCAGGCCCCCACCCATGTCTCCCATCACCCCCACCCCCCAGAAGTGCAGGGGCAGCCTCCACCAGGCTCCCACACATGTCCCCCTGCACCCCTACCCCCCAGCAGAGCAGGGGTAGCCTCCACCAGGCCCCCACCCATGTCTACCACCACCCCCACCCCCCAGCCACCAGGGGCAGCCTCCACCAGGCCCCCACCCATGTCTACCACCACCCCCACCCCCCAGCCACCAGGGGTAGCCTCCACCAGGCCCCCACCCATGTCTACCACCACCCCCACCCCCCAGCCACCAGGGGCAGCCTCCACCAGGCCCCCACCCATGTCTACCACCACCCCCACCCCCAGCCAACAGGGGCAGCCTCCACCAGGCCCCCACTCATGACTCCCACCACCCCCACCCCCCAGCAGTGCAGGGGCAGCCACCACCAGGCCCCCACTATGTCTCCCATCACCCCCACCCCCCAGCAGTGCAGGGGCAGCCTCCACCAGGCTCCCACACATGTCCCCCTGCACCCCTACCCCCCAGCCACCAGCGGCAGCCTCCACCAGGCCCCCACCCATGTCTACCACCACCCCCACCCCCCAGCCACCAGGGGCAGCCTCCACCAGGCCCCCACCCATGTCTACCACCACCCCCAGCCAACAGGGGCAGCCTCCACCAGGCCCCCACTCATGACTCCCACCACCCCCACCCCCCAGCAGTGCAGGGGCAGCCACCACCAGGCCCCCACTCATGTCTCCCATCACCCCCACCCCCAGCAGTGCAGGGGCAGCCTCCACCAGGCTCCGACACATGTCCCCCTGCACCCCACCCCCAGCCACCAGGGGCAGCCTCCACCAGGCCCCCACCCATGTCTCCCATCACCCCCACCCCCCAGCAGTGCAGGGGCAGCCTCCACCAGGCTCCCACACATGTCCCCCTGCACCCCCACCCCCCAGCCACCAGGGGCAGCCTCCACCAGGCCCCCACCCATGTCTCCCACCACCCCCACACCCCAGCAGTGCAGGGGCAGCCACCACCAGGCCCCCACTCATGTCTCCCACCACACCCACCCCCCCAGCAGTGCAGGGGCAGCCTCCACCAGGCTCAAACACATGTCCCCCTGCACCCCCACCCCCCAGCCACCAGCGGCAGCCTCCACCAGGCCCCCACCCATGTCTACCACCACCCCACCCCCCAGCCACCATTGGCAGCCTCCACCAGGCCCCCACCCATGTCTACCACCACCCCCACCCCCAGCCAACAGGGGCAGCCTCCACCAGGCCCCCACTCATGACTCCCACCCCCCCCACCCCCCAGCAGTGCAGGGGCAGCCACCACCAGGCCCCCACTCATGTCTCCCATCACCCCCACCCCCCAGCAGTGCAGGGGCAGCCTCCACCAGGCTCCCACACATGTCCCCCTGCACCCCTACCCCCCAGCCACCAGGGGCAGCCTCCACCAGGCCCCCACCCATGTCTCCCATCACCCCCACCCCCCAGCAGTGCAGGGGCAGCCTCCACCAGGCTCCCACACATGTCCCCCTGCACCCCCACCCCCCAGCCACCAGGGGCAGCCTCCACCAGGCCCCCACCCATGTCTCCCACCACCCCCACGCCCCAGCTGTGCAGGGGCAGCCACCACCAGGCCCCCACTCATGTCTCCCATCACCCCCACCCCCCAGCAGTGCAGGGGCAGCCTCCACCAGGCTCCCACACATGTCCCCCTGCACCCCCACCCCCCAGCAGTGCAGGGTCAGGCTCCACCAGGCCCCCACCCATGTCTACCACCACCCCCACACCCCAGCCACCAGGGGCAGCCTCCACCAGGCCCCCACCCATGTCTCCCATCACCCCCACCCCCCAGCAGTGCAGGGGCAGCCACCACCAGGCCCCCACTCATGTCTCCCATCACCCCCACCCACCAGCAGTGCAGGGGCAGCCTCCACCAGGCTCCCACACATGTCCCCCTGCACCCCCACCCCCCAGCCACCAGCGGCAGCCTCCACCAGGTCCCCACCCATGTCTACCACCACCCCCACCCCCCAACCACCAGGGGCAGCCTCCACCAGGCCCCCACCCATGTCTACCACCACCCCACCCCCAGCCAACAGGGGCAGCCTCCACCAGGCCCCCACTCATGACTCCCACCACCCCCACCCCCCAGCAGTGCAGGGGCAGCCACCACCAGGCCCCCACTCATGTCTCCCATCACCCCCACCCCCCAGCAGTGCAGGGGCAGCCTCCACCAGGCTCCCACACATGTCCCCCTGCACCCCTACCCCCCAGCCGCCAGGGGCAGCCTCCACCAGACCCCCACCCATGTCTCCCATCACCCCCACCCCCCAGCAGTGCAGGGGCAGCCTCCACCAGGCTCCCACACATGTCCCCCTGCACCCCCACCCCCCAGCCACCAGGGGCAGCCTCCACCAGGCCCCCACCCATGTCTCCCACCACCCCCACGCCCCAGCAGTGCAGGGGCAGCCACCACCAGGCCCCCACTCATGTCTCCCATCACCCCCACCCCCCCAGCAGTGCAGGGGCAGCCTCCACCAGGCTCCCACACATGTCCCCCTGCACCCCCACCCCCCAGCAGTGCAGGGTCAGGCTCCACCAGGCCCCCACCCATGTCTACCACCACCCCCACACCCCAGCCACCAGGGGCAGCCTCCGCCAGGCCCCCACCCATGTCTCCCATCACCCCCACCCCCCAGCAGTGCAGGGACAGCCACCACCAGGCCCCCACTCATGTCTCCCATCACCCTCACCCCCCAGCAGTGCAGGGGCAGCCTCCACCAGGCTCCCACACATGTCCCCCTGCACCCTCACCCCCCAGCCACCAGGGGCAGTCTCCACCAGGCCCCCACCCATGTCTCCCATCACCCCCACCCCCCAGAAGTGCAGGGGCAGCCTCCACCAGGCTCCCACACATGTCCCCCTGCACTCCCGCCCCCCAGCAGAGCAGGGGTAGCCTCCACCAGGCCCCCACCCATGTCTACCACCACCCCCACCCCCCAGCTACCAGGGGCAGCCTCCACCAGGCCCCCACCCATGTCTACCACCACCCCCACCCCCCAGCCACCAGGGGTAGCCTCCACCAGGACCCCACCCATGTCTACCACCACCCCCACCCCCCAGCCACCAGGGGCAGCCTCCACCAGGCCCCCACCCATGTCTACCACCACCCCCACCCCCAGCCAACAGGGGCAGCCTCCACCAGGCCCCCACTCATGACTCCCACCACCCCCACCCCCCAGCAGTGCAGGGGCAGCCACCACCAGGCCCCCACTATGTCTCCCATCACCCCCACGCCCCAGCAGTGCAGGGGCAGCCTCCACCAGGCTCCCACACATGTCCCCCTGCACCCCTACCCCCCAGCCACCAGCAGCAGCCTCCACCAGGCCCCCACCCATGTCTACCACCACCCCCACCCCCCAGCCACCAGGGGCAGCCTCCACCAGGCCCCCACCCATGTCTACCACCACCCCCACCCCCAGCCAACAGGGGCAGCCTCCACCAGGCCCCCACTCATGACTCCCACCACCCCCACCCCCCAGCAGTGCAGGGGCAGCCACCACCAGGCCCCCACTCATGTCTCCCATCACCCCCACCCCCCAGCAGTGCTGGGGCAGCCTCCACCAGGCTCCCACACATGTCCCCCTGCACCCCCACCCCCCAGCAGTGCAGGGTCAGCCTCCACCAGGCCCCCACCCATGTCTACCACCACCCCCACCCCCCAACCACCAGGGGCAGCCTCCACCAGGCCCCCACCCATGTCTACCACCACCCCCACCCCCCAGCCACCAGGGGCAGCCTCCACCAGGCCCCCACTCATGTCTCCCACCACACCCACCCCCCCAGCAGTGCAGGGGCAGCCTCCACCAGGCTCAAACACATGTCCCCCTGCACCCCCAACCCCCAGCCACCAGCGGCAGCCTCCACCAGGTCCCCACCCATGTCTACCACCACCCCCACCCCCCAACCACCAGGGGCAGCCTCCACCAGGCCCCCACCCATGTCTACCACCACCCCCACCCCCCAGCCACCAGGGGCAGCCTCCACCAGGCCCCCACTCATGTCTCCCACCACCCCCACCCCCCCAGCAGTGCAGGGGCAGCCTCCACCAGGCTCAAACACATGTCCCCCTGCACCCCCACCCCCCAGCCACCAGCGGCAGCCTCCACCAGGCCCCCACCATGTCTACCACCACCCTCACCCCCCAGCCACCAGGGGCAGCCTCCACCAGGCCCCCACCCATGTCTACCACCACCCCCACCCCCAGCCAACAGGGGCAGCCTCCACCAGGCCCCCACTCATGACTCCCACCACCCCCACCCCCCAGCAGTGCAGGGGCAGCCACCACCAGGCCCCCACTCATGTCTCCCATCACCCCCACCCCCCAGCAGTGCAGGGGCAGCCTCCACCAGGCTCCCACACATGTCCCCCTGCACCCCTACCCCCCAGCCGCCAGGGGCAGCCTCCACCAGGCCCCCACCCATGTCTCCCATCACCCCCACCCCCCAGCAGTGCAGGGGCAGCCTCCACCAGGCTCCCACACATGTCCCCCTGCACCCCCACCCCCCAGCCACCAGGGGCAGCCTCCACCAGGCCCCCACCCATGTCTCCCACCACCCCCACGCCCCAGCAGTGCAGGGGCAGCCACCACCAGGCCCCCACTCATGTCTCCCATCACCCCCACCCCCCCAGCAGTGCAGGGGCAGCCTCCACCAGGCTCCCGCACATGAACCCCTGCACCCCCACCCCCCAGCAGTGCAGGGTCAGGCTCCACCAGGCCCCCACCCATGTCTACCACCACCCCCACACCCCAGGCACCAGGGGCAGCCTCCACCAGGCCCCCACCCATGTCTCCCATCACCCCCACCCCCAGCAGTGCAGGGACAGCCACCACCAGGCCCCCACTCATGTCTCCCATCACCCTCACCCCCCAGCAGTGCAGGGGCAGCCTCCACCAGGCTCCCACACATGTCCCCCTGCACCCACACCCCCCAGCCACCAGGGGCAGTCTCCACCAGGCCCCCACCCATGTCTCCCATCACCCCCACCCCCCAGAAGTGCAGGGGCAGCCTCCACCAGGCTCCCACACATGTCCCCCTGCACCCCCACCCCCCAGCAGAGCAGGGGTAGCCTCCACCAGGCCCCCACCCATGTCTACCACCACCCCCACCCCCCAGCCACCAGGGGCAGCCTCCACCAGGCCCCCACCCATGTCTACCACCACCCCCACCCCCCAGCCACCAGGGGTAGCCTCCACCAGGCCCCCACCCATGTCTACCACCACCCCCACCCCCCAGACACCAGGGGCAGCCTCCACCAGGCCCCCACCCATGTCTACCACCACCCCCACCCCCAGCCAACAGGGGCAGCCTCCACCAGGCCCCCACTCATGACTCCCACCACCCCCACCCCTCAGCAGTGCAGGGGCAGCCACCACCAGGCCCCCACTATGTCTCCCATCACCCCCACCCCCCAGCAGTGCAGGGGCAGCCTCCACCAGGCTCCCACACATGTCCCCCTGCACCCCTACCCCCCAGCCACCAGCGGCAGCCTCCACCAGGCCCCCACCCATGTCTACCACCACCCCCACCCCCCAGCCACCAGGGGCAGCCTCCACCAGGCCCCCACCCATGTCTCCCACCCCCCCACCCCCCCAGCAGTGCAGGGGCAGCCTCCACCAGGCTCAAACACATGTCCCCCTGCACCCCCACCCCGCAGCCACCAGCGGCAGCCTCCACCAGGTCCCCACCCATGTCTACCACCACCCCCACCCCCCAACCACCAGGGGCAGCCTCCACCAGGCCCCCACCCATGTCTACCACCACCCCACCCCCCAGCCACCAGGGGCAGCCTCCACCAGGCCCCCACTCATGTCTCCCACCACCCCCACCCCCCCAGCAGTGCAGGGGCAGCCTCCACCAGGCTCAAACACATGTCCCCCTGCACCCCCACCCCCCAGCCACCAGCGGCAGCCTCCACCAGGCCCCCACCATGTCTACCACCACCCCCACCCCCCAGCCACCAGGGGCAGCCTCCACCAGGCCCCCACCCATGTCTACCACCACCCCCACCCCCAGCCAACAGGGGCAGCCTCCACCAGGCCCCCACTCATGACTCCCACCACCCCCACCCCCCAGCAGTGCAGGGGCAGCCACCACCAGGCCCCCACTCATGTCTCCCATCACCCCCACCCCCAGCAGTGCAGGGGCAGCCTCCACCAGGCTCCCACACATGTCCCCCTGCACCCCTACCCCCCAGCCGCCAGGGGCAGCCTCCACCAGGCCCCCACCCATGTCTCCCATCACCCCCACCCCCCAGCAGTGCAGGGGCAGCCTCCACCAGGCTCCCACACATGGCCCCTGCACCCCCACCCCCCAGCCACCAGGGGCAGCCTCCACCAGGCCCCCACCCATGTCTCCCACCACCCCCACGCCCCAGCAGTGCAGGGGCAGCCACCACCAGGCCCCCACTTATGTCTCCCATCACCCCCACCCCCCCAGCAGTGCAGGGGCAGCCTCCATCAGGCTCCCGCACATGAACCCCTGCACCCCCACCCCCCAGCAGTGCAGGGTCAGGCTCCACCAGTCCCCCACCCATGTCTACCACCACCCCCACACCCCAGGCACCAGGGGCAGCCTCCACCAGGCCCCCACCCATGTCTCCCATCACCCCCACCCCCAGCAGTGCAGGGACAGCCACCACCAGGCCCCCACTCATGTCTCCCATCACCCTCACCCCCCAGCAGTGCAGGGGCAGCTTCCACCAGGCTCCCACACATGTCCCCCTGCACCCTCACCCCCCAGCCACCAGGGGCAGTCTCCACCAGGCCCCCACCCATGTCTCCCATCACCCCCACCCCCCAGAAGTGCAGGGGCAGCCTCCACCACGCTCCCACACATGTCCCCCTGCACCCCCACCCCCCAGCAGAGCAGGGGTAGCCTCCACCAGGCCCCCACCCATGTCTACCACCACCCCCACCCCCCAGCCACCAGGGGCAGCCTCCACCAGGCCCCCACCCATGTCTACCACCACCCCCACCCCGCAGCCACCAGGGGTAGCCTCCACCAGGCCCCCACCCATGTCTACCACCACCCCCACCCCCCAGTCACCAGGGGCAGCCTCCACCAGGCCCCCACCCATGTCTACCACCACCCCCACCCCCAGCCAACAGGGGCAGCCTCCACCAGGCCCCCACTCATGACTCCCACCACCCCCACCCCTCAGCAGTGCAGGGGCAGCCACCACCAGGCCCCCACTATGTCTCCCATCACCCCCACCCCCCAGCAGTGCAGGGGCAGCCTCCACCAGGCTCCCACACATGTCCCCCTGCACCCCTACCCCCCAGCCACCAGCGGCAGCCTCCACCAGGCCCCCACCCATGTCTACCACCACCCCCACCCCCCAGCCACCAGGGGCAGCCTCCACCAGGCCCCCACCCATGTCTACCACCACCCCCACCCCCAGCCAACAGGGGCAGCCTCCACCAGGCCCCCACTCATGACTCCCACCACCCCCACCCCCCAGCAGTGCAGGGGCAGCCACCACCAGGCCCCCACTCATGTCTCCCATCACCCCCACCCCCCAGCAGTGCAGGGGCAGCCTCCACCAGGCTCCCACACATGTCCCCCTGCACCCCCACCCCCCAGCCACCAGGGGCAGCCTCCACTAGGCCCCCACCCATGTCTCCCATCACCCCCACCCCCCAGCAGTGCAGGGGCAGCCTCCACCAGGCTCCCACACATGTCCCCCTGCACCCCCACCCCCCAGCCACCAGGGGCAGCCTCCACCAGGCCCCCACCCATGTCTCCCACCACCCCCACACCCCAGCAGTGCAGGGGCAGCCACCACCAGGCCCCCACTCATGTCTCCCATCACCCCCACCCCCCAGCAGTGCAGGGGCAGCCTCCACCAGGCTCCCACACATGTCCCCCTGCACCCCCACCCCCCAGCAGTGCAGGGTCAGCCTCCAACAGGCCCCCACCCATGTCTACCACCACCCCCACCCCCCAGCCACTATGGGCAGCCTCCACCAGGCCCCCACCCATGTCTCCCATCACCCCCACCCCCCAGCAGTGCAGGGGCAGCCTCCACCAGGCTCCCACCCATGTCCCCCTGCACCCCCACCCCCCAGCCACCAGGGGCAGCCTCCACCAGGCCCCCACCCATGTCTACCACCACCCCCCAGCCACCAGGGGCAGCCTCCACCAGGCCCCCACCCATGTCTACCACCACCCCCACACCCCAGCCACCAGGGGCAGCCTCCACCAGGCCCCCACTCATGTCTCCCACCACCCCCACCCCCCAGCAGTGCAGGGGCAGCCACCACCAGGCCCCCACTCATGTCTCCCATCACCTCCACCCCCCAGGAGTGCAGGGGCAGCCTCCACCAGGCTCCCACACATGTCCCCCTGCACCCTCACCCCCCAGCCACCCGGGGCAGCCTCCACCAGGCCCCCACCCATGTCTCCCATCACCCCCACCCCCAGAAGTGCAGGGGCAGCCTCCACCAGGCTCCCACACATGTCCCCCTGCACCCCCACCCCCCAGCAGAGCAGGGGTAGCCTCCACCAGGCCCCCACCCATGTCTACCACCACCCCCACCCCCAGCCAACAGGGGCAGCCTCCACCAGGCCCCCACTCATGACTCCCACCACCCCCACCCCTCAGCAGTGCAGGGGCAGCCACCACCAGGCCCCCACTATGTCTCCCATCACCCCCACCCCCCAGCAGTGCAGGGGCAGCCTCCACCAGGCTCCCACACATGTCCCCCTGCACCCCTACCCCCAGCCACCAGCGGCAGCCTCCACCAGGCCCCCACCCATGTCTACCACCACCCCCACCCCCAGCCACCAGGGGCAGCCTCCACCAGGCCCCCACCCATGTCTACCACCACCCCCACCCCCAGCCAACAGGGGCAGCCTCCACCAGGCCCCCACTCATGACTCCCACCACCCCCACCCCCCAGCAGTGCAGGGGCAGCCACCACCAGGCCCCCGCTCATGTCTCCCATCACCCCCACCCCCCAGCAGTGCAGGGGCAGCCTCCACCAGGCTCCCACACATGTCCCCCTGCACCCCCACCCCCCAGCCACCAGGGGCAGCCTCCACCAGGCCCCCACCCATGTCTCCCATCACCCCCACCCCCCAGCAGTGCAGGGGCAGCCTCCACCAGGCTCCCACACATGTCCACCTGCACCCCCACCCCCCAGCCACCAGGGGCAGCCTCCACCAGGCCCCCACCCATGTCTCCCACCACCCCCACACCCCAGCAGTGCAGGGGCAGCCACCACCAGGCCCCCACTCATGTCTCCCATCACCCCCACCCCCCAGCAGTGCAGGGGCAGCCTCCACCAGGCTCCCACACATGTCCCCCTGCACCCCCACCCCCCAGCAGTGCAGGGTCAGCCTCCAACAGGCCCCCACCCATGTCTACCACCACCCCCACCCCCCAGCCACCATGGGCAGCCTCCACCAGGCCCCCACCCATGTCTCCCATCACCCCCACCCCCCAGCAGTGCAGGGGCAGCCTCCACCAGGCTCCCACACATGTCCCCCTGCACCCCCACCCCCCAGCCACCAGGGGCAGCCTCCACCAGGCCCCCACCCATGTCTACCACCACCCCCCAGCCACCAGGGGCAGCCTCCACCAGGCCCCCACCCATGTCTACCACCACCCCCACACCCCAGCCACCAGGGGCAGCCTCCACCAGGCCCCCACTCATGTCTCCCACCACCCCCACCCCCCAGCAGTGCAGGGGCAGCCACCACCAGGCCCCCACTCATGTCTCCCATCACCTCCACCCCCCAGGAGTGCAGGGGCAGCCTCCACCAGGCTCCCACACATGTCCCCCTGCACCCTCACCCCCCAGCCACCCGGGGCAGCCTCCACCAGGCCCCCACCCATGTCTCCCATCACCCCCACCCCCAGAAGTGCAGGGGCAGCCTCCACCAGGCTCCCACACATGTCCCCCTGCACCCCCACCCCCCAGCAGAGCAGGGGTAGCCTCCACCAGGCCCCCACCCATGTCTACCACCACCCCCACCCCCCAGCCACCAGGGGCAGCCTCCACCAGGCCCCCACCCATGTCTACCACCACCCCCACCCCCCAGCCGTGCGATTTGCCTGGGTACGTGTACTTCGGGGTGCGCGGGAAGTTCCACACGCGATTGGCCTGGGTACGTGTACTACGGGGTGCGCTGGAGGTTCCACACGCGATTGGCCTGGGTACGTTTACTTCGGGGTGCGTGGGAAGTTCCACATGCAATTTGCCTGGGTACGTGTACTACGGGGTGTGCGGGAGGTTCCACACGCGATTGGCCTGGGTACGTGTACTTCGGGATGCGTGGGAAGTTCCACACGCGATTGGCCTGGGTACGTGTACTACAGGGTGCGCGGGAGGTTCCACACGCGATTGGCCTGGGTACGTGTACTTCGGGGTGCGCGGGAAGTTCCACACACGATTGGCCTGGGTAAGGTGTACTTCGGGGTGCGCGGGAAGTTCCACACGCGATTGGCCTGGGTACGTGTACTTCGGGGTGCGCGGGAAGTTCCACATGCGATTGGCCTGGGTACGTGTACTTCGGGGTGCGCGTGAACTTCCACACGCGACTGGGCCTGTGAGAGTGGGGTACATGTATTCCAGGGGTGGGCGGGAATATTTACCCGCGACTGGGCCTGGGAGAGCGTGCTACGTGTATTCCTGGTGTGGGCGGGAAGATTCACACGTTCGCCTACGACATGCCGAAAAATAAATGGTCCAATCCTGAAACACGTATGCCAGCATGAAGCAGGCGTACGTCGACCCGCGCAGCATAAAAGTGCGCGCAAACAACAAACAAGCTCATACGCCAGGATGAATATACCGTTCCTAGCAGCAGTGGCCGTGGGTTACCAAAGGAGGAGGAGGAGGATAGTGAGGGCCTGAATTTTCACTCCCAGAACCAGCCTTTTTGGGATGCCTGATGACCAGGTATATGGGAGGTACAGGTTTCTACCACACATAATACTGGACCTGGTCAGTGAGTGGGAGGATGACCTCACATCACCCACCCTGTGCTCCCAAGCACTCAGCCCCCTGGAGAAGGTCCTCAAAGTACTGCACTTCTTGGCCACAGGATCATTTCAGCGGACAAGTGCCATAGTGGGTGGGGTGTCACAGGCCATGCAGTCACGCTGCCTACACCAGGTCTTGAACATCATCACTGCACACCCATCAGTCCGTAGGCACATATACCTGCCCAGGACACCTGCAGAAAGGCAGGCTGCCACCCTCGATTTCTATGGTGTGGCACAATTCCCAAAAGTGCTAGGTGCCATTGACTGCACCCATGTGGCACTACGTCCCCCCAGGGCATCTGAGCACATCTATAGGAACCGCAAGCACTGGCATTCCATCAAAGTGCAGGTAGTATGTAATGCTAAGGGAATCATCACCTCAGTATATGCCAACTATCCAGGGTCCACCCACGACAGCTTCATTTACCGAATGTCTACCCTAAGCCGGGACCTAGAAGCTGGGCGGCATGGCGATACATGGCTGCTTGGTGAGTATGAATGCCACTGCACATGCATGCATGTCAGATGCAGAGTTATGTCACTACCCCACTAATGATACCCATCACCTCCTCACCAGGGCACAGTGCCTACCCTCTGAGCACCCACATGATGACGCCAATTCGGAACCCCATCACGCCTCCAGAGGTAAGATACAACACAGCCCATATTGCAACCCGGAGCATAGTGGAGTGCACATTCGGAGTGCTCAAGTCAAGCTTTCGCTCCCTTGACCGTTCTGGCGGGCAGCTGTTATATGCGCCCCCAATATTGTGCAGGATCATAGTGGCAGCATGTGTCCTGCACAATGTTGCAACACGCCGGGGCCTGGCTGTGGACATGGTGGTGCCCCCACATCCCCAACCACATGCACGCCCGCTGCGCATGGGAGGGGAGAGGGCACGGGGTGAGGCAGCCTGTACGCAGCTGGTGGCTAATTACTTCACTTAGAAATCACACCCCAGTGGAGTGCACACAGCCCTGGCACATACCATCTGATAAGCAATGATGACTCGACCTGACAATTAAGACGAACAAAGGGACAGTCAACTTTCAGAACCATAGCAGCCTGAGATTGTTCATGTGGAAGTGTCACAATGTGTGCATCCCTACCTACACAAACACCACCAATGCAGTGTCATCAAAAGACACTTCCATGCTGCAGAAATGAATGCCCACTCGCAAAATACTACATGAAAACAGTGCCATGTCACCCAACCCCTCCCCGGCACGGCCACACAACACACCATGGCATGTCATGCAATGTGAGAGGAAAGAAATTAATCCCCACAACATGCCCCAAGTGTCACCAGCTACAGTGTCCCTAATGGAAACATATTGTAAGGGGTAACCATCTGCACAGGCTGCGCTTGTTACCTGTAGTATGCTCACTAGGTGTGATAAGTTTGAACAGAGTGGATGAGGAGTGTTCACAAAAAAAGACACAACTGATTTATGGTGCAATTGATTAGTGAATCAAAGAGCCCAGCTTTTAATTCCTCAAGTCAATACTAGGACATTTTGATTTAAAGTGCCCCAAAAACAAATGATACATTCTTGGTACACATGGGTACACATTTCATGTAAGAAGCTTAATACTAAAAACAGATCAGTGCCGGGCAGTGTCTTGCCGGGCAGTGTCCAAAACAAAGTACATGCATATAATGCCAAAAGTAGAGAAAATGCCAAACAAATGTCAAAAAATGCAGAAAATGCCTCAGATGTCAAGAAATACAGAAAGTGCCGTCAGGAAATGCGAAAAAATGCCAACACGTGTTTCAACCAATGAGGTCGTCATCAGGGCATATAGATACATATAGTACATTGGGCTATAGTGCTGATGCTAAATCCTGAACTGTGTTCATTTTAGAAACCTGCCAGGGGGGGGGGAGGGTGTCAAAGCAAGGAGCAATTGGAAATGGGAGAGAAAAGAAGAAAAAAGAAGAAAGACATACTGTTTAAATTACTGCGTGCATAGCATGACTCTGAAGGTAAATATGTAGGCTATGAAAAATAAAGCATACCTTATTGTAATTGTTCTCTGTCAAACTATAGAAAAAATGGAGCAACGGACGGTTCCAAAAGCATGTTACTGGTCAGTTCAGTGTACTGTGAAATATAAAGCATATAGAGCGTATTTAGTCTATTCAGAAAAGCTTGCTTAGGTAGATAATATAATCACCGATTGTTAGTATCATGTGCAATAAATGAAAGGCAAAGAGTTATTACCTTTACTTCTAGACAGGTCGTGGTATATTGCTCGGCAGAAAAGCCGTTGGTGTGGCAATAATGCAGTAAACAGGTTCGTGTTGGGTGTGCTGATTCCGGATATCTGGCCGTAATCTGTGAAATGAATATAACACCGTGTTTATGTGAGATGGGTTTAAATGCGAGCCGTGTAAGTTGCTAAATGCGATAATAAATGCTTACCGGCTTGTGAATTAGACGTGCTCAGTGGCAGGCAGTTTCTCCAGTGCTGAAGGCAATCTCAGTTACGAGGGGTTACTATAGTAACCTCTGCAGGGTCAGTCAGGTGACATAGTCACCTGACCTGGTTGCTAAGACTCATGAACCAAGCCGGAAGGCAGAAAAAAGCTGGTCATTCCGTGAAGTGCTAATTCAAAGTTGTGAATGGTGCATCTGGTGGGACAATAAAGCTAACATGTGTGCCTGCTAGTGAAAACCCGTGATTGTTTAATATGCAAGTATTAAACAAAATATGACATGTTAGAGAACTGATACATATTCCAAACCGGCTTCAAATTGGTTTTTAACAAAAAGGTGCGTGTTGCACAGACTGTTGCACCTGATAAGCAATAAGTACTAAAAGAGTGCAAAGATATTGAAAGCCAATGTTGGCTTAAACGCAAAGAGAGTTGTTGCCACATTTATGATATAAAGGAAAATTATTGCCAACAGGCACCGAGCGCTGGGGTTTGTTTTGAGGGTGTTGGATATTCAGTTATCCGCTGAGAAGAGAATATATTTTTAGTGAACTGGAAGTATTGGTATGAAAAGTGAAGATTAGCTGTTGCGGGTAAAAATACAACAGATAAATCTATTATAGTATGTAACTTGGGCTGGGGAACCAATAAATGGGTTATGTGTAGGGTGCCATCACACTTGTGTCTTGTAGTATTAATTGAATTAGGCAAGGTACTTTTAGTAGTGTTGATATAAGAAATATGTATAAAAAATGTGTATAAGGACATGTCATGGGTGACAAAGTCAAAAATATATGATCAAGTGTGTTCTTGTTAGGCAGTGCGTTTGGATTCTCAAGAGTTACCCAGTCGGAGCACAGAAGTGGTAAACCTCTAAGTCTGAAAGTGTTCAACATTTATAGAAATTTGCATGGATTGCAAGTCATACCAGTAATCTGAAAGAAGCCACAAAGTTAGATTACTGTACCACCAGACCGACTCCTGATTTATAAAAACACATTAAGTTCGGAATCTTGGTTCAGACCAAGCGATAAACAGCGTAATTTGCAGATCATTCTTGCTTCCTGCTGCCGTAGGGTCAGTTCTCTGTTGCCACCTCTCTGATGTTGTTTGATGTGTTGTAATCCAATAAATTTGATGTCTTTAGTATTGTCCAGTTGATGATGTTTCTGCCAGTGGGAGGCCAGGGGAAGTCTCATGTCCTGACTACTAAGATGATTAAGGTGTTCCCGGATCCTGAAGCGTACTTCTCTAATCGTACTCCCAATATACACTTTCTTACAAACACATATAATAGCATAAACAACATATTTCGTTCTACAATTGATAAAGTCAGATATTTTGGTTTGGAGGCCATTGTGACAACTAAAAGTTTGGGTTGGTGCTAGGGCATGATAACAAAAATTGCAAGAGCCGCATTTATGGAAGCCTATTGGTTTGGACTTGGTAGAAAGCCAGAAATCCTGTCCAATAGGATCAGGTTTGAGGAAAGAGGGACTCAAGATATTTCGCAAAGTGGTAGCTTTGGTGAAAATGATATTCGGTCGACCCGTGATATATGGTGTCAAATCAGAGTCTAAATGCAAGATGTGCCAATGCTTTTGTAGTATATACTGAATGAATTTGTAATCACTAGAAAATTTAGTGATGAAGTTGACATGTGTCGGATATTGTTCTCGAGTTGATTTTGGCTTCTCGGTCAATAACTGCGATCTGGGTACTTGCATCGCTGCATTGGTTGTATTTCTGATTAGTGATATTGGATACCCTCTTTCCCGAAATCTGTGTCCTATAGACTTACATTCTGTTAGAAATGTTTCATCTTGGCTGCAGTTTCTCTTAGCTCTGAGTATTTCACCTTTAGGGATATTGCGAATAACACTATGTTTGTGGTTACTGCTGGCGTGTAAAATGGAGTTTACTGCTGTAGCTTTCCTAAACGTACAAGTTTCAATGGTATTAGAGACAATTTGGATTTTCAAATCTAGAAACGTGATTTCAAACGGGTCAATGTGGCCTGTGAACTTAATGTCAAAGGTATTATCATTGAGATAAAGCATGAATGCTTCAAAAACTTCTCTACTGCCATCCCAAATGGCCAGTACATCATCAATGTACCTTTTCCAACTGATAATATGATGTTTGTAGGGATTGTTCTGAAAGATATAACTTTCCTCAAAGTAGGCCATAAATAAATTGGCCAGAGAGGGCGCATACTTAGCCCCCATTGCAATCCCCCTACTTTGTGAGTAGTAATTACCATTGAAGAGAAACTGGTTGTGTGAGAGAGTAAATTCTAGGAAGTTTTTAATCATCTGAACATGTGTGTAATGAGAAGCAGAAAAAGTTCTAAAGGTAAAGTCAATCGTATCCAAGGCCAGTTTATGTTGGATAGAAGTATATAGAGATGCCACATCCAAAGTCACTAAATAATAAGAAGGTTTCCAAGTGATCCCTTGTAATATTTGCAACGTGTGCGTTGTGTCCTTAAGGTATGCTGGAATCTCAGGTACCAAATGTTTGATACTGCTGTCTATATAGTCTGCAAGTGGTTCCGTGACACCTCCTGGACCACTCATAATTGGTCTAACCTGTGGGAGAGTCAGAAAGGGTTTGTGAACCTTCGGTAAAAAATAGATCGTTGGCATAAGTGGTTTAGCAGTCAACAGAAACATTTTTTCCTCATCTGATAGTAGACCTTGGTTGTACCAAAATTGAAGTAGGGTTTGTAATTCTTTTAGAGTTTGAGTGGTAGGGTTGGACGTAAGTGTCTTATAGCATCCTGGTGTTCCAAGGTGTTCCATTGCCATTTTGATATAATCTGATTTATTAAGGATGACAATATTGCCACCTTTATCTGCTTCCTTAATAATGATGGTACTGTCTTCACAGATATCTTGTAGTGCTTTTCGTTCCAATTTAGTTAAATTCTGTTTTTTACTGCTACAGTTTTGTTGGAGACCATCAATGTGTTTATGAATTTCTTTAGTAATTGTTTTATAAAATGTATCAATAACGTTGTCTCCCGTGATAGGTGGCAAAAATTTGGATCTGTTTTTGTGTTCCGTGATGTCCATATTTCGTTGATTTAGGTTGATAGGTGTAGACTCTATCATTCAGGTAGTCTTTTTCATCTCTATAGAATTTTCTAAATTTGCGCAACTTGATCTCGTCCTGGTATTCGACCAGGATCTCATTCATTTTAGCGAAGTTTTTTTCTTTCGAACTCGCCGGGTTATTCATTTCTTTGATTTCAGTTTTGAGTTTTTCTATCTCTTTGACTACTCGAACATGTTCACGTTCGGCGTGTTTAACTAAAATTTTCATCTGCTCCATAACCTTATGGGGCAAGACTCTAAAAGTTTGTGTGAAATTCAGGCAGAACTTGGCATCCATCAACGAAATATGGACATCACGGAACACAAAAACAGATCCAAATTTTTGCCACCTATCACGGGAGACAACGTTATTGATACATTTTATAAAACAATTACTAAAGAAATTCATAAACACATTGATGGTCTCCAACAAAACTGTAGCAGTAAAAAACAGAATTTAACTAAATTGGAACGAAAAGCACTACAAGATATCTGTGAAGACAGTACCATCATTATTAAGGAAGCAGATAAAGGTGGCAATATTGTCATCCTTAATAAATCAGATTATATCAAAATGGCAATGGAACACCTTGGAACACCAGGATGCTATAAGACACTTACGTCCAACCCTACCACTCAAACTCTAAAAGAATTACAAACCCTACTTCAATTTTGGTACAACCAAGGTCTACTATCAGATGAGGAAAAAATGTTTCTGTTGACTGCTAAACCACTTATGCCAACGATCTATTTTTTACCGAAGGTTCACAAACCCTTTCTGACTCTCCCACAGGTTAGACCAATTATGAGTGGTCCAGGAGGTGTCACGGAACCACTTGCAGACTATATAGACAGCAGTATCAAACATTTGGTACCTGAGATTCCAGCATACCTTAAGGACACAACGCACACGTTGCAAATATTACAAGGGATCACTTGGAAACCTTCTTATTATTTAGTGACTTTGGATGTGGCATCTCTATATACTTCTATCCAACATAAACTGGCCTTGGATACGATTGACTTTACCTTTAGAACTTTTTCTGCTTCTCATTACACACATTTTCAGATGATTAAAAACTTCCTAGAATTTACTCTCTCACACAACCAGTTTCTCTTCAATGGTAATTACTACTCACAAAGTAGGGGGATTGCAATGGGGGCTAAGTATGCGCCCTCTCTGGCCAATTTATTTATGGCCTACTTTGAGGAAAGTTATATCTTTCAGAACAATCCCTACAAACATCATATTATCAGTTGGAAAAGGTACATTGATGATGTACTGGCCATTTGGGATGGCAGTAGAGAAGTTTTTGAAGCATTCATGCTTTATCTCAATGATAATACCTTTGACATTAAGTTCACAGGCCACATTGACCCGTTTGAAATCACGTTTCTAGATTTGAAAATCCAAATTGTCTCTAATACCATTGAAACTTGTACGTTTAGGAAAGCTACAGCAGTAAACTCCATTTTACACGCCAGCAGTAACCACAAACATAGTGTTATTCGCAATATCCCTAAAGGTGAAATACTCAGAGCTAAGAGAAACTGCAGCCAAGATGAAACATTTCTAACAGAATGTAAGTCTATAGGACACAGATTTCGGGAAAGAGGGTATCCAATATCACTAATCAGAAATACAACCAATGCAGCGATGCAAGTACCCAGATCGCAGTTATTGACCGAGAAGCCAAAATCAACTCGAGAACAATATCCGACACATGTCAACTTCATCACTAAATTTTCTAGTGATTACAAATTCATTCAGTATATACTACAAAAGCATTGGCACATCTTGCATTTAGACTCTGATTTGACACCATATATCACGGGTCGACCGAATATCATTTTCACCAAAGCTACCACTTTGCGAAATATCTTGAGTCCCTCTTTCCTCAAACCTGATCCTATTGGACAGGATTTCTGGCTTTCTACCAAGTCCAAACCAATAGGCTTCCATAAATGCGGCTCTTGCAATTTTTGTTATCATGCCATAGCACCAACCCAAACTTTTAGTTGTCACAATGGCCTCCAAACCAAAATATCTGACTTTATCAATTGTAGAACGAAATATGTTGTTTATGCTATTATATGTGTTTGTAAGAAAGTGTATATTGGGAGTACGATTAGAGAAGTACGCTTCAGGATCCGGGAACACCTTAATCATCTTAGTAGTCAGGACATGAGACTTCCCCTGGCCTCCCACTGGCAGAAACATCATCAACTGGACAATACTAAAGACATCAAATTTATTGGATTACAACACATCAAACAACATCAGAGTGGTGGCAACAGAGAACTGACCCTACGGCAGCAGGAAGCAAGAATGATCTGCAAATTACGCTGTTTATCGCTTGGTCTGAACCAAGATTCCGAACTTAATGTGTTTTTATAAATCAGGAGTCGGTCTGGTGGTACAGTAATCTAACTTTGTGGCTTCTTTTAGATTACTGGTATGACTTGCAATCCATGCAAATTTCTATAAATGTTGAACACTTTCAGACTTAGAGGTTTACCACTTCTGTGCTCCGACTGGGTAACTCTTGAGAATCCAAACGCACTGCCTAACAAGAACACACTTGATCATATATTTTTGACTTTGTCACCCATGACATGTCCTTATACACATTTTTTATACATATTTCTTATATCAACACTACTAAAAGTACCTTGCCTAATTCAATTAATACTACAAGACACAAGTGTGATGGCACCCTACACATAACCCATTTATTGGTTCCCCAGCCCAAGTTACATACTATAATAGATTTATCTGTTGTATTTTTACCCGCAACAGCTAATCTTCACTTTTCATACCAATACTTCCAGTTCACTAAAAATATATTCTCTTCTCAGCGGATAACTGAATATCCAACACCCTCAAAACAAACCCCAGCGCTCGGTGCCTGTTGGCAATAATTTTCCTTTATATCATAAATGTGGCAACAACTCTCTTTGCGTTTAAGCCAACATTGGCTTTCAATATCTTTGCACTCTTTTAGTACTTATTGCTTATCAGGTGCAACAGTCTGTGCAACACGCACCTTTTTGTTAAAAACCAATTTGAAGCCGGTTTGGAATATGTATCAGTTCTCTAACATGTCATATTTTGTTTAATACTTGCATATTAAACAATCACGGGTTTTCACTAGCAGGCACACATGTTAGCTTTATTGTCCCACCAGATGCACCATTCACAACTTTGAATTAGCACTTCACGGAATGACCAGCTTTTTTCTGCCTTCCGGCTTGGTTCATGAGTCTTAGCAACCAGGTCAGGTGACTATGTCACCTGACTGACCCTGCAGAGGTTACTATAGTAACCCCTCGTAACTGAGATTGCCTTCAGCACTGGAGAAACTGCCTGCCACTGAGCATGTCTAATTCACAAGCCGGTAAGCATTTATTATCGCATTTAGCAACTTACACGGCTCGCATTTAAACCCATCTCACATAAACACGGTGTTATATTCATTTCACAGATTACGGCCAGATATCCGGAATCAGCACACCCAACACGAACCTGTTTACTGCATTATTGCCACACCAACGGCTTTTCTGCCGAGCAATATACCACGACCTGTCTAGAAGTAAAGGTAATAACTCTTTGCCTTTCATTTATTGCACATGATACTAACAATCGGTGATTATATTATCTACCTAAGCAAGCTTTTCTGAATAGACTAAATACGCTCTATATGCTTTATATTTCACAGTACACTGAACTGACCAGTAACATGCTTTTGGAACCGTCCGTTGCTCCATTTTTTCTATAGTTTGACAGAGAACAATTACAATAAGGTATGCTTTATTTTTCATAGCCTACATATTTACCTTCAGAGTCATGCTATGCACGCAGTAATTTAAACAGTATGTCTTTCTTTTTTTTTCTTCTTTTCTCTCCCATTTCCAATTGCTCCTTGCTTTGACACCCTTCCCCCCCCCCCTGGCAGGTTTCTAAAATGAACACAGTTCAGGATTTAGCATCAGCACTATAGCCCAATGTACTATATGTATCTATATGCCCTGATGACGACCTCATTGGTTGAAACACGTGTTGGCATTTTTTCGCATTTCCTGACGGCACTTTCTGTATTTCTTGACATCTGAGGCATTTTCTGCATTTTTTGACATTTGTTTGGCATTTTCTCTACTTTTGGCATTATATGCATGTACTTTGTTTTGGACACTGCCCGGCAGGACACTGCCCGGCACTGATCTGTTTTTAGTATTAAGCTTCTTACATGAAATGTGTACCCATGTGTACCAAGAATGTATCATTTGTTTTTGGGGCACTTTAAATCAAAATGTCCTAGTATTGACTTGAGGAATTAAAAGCTGGGCTCTTTGATTCACTAATCAATTGCACCATAAATCAGTTGTGTCTTTTTTTGTGAACACTCCTCATCCACTCTGTTCAAACTTATCACACCTAGTGAGCATACTACAGGTAACAAGCGCAGCCTGTGCAGATGGTTACCCCTTACAATTTGTTTTAGTCCAGGTGATAGTGGGAGATCACCTCACCATCCACACGACAGCAGCTCTACCAATATCTGATCTGATCATCCATTTAGACTTCCAGGTGTGCGCACTCCTGAATAGGGCCCTACCCCCACAATCCCTTTGCCTAATGGAAACATGTCCACACATGAAATGCTCACAGTAATGCAGGACCTACAACCCACATTACCAAATACTTACCAAGAATACCAATCACCTACACAACCTCCAACCTACCTTAAACATGACATTACAGACTTAAAAATTTGCTAGCCTCACTACCTGATGATGACAGCCCTCCGAACACTTCCAAGTATACAGTGTTAGCGCCACGCAAGAGTGTAGGTGCACTGCTTACAACATGGACTCCAGTTCCAAGGTGGACCGCATTGTGAAGACATGAGGAATGGACCTGCAAATTAGGAGGATGAGATGGATGCAGAGGCACATATCAATACACAATGCAGTGTACAATACAACAACAATATGCACTATGAATGTATACACAGTATTGACTACAGACTGCCCACACAGCTCATGGGAGTCCAATGTCACCATGTACGTCAATGTCACTTGGGCACACCCTTTGCAAGCCCATGGAAACGGAAAGCAGGAGGGGTGTGTGTGACAAAAACCAAAGCATCTGAACCAAATCCATGACAAGCCTGCATGTGCCCAGCCACAATGCAGCGTATGCCCACGGGAGCCACACAAGGCAACACACTGTCCCAAAAAAAAAAAAAAAATCAAAAATGGCCATTAATGGGCCCGGGGGTGGGGGAGGCCACCCAGGAGGTCCGAGGACAGGGTGCACACCAAAACCCACCTGTGTGGATCTTGCGAAAAAAAACACCTCCATGGGCTCATGGCCAACACGGCTACCCTATTGTGGGAGTATCACTGCTGTCGCTCTCCTCACCCTCTGCAGCTGCATCAGGAGGTGGTGGCACTATGGGAGGCAGCCCATGAAAAGCCCTAGTCTGTTCCTCCATGGCTGCAAGCATGCGGGTGTGGTAGGTTTCGTTCTGGAGGATAAGTGTGCGGAGGTCCCCATGCAACAACTCACGGGATGCCCGGACCTCCGCCCTAGTTGCCTGCATCTCCGCTGAGAGCGTACGGGTGAGACGCTCCAGCTGCTGTTCTGTCCTTCTGTTTGTTGAAGCCTCAAGCTCAACAAGAGTCGTCCTGAGGTGAAGGAGTTCCACCCTCAGGGCTTCCCTGTGGCCCTGGGACTCTATGGAGATGGCTTCCTGCAGAGTCGCCAGTGCCGCCCGCCTGTCCCTGTTGGATGCCAACATGTCCTCCCTGTGTGACTGGCAGATGGAGTCGGTTGCCTGCTGCAGTCGCTCCATCAGCCTTTCGGGGGGACAATGGAAGTGGCCACCCTATCCATGGCCTGAGCCATCATCTCTGATGATGCTGCCTGTTGGGTTGCCATACCGTATATGGATTTTTATTCGCCTCAGGACGCAGTGGTTGAATTGCCCGTGCAGAGCACCTCGGCAACCGGATAGCTACTACCCCTGTACCGCGACCAAAAGGTGGTGCCTTGTGACGGAGCACTCCGCGGCTGGTCTCTTCCCTGGTGGTGCACCGGACTTCACTTTTCTTCGACGACGAGATCATCTCTACTCTTGGCAAAGACCCGACGTGCATCCACTACCAGGAACAACTGCCCCCGCCGGAGCTGCCCTCCACAACAAGGTACCGTGTCCGCCTGGCTTCCCTTTCGATCGGTTCGAGTGAGGTGTCTTAATCCTCTCCGTTCCGTTGGGTCGCCTCCAAGATTTTCTCATTTATTGTTCTGAACTGGTTCAATCTGCCGATAACAATTTGCTACAGAGACTTGAATGCATCTCCACTAGAGACTTTTTGGGACATCGCGCCTTGCCTCTCTCCGAGTGGGCCTGGCCTCTGAACTTTACGATCTGTTGTGATTCTTGCCTTCCTGCCTTGCATTTTATCCGCAAAGTATTGAACTGTGTTGATTTCATTACCTGCCTATCTTTTTCTCTCCCGTCCTAACTAATATTAGAGTGCCATCTAGGTTGAGGTATACACCTCTGTCTGAAAATAAGTGGTACCGGTAGAACCTAGACTTGTCGAAATATTGCTAGGGGGATTGATCGTTTCTTCTTCGTAGAGTAATTGTGTTTGATTTGTTTGCCGTGAATCCGCCATAGTGTTTTTCATAGATGATTCGTTATAAATAAATACCTTAATATCTTTACACTAAGCCTCGTTGCGTGTTTGCTTGTCTTGCTGGGAAGAATTGCCCTATTTTGTATACTCCACATACTGCTCAACTCTTCTTGAGGGAAGTCTGACTGCTCAGCCACAGCTACCACGTGAATCTGTGTGGTACAGACTGCTACCAAGTGGGTTCACCGCCAAATACCTGTAGTCCTAAATCTTTTGTAGTGGTCCCAGAGGGAACTGCACAGGTTTCCGCCTAACACTCGGGGCCTTCCACATCGGAGGGGCAGGCATCGGCCGGAGGGCAGGAGGACCCAGGACGGGAAGTGTCTTCCGTGTGGCAGCGGTTGGGCCACGCCATAGATGCGGTGGTAGACATGAGTGGGGGCCTGGTGGAGGCTGCCCCTGCACTGCTGGGGGGTGGGGGTAATGGGAGACATGAGTGGGGGCCTGTTGGTGGCTGCCCCTGCACTGCTGGGGGATGGGGGTGGTGGGAGACATGAGTGGGGGCCTGGTGGAGGCTGCCCCTGCACTGCTGGGGGGTGGGGGTGATGGGAGACATGAGTGGGGGCCTGGTGGAGGCTGCCCCTGCACTGCTGGGGGGTGGGGGTAGTGGTAGACATGGGTGGGGGCCTGGTGGAGGCTGCCCCTGCACTGCTGTGGGGTGGGGGTGATGGGAGACATGAGTGGGGGCCTGGTGGAGGCTGCCCCTGCACTGCTGGGGGGTGGGGGTGGTGGTAGACATGAGTGGGGGCCTGGTGGAGGCTGCCCCTGCACTGCTGGGGGGTGGGGGTGATAGGGGACATGAGTGGGGGCCTGGTGGAGGCTGCCCCTGGTGGCTGGGGGGTGGGAGTGCAGGGAGACATGAGTTGGACATGAGTGGGGGCCTGGTGGAGGCTGCCCCTGCACTGCTGAGGGGTGGGGGTGATGGGAGACATGAGTGGGGGCCTGGTGGTGGCTGCCCCTGCACTGCTGGGGGGTGGGGGTGGTGGGAGACATGAGTGGGGGCCTGGTGGAGGCTGCCCCTGCACTGCTGGGGGGTGGGGGTGATGGGAGACATGAGTGGGGGCCTGGTGGAGGCTGCCCCTGGTGGCTGGGGGGTGGGGGTGGTGGTAGACATGGGTGGGGGCCTGGTGGAGGCTACCCCTGGTGGCTGGGGGGTGGGGGTGATGGGAGACATGAGTGGGGGCCTGGTGGAGGCTGCCCCTGGTGGCTGGGGGGTGGGGGTGATGGGAGACATGGGTGGGGGCCTGGTGGAGGCTGCCCCTGGTGGCTGGGGGTGCAGGGGGACATGCGTTGGTGGGCAGTAGTGCAAGGTGACATGTGGGTTGGCTGGGGTACATGGCCATGGTGGATGGGGTGCCTGCAGGACATGTGCAGGGTAGGCCCCTGTGGTGAGGGCCACCTGCAGGGGCCGTGGAGGGTGTAGAGGGGACACCTGGGAGGACCCACACGTGCAATTCACATGTGGTGCTCCCCGTGCACCCCTGTAATACACGTACCCTGATGGAATCGCGTGTGATACTTCCCGTGCACCCCTGGAATACACGTACCCTGCTGTTTTTGCATGTGATCCTTCCCGCGCACCCCTGCAATACACGTACCCTGATGGAATCGCGTGTGATACTTCCCGCGCACCCCTAAGATACACGTACCCTGCTGCTTTTGCGTGTGATACTTCCCGCGCACCCCTGAAATACACGTATCCTGCTGTTTTTGCGTGTGATACTTCCCGCGCCCCCCTGGAATACACGTACCCTGATGGAATCGCGTGTGATACTTCCCGCGCACCCCTGAGATACACATACCCTGCTGCTTTTGCGTGTGATACTTCCCGTGCACCCCTGGAATACACGAACCCTGCTATTTTTGCGTGTGATACTTCCCGCGCACCCCTGGAATACACGTACCCTGATGGAATCGCGTGTGATACTTCCCGCGCACCCCTGAGATACACGTATCCTGCTGCTTTTGCGTGTGATACTTCCCACGCACCCCTGAAATACACGTACCCTGCTGCTTTTGCATGTGATACTTCCCGCGCACCCCTGAAATACACGTACCCTGCTGCTTTTGCGTGTGTTACTTCCCACGCACCCCTGATGCACACGTACACAGGACAATCGCGTGTGGAACTTCCCGCGAACCACTGAAATACACGTTCCCCGCTTGGCATTTGCTGTTTGCCAGCCCTGTGAACTGGTCCAGGGTTAGCGCAGCCCTTTGCAATTATTTGGGGATTTTGAAGGCTTTTCCTTGCGCGAGGGCGTTCTTGGGGGCGTAACTGGCGCTGCTGCAGGGTCGCTGCGCCACGCTGCGCCACGGCTGGTTTTGGATGCGAAAATCCATAAATACGCTGTGCGCGTAAATCGATTTTAGCGCACACGGCTGGCACAGACATTCGCACGGGCACGCTGTGCGCCAGCCGCGTGCGCCACTTTTGTGTGAATTTCTATGAATTACCCTGTACATTTGATATTGTGAACATTTTTCAGAGAGATGGAGTGCATTTAACTGATGTGGGCAACCAGATTTTTTCTGGAAAACGTTCAAAATGCATTGAACAGCTTTTGTGGACACATAATTATATTGTGTAGTATTTGTGTTAGTTCAGTATATAAAACAAAATAGTCAAACAAATATATAAAAGTCAAAAAGACAAAAAAGGGTCTTTTAAGAGCCACCATTTTTTTTAAAAAAACAAATAAAAAATGTTTAATGTCCCTAACCCACTGCTGGAATTTTGTAGATGTCTGCAGACTACCACGCTCTCCAATGACTGTGCAGGCTGCAAAGGGGCCTGTAACTTTTTTTTTCTCACTTCTATATTTTATCTGGGAAAGGCCGCTCCTAAAGGAAAACTTTTTTTGTGTTTTTTGGTTTGTATTTTTTTAGCTTGTTTGTATTTTTTTCCAGGAGAGGCAGGGTAAGGTAAGGGAAGGAACCAACCACAGAGAAAATGGAGCAGGTGGACAGAGGAAGATATTGGGCAGGTCTTAAATTGAAGGTGGGGTTCAGAGTTGCTCGTGTTCTGTGACCGCAGCCTTGAATGTACTCCGAAACTGCTTCCCCCTACCGATCGGTGCTTCACAGTACAAACATAACAATGTGACCCTCAAAAGGTAAGGGTCAACAGTGTTTTGTATGGCCAGTGATGCCACTCCTGGGATACTCTGCCTCAAAGGAGTATCCTTTGTGGTAACAGACGCCAAGAAAATAGGTCTTGAAAAGTTGTAAAAACTTGCCAGATGAATCACAAATGGGTCTGGGAGCTGAGCAAGTGTAATGTTTCAGCTTCAAATACCCTAAACGAGCTGAAAATGCATTTTTCAAATTGTCCATGGTCACCGCAGACAATGTTTGTGGACAAGCTGTCATGATGAATGGGTGCGGTGACATGATGACATCTGGGGATATCCCTGGCCGCCACAACGGCCATCTGGGAACACCCATCGGGAAGAAATCACAGTGTGCATTTGCTGGTTGTCCGTAGAACAGGCATGGTCTCAGCTGACTAATTAAAAGTGTGTCATGTGAAACCGGACATCGCAACTGTGCAGGGAGACCTCCAGTTTGAGTGCGGACAGCCCGGACAGTCATAGTGTCTGCAAACTCATAATTGGGATTAAAAAAAAAAGAGATATCACACAACAATATGCAATACATTTATAGTATAACAAGATGTATTTATTCATGAGAGGTATGGGGTATCGGGATGGGAAATATACAGGGGAGAATTAGGAATTTCTGAACAATAACTATCAGATTAGGAAGAGAGTGAAGTTTCATCAAAGTATCTTTGATGTAAATGTTCAGCATTTGATGGGGATGATTGCTTGGGATATTGGCACAGGTGCAAGAAAGACAGTGATAGGGAATATTTTTGTAATGACTTGATTATTCACATATTGTAACAGTTATTTAAAATCATTACTGAGTTCATCCAATGTTGTACACACGTTCATGATTTGATTATGCACAGTTGGGATAGGGCTTCTTGTTGTGATTATTAGGATTGTTTATAATTAATCTGGAGCGTGCTTTCTTCATGAAAGCTATGCACTGTAAGAAAAACATATATATATATATATTAGTGAGGTCTGTACAAATTACAATATTTGGTTATATTAAAAGATGTATTGTAAACCATTAGAGATGTTATTGTCACCAATTTCTTCTTTTGGGAAGTTCTCCTCTAACCACTCACGTGTGTTTGCGATTTCTGGCAAAAAGAAAAACTAGTGCTGTTTCTTTATAATACATGTTTATATAATAAATGGTAATAATATAGAAATAAATACAGTGTACTTACTGTTTGGTGAGATATTGATTTAGAATAAGTGCATGGTGTATATCAGTCTCTGTGAACAGTTGTATTGAAGTGATAATATGAGGTGTACTCGTATGGTTTATGCATTCCATTATATTGTGTGTTATAAATAAATAAAATATTTGTACATTTTCAAGTAATCATTTGTACAAAAAAGTATATTTGGGTGCAGTAAATATAAGTAACATTGCTTTAAGTATATGTGTTTGTTGGTTGAGGGACTGAACTTTTTCTGTTCTCCCCTGGGCTTCTAGGATTTGTGAATGCTACTTTCTGTCCGCTGACATTTATACTGTCTGCTAGACTGGGTGTGAGTATAATGTAAGAATCTTGTAGCAGATTATGGGTGTGCTAGTAAAAACCTATGAAATTCAGTGAAACTGTTTTGTTAAAGGGATGTTATGGCTAATTTGCACTAAAAAAAACCTAGCAAATTCAGTGAAAAAACTTTGTTAAAGGGACATTATGGTTACAAGTAAAACCGAAAAGCCATTGAAATTGCACTGCACCATGCACTGCTAAAACTAACACTGAGGACATAAAATATCACATATCAAATTTATTCTGATGAAAAGTCGGTAGATGGGGTTGTGTGTACAGTGTTGGTAACAACATATTACACATGATTGTGGGACCTCTTATGAACCTTTTATTGAATATAACGTTATATTGGAGGGGTCTTGTTAATAAAATGACCTAATAATAGAAACACATAGGAAATGGGACAGCATGCACCACAAAAGCACAATATTTATACTCTGGTCATATTGGTCAGTAAAATAAGTATTGCAAGGGTATCAGAATTTTGTCTACTGTTAAACCTGAAATGAATGGCTTACAATAGAAGATGCACTACACACTTGTATAAGTACAAATAATACATATAAAGAGACATAATGCGTTTGAATTTGAGGCACATGCAGTGAAACTGCAGTAAGAAGGAGAGAAAGAGTATCACTTGAAAATTGGAATAATATTATAGTTTATTATCATGTATACAAATTAATTGTGCTTTTGAGTTGGCTTATTCCCCCATCTATGTGCACCATGAGCTGAGGGCAAATCATAAGGAAAGTACCTTAACAACATAGGACAAGGTAAATGTCTAGATTTAAAACATATTTAAAATTTTAAAATTATTTCTGCGAGTAAAGAAAATCGCCAGGCCTAGATTTGCCAGTGAACAAAATAAAGTGGACTACATCTATGATGTCACCAATGACATTTGTCATGTCATCTTTGATGTCCTGGGTGCTAGTTTTAGCAGTGCACAGTGGTGACGCGAGTTATGGTTGCTTAGTTTGCCATAACTGGTGAATTTCAGTGGTGTTTCGGCTTTACTTGTAACAATTGTGTCCCTTTAACAAAAAATGTTCACTGAATTTGAGAGGTTTTTAATAGTGCAACTTAACCATAACGTCCATTTAACAAAGTTTTTTCACAGAATGTATATATACACACACCATAATATACATGTGTTACATTGGTTTGCATTTTATTCTACTGTCATCATTCTTTTTATGTGCTCACATTCTCAGACCTCAAACGATTTGTTATGAAGACATATAGGATCACGTCAAGTGCTTTTTGGTGGGTCCTCTCAGGTATACAAATGAGTGTTGTTAAAGGATTTTTTCTGTTTCTATTGCAAAACAAGGTCCAGAACTGTGAGTAATGCGAAGAAGCCCATGTATGACTAGGCCTTACTTGCTCGGTACTTAACATGTCCCAACAGAACGAGCAACTCAATTCGCTATTACTTGAAACAGGCTGTCGATTTAGAGCCAAGCAAGGTGCAGTTCTCACGTGCCCAGCCAACCTGCCTCTTTTTTGATGCATGTAAAGTGGATGTCCCTGAAATGCTTGCGACCCAATTCATCCTCAAGTTGCCAGTGCAGTAATTCTGTGTGATGTTCATTTGAAGAGCAATCCTAATGACTATGGCCTTGTGGATTGTGTCTCATCGCCCTGGTTCACTCTCCCCATTGCTCACATATTAGGCCAGAGAAGCTGATGTTCCCAATCCACTGAATATCGCAGTGTCAGAGAGGAGAAATACTTCCCTCTTTATTGTCAAAAAAGGCCTGGGCTTAAGAGATTTATCTCCAGCATTAAAACCTCTCTTTGTTTTAATTAGTACTGCCGGATGATTCATGACATTGCACGACAATAATGAGAGCCTTGGGTATTTTCTTCTGTCATTCTTCTGGAGAATTGGTGTCACTGAAGAAATGCATTAAACACGATCTAATGCCTAGCCAAAATATTAGATTGAAAAGTAATGTTACTTCCTCTCTCATACCTGTGCTGCGCCATGGCTTCCCAGAGCGTTTCGGCTCCAACGGGAATCCTAATGGTAGCGCTTTTGTGCGTAGGGAGAGAGAATGCATTTCCATTCGCTCAAGGTCATTATGATGAATAGTATTTGATGGTGTAATTATTCAGGTAATTTTATTCCAATCAAGCTTCCATTTTTTTGGAAAGAGGAACTCGCCTTTGATGGGCCCTGTCTGTGTTTTTCATGACTTTTAGTTCTGCTAATCTTGCGAAACACTGGGCAGCGAGGGCGACGAGGTCAGTCCCATCAATTTAGAGGAGTTTTCAGTATAATTGGATTCGGCATTTTTTCCATGAGGGTGCCAGTGCTAACTGCTGCCATTTTACGTTTCATGTCTCTTGCTCTTAGCGGTTGATTGTATCCACTATGTGTGTGCTTTTTCCTTTACATCACATTGTTATTATGGTCTTGGGCACATACATTGCAGCAGTGCCGTACAATTCCAAACTGGTGCGAGCATTTTGGAAGTAGAACAATTTCATGTTTCCCTGACTAGTAAGTTATGGCATGTTGTTAGTCTTTTGCACTGTGCGTGTTAGGCGGAAACCTGTGCAGTTCCCTCTGGGACCACTGCAAAAGATTTAGGACTACAGGCGTTGGCGGTGAACCCACTTGGTAGCAGTCTGCACCACACAGATTCACGTGGTAGCTGTGGCTGAGCAGTCAGACTTCTCTCAAGAAAAGTTGAGCAGTATGTGGAGTATACAAAATAGGACAATTCTTCACAGCAAGACAAGCAAACACGCAACGAGGCTTAGTGTAAAGATATTAAGGCATTTATTTATAACAGAACATCTATGGAAAACACTAAGGCAAATCACGGCAAACAAATCAAACACAATTACTCTACGAAGTAGACGATCAATCCCCCTAGCAATATCGACAACTCTAGGTTCTACCGGTACCACTTATTTTCAGACAGAGGTGTATACCTCAACCCTGATGACACTCGAATATTAATTAGGACGGGAGAGAAAAAGATAGGCAGGTCATGAAGTCAACACAGTTCAATCCTAGCGGATAAAATGCAAGGCAGGAAGGCAAGAATCACAATAGATCGTAAAGTTCAGAGGCCAGGCCCACTCGGAGAGAGGCAAGGCGCGATGTCCCAAAAAGTCTCTAGTAGAGATGCGTTCAAGTCTGTGTAGCAAATTGTTATCGGCTGGTTGAACCCGTTCAGAACAATGAATGAGAAAAGCTTGGAGGCGACCCAACGGAACGGAGAGGATTAAGACACCTCGCTCGAACCGATCGAAAGGGAAGCCAGGCGGACACGGTACCTTGTTGTGGAGGGCAGCTCCGGCGGGGGCAGTTGTTCCTGGTGGTGGATGCACGTCGGGTCTTTGCCAAGAGTAGAGATGATCTCGTCGTCGAAGAAAATGAAGTCCGGTGCACCACCAGGGAAGAGACCAGCCGCGGAGTGCTCCGTCACAAGGCACCACCTTTTGGTCGCGGTACAGGGTTAGTGGCTATCCGGTTGCCGGGGTGCTCTGCACGGGCAATTCAACCACTGCGTCCTGAGGCGAATAAAAAGCAAAGGGGACTGGTTGTTCCCACCAGCCAGGGGAAGAGACTCTCCAGCAGGGAGATCTCCTCTGTCATCGGGAAGTGGTGAGTCGGTTCCGCAGGGCTCCACCGGAGGTGTCGTCGTGGAGGTCGGCTCAGCGTTACCCTCGTCGGATTCTTAGGTACTGTGGCGACTTCTGAAGATCCAGTCCCAAAAGCCCTGCTTTTATGCAGAAACCCCCATTCATTCAGCCTAGCTGTCAATCAACACATGCTAAGTGGTGAGCGGGAACGCTCACTACTTGGGCCAATCACTCCAGAGTGCGACCTGAGTTGGCAAGGCAACTCGGTCCAGGATGCCTAAACCCCCTCCCACACCCCTGAGGTAACCCAGACAGAATGACACCACTTTGGAGGGTCTCTGTACAGAGGCCCGCCAAAAGTGGAACAAAGGGCTCAACCTTTGGTTTAGGAGTCACAGAGACGAACACAGACGCCATTTTACAAACCGAGTTCTGGCAGAAAATACCATCCGATAAACTTATTTAAGATAAGTAGATTGGTGGTATGTGAGAGATTAACGAGAAAAAGTATCAATCTCCAACAATGGGACGAATCCCATAGGGTTATGCTTGGGGTCGAACATAACAAGTTGTTTCCACTGCCACCAGCCAAAACTCGACGAGGGGGGACGGGACAGTGCCCCCTCGAGTAACAGGGCTATGAGTAATCGAATTACCCCTACTAGTACGTCCACAATAAGATGGTTTGTACTAGTCCTGTTAGTAAATTTAGGTCTAGTAAAGCCAATGGTGACTTTAAATGCCCGGGGAGACAGTAGTCAGTCCCCGGGTATGGAGTCTATGGTGGGGGTCCGCTAGGACGCCCCAGTGTTACGGCATGTAGGGTGCGGTGTAACACACATAGAAAAACATATGAGACCCTATGGAGTAAAAGACCCATTGCCATCTCAAAGGAATTACACACACATACATGTCCAAGAGTGGGAGAAAAGAGTCCCACTCTTGGCAGGATGGAAAAAAACAAACTCCAGAAATCCAGCAAAGCTGCTGGGGGACTCACTAGGTTAGGAAATTAAGCCTAAACAGAGAATTCTCCCTAACACTCGCCCCCCCCCCAGACTAAGGGACAGGAGGATTTAATCCACTCCTGGATGAATCTCATACCTCTAGTCGATGACATACATCCTAGAGAGACCATCAGCATTTTGGTGGTGACACCCTGACCTGTGCTCAATGGTGAAATGAAACCCTTGTTTCAGGATCCTTCAGCTTGCGGCTGATGAATCAAACGGGGTGCTCCCTACCTTTCCCATCCAGTTGACTGAGTACGGCACCTATCCCTACATTGGAAGCGTCTGTCTGCACAATGAAGTGTTGGCGGTAATCAGGAGCTCTGAGTACTGGGGCTTGGCAAAGAGCCTTTTTCAGGTTTTCAAAAGCCTGATTGCACTCCTCGTTCCATTTAACCTTTTTAGGGAATCTGGGCGAGGAGATGACATTCAGTGGAGAAGCTATGGTCCCATAGTTCTCTATGAAATTCCTGTAATACCCGGTGAGGCCTAGGAAGGCTCTCACCTGGGTTTGAGTAGTCGGTGTTGTCCAATTTTGCACAGCTTCAATCTTACTGAGCAAAGGCCTTATTTCTCCACCGCCTACCCCATGCCCAAGATAGACTACCTTACTCTGTCAAATTTGGCATTTACTCGCCTTTATGGTCAGATTGGCTCGTCCAAGAGCCTGCAAAGCATCTCTCAGGTGGGTTACATGTTCTTCCCAGGAATTGCTGAACACTGCAATGTCATCCAAGTATGCCATGCAGAAGTCCTCCATCCCATTCAGAACCTGGTTTACCATCCGTTGAAACGTTGCAGGTGCATTTTTCAATCCGAATGGCATTACCTTAAACTGGTATAAGCCAACGGGGGTAGAAAATGCAGTTTTCTCCTTGGCATGGTCTGTCAGGGCTATTTGCCAATAGCCTGACGTCAAGTCAAATGTGCTGAGGAACTTGGCGGCGCCAAGTTTATCCACCAACTCATCTGTTCTTGGCAAAGGGTGGGCATCAGTCTTGGTGACTGCATTAAGAGCTCTATAATCCACGCAGAATCTAAGCTCTTTAGATCCGGCCTTTGGTACTAACACAACTGGGCTAGACCATGGACTAGTAGAGGGCTCTATTACCCCGAGATCGAGCATCTTGCTGACCTCACCTTTGATGTGGGTTCGTACGTTCTCTGACATTCTGTATCCTCTGCTCTTGACAGGCAGACAGTCACCAGTGAGTATGTCGTGCTGGCCCCACGGGGTCAAGCCTGGTGAAAGCGAGAACAGAGAGGCAAACTGATTCAACATAGATTTGCACTCTTCTTGTTGCTCGGGTGTCAGATTGGAGGAGAGATTCACTCCTTCAATTTTTTCATCTAAAGGTAAACCTCTGAGGAGATCCGGAAGAGCTTCACTCTCTTCTTCTTCCTCGGATGATGCTAGAAGCAACGCTCCTACATCAGGTCGTGAGACATACGCTTTAAGTCGGTTGGTGTGGAAGACTGTCGGAGCCTCCTTGGGATTGCCCAAGTCCACCAGATAGCTAACCTCTCCGAGTTTACCCACTACTCGGAAGGGTCCCATCCACTTATCTTGCAAGGCCCTCTGCCTTGTTGGGATCATAACGAGAACGAGCTGGTCTTGAGCGAACTCAACCATGTTAGCCTTTTGATCGTGCCAATGCTTGATCAATGCTTGTCCAGCTTTCAAGTTATCGCTTGCTTCTGTCATCATGTGCGACATTCTCCTCCGGAGACCTATCACGTAGTCAGTCACTCTGACTGGCTTGGGGGAAGAAGCACTCTCCAACCCCTCCTTAATCAGGACCAATGGACCTCTGACGGGATGACCATAGAGTAGTTCGAAGGGAGAGTAACCTACTCCCTCCTGAGGGACTTCTCTATAAGCAAAGAGAAGGCATGGCAGTAGAAGGTCCCACTTACGCTTAAGGGGTTCCTCTAAAGCACCTATCATGCTCTTCATGGTTCGGTTGAACCGTTCCACCAACCCATTGGTTTGGGGGTGGTAAGCCGTTGAGAACTTGTAAGTAACTCTGCAGGTTTTCCACATGGCTTTCATGTAGTGGGACATACAGTTTGACCCTCTGTCAGAGATTACTTCCTTAGGAAACCCGACCCTAGTAAAAATACCAAGGAGGGCCTTAGCCACAGCCGGAGCTGTAACAGTTCTCATAGGAATTGCCTCCGGATACCTAGTAGCATGGTCTACTAAAACAAGTATAAACCTGTTGCCTGAGGAGGTTGGAGGATCAAGGGGACCAACGATGTCAATCCCTACTCTCTCAAATGGGACTCCCACAACTGGGAGAGGCACTAACGGTGCCACATTCTTGGAGCCAACCTTACCAGAGGTCTGGCAGGTGTGGCAGCTCCTGCAGTGTTTTTCTACTTCGGCCCCCATCTTTGAAGGAGAGAGAGAGCCTTTCCTTAGTCTTCTTGAAACTCAAGTGACCAGCCAAAGGAATCTCGTGGGCTAACTGCAAGAACTGTGGTCTGTTCTCTTGGGGTACTACAAGTCGTTTGTAGTCTCCAGGTGCAGACTCGGTCGGTTCACTGTAGAAGAGGCCATCTTCCCAGTGCAACCTGTGTTTCCCAGGCTCTTGCCCTTCAGCCTGAGCTTCTGCCTGGTGGCGAAGACCTTCCAGAGTTGGACATTCTCTCTGTCCCTTACTGAAGTCTGCCCTGCTGGGTCCACCTTCTACCAGTAACGACTGCAGCTCAGGATGGTCAGCAGGATCCAGATCTCCAATGAGTTCCTGGCCTTCCATTAGCTCTTCCTCAGAGTCTAATTCTACCACGCAGGGTTGTACCTCCCTCTCAGCCTCGTCTGGAGGTGGAGTTACGGGTGTGACTTTGGACAACCGCGGGGAAGTCTGTGTCGGCTGCACTGGAATGCTGGCGGCTGGTTTCGGGATAGAAGTCTTAGGTTTCCCTTTCGCTTCTGATTTCTTGGAGACAGCGGCCGACAACTCCAGTGGAGCAGGAGTGATATCCTTCTTCATCATCTCCTGGAGAGTTCCGCGCATGGTCCTCTCGGGGTCGAACATAACAAGTAGTTTCCACTGCCACCAGCCAAAACTCGACGAGGGGGGACGGGACAGTGCCCCCTCGAGTAACAGGGCTAGGAGTAATCGAATTACCCCTACTAGTACGTCCACAATAAGATGGTTCGTACTAGTCCTGTTAGTAAATTTAGGTCTAGTAAAGCCAATGGTGACTTTACATGCCCGGGGAGACAGTAGTCAGTCCCCGGGTATGGAGTCTATGGTGGGGGTCCGCTAAGACGCCCCAGTGTTACGGCACCAAGGGTGCGGTGTAACACACATAGAAAAACATATGAGACCCTATGGAGTAAAAGACCCCATAGCTCATCGAACACATTGCCATCTCAAAGGAATTACACAAACATACATGTCCAAGAGTGGGAGAAAAGAGTCCCACTCTTGGCAAGATGGAAAAAAACAAACTCCAGAAATTCAGCAAAGCTGCTGGGGGACTCACTAGGTTAGGAAATTCAGCCTAAACAGAGAATTCTCCCTAACAGTGCGCATCACCAGTCTACTCGTTTAAAAGCCCAAACCTTGTCCCAATGGTAGACATTTGTGAACCCACCCATGGTCTGGACGATGAAAAGGAAATAGAGAAAGGACGAATGGGAAGGGCAAGAGGGTGAAGGAAGAGGAGGAACTTCAAAAAAGGATGCATGAACAATTAAAATGTGCTTTGATTGAAAAGCAAAAGAAAATGATCTAGAGAAGAAAGAAGACTGCCCATTTTAGGTAGGAAAACTTTCCTGAAGGTAGGCACTAGCATAGTGTCGTTGTGCTACAAGTTTAAATCTTGTTATAGATGTACAATGGCCTTGAGTTGTGCTCAGTGTGGCTCAGAGGTGTGGAGGCTTCTACACCAGAAAATTATAATAAATTCCCTCCTGATGCAAACTCGGCGGGGTCTGGTAGTGCTGAGCACACTGACAGAGGGAAATTGTGTTTTGCAATGGTTGCTCAGGGCAGAATTGCTCAGCAGGGTGGTTACAATTGCTAGGCATTTGTGAATGCATGTGTCACTGCACCTGCATTATAAGAATGTCACAAGGCCTAGCAGGAATCAATCGTTGCTTTTCTCCACTCCCCCCCCCCCACCACACCCTCTTGTCTTATGGTGCCTGGAAACACTTGTTGCTGTATAGTCACTATACAAATGTTCAATACATTCAAAATAGCACCAACGTGCCCCTTTACATCTCTGTGTTCAGTACTCTGAGGCTCCATAGTCATAAATGCATTCATACAATAATACCGAAAATCATGAAAAACAGACATGTAAACAAAGCAGAGTGTGCCGGAGGAAGGACTGTGAGCTGAGCAAGATAATCAATGTGTACTATGAGGCACGCTTCATTTACCATGCTTCATGGAGGTGGGAGACAGAAACAGCTCCCTCCCCACACCCCGCCAATTCTTTTTCCCACCTCTTGCATCTCAAAGTGCCTCGTCTAACTGCGTCTAAGTGCCTGATTCCTGGAACGTTTTCATATGAGATTGCACCATTATAAAACACTTCCATGAATCAGGCCCTTAATCTTTGCCTTGGCTATCCTCAATTCTAACTCATGATGTTGTTTCCAATTGATTCTCGATAAGTATGCAATGATACCACCGCGTTCCGAATGCACAGCCTAGCCTTAATCTCCATGGACAAGTTGCAACAATGGTAAAGGCTGGATATTTTGTTTTAAATCTCAGGACAGTAAGAGGTTTAGGCACCCTCATGTGTTTGGCTGAGCCTGATGAATTAGTTCACCTTTATGGTACATTGCATCTTGACTACAGGAATGCATTGTATGCAAAGATGTTGGTGTCTCTTATTTGGAACATTTACATAGTGCAGAATGCTCTGTTGGAATGCAATGAGGTGCTTTGTTCTTCGAGTAAACCGCCCCACTTGGTGCAATGTGTAGTGTCTGCTACTGGTTGTTTTCCACGTGAAATAGAAGGTAAGCATTAAGTCCCTGAAGGTTCTGCAATGGAAATGGGCTACTTTACCACATGCCTTCAGATGTGTATCACTGTTCCAGGCAAATATGTTCGACACTGGATTGCTGTGCCTTCCAGATTGTGGGTGCAGGATTTGGGAATGCTCTGTCCCATGAGCTAAAGTGCATGCTAGCTACGTTCCTATTCCACCTTCATTGTGAGACACTTCTTTTTCCCTTTGACTTTTCCGTTTCAAGGGAAATTGAACATGTGTGTTTTCATGTTTATTTGATACACTATAAAGTGTTCTGTTGCCCCCTTAAGGGTCTGATTCATTGAATTGTATCATCATTCTGTGCACAAACCCCCCTTTGTCAATTCATGGAATCGACTTTGAAGGCATTTTTGGGACCCTGCGGGACTCAGTTGTGGTCTGGCATGTCACTGTGTGCAGTCGATCGCATTGAATGAGACTCCACGCAGAGTGCGCATGTGGCCTGCACAGAGATTAAAATAGGGGGTGAAACAAGCACGCCCAATCTTCTGTAAAATCAACCGAATAAATGAATTCCAACGTCCAACTTCACATCTGGAAAAGTCACACGGAAACCCTGTTATCCCACCACCACATGATAGCAGGCATCAAGTTCAATCGGGCAAAGTACCAAAGCGTATAAAGCATGCAAAGCACACCATACAAACTTTGCACAACTACAATGAATGCTGCAATAGTGGGAGACATGTACATAAACACATAAGGAGGAGGATGCCTAGGCCCCAGATTTTCGCACCATGCACCACACTGTTTGGGACTGATGACTAGGTGTATGCTAGGTACCGGTTCCCACCCCATGTTATCCTAGACCTTGTCTGGGAGTGGAAGCAAGACCTACCATCACTCACCATCTGCTCCCAGGATCTTACCCCCCTTTAAAAGGTGATGACAGCACTACATGTCATTGCCACAGGCTCCTTTCAGTGCACCACTGTCTTAGTTGGTGGGATATCTCAGGCAACACAATCCTGCTGTCTCCACCAATTCTTGGCCCGAAGTGTGTGTGTGTGTGTGTATGTGTGTGTGTGTGTGTAGGCACATATATATGCCGAGAACACTGGAGGAAAGGCAATGAGGATGCCAGGATTTCTATGAGGTTGCACACTTTCCATATGTAATTGGAGCCATCGACTATACACATGTTGTGCTACAGCCCACCCGATTGACGGAGCACATGTACTGCAATCGCAAGCACTGGCATTCAATCAGTGTGCAGGTTGCCTGTGTTGAAAATGGAGTGATCATGCAAGTCAATCCAAATTTCCCTGGTAGCAGGCATGACAGCTACATTTACTGCCAGTAACCACTCTACCGGTCGTTGGCATCGGGAAAAATATGGCAACACCTGGCTCATTGGTGAGTATCAACTGTCACGCACATGTATGCATGCATGCATGCAGGTGACACTCTGAACAACAGACAATGACAATAAGTGCCAATAACAAACATGTACACATTTGCAGGGGACAGTGCCTGCCCGCTATTACCGTTCCTGCTGATGCCATACAGGAATCATACCACACCAGCTGTGGTAAGATATAATGCAGCACATGTAGCCACTTGAGGCATACTGGAGTGCACATTCCAGGTGCTTAAGTCACGTTTCAGCTCCCTAGACCACTCTGGTGGGGTTTTGCTACATGGCCAACCAATAGTCTGTAAGCATACCAGTTATATGAAGATGGTACATCGCCCTCAGCCACAGGCACCACCCTTGCCCTTGGTTCGCCAAAGGGCACAGGGAGAGGCTGCACACAACCAGCTGGTACAAACTTAGTTTACATGAAAACCTACCTGGAAAGCCAAACTGTGCATGTCCATTAGACATAAAATAACAGCCACCAAACACTGACACAGTCATAGGAAATGCAAACAACCGTATCCATGTCATCGTTGGGATGCACGTTCAGATCCAAGCCCCTCCCAAATGATCCAGACTGTGGAAAGAATGCTAACACATGGGGAATGCAAATAGGTGGGAATAGGGGGAGGGAGGAATCTTGTGGATAGAGGTGACTGGCGGGAGACATATGTATTGTAGAAGCACATACATATTCAGGGGAAGCAAACCACTAGCATTACAGAAGTTTCACATAGAATACATTGCATGTGCATAATATCCATAACATGAACTAACACTGTAATCAAATGTAGGCCTGAATCCTTGCATGGCTTGTTGGAAACACAAAACAAGGCCTCTTCTCTTGCATGACTATCACATCCCAACCCCATAGGCAAGGCAGTGAAAATGCACGTACACATACATACTAATGTATCAAGTTAGAACTTAATACAATTACACAGGAATGCAAGCAGTCAAATGGGAGTAGGGCTGAGGCCCATTTTGAAGGCCATACCCATGGGAACCACGGCAGAGGTCATGAGCTGCCAAAACACAAGCTGAGATTTAGGAGACCAGCTCACCCCAGGATAATGGTCATCCCATTTAAGCTACCAGATTCCCAGGGATAAAGCTCCTACATCCTTCATGAATTAGATGGATTTGGGGGACATGCAGGAACTCCAGGCTTACCCCTTGGAGGAGTACCTGATTAAGGTGGGAACAAAGACCAACAAAGGCCATGATTTGTACCAGGGAGAGCAAAGGACGATGCCAAAATTCATAAGATTGCGGAAGGAAGATAGGATCTTACCACCTGTGTGTCTGGTATGAGAAAAGAGTTGCTTTGTTTGCACAGACAAGGCTGACCTCGAAGTTCTCTTCCAAGCTCATGTTGACGGCCAGGTGCACATCATGTGGTTGGACATTAAGATAGGGTGGTGTATTCGAAAGCCTAACTAATCATGTTACAGTGACCCAAGGTGAAGAGACAGTCACCCATCTGTGAAGAAGTTAGAGAAGAAGATGATACGGCCAAAGGGAGAAGGTTCTATATGTGAATATTAGCATGTAAATAGGTGGTAGCCAATGTGGATGGGGATGAACACTGCATATAAAATGCATCACACATGACGATTATCATGGTAATAACATGCTGCTTGCTTTGATGAAAACTGAGACAACGGCAGTTGTCATTTTTCTTTTTGAATACAAAATAAAGCGTCTGTTCTTCTCAACAAATGGTGGACCAAGGCTTTTTCCCAAGTGGCTGTTATTACAATGTCTGGTTGTTGTAAAGTTCCCCTACATTGTCCACAACAAAGCACACAATACAAGCAACAAAGTCCCCAACCACTGTCACATGGACACCACCAACAATTGTGCATGTAGACCCCCAACAACACATGTGGTAAGGAACATCACAAAATGGAAAACAGCAACTGACACATGTCAGGCCTGCCCTGGTCACCCTATGCGTGTCTCACAACAATATACAGGTGGAGTGGACACCCCATTATGTGAAAACAAGTATGCTTACAATACATATTCACATAAATATAGTCATGCAGACTTTGAGAAATGCAAGTGCACTGCAAGAATCATGCACATCTCACCACACATCTTTCCCTTTCTGAACCTGCACCAGCTATACCATGGAATGCATCGATGATCCCCTCCATAGGTCTGCAAACCACCCAACTCTGCTGATCTATTGGGTGCACACATCCAACAATAATGTCCCCTTCAATTTCAGCAACCAACTTCCTATGCAGAATACCTCAGAGGAGAACAACAACAAAGGGTCACGGCAGATAACACATCCATTCTCACAATTACACTGCAATATGTGCCCCACTGAGTGCCATGCAACAAAGGCAAATACAAACTCCCCAGCCACCCACCACCATGCGCTGTTGCACCCATGCAGCCAGATCCACGCACCTGAGGCAAATGCAATGAAAACACCCCACACAATGACACTCCCCACCCACAACACCTGCACTGCCTGCCCCCCAGAGTGCCATGTAGTGAAGGACTAGGTACCACTTGCCCCTTGTTCTGGTAAGGGGACATTGTGAAATCTATGATCCAGCTTAAGTCAGAATGACATTGCAAGGACTCCCAAGTAGCGATCACTGAGAGGTTGGAAACCCAGGATCCCCTTGGAAGCACTCTCAATGCCACAAAATGGCATCCCCTGATTAACATGGCATCAGGACAGTGCAGTAAACAATGGCAGGGAAGCCGATGATGGCAAGTCCAAGATGATGGGATGCAAGCATTTCATCAATTGTAGTAAAGACAGCATCCAGCAGAAGGAATCTGGTCAAAGAGGCAACTCATACAGGAAGGCAGGGCACAGAGGCAACTGGCACAAACGGGATTAGCAGACAAGAAGAATAAATGAGAAATGGAGACCAAGGAGTCTACCACACAAAAGGGAGCAGCGAACAGGCAAGAGTAGGGGAAGGCAGAGTTCAGAGGGACTGGACTGAATGGGGACTAATGTGGTGGAATGTTCTGGAAACTGAAGTGAGCATTGAGATGGTCTGAATAGCAGTTAACAGGCAGCAACATATCTACCAGTGTGCATGGAACATATCCCCATGGCAATCAACAACACCAGGCCAATGGCGTTTGCAGGTGTCTATGGTGAAAATTGCATCCCCCAAATGGCCTACAATGCTTTACTGTGTGTGGATTTTTCTGGGGACAGCACCTCCAGAAGGGTCAGAAGTAACAAGAATGGACTTCCAGCGTGGGTAGACATGACATGAACAGATGAGTGAACCGGATGCCTTGCGACACGCAATACACATGCAAAAACTGCAACAAATCACTCGCTAGACTCCCATCACCATGTGTTCCAACACCCATGCAGGCCAACCGGCCACCCTCATGACAACTTAGCAATAAATACCCTACAGTAACAAACTTACTCACAACAATCCCCCACAACCAGTGCCCCCTGATTGCCTTGCAAAAACAGCAAGCATAGACTCACCAGCCTACCATTACCATGTATTCCCTCACCCATGAAACAGACCTGCTTACCTCGATACAAGTAAAAGAAATAGAACACCCCGCACATTGCCAGACACCATGACACCAAAACACCACAATGAGTGCCACTCTGAGTGCCTTTGACTTAGCTGCACAAGGAACCCACCTGTCTCGCATCCACAACATCCCACCTGAAACAAACTTCTGAACTTGCAAATACATGCATTGCATCAATGTAAAGAAACTGCACATCCTTGACAACCTCGTATGGAACAAGGAAATAGCCATGGACCACCAAGTGTCAATGTCCAAAAGTACAAAACACCAAGGGTGAGCAACTATCAACATCCCAATGGCCAAAACTCACAAACAGAGAAACCACTGGCAACTAAACAAACAGATTACAAGCACAACACAACATGCACTCAGGGAAACAGGTGTCAGTCAGCCCGGGGATGCGGCCACAAGTTGGAACATTGATTGTCAGTGGGTGTGCCGGACTTGTATGCCTGCAGGCTTAACGCATTCTTTTGTGTCACCCATGGATGGAGGACAGGAAAAGGACATCAAGTGAGGAGGGGACGGTCTCGGGAGTGGAAGTACAATTGTGGAAGCTTATGAGAAGGATGACAGAGGGCAAGAGGGAGACCGGACACAGAGTGATGAATGAATAGCTGTGGAGTAAAGAGGGAGAGAGCCAGAGAAAAGCAAGGAGGAGACTGGCTGGTGGGGAGATGATATGGTGGCCATTACAGTGAGTGAGGGCAGAGAGAAGGTGGTCAAGAGAGGAAGATATAGACAGAAACACTGGAAAAAAGAAGCATGGTCGGAGAGCCTTGAAGGTACATACATGGAAATGTAGCACATGCCTGTGGCAAGGAAGGACAAAAGTGGGTGAGGGAGAAGGGCAGACTGTAAAACAAAGGCCAGCTGTTAAAGGTCAATCATCAGCTTCACATCACAGATAAAACATGCTCAACTCACCATGCCATGTAAACCAGAAAGAGACCCATGTCTGCAACATCCCCACAAATAAGTGCCTTCAACCACAGCCTCATACCCAGAACCACCCAACAACCCCCCGCCCCGTTGCATACCACTGTAAATGAACATGACAACGATACCCAGCTGCTGACTCTCCCTCCAACAGACCACAGACCCTGGACAAGCCAGTCCCAGTAAGTTTTCAGGGATCATATGGTGCACATGCAACACCTACAGGGTCAACAGATGAACATATGTTGGGGGAGTGGATGATGTATCACATGCATGTGCCTACAATGTGCACGCACAACGTGCATTCACTCACAGTGCTGCATTTGAACAACAAGTAATGGAAAAAAGAAGTCATGCAATACATCCAAGTGGAGGGAACATACTGAAATGAACAATGAACAACAAGTGACTTGATTGGGGAACACAGGTACTGTCCACTAGGCGTGCATATGTGCATAGCTATATAACCCTAGATGCACCAAGTGTGACAAACCGGTCCTGTGGACTCAACACAGACACATTGCCATATTGGTGTCACCAGAGGCAAGGCTGTGAAGGTGAGAAGCCGAGGTTGTGTAGACCTGACAATGGACATGTGTGTAAGATTTGGAATTGTAGCAAGGCAGGCCATGTGAGGGGATTAGGGTGTAGAACAGGCACTGGCAGAGGTCAAATAGTAGTGTGGGCAGGGAGTACACCTGCAGGGCCCTGTAGGACACATGGGGTAGGGGTAGGAGAAGAGTGACAGCAAGAAGACATCATAACGCTAAGTGAGGCAAGTGGTGAACAATCAAACACCAGATGACAGAGAATGCAGGATGTGAATGAGGATGGACATCCAGAATGTGGCAAATACTGCCAATGGCTCAAGTGTGATTAGTGCTGCCCATTCCCATATTTCTGGAAGGCAATTGTGGAAGTGCAACCTCAGAAACAATGCACATGCATTAAAGGGTACGGGCACATACACACACATGCATGTCAACAAACACACATCTGCACTGATGCTGTGACTCAATGATTACACCCACAGAAAGCAAATGTGTGAGAATGCATGCAAAGATCGTGGTGACCACTAATATAGATATAACACGAAAGACAGAGCTCATGCTTACAAGCTGACAGAGCTGCCCTGATGTGATACCATCATCACCTCCACTGGAAATCGTACCTCCACATTTGTATAAAGAGGGCCACTGCCTAGCAGATGGCATGAGGACTAGAGAGGAAAGGGTGCATGGCGGACCTCCCATGGAGTGCATAACTGTGCATATGTGCAAAAAGGCCACCAAACCATTATTACCTGCACATGTCATACTGTTGTTCTCAAGGCAACCATGGCAGTTTACACCACTGTACATGGCCACATCTCCACTACTGCACTCAGTATTCCTTTAAGACGGCAACAGCACATCAATCAAGTACAAAATAAAAAAATAAAAAGAGTCCATAGGGGACAGGTGACAAGAAAACACATGCCTTCACCCTGGACAGGGATATGGAAAAATAAGAATGGGCCCATCCCGATCAAGAGGTCAAACAAATCAAAAATCAGAACATACCAGTCAGGTAAAAAAAAAAAAAGATATCCATGCTGGACTGGGGGAAAACAAAACAAGTCCACCATGGAGGAGGCAGGGGGAGGTTATGTGGCAATATCCATGTGAGAGAACAAAAAAAAATAGAAAACAAATCCCTCCATGGGCTCATGGACATTATGGCAATGGTAGTTGAGCAGGTGTCAGTATGCTGGGCCCCCCATCATACGGTTGATCTGCAGGTGGTTGTGGTGGTGGCAGTGGATCCAATCCATGCAGTGCCAAGGCCTGGTCTTCATTGGCCAGGGCCAGCCGTGACATGGATGCATACACCAGAACCCCAAAGATGGTGAGATCCTAATGCGCTTCATCACTAATGGCCACAGAATCCGTATGCACACTGACTCATGAAGTATCGAGTTGCTACAGCAGTGTCTGCCTCAAGGCATCCATCACCTCATGAAGCTGTGTCCTTGTGGCTGAGAGTTCATAATGCAGTGCAGTCCTCAAGCTCTCCATCTCATGGCAATTGGATCTGCGAGATAACAACTCACACCTCAGGACCTCCCTATGTGCCCTAGCATTTGTATCCAGGGACTCCTGCAGAGACCTCATACCAGCCCATCAGCCCTTGATGTTGGCCCCCATGCCCAGTCTGTGGGTGCGGCTTGAGGTGCTGCAGTTATTGCGTAATCCGGGAAGCTGGTGTGGACATGTTCTCAGCCAGGTGATCCATGCTCTCTGCAATTTGATCCAACAAATTGTCATGCCGAATAGATGTTTGTGACATTTGCTGCTCCCACACTGTCTCTCCAGCCTGCACATGTCCACCACATGGGCGGCGCCCATGGTGGTGTGATGCAAGGGAAAGGCCTGCTGCTGTGGTGCCCCTGTCATTGGCTGTAGGTCTGCAACCCTCCATTGGACATCAGCCCTACAACCTGACACTTATGGGAGAGTGGCCTTGCAACCGTAACCAACTTGGATGTGGGGCTCATGACTGACTGGCCTTGTGAAGCCAGCTACACCATCGCAGACTCAATGGCCTCATCTGACCTGCTCATTGAGGCACTCACCTTCTCCCTCAGTGAGTCCTCCGCTTCTGGTTCTACATCCAAATTAGCAGAGTCAGAAGAATTTGAAGAGGCAGGAGCATGACTGATAATGGCCTGTAGCACCTGTGGATTTTCATGGTGAAGTACACGATGGTCTCCACTGCTGGACTGATGTACCAGCACCTTTTCTTCCTGCTCCTTCTTTGTATCCAGTGCATCATCACCCGCATATGGACAGAGATTGTCATTTTGTGCCCTGGCAAACATGCACATGTGCATCAAAGGGCAGCCAGACACGAAATGGCAGGGCACCCATGTATCTGACTGCGTGACTTGGTACACTGTGAGATGTAATCCACGAATATATGGCATTTGCTGACATGGAGCACCAACCCACCCCTGCTCCTGTCCATGCTGTTAGTGGAAATATAGGCGGACTAAAGTGGCAGACACAATAATGCAAGTGAGAAGGCATGTGTCTGTCATGCATTGACTGATGGACACATTCAGGGCTATCATGTCAGACACGTGGTACCATTTTGAAATGTGTTAACACATTTGCAATTTGACCATGCACCTACATGATATCCAATGCAGACAGGCACACACATTGGCATTTTTCACAGCCCTGACCTTTGGCATGGGCTGTCTACAGGCATTTCAATTGGAGATTACCAGACTGCCCACCTTGCCATGATGACCCACTTTCAACTATTATTCACCATGTTTTGTGTAGTGTTACCCCTTCCATTACACAAGTCAAGTTGCATCTTCAGAACGCCTGCTACACATGGCAGATGTCGGTGGGCGCTGATTCCCCGGCAGGCAGCTCACACCACAAAGTCCCATGGCAGGATATGCGTCCTGTGAAAACATCCCATAAGAGCAGGTGATAATACAAACAAGAAACTAACAAGCAAAGTATGTGTGTGGTAGATGTATATTGCATGCAATTGATGTACAGTGCAATGAAACAGGCCCTTGTAATGTGGAAATGAATGATCCATGTGGATGTAGCATTGTTTGATATGACACAGAAGTGTGCCCTTTGGGTGATGTGTGCATGTCAGGAGGGCACATCATAGGGTGTTGCAATTTGCACATGTTTGAATTTAGAAACCCTGCATGCAAGTACTGTCACGGCTATGTAAGCCAGCAGACAGTGATGTGAACAGTCATGCTTATATGTGCCACACATGTGGACCACACAGGAAAATCACCAATCTCATACCATGTGACAAAATTGTTCACAGTAGCAAATATGCATTGTCCACAGATGGCTGAAAAATGCAGCCAGCTGTACTACTACACAAATATGGGTAGGTCAACCATGATTGTCCACACTTAAAATGCACACAAATTCCACTCACCAGATGTGTCCTCATGGGTCTCCACACCTCACACGCCTTGCACCTGCTCAATGCTGATGAGTTGACTCGTGGTCTCTTTGATTGGCATCTGCTACTCATGCTCTGTTGGCACCCTCCAGTTGCTTGTGCAGAGGCAAGGTTGACACTGAGCTTATGCTTGGTCCTGTTCAGAAGTTTGCACCTCCACACCTAATTCATTGATGGGGTCTGTGACATACCACCATGCACCATTCATTGTGCAAATGTAGACTTGCTCCCCGATTACGGGAACATCTCACAATGGTTATCAGCTACATAGTGCCCGACCCGTGTCTACTTACTTTCCCTTTTGGGGCCTTTCCAATCATGGTGCAGGGAACAGTCTACGTGATGCAACATATATGTATGGTCCAACAAGGCTCCAATGTGCCACAAAAGCATAAATATACATACGCTATATGCAGAGGCATACATAAAAACAGAAATTGCATATGCAATACCTGGAAAGCTCTGAAATGTGAAAAAAAGAAGTATGCGATATGCAGAGGCACCCGAAAATACAAGAAATGTGAACAATACACTCCATATGCCTCAAAATGGAAAAATAATACATGTGCATATTCGCAGAGGAAACCCCCAAAATAGAAATGTGGTACCTGAAGGACTCGGCTTGCGTAGCACCCCCAAATATGTGTGTGCGATACTTGTCTGACTGGTACCTTCGTGTGCAAAACCAGTGATGCACATTGTGTTCCTTAAATTACACCATCAGTACCATGACCACATTCGTGCTCTGCATCCAGGGCGTGGGATGTAATCTACGCTGTAAGGGCCTTTACTGTTTTTCGGCTGCTACGGATGATAGACGCACATCAAAGTTCCTCCTGCATGCCATCCATTGATTTTGCCTCCTCCGGCCCTGAGTTGCTTCACACACTCTAACTCTGTTGCTGCCTGATTTGGCGTGAGGGCCTTTTCGCTTCCAGCACTGTCTCAGAGTGCCAGCTGTCCTCCTATTGCCTGTACTCCTGTGTTGGGCCTGTGACCACCTCTTATGTGTGTGGGCCTTCCACCTCTCACTGCCACCACCACCACAGCTCCACAGCACATATACAGAACCCAGCAAAGCAAAACCTGCCTCGGGAGGTGCCATGTCTGGACCATCTACCTCTTCGGAAGAGTGCAGCATCCTTAAATCAGTGAGGCAGAGCGCTGCCAACTTCACCACCACCGAAGTTGGCATCCTGGTGGATCAGGTCCTGGGAGCCTATGATGCTGTCTTCAATCCAGCAACACAGCTGGTAATGACGAACGTGAACAGATCTGGGACGACATCATGGCTGCCATCAATGTGGAGGGGGTGGCAGACCCTCCAATAAAGGCACATTTGAAAGTGATGGTAGTCCTTGCCAAAGAGCCCACCATGGAGGTGTACCATGCAGGCTGCAACTGGTTCTCCCCCCGGATAGAGCTGTGGACCCTTGAGAGGTTTTACCCAGACCTTCATACCCAGATCTGTGTGTGGAGAAGTCGTTTTGAAGCTGCTGGTGAGAACCCATGTGGAGCAATTCGCTACAGTGTATGTGTGGCATGCATGATTGCAAATGTCCCCATTACGTATGCACCATGTGTGGTGGTGTGAGATTCAGCAGCATGCTGCCTCATGCCAATGCTGGGTGTATCTGTCATCAGGCATTGTATTCTGGCATACGCATGGGCATTTGCGAAATTGTTCCTCAATGTCTTGTTGGAATCAGGCACATGCTTTGTGAGATCATGGATCAATGCAGGGACAGTTCAGATTTGGGCAGTGTATGTTGTGGCCATGTGAGGGTTGTGCATGATGGACATCTCCATATGTGGCACACCTGCAAGTGTGTCCATGCAGACACATTAGCTGAGAGTGACACATATGCATGGACGTCTGTGAATATCAAGTTTTTGCATTGACATAATATCAGGGGCAGGGATGTGACTTATCATCCCACTGCATTTGAAGCACACGTGTAAGTGTGTACATGCAGTATGTGTATGCTGGTCCACAGAACATGAGCAATTGATTCCCAGATATGTGTGCCGGTACATGTTGCTTGCTTGTAGGTCAGGCTGTCAGAGATTCGTGTTAGTGACAGTGATTGTATGGCTGGTGCCCTTGGGCAGTTCCCATGCCCCTGGCTGCATGTCATACTTGTGTTGGTTGTGACTGTCATGACTGTGATTCACATTGACACAATGCTCATGTGACAGTAGACATGCAGTTTTCATGGGCGTGTCTGTGTATCTGTGTGTTGTGTGTGTGTCCGTTTCTGGTTGCAAAATCCTGCATGATTGGTGATGTTAATGTTGTGTATGCCAAACATGCATTGACAAAGATAACTGATGTCAATGTCTTTTGTCCCATTTTCAAGAGTTGCTGCAGATCGTGAAGAGGGCAGAGGCAATGCTGTGCAGCAGAAGGAAAGGGACCTGGCCACCAGACCCAAGCACACACCCCTGTGAGTCAGCATTGACAACACCTCATTTGAGGGAGAGTTGGCTGGAGGAGCACAAGTGCCATCAGGCGAAGCTCCTGGGGGGTACATCCTAGGAGGTGGATGTGGTGGGGGACTCCTCAGTGGCTGTGGGCCAGGGTGCAGGAACAGACGGGCCAACAAAGGAGGGAGACTCTTGGGAGTCATCCAGGGAGATGGAGGTGGTGACAGAGGTGGAGGTATGTTAAGGCCAGCACATGGGGTCTGGTGGGGGCATCTAGGATGGTGTTCAGGCTGCACACCTTGGCTAGCGACCCGAAGATTTTGCACCATGGAGGGAGCTGCACAACCTCCTGCTCTTGGTCCATCTGCTGCAGTAGTGATCACCATCATGGATGCCTCCATCCAGACAATACCCCACCTTGTTCCAGAGGAGACCAGCCCAGAATTGGTGTGCACACTGGTGGTTGGCCTGGTGAGGCAGACAGGCACAATTTGTGATGCTGTGACAGCTACTTGTAAGGAGCTGGCTCAAAATCATGATTCAATGTGTCTCTACCTGGGCCAGCTGGCACATGCACTACTCTTGGGGGGTCTCTGTGCTCTGGCGCTTTAACTTGCCCACTCCTCCACCCCCTCCTCTGTATCCCAGTCTTCCTCCGGGGAGCCTTCCTTGCCAGTTAGTATGAAGGCTTCCTCTACGACAATCCCACCTGCACCAGCCGGTCTGGTGGTTAGCATTTCCCTGCCTCGGGTGGAAGTCCCACGTGCAACATAAGAGGTAGTCACTGTGCTTCCCAGGCACTACACAGGGACAGGCATCAGACTGAGATCTGGCACAACAGGACAGTGCTGGCACTGTGCCCCTCGACATGTTACATCCATATGGCAGGGGTACCTGTGCAGCCTACACTCAGCCAGGCAGCAGTAGATGAGAAGTGTCTAGAGGCAATCCATGCAGGGCCAATCTTCAATGAGGAGGCAAGTCGGACAGGACAGGGGTGACATACGGAGGAAGGAACAGAGTTGACTCCAGGATATGGTGTGTGTCAGGATGGAATTTCGGTGGCAGCTGATGACAGAGAGGTAGCAGGCTAGATAGGCAGGGATGTGGAGGAGGAGGAGAGGAAGATGGGTGGGGGCCTACAAGCCATCCAGGCAAGAATGGAGGCCTGCCTCCAGGCGGAGGCTGATGAATGTGGCTCTGCCTTGGAGGACGCGTTAAGATACATTTGAGCCAGCTGCCAGTGTAAATAGTTCTTCATGTGCATTTTTATTTTTATTTTTCATCCTTAGACATTTTGGGCCTCATTACACGGATGGCAGTGGACCAAGGTGCTATTAGCAGCTTGGTCCATGCCGGTAAAATACCGGCACCACCTTGGAGCAAAGGGGAATTACCGCCCTATTCCAAGGTTGGTGGGGCAGTAATTCCCCCTTCCCCCATTGCCCTTCCCCATTCCCATTTTTGCCCCATAGGGCATAATGGGAATGGGGAAGGTGCTAATTATGGCACCGCAATTTGCGGTACCGTAATTAGCTCCCTGGTCCCTTTGTGGGTTGGTTTTTAATGTCTGCAAAAAGCAGGCGTTAAAGTCTCCAACCCGCAAAGGGACTTCGTAGTAAGGCGGTAAGGGTTAACGGTCACCGGTACCATTAACAGTGACCGTTAACCCTTACCGCCGTCCGTGTAATGAGGCCCTTACTCCTTCCACATAGTTGGTTGTTGTAGTGTATATGTTTGTAATACAGATTTCTGATTCGTGATCACACACCTGTTGCTGTCTGTTTGTTCAGGTGCTGAATTTGGTTTACTATGGTGAAGGCAAGTCCCTTTTCATGCACACTCCAGAGTGAATACAACCCTCTAGAGAAATAAGCCAGGGTGTAGCTTTGCAAGGATAACAAGTTTTTAATATTACAAGATACAAATATCAGCAAAGGACTCTGCTGCTCGAGAAAGTTCTGGTTAATATTTGTGGAGGCAGAAGCTTAAAAAGAAGTGTGACATCATCACATACAGTACAAATTAGCACCACTGATTGGCATAGCCATATACATGGGTTTACGCCATAGAGGATGACAGGCTACAAATCTTTGGTTTCTCTGCCATCTATTAGACTCCATGTGGCTCTGTTGGGCTCATCTTTTCTGTGGTTGAGGGTCGGGTTGCTCACAAGACACATTGGGCCTCATTACACGGTAGGCGGTAACCATGGCGCTATTAGCGCCATGGTTGCCGCCGGTATTTTACTGTGTCCGCCTTGGTGGATGGCGGAATTACCGCCCTACTCCAAGGTGAGCGGGGGCTGTAATTCCCCATTCACCAAGGTCCTTCCCCATTCCCATTTTTGCCCCCATAGGGCATAATGGGAATGGGGAAGGTGCTAATTGCGGTACCGCAAATTGCGGTACTGTAATTAGCACCAAGGTCCCTTTGCGGGTTTGTTTTTTAACGCCTGCTAAAATCAGGTGTTAAAGTACCAACCCGCAAAGGGACCTCGTAATAAGGCGGTAAGGGTTAACGGTCACCGGTATCCTTACCGGTGACCGTTAACCCTTACCGCCTTCCATGTAATGAGGCCCATTGTCTAAGCCAAACTAACATCCTACTACATGAATATGGCATGCACCTGGGCGGTTTGGACTCAGTGCCAGGGGTAAAGGAGGAAGAAATACAGTCATACTGAACCGCACATTCAGGGCTTCATTGATACTGCATCTTCTGCACCCAAGACATCGGGCCTCATTACGACCCAGGTGCTAATGGGTTAACGACGCCGTAAAAGGCTTCGGCGCTGTTAACCTATTAGCGCCTAATTACGAGGTCCCTTTGTGGGACCCAAAACCAGCCGTTAAAATAGGGACCCGCAAAGGGACCTTGGTGCTAAGTACGGTGCCGCAATTTGCGGCACCGTACTTAGCGCCTTCTCTATTCCCATTGAGCCCTATGGGGCAAAAATGGGAATGGGCAAGGGCCATGGAGGAAGGGGGAATTACCACCCCGCCAACCTTGTAATGGGGTGATAATTCCCCCTTTCTCCATGCCGGAGTCAGTGGGCCTCATTACGAGTCAGGTGTTAAGGGGTTAACGGCGCCGTAAATAGGGCCGACCCTTAACGCCTGATTCCGAGGGCCCTTTGTGGGATGGCGTTTTTAACGCCTGCTTTTTGCAGGCGTTAAAAACCATGCCGCAAAGGGACCTTTGCGATAATTACGGCAACCGTAATTTACGGTGTCGTAATTATCGCCTTTCACATTCCCATTATGCCTTATGGGGCAAAAATGGGAATGGGGAAGGGGCCATTGGTGAATGGGGAATTACCGCCCCACTCACCTTGGAATGGGGCGGTAATTCCGCCATCCACCATGGCGGAGTTGGGACCTTAGCGGCATGGACCATGGTGCTAATAGCGCCATGGTCCTCCGCCAAGGTCGTAATGAGGCCCAGTAACTTACTGGCATGGACCATGGTGCTAATAGCACCATGGTCTTCCGCCAGGGTCGTAATGAGGCCCATCCTCCCTTACCTTGATCTATAATGTATCCTTCCCTGTGCCTCGTGTTACAAAGGACATGTTTTATGCTGAGGGGTGAAACAGTCGCGCATGCCTAGATCATTTATGGTTACTTGGTTTATGCTAGGACACAGGGTTCATTCACTTATCATGGAATACAGGGATGTGGAGGTCGGGTCAGTGGTGGGGGCTCTGGTGCTGGGTTGAATGGGTGGGGGTTAGAGGCCTGCTGGCAGCTTGGTCATGATGAGTGGGCACTGAGAGGAGCCTGGTGCAAAAAAAAAGGGGTGTCTGGGAAACTCTCTACCAGCACGAACACAGCCCATTGACTTGTTCTTGGGTGGATGGCCCTTGGGAGAGTCTCAACCAAGTCTTTAGCTCACTGTTCTTTTCACAGAGAAGAAATTTCCCCGCATATCAGTCTTTGTCCTGCCCAGGGGCAGTCCAGCACCGAAATGCTAGGCAATTCTCCTCTGAACAAGAGTACCACAGCAACCCCATACACATGTTTCAGCCTTGTTGGGCATCATCAGTGAGGTGAAGCTGCGCCTCTCTAAGAACAGCGAGCAAGGGGTCCACGTCTGGATCACCCTGGTAATTTAGGGTTAGACCCTAAGTTAATATATGCAAAAAAAAGGGGGTGTCTGGGAAACTCTCTACCAGCACGAACACAGCACATTGACTTGTTCTTGGGTGGATGGCCCCTGGGAGAGTCTCAACCAAGTCTTTAGCTCACTGTTCTTTTCACAGAGAAGAAATTTCCCGCATATCAGTCTTTGTCCTGCCCAGGGGCAGTCCAGCACCGAAATGCTAGGCAATTCTCCTCTGAACAAGAGTACCACAGCAACCCCATGCAAGTGTTTCAGCCTTGTTGGGCATCATCAGTGAGGTGAAGCTGCGCCTCTCTAAGAACAGCGAGCAAGGGGTCCACGTCTGGATCGCCCTGGTAACTTAGGGTTAGACCCTAAGTTAATTTATGCAAAAAAAAGGGGGTGTCTGGGAAACTCTCTACCAGCACAAACACAGCCCATTGACTTGTTCTTGGGTGGATGGCCCCTGGGAGAGTCTCAACCAAGTCTTTAGCTCACTGTTCTTTTCACAGAGAAGAAATTTCCCCTGCATATCAGTCTTTTTCCTGCCCAGGGGCAGTCCAGCACCCAAATGCTAGGCAATTCTCCTCTGAACAAGAGTACCACAGCAACCCCATACACGTGTTTCAGCCTTGTTGGGCATCATCAGTGAGGTGAAGCTGCGCCTCTCTAAGAACAGCGAGCAAGGGGTCCACGTCTGGATCGCCCTGGTAACTTAGGGTTAGACCCTAAGTTAATTTATGCAACAAAAAAAAGGGGGTGTCTGGGAAACTCTCTACCAGCACGAACACAGCCCATTGACTTGTTCTTGGGTGGATGGCCCCTGGGAGAGTCTCAACCAAGTCTTTAGCTCACTGTTCTTTTCACAGAGAAGAAATGTCCCCGCATATCAGTCTTTGTCCTGCCCAGGGGCAGTCCAGCACCGAAATGCTAGGCAATTCTCCTCTGAACAAGAGTACCACAGCAACCCCATACACGTGTTTCAGCCTTGTTGGGCAACATCAGTGAGGTGAAGCTGCGCCTCTCTAAGAACAGCGAGCAAGGGGTCCACGTCTGGATCGCCCTGGTAACTTAGGGTTAGACCCTAAGTTAATTTATGCAAAAAAAAGGGGGTGTCTGGGAAACTCTTTACCAGCACAAACACAGCCCATTGACTTGTTCTTGGGTGGATGGCCCCTGGGAGAGTCTCAACCAAGTCTTTAGCTCACTGTTCTATTCACAGAGAAGAAATGTCCCCGCATATCAGTCTTTGTCCTGCCCAGGGGCAGTCCAGCACCGAAATGCTAGGCAATTCTCCTCTGAACAAGAGTACCACAGCAACCCCATACACGTGTTTCAGCCTTGTTGGGCATCATCAGTGAGGTGAAGCTGCGCCTCTCTAAGAACAGCGAGCAAGGGGTCCACGTCTGGATCGCCCTGGTAACTTAGGGTTAGACCCTAAGTTAATTTATGCAAAAAAAAGGGGGTGTCTGGGAAACTCTCTACCAGCACGAACACAGCCCATTGACTTGTTCTTGGGTGGATGGCCCCTGGGAGAGTCTCAACCAAGTCTTTAGCTCACTATTCTTTTCACAGAGAAGAAATTTCCCCGCATATCAGTCTTTGTCCTGCCCAGGGGCAGTCCAGCACTGAAATGCTAGGCAATTCTCCTCTGAACAAGAGTACCACAGCAACCCCATACACGTGTTTCAGCCTTGTTGGGCATCATCAGTGAGGTGAAGCTGCGCCTCTCTAAGAACAGCGAGCAAGGGGTCCACGTCTGGATCGCCCTGGTAACTTAGGGTTAGACCCTAAGTTAATTTATGCAAAAAAAAGGGGGTGTCTGGGAAACTCTCTACCAGCACGAACATAGCCCATTGACTGGTTCTTGGGTGGATGGCCCCTGGGAGAGTCTCAACCAAGTCTTTAGCTCACTGTTCTTTTCACAGAGAAGAAATTTCCCCGCATATCAGTCTTTGTCCTGCCCAGGGGCAGTCCAGCACCGAAATGCTAGGCAATTCTCCTCTGAACAAGAGTACCACAGCAACCCCATACACGTGTTTCAGCCTTGTTGGGCATCATCAGTGAGGTGAAGCTGCGCCTCTCTAAGAACAGCGAGCAAGGGGTCCACGTCTGGATCGCCCTGGTAACTTAGGGTTAGACCCTAAGTTAATTTATGCAACAAAAATTGCTGTCTTGTGGCCTTGCAAAGCACACTCCTCCCAAAGTTACTAATTGCTCACAAAAGTGAAGGGACAGGGGGAAGTGAACTTCTATAAGAACTGGTGCTGCAGATTAATTCTGCTTTAATGATTTGGGCCTAGTGAAATCTTTCTATGGGGCTCGACTGGTACAGCATGGTTAGACAAGCATGTGCTTTTGCCATGATTACAAAATGGAATTTCTTTCTATCTGCCTTCTAATGTCATGCATCTGCGTTTGCGCTATGTTACTTTCACACTGAGTTTCATAGTGCGGTTCTCTCTACCCTTATACACTACATTGGTTTATAGGGAATTTGCCTCACCTGAATGTGCTTATGGGGTGGAATATGCTAATTTCTATTCCAACATTCCCCCCTTTCGTTACTTCTACAGTAACAAATCCCCCCCGATATTTATGCTTGTTTGCCTGCCTGACTGCTTCATCCCATGCGGGTGTTCACTTTATTGGCATCGAGGCTCTACACACATGTCTTAAGCTTTCCCCTGCTTGTGCGTATTGCTCAGATGTACATGTTATGTAAATGCATACCCCATCTCCATCCAGGTCTACCCACACTTCTTTGTAATTCTCGGGGTTGGGGGGAGGAACAATGGTTGTGTGGTATAGGTTATCAACTATATCTCCAACAGGCATTGGGATCATGTGATGAACGTAGTGGTCAGTTTGTATTTGTATTTCCTTTGCATCACGAGGTACATTAGTATGACCAACAGAAACCATCATCATTGCGCTATTAGGTACTGCTTTGGCACAACACTGGAGACCCAATAGGCATGTGCAGAATACCACTAAGGTAAATATGATGATGAACACCATCATTTTCACCACTGCTCCAAGCCATGATGTGGCCCATCTGAAGGCCATGGTGATCCAATTTTCTCCTTGAACACCAGCTTCCTTTAACATCTTCACCCCTAGTTCAAGTACTGCTGCAATGATGTGTGACAATGTCCCACTTTCACCGTCTTTGGAAGGTACAAATGTGCAACATGAACTCCTGATCGTTTTGCAAACACCTTCTTCAATGGCTGTCATGAGATCCAGCAAATACCAGTTCTGCATTGTCATTAGACTAAAGGCTCTCAGCTCCACTTTTATGATGTTGAACCCTTGTTTGGAGTCATTAGCCAGCTGGATCAGTTCCCATTCTATGATCTAGAGCCATTTTGCATTGGCTCGCTTCTGGATGCTGAGTATTAGGGATGCAAAAAATGTCTCTGTGGAATTGAAGAGTTTGTATTCATCAGGTATTTGCACAAGCATTTCCGATAAGTCTATTGATAGGTAATTTGAGGATCTTTTTCTTCTTCGCAGCTGGTCATAGTGCTCTTTCCATGGAGGATACAAAAGTCTGGTGGTGACATTGTGTGCTGCGTTTCGGTTGTTGGAGGTACTGTGAGCACTTCATCAGGCAGGGGCCCCCCATTCAGGTGTTCTTCTGGTACTACTAACAGGGCGGAGTGCATCGTACCTAGCGAACAAAAGCCCCTCCAAGAATGCCAGATGTGCAGGTACACTTGCTGGCCGCAGATCCAATAAATAGTCCATCAGGGCTGTAGTCCCTTATCTAAGGTCTGGGATTAAGAGTGTTCGGTTACACCTTTCATTCCACCTGACAGAAACAGCTCCTTCACTGTAAAAACATATTTCAGAAGTCTTTTCTTGTTGTATTTTTACTGGTTTTTCAACAGCTGCAATCCAAGGGAATTTGGTGATGTGCTCTGTCCATGTTTGTGCGCAAGTCTGCTTCACGAGTGCTAGAATCTTTTTGGACAACTCTAAAAGTCCTTCAGCTTTGCATGTTTGTGTTGTTTCTTGCCACGCGTTGTTAACATATCTCATCCATTCATTCACTAGATGTGGTTCTTTCAGACAGTTGGGATTAGTTGAACTTGTTTTGCATTTTCAGGTGTCAGGATTAATGAGTTCTAGGTGGGCGTTGCATGCCTGGAAAGTGCCTTTGATCTTACATAGAGCAAGATGAATTATACATTGTCTCTCTATCATTGATACTTCCTGCGGTACTAAAACCTTGGGGGCCCCAGATGCGTGCAGTATTAAGGAACAGACATAGCCGCTTCCATAAATAGTTTGTCTACCTATTGCACTCATGTTGGAGTACCAACTGTTTGAGTGCTCAGGATGATGAATATCTTCTACTGCATCTAAGCCTAAACCATGGTATGCATCATATTTATGTTGGCATGCTTGTCTTTTCACTCTTTTACTACATAGCGCGTGTCTTTTCACTCCTTTACTTCTGCTGTTTCTGCTGTTACACAAAGAGATTTTTTACATCTGACATTAGTATTTGGAACATTTTGCTTGTCCATACAGTTGCATGGGAGTTGCTACTATTTGCAGCAGTCACATTATGTATTACTACTGCTTTAGTTATATTGTTTGATTCTGAGGGATTGAATGGCATGCTTTCATTTGTCCTTTCATTCGGGTTAGGGCTGGAACTCAGTGTCATTACCATCGAGGGTATAGGGCTTAGGGTGAATTCAGTTACATTGGACCGTACAGGGGTCCATTCAGCGACATTGGACAGTAATTCAGTGACATTCAAAGGAACTTCAGTGACATTTGAAGGACATTTAGTGATATTTGATGGCCTACTTATGTTCCAGGTCCCTGCGATCCCCTCCCCCCTTCTTTTAGATGGCCAACCCAGATAAAAGCCGTTCCCCAATAAATCCCTGACAAAAACATCATTTTTGTGTACAAAATTGCCACACAGTGGAGGCCACAATCCTAGCTATACATTCTGGTGCTACTAATACAATTTCTATCAACAGTTGAAGAATATCTTGGCGTGGTCATTTTCGTCGTTGTTTTTACTGTGATTTTGAAAGAACGGGAAGGGAGGGAAAAATGATGTGGGGAGGGGGAGAGGGAAAGGAAGGAGGGAAAGAGAGATAGAGAGATTGTTTTAATTCACGTAACTGGTGCTTTAGCAGCAATGCATTTATTTTGTACTTTTACACATGCACTTCATATGATCAGCAAGAAGCTATGCAAACTGAGTCGGTGGTGTTGTCTTCATTTTGGACACTTAGTGTCGAGTCTTGTGGGGCCCTGCAAATGTCTGAGAGGTGTATCCAATATCTGAGCCCCCTCACTTTCCCTGCAAGGGGGTGGAAAACATAGCCTTGTAGGGTCCATGGAACCTCGGGCTGTTCCATTTTTGCACAAAGCTTCTGACATAGACCAGTTCACCCAGTGACAGTGGTTGCATGGGTGTGGCGTCAGATTGTGGGGCAGTTGATGTTTGTGTGTTTTTTGTGCCATTTGTTTTTCAAAGCATACTATCGTACGTGTCAGTTGAGCCAGATATTGTTTTAATTATTTCCCAAGGATTGCCGCTGCTCTATGATCATCTGATACTGTCCTTACAGGTTATAGAGGTGTCTGCATGCGCCTACCAGTCACTATTCTGTGGGGGATACTGGATTGTGTGCGCAGATGAAACAGTGCCAGGGGCAAGCAATACACCCAGTTCTTTTTTAGGGTGTTAGATAACTTGGAGAGTCTGTCTGCTCTTAAGGATGCTGTTTATTCTCTCTACCATCCCATTTGCATGTAGGTGGTAAATAGAACACATGCAATGTTTAAATGCTAGGAGGGCAGTTGTTTCCTTGAAGAGCTCATTGAAGAAATGGTTGCCATTATCTGTTCTCAAAATGTCACACACTCCCCGGCAAGGGAAAACCTCTCTGATGAGGAATTTTGCTGCACACTTGGCATTTGGGTGGGCACATGGCACAACCTCAACCCCCCTTGAGAAAAGACACACCACCACGATCAAATATCGCACCCCATTGCATTGTTCCCCCATGTCTGAATAGTCAACATGCAGCTCACGGAATGGGCCAATGGCGTGGGGCAGAATTCCTCACAATGTTCTGAGTGTCATCCCTGTACTAAACACTTGGCAGGAGGTGCATTGAATGACCATGTTAGTGAGGTGTTCTTGTAAATTGGGGATCAACCAATCTTCTTGAATGTCTACCACAATGTGTTGCTTAGAACTATGAGAAGGGAAATGTAATTGCTCAGAAGCTGTGTGTAATAATTCCACTGGCATTACTGCTTTTCCTGTACTCTGTTGCCTCAATAAGAGGCCTGCGGGTGATGTTGCCTCAATAAGAGGCCTGCGGGTGACTGCACACACCCAGGTTTAAGCCATATCTCCTGCTTATCTGAGGGCACTCTACGCTCTAGCTCAATTATCTGTGCAATGGGGAGAGCAGTGTATGCCACTGCATCTGTCCTGGTGTGTGATGTAGTTACAACGTATTCAGCACATATGGGCACAGACCTATGTGTACTGTTGTGGTGACATAGGCAGAGTCTGAGTAGATGGTAATATAGCACCCCTTCGATGCCTGCAGTGATGCAATGAGTGCTACCAATTCAGTAGCTTGAGCTGAATAATATATGGGCAATCTCCTTATTTTGAGGGTTTCATATTCACCCTCTTCTTGGCGTACCACTGCAGCCCCAACATGCCTCTCACCTGTCTCTTGATCAATTGACACAGACCCATCAACAAAGAGGGTGAGTGTTGACTTTCAGTGGTCCAAGATTGCAAACATTGAGTGTTCCATGTACAGTGTTACGGAGCACCACATGACAATTGTGGGGCTTTCATCAATGGTGAAGGCTGCAGTTGCAAGAGCTTGTTTGCATGTGAACTGTCCGTGCATGACAGAGTCTAAAGTGCCACTTTAATATGACAGTGGCCTGTGGCTAATGGCACTCCTCTGTGTGAGGACTGCCATCATGAGTGTACCATTGGAGTGGAAGAAAACATACAATTCCTGTGTGTAGTCTGGGGTGGCTAGAATGGGTGCTGTTGAGATCACTTCTTTTAAGTCATTGAAACGTGTTATCATTTCTCGGGTCCACTCTATTTCGTTGTTTTCCTTTTGTACCTCCTTGAGGCCCTTTAGGGGTGCCTTTTTGTGAATGATGCATAATCTAGGATCCATGCTCTACAATAATTGCACAAACCTGTGTGCATGTCTTTTACTGTGAGTGGTTTGGGAGTGACACGCACTGTTGCTGCCCTGTCAGGGATTATTCTTTTTCCGTCCTTGGAAATGAGCTGCCCCAGATAAAGTACTTCCAGCTGGAAGTAATGGAGCTTTGACTTGCCTACCTTCTACCCCTTCTGTACCAGCAACTGTAGTAGTGCAATAGAATCCCTCTGACCACCCTGATTGCTGTCGCTGCAGACCAGTAGGTCATTTACAAATTGAATTATTGTGCTGGGCACATGCATTTTTGGCTGAAACTTTGTGCAGTTTCCGGGGCTTTCCCAGTACCCCTGGGGCAAGCAAATGTGTTTGTAGCACTTTCCACCCAGGGTTACGGCTGTGAGGTATTGTGAGTCTGGTTTTAGAGATACTGAGACAAAGGCATTCTTTGAATCCACTACAGTGAAGTGGGTCGCCTCCTTGGGGAAGCGACACAAAATGGACGCCGGGTTGGGGACAAGTGGGAATTTCTTCTGTACTATGTCATTAAGGGGCAGAGATCCTGGATCATCCTCCAACTGCCCCTGTTGCCTTTTTAATGGCGTAAATGGGCATATTGCATGGTGATGTGGAGAGTACTATGATCCCTTGCTCTAGCAAGGCCTGTAGTGTTTCTCTCTTCCCTTCCTCTGCTTCTCTGGATAGCGGGTATTTTTTCACCCATAGGAGTATTGCATTGGCTCAAGTGTGTTTTTCACTGGAGTCACTTCTTTAGCATCCCTATATTGTGTGGGTTTGTGGTCCATAAATGTGTGGTGACATATTGCAGATCTGCCTGGCTGAATGGGGGTGGTGTGACAGCAGCCATGAGGGTGTTCTGAACTTTTCTGAATTGTACCATGATCTCACAGGGTATACAGATCTTGAGGATGATCTCCCCATCAATGTTGTCATCCTCAAAATGTTCCTCAACCGTTAATTCCCTTGGAGGCATAGTGTGATCTATGCATAGCACAGTGCGCCACTGGCACCCATGGGGCTCAGTACTCAGTACTACAATCCTTTTTGCGGACACTAGTAGGCCCTCCAAGTCTAATGAGAGTATCGCACTTGCAACCAGCTTGGGGACTACTACAGGTTGAACATTGAAGTCAGTGGGCACTCTGCAGCAGTTTTTTGTAATCTGAGGAACGGCTCATTTGAGCTCATTGATGCCATAAATGAACAAGTCATGGTTAACAGGGATAGCTTGCACTGCTGCTTCACCCACTAAGGCATGTATCACGAGCATTGCTCTCAGTCAACAAATGCCAGGTGGGGTGTAGGCAATGCCTCTATCTGTAAATGAGATTGTCATGTTCAACTTGCTAAGCATATCCCTACTGAGAAAGTTGATAGGAGAAATCTCAGAGTAGAGGAGGGGGCCCTTACGACCTTCCTTCCCACTTTAGCGTATAGATCTGTTGTGTATGGAACCAGTAAAACAGCCCAGAGAATCGCTGCATGTAGAGATCTTTCCTGATAGCGGGAAGTCACTTTTGTTGATGCACCACTTCTCTGCTCCTGAATCCACCATAAAGATGAATTGTTAATTCCCTATCTCTTCCCCCACCAATACCTCCTCTTCTTGATTTAGGGTCATTGACAGGACTGGACACGCAAGTGCTCTCTGTGGGCTGTCCTTGTCAGGATATGTGTCTGTCCCAGGGTACGTGAAAGCATTTCCCCCCACAACTGTCGGGCCTTGAAATGCGCCGCTGTGCCGTTAGGTGATTGGAAAAAGCATTCCTATTCTGTGCTGGCTGTGGGTTAGGGTGGTACTGGTAGGGTTAGACTCCCTGCTGCTGATGCTGTGGGTAACAAGGGCCGGGGTTCTGTGGTGGTAGCTGTGTGCAAGCCTTGTGGATCTCATATGGTATCAAAGTCATTCTGGGGGGGTGGCCTTTGGGAGCTACCTGGATGGAGAGAGCCATAATTCTGCGGGTTGTAGTTGTAACACCCTGCCTGTCTGCTCTGACATTCTCTCGAGAAATGCCCCTACCCCTGCATGTCCAACACTGCACTGGTTCCCCTCCCCTCGCTCCCAGTCCTCCAAATCCCCCTCCTCTAGGCCCTCAGAACCCATCTCATCCTCGTTGTTGTCCTCCTTGCCTCTGCGGTCCTGAAAATTGCTTGTTTCCTCCACACTGCCCTTGTCCTCCTTCAGCCCATACCACCGCTATTGTTGTGTGGACTGCATTTGAAATGCACCCTCCCTCTTCCGTCTGTTCTGGCGTGGGTGCTGTTGATACTGCAGCCACTTTCCTTAGTTTATTTTGAACTAGTTTCACTTCCTCAGCCTGCCGCCTTTGTACTGTTTCCTTCTCTCACTCTTTGATCCTCCTAAAGTGTTGAACTATAATACTTTGAATCTTGGGTCACCCTTTAGCTTCTACCCTAGCTATCTATTTGAGTGCCTTCTGCACCTCCTTGGGTAGGCCTTGCTTGACTATGAAATAGAAAAGTGATGTAGATTAATTCCAGGAGCTGCCAGATTCAGCTCTCCACATCACTTGAACCCTAAAAATATAGTATGCAGCTTCTTCCTCATCTCCAGTTGTGCACTGCATAATCGACTGTGAATATGGGGTGTCTGGAACATTCGCGTCAACGCATCCCATACCTGTGCTCTAATCTTGCTAAATGATGCTCCATCATGGGCATCATTACTCAGTGTTACACCCGGGTACCCTGCTTTGCTCCACACAGTGTCTGCTTGGTTTCCAACTGCTGCTGCCAACAAGCTCTTGATGTTCCCTATTGCCAAGGGTACCCCTGCTATATTTTTTTTTAATGGAGAGATCCACTTCCCAGGCCCCGCTGTGAGTTGGGAGAGTGCTTTAAGGAGGTTGTTGTTGTCCATATTTGCCAGTCACACTGCGCCTTTGTGTATTAGGGGCTATGCATTTTCATTTTTCATTTCCCGCCCCTAGTTGCGCTTCCCTTTTTACACGCTAAGCTATTCTGCCAAATCCCTCCCCCAATCTTCCATCCCATAAGCTTCCTAGCGATGGTGTGGCCTGGGGTGCTTGTCTGGAAGTCCCCCTCTCCCTCTTCTTCAAGGTCTTCAAAATCACTCCAATACTCCTCGTCCTCTCTTCGAGACCCTACATTCTCAGAACCCTAGCTGTCCGTTATCCCCGTCACCCTCTATCTGGACTGTTCATATAGGCGCACTGTCTATTCTGAATAGGAAGTCACCGTACTTCCACTTATCCCTGGGTGGTTGTGGGGGTGCTACGGAGGGCAACATCCGTGTTTATACCACCCTCGTTGCATTACATGCTGCCTGTAACCTTACTAATTCAGTGCGTGTTGATGCAAGTGCTACCTCTAGATCTCTTGGGCTCACCCTCGAGTGAGCAGTAACCTCAGGAGGTGAGACATATGGTGGGGGTTTGGCCGTGCTTGGGGTAGCCACCTTAGTGCCCGCCGACACATGTCAGGTTTGTATACCCTTCTGCTGGGAGCGTCTCTAATGGATATATCCACTTTTCTGTCTCCCCACTCTTCCCAGTCTCCCCTGTACTCATATTTTTTATTACTGACGGGTGTCGCCCTGTCCCCTTTTGGGTCCTCTGTTTCTTCAAACATTCTCAAGAGGTCCAATATGATATGATATGATATGATATAGCATTTATAACGCGCCTATACACAAGTGTTTCAGGACGCAGTGAGGCAAGGGAGGGGGAACAGAGGAAAGACAGTAGCAATCCCACTAGGCCAGGTATCATTCAGATCATGGGAAGGGGAAAGAGGGAAGTGCAGAGGGGGAGGGGAGAGGGGACAGTGCAGTACATGGGATAATAAGATAAATAACCAAGTAAAAGTACAGCCAGCAGGTGGCAAGTGCAAGGGTAAGTGCAGACAACTGGCGTCAAGTGCTGCTAAGGGACTTTTTGGATACTGTAACAGTCCCCAAGTGCAGGGGTTGGCAGGAGGGCAGTGTAGGAGTGTGACTGCCGGGCGCGGGGCCTGGGCCCGAGATCAGTGGGAGGCCAGGTAACCAGTGCAGTATCAGTATCAGCCAGGGAGTCAGCAGAGGAGAGGAGGAGAAAAAGCAGAAGCAAAGAGAAAGGTTTTGAGTTGCTTCCGCAACCGGATATGATTCTCCTCAAGTTTCAGGGAGGCAGGGAGGCTATTCCAGAGGGAGGCCCCAGCCGAAGAAAGAGATCTATCTCCAACTCGTTGCTTGGAGAAGCGTCTGACCCGGAGGGAGTTGGAGGTGGATGAGCGAAGAGCTCAAGAAGGAAGATATTTAGGAAGGGAGGGTTGAAGGTATTGAGGCCCAGGGCCCCAGAAAAGCCTTAGGGACAATGCAGAGGGTTTTGACTTAATCCTCGCAACCACTGGGAGCCAATGCACAGATTTCAGTCCTATGAGAGATGTGATCCCTGGGCTTGAGGCCAAGCACAAGTCTCGCAGTCCTGTTTTGGATGAGTTGCAGAGGGCAGAGAGTAGAATCAGGCAGATTTAGAAAGTGGCTGTTGCAATAGTCCAGCCTAGCGAGAACCAGAGCTCTGGAGATGGTGAGCTTCCGGGGGATGGAGAGGAAAGGAAGAATACCTCTGAGGAGGTGCGACTGCTAGTGAGACTTCTTAGAGACGTCAGAAATGTGAGGAGAGAAGGAGAGTGTGCAGTTGAAGATTATCCCGAGGTTTTTGGCCTCACAGGTGGGAGTAGGAAGAATGCCAAGAGAGGCCGGCCAGAGAGTGACAGGAAAGGAGGGAGCTGGTGAGCCGATGAGGAGAATCTCAGTCTTACTGGCATTAAGGCAGGGATCATTGGCAGCACACCACTCCTGGATGGCAGACAGACAGTCAGAGATGATAGATTGAGAAGAGGTGGCTGAGGGAAGCCTGAAAATGAGCTGAGTGTCATCTGCATAGCACTGGAAGTTGGGGCAGACTGCGACAATGTGATGGCTGATGGTGGCAGGTATTGTTTGAACAGCCAGGGGGAGATGTTAGACCCCTGGGAAACACCACAGGTAGATATGGAGATAGAGGAGAGGAAGGACACAAGTTGAACCTGAGAGGGTCGATCAGAGAGGAAAGAAGTCAGCCACACCAGGGCCAGACCGGTGATCCCCAGGTTATCACAGAGACATTTGAGCAGGATGTCATCATTGACCCTGTCAAAGGCAGAGGAGAGATTAAGTAAGATGAGGACACAGCGGGTGTTGGAATCAAGGTTGGAGAGCATGTCTTCACGGATGTTCAAGAGGAGGTTTCCGTGCTTCTGGCAGCTCTGAAGCCAGACCGATGGTCATGAAGGGAGCCAACAGATTCAGTGTGGAGATTGAGCTGGGAGATGGCCAGCTTTTCTAGGAGTTTGCCCTTCCCTTCTATTTTGCACTGGTCTCCCCTTATCCTTTGCAGTCAAGTAAGTGGACATGTGTTCCAGAGCACATCTGTCAAAAGATCCTTGTTCTGGCCAGGAGTGGGGCACCACTCACCCTTTAGTCTCAGTCACCCATTGATTGTGATACTTCTTAATCTTATCACAGTATAGTGGCAGGGCCTTTGCGAATGTGATCGAGGGGCTTGTCAATCCCCATAGTTGTGTCTCATGTACATCCTGTAATGAGGCCACACCTGTGCTATTGCGCCACAATGTAAGACAATTTGTTAAAATGTATGCTGTTCAGTCTTGTCTGTAATACGTGTAAATACTGTCAATGAGCTCACAAAAAGACATCAATTCACTTGTACAGAACCCGTTATTCCATAATATAGCTTTTTCACACATTCACTGTATGCTCTCCTTGTATTTCCACATACATCATACGTGCCCATCCTGGGCCTTCTCCTCCTGACAATTTAAAATAATCCAACAAAACAAACTAAAATAACAGGCTAAAATAACAACCACTACTGTTCCCAACCTCTATACTTATACAGAGCTCCTATATTTCTCCTTATATTTTTCCCACACTGGACGAGAGAGTGCATCTGGCGCCACCCTCCCCCCTTCCTCGGGGGGGGTTCCCGTATCCTTTTTCCTTAATATCCTTAAAAATTAAATAAAAACTAGCCAGAAAAAAATCCACGCAATCCACGAACTGCGCACACTCTCAATTTCATTCACTACGAGTTCATACTATTCAGACTGCTCCATACAACCAACCCTACTTTGTTAACCCTTGCAGGCTATAGTTTACGTTCTCAGGAAAGCCTCCGTTAAGGGGTATCCACAAAAAGTCTGCACCTCTCCTTGGGGGTTGCACCCTGCTGCAATGTGCAGATGGGATTCAGCAGAGACGGCAGCCACAAATCCACTCCGTATACACGTTTTGGGACTGGTAACCATAGGTGGGCACGGCCCTTCCGGAGATGCCGCCTGGATATCTACACAGGTACGGGAGAGATGGAGTCATGTTGCAAGGGTCACCAATATGAAGGCAAGTCCATTTTCATGCACACTCCAGAGTGAATCCAATCCTCTAGGGAAATAAGCCAGGTGATAGCTTTGCAAGGATAACAAGGTTTTAATATTACAAGATACAAAAATCAGCAACGGACTCTGCTGCTCAAGAACATTCTGGTTAATATTCATGGAGGTATAAGCTTAAAAAGCAGTATGACGCCATCACATACAGTAAAAAGGAGTGCAGCCATATACATGGGCCTGCACCATTGAGGATGCCAGGCTATCAGGCTCCACGTGTGTCCGCTGGCTCATCTTGTCCGTGAGTGAATGTCGGGTTGCTCACAAGATACATTGTCTAAGCTAAACTAACATCCTATGTCTCTAACTACATCACTATGGCATGCACCTGGGCGGTTTGGGACTCAGTGCCAGAGGGAAGGGAGGAAGAAATACAGTCATACTAACCCACACATTCAGGGCTATGTTGATACCGCACCTCCCGCACCCAAGTCTTCCTCTCTTACCTTGATCTATAATGTATCCTTTCCTGTGCCTTGTGTTGTAACGGATGTGTTTTATGCTGAGGGGTGAAACAGTTGTGCATGCTTAGTTCTTTTATGGTTACTTGGTTTATGCTAGGACAGGGGAGTCACAAGCTTATCATGGAATGCAGGAATGTGGGGGTCAGGTCAGTGGTGTGGGCTCCGGGTTGACTGGGTAGGGGTTAGAGGCCTGCTAGCAGCTTGGTCATGATGAATAGGCACTGCGAGGAGGATGCTGCTGTCACATGGTCTTGCAGAGCACATTCCTCCCAAAGATACACATTTTTTACAACGGTGAAGGGACAGGGGTCAGTGAACTTCCATGAGCACTGGTGCTGCAGATTCATTCTTCCTTAATGATTTGGCCTAGAGAAATCTTTCAATGGGGCTCGACTGGTGCAGCGTTTCTTTCTATGTGCCTTCTAGTGTCATGCATCTGCTGTTCACGCTATATTACTTTCATATTGAGTTTCATACTGCGGTTCTTTCCCCCTTATACACTACATTGTCTCATAGGGAATTTGCCTCACCTGAAAGTGCTTAGATTGGTGGGATATCTCATTTCCATCCCAAAATTGGTTTAGGAATGCATTTGTTCTTTGACTGTCACGTGGGTTGGGGGTCTCACTGTGGATGTGTTCACTGGTGAAGTCGTCATTTGGTAGGTGTATCCATCCCAATACATAGCCACCAACCTACATACATCAGCTAGTAATCAGTAAATGCTCTCATGTCTTGTTGCACATCTACCACTCAAATGCTACATTTTCACATGATTGATTTTTTAAGTCTGTCTGTATACATCATCCATCTATTTGGCTCACACAGTCTCAGACAGCCTTCACATCACTCAAACACATGCCTTTTCTACTTGTGTTACTTGCAGGGACTTTGACAGCTATGACTTCCTACCTGACTCCCTTCATTCATTGATTTGCCCAGGCTACTATGCACACACACATTATATGTGACTCTGTCCTATCAGTGATGTCTTGGACTTGTATCTTCCAAGGTCATTCACCTACAGTTTTTTGAGGCTATTGCACAAACATACATCACATTGCATTACATTGCTTTACTATGTCACATGCACATGGTGTGTTCACAGTGTAGCTAGTGCTACATTCTGCTATCCTGTTGATATGCAACTGAGTGTGATGTATCAGGGAGTCCTGTGATGAGCTACGGACATGGACTCTGCAGCAGTGTCCCCAGTTGTTGAGGCTGGGGGAGGATATGTGGCCAGTGTATTTCTTGTTGGAGGCAGGCCAGTGGAGCTGAGGTAAGTTGTTGGTCAACATTGAACTTGTAGTGGTGTAATGTGGCAGGGACAGACTGGGGTAGTGTCGGAGGTGAGGGAGGCTGGTGGGTATTGTCAGGACTTGAGGGGGCTGCCTGGGGATAGTGTTGGAGGTGATGGGGGCTGGTGGCTGCTGTCTGTACTTTAGGGGGCTACCTGGGGTAGTTTCCAAGGCGTGGGGGTCTGGAGAGTGATGTTAGGATTTAAGGGGCTTCCTGGGTATAGTGTTGGAGGTGAGGGGGGCTAATGGGTGGTCTCTGGACTTGAGGGGACTGCGTGGCGGTAGTATTGGAGGAGAGTGGGGTTGGTGGGTTATGTCAGGACTTAGAGGACTCCCTGGGGGTAATGTCGGAGGTGAGGAGGGCTGGTGGGTGGTGTTAGAACTTGAGGGGGCTGCCTGATGGTAGTGTCAGAGGTGAGGGAGGCTGGTGGTTATTGTCAGGAGTTGAGGGGGCTGCCTGGGGGTAGTGTCAGACTTGAGGGGGGCAGGTGAGTAGTGTCAGGACTTGAGGGGTCTGTCTGGGGGTAGTGTTGGAGGTAAGGGGGTCTGGAGAGTGGTGTCAGGACTTAAGGGACTGCCTGGGGGTAGTGTTGGAGTTGAGGGTGACTGGTGGGTGGTGTCTGGACTTGAGAGGACTGCGTGCGGGTAGTATCGAAAGAGGGGGGTTTGGTAGGTTATGTCAGGACTTAGAGGGCTGCCTGGGGGTAATGTCAGAGGTGAGGGCGGCTGATGGGTGGCTATGGGACTTGAGGGGACTGTCTGGGGCATGTGTTGGGGGTGAGGAGGGCTGGTGGGTGGTGTTAGGACTTGAGGGGACTGTCTGACGGTAGTGTTGGAGGTGAGGGGGGCTGGTGAGTAGTGTCAGGACTTGAAGGGGCTGCCTTAGGGTAGTGTAGTAGGTGAGGGGGGCTGGTGGGTGGTGTCGGTACTTGAGGGGGCTGCCTGGGGGTCATTTCAGAGGTGTGGGGGCACTGGAGAGTGGTGTCAGGACTTGAGGGGGCTGCCTGCGGGTAGTGTCAGAGGTGAGGGTGGCTGGTGGGTGGTGTCTGGACTTGAGGGGACTGCATGGGGGTAGTATTGGAGGTTATAGAGGTTGGTGGGTTATATCAGGACTTAGAGGGCTGCCTGGGAGTATTGTCAAAGGTGAGGGTGGCTGGTGGGTGGTGTTGGGACTTGACTGGGCTGCCTGGGGGATGTGTCGGTGGTGATGTGGGCTGGTGGGTGGTGTTGGGGCAACTGGGGCTGCTATGGTTTAGGGGATCTGGCAGCAGTTAAGATGCCTTGGGAGTAGGGGGATGCTATACAGTTTCTCTGGGGTGCAGTTGCTACTTACCGAGGACTTTGCACAGTTTCGCTGGGGTGCAGCCATTATTTACGGGGGACCACACACAGTTTTGCTGGGGTGTGGCTGTTACATATGGGGGACCTCTAACACTTTTGCTGGGGTGCAGCAGCTACTTATGAGGGACCTCGTGCCTTTTTGCTGGGGTGCAGCCATTGCTTAGGGGGCACCTCGTGCAGTTTTGCTGGTTGCAGCCATTAGTTACAGTGGACCTCGCGCGGTTTCACTGGGGTGCATCCATTACTTACAGGAGACCTTGTGCAGTTTTGTTGTGGTGCATCCTTTGCTCACAGGGGACCTTTCGCAGTTTCACAGGGGTGCGGTCATGACTTGTCGGGGGGCGCGTGCAGTTTTGCAGGAGTGCTAGAAGGTGTATCAGAGGTGGACGTGAAGATTTGCATGAACGTTTGTCTTTGACAATGGTTTTGGATTGCGTGGGGGCGTGTTGTGAACGTTCCTTGCGCAGCTCGTATTTCTTTGCGGGTCGGGTTACTTTGCACTTTGCATTCCATGAATACACGGAGCGCACATAGGAAAATGTGCACATAGAGCCTGCAAAGTCAGTTCGATGCAGCTACTTTGCGGGTTCAATGCACACTTTCTATGAATCGGGTCCTAAATGTAGGCATTGTGGGACTTCACTAAACAACATGTAAAGTTTCTAATGTCACTCTTGTTCTTGATGGTCAAACCCCCACAGAATGTTGTCAGCATACCCAGCTTGATTGGTACCCTACACATGAAAGGGTAAGAATAAAAATGGGCAGAAATCACTGTAGTACTGTATTTCTTATAATTCTTTTACTCAAACATGCAACATTTTACTCCTTTGCAATGCACACACTGTTTACTGATCATAAGGATATAGCCATCTTCCTCGATTCATGATCAATACATGAGGAAGTTGATCGGTGAATTAGGCTAAATACATATGAACTATTAACAGTGCGTACATTGCAAAGGGACATTGTTTCCTCTTTAAGCAGCACGCCTACAAAATACTTAATTGCTGATCAGCACATACTCAAATCTACAGTAACAGTTGAAATGAGTTCACAAATCTTAGAAATGGCAATAAGGTCTATCAAGGTCATCTTATAGAGAAAACAAACATGAGGTGCTAAGCACAGGAAACCCCTCTGTTCACTGCAGTCTTTCAATGGAAAGGTCACAGCAGATACTGTCCAAAAGATGTGGCTTTCTCCCACACAATTCAATGTGCCATGTTCACAATGTATGTGAGTATATTTCCAGTATCTCCAGTTTAAACAAATTCAAATGTATTACCATTCTGAATCCATCACGTTTTGCACCTTCATTTCCATGAATCAGATGAAGGACACAATATGACAACAATCCCCTCTATGGTCTACATTTTTAGAATGGTGCTTCTCTATTCGGTAGTCCACTCTTTCCCACCTCCTCTCCCAAGTCAGCAGCTCCTCACCCATATCCACCTGCAGGGCATGCATGTCATTCTCTTCTCCCTCTTAAGCTGCCTAACCGTAAAGCAATGCACCACTCTTTCCTGCTTCTTTTCACCCTAAAGCAGAACTGTCAAACCGTGGTCAGCCTCAGCAGAAAGGTCAAGAAATAAGGAGTATTGGTGTGGGTGGTCAGCGTAGGAGTCGTACATGAAATGGTCTCTGGCACTAATGAAAAAGTGTCCCACAATTACAACTGCCAATGCTATGACAAGATAGAGTAGTAACCAAGGAGAGTTGTTTGGTAAAATGCCTGCAAATTGTGCATTTCGACGAATATTTGTTCAGTAACACTGGTCAAAAAAAAATAAAAAAAATAACTACCTCATCAAAGTATCCACATTGGCCAAAGAACTGTCCCATACTAGTATGCTGGGCCTGTATTTCGTGAATGCCCTGTAGTCTAATTCGACGCAACGGTGGTAGCCTACTGTGGGCGCATTCATGTGAGGCTTGGCTTCCGGTCCAGATTATGTATGATATGACTTCTTTAGAATCTGGAGTCTTTACCCTGGAGGGATGCAACAAGCAAGAGCAACAGCCACGTCCCAGCAATAGGATGGGGCATGTGCGTGGCGAGCAACGTTATATATTCTTACACGTATGGCGCTTGATTGGCTTCTGGCTGCAACATGTAGAAACCAAGCTGTGCCACTATGTAAAGCCTGTTACTGTGGCGTGCACTGTATTCCTATGCGGATGTCTACATTAGAGAGATCACATGTGACCTGGTGCCCTCACGCATAATATCTATCAGTGGCATGAGTAACATTCCTGGGAATTAATTAAATCCGAGAATCTGATACTGAGTTATCAGCAGTTTTCAGGTGGCTCCCTAGTTTCACCATATTCGATATACCACCAAGCTGCCTGTCTGTGTCATATCTCACAAGACTTGAGCATGTCGCTGCTAGTCTGACTTCAGGCCATTCGTCTCATGCTGTGAGGGCAGGCCTTCTCTCGAAGTGGAAAGTACTTGATGGTGCATTTTCAGAATACCTGAGAAATTAACACCATCTCAGCATCACAGGCCCCAAGGAACCAGAATGCTGCGATAGCTCAGCAGCAACATGCTTGCCTTGGAAAAAAACGACATGGAGCAAGACAGGTTCGATCCCCTGGTCCGTTTATAAATCTTTGGGTATTAAGCACATTATAAATAACCAATAAATCATACCATATGTTGCATATTACGAAAAAAATGGGAAATTGTTGACGTGGGTAGAAGGTGGGTTAAAAATAAATTACAGAAGAAGTCAATAGACACATTGCCCCTTCTCTATGAGTTCAGTATTTTTTCTACATTTATATTTGGTTCCTGGCTCTTATGTATGATGCACTTCGAGTGTGGCATGGTCCTTACTTTTCTGAGTCTGATGAAGTGCTGGAATTTACACTGGTCGGAGATCGTCAATACTTTCAAATAACAAAATGTCCTTAATGTCCTTAAACATTCTGGCCCAGACTCTGTTCCTATCGATCGTGTGGTTCTGCAGCTCCTGCAGGCTTCTGATTTCATCTTAAAAATTAGTCATTGATTTATTGTATAAACAATATGGAATAGTAAGAGCCCATTCTAGCCAGGGCTCGCTATTACCTCCCATAACGTTCTTAATCCTTAGCAGCTCTACTCCAAATCCGCTACCCATGGTTGTTTCATGTCACAATTTAGAAAGAAGAAGAGCGGAGAGCAGCAGAACAATATGAACTACTCAGTCCATAGAAATGGAACATTAGTTCCAAAAGGAAAGCTTCCATGAGAAAATTCATATCCTACCATTGTTATTCCCCTCATATTACGTCTGCTTTTACCTTTGATGCATTAAAACAAACAGATGTACATTGGGGCCTTCTCGATACATGTATTTATTTCTCCTTGATATTCTCCCCAATGGGTCTTAATGATTACCAGTGAAGATGAATGGTGCTTGTTTTCTGTTTGTGTTGTGCTTCTTGTAAAGGTGCCCATGACATTCCGATGTTGACTAGGTTCTGTTCATTGCTGCAAAGGTTGTCAGGCTCCAATCAGAATGTTCTGAGTAAATATGTTTATGCTCATAATGGGAGGGAGGTGGCAAAGGAAACACGCATTGTAATACTTTGCCTGCATCGTTCTCTGCTGGCAGGGGTACCCACCTCGGGAGACATGCTTAGTCCAACTGGTCACACAATGCACATGTTAACAGTTAACATACTTTGCTCTAACATGTAGTATGGTTTCTGCATTTTTAATGACAAATACACTGGGTGCCACACCACATTGATATGATATGATATGATATGATATGTCATTTATAACGCGCCTATACACAAGTGTTGAAGGCGCGATGAGGCAAGGGGGGGTGACAAAGGGAGGACAGACAACAATCCTACTAGGCCAGGTGTCATTCAGATCGCACAAGTGCATGGGAAGGGGGAAAAGAAAAGTGCGCGGGGGGAAGGGAAAGGGGAAAGTGCAGTACATGGGAAAGTGGAATAAATAAGATAAACAAGACAAATAAAACAGCCAGCTAGTGGCAAGTGCAATGAAGTGCAGACATAAGTGCTGGTAGGGAGACTATAGGGATACAGAAAAACGATCCCCAGGTGCAGGGGTTGCCAGGGAGGCAGTGCAGGTGGGCAATTGATGGGGCCTGGGCCAGAGATAAGAAAGGGTGGCCAGGTAACCAGTGCAATTTCAGTCAGGAATTCAGCAAGGGAGGGGAGGAGAGAAAGCAGAAGCAAAGAGGAAGGTTTTGAGGTGTTTCAGAAACCGGAGATGGTTCTCCTTGAGTTTCAGGGAGGCAAGTTCCCTGAAGCTGTTCCAGAGAGAGGCCCCTGCCAAAGAGAGTGATCATTGTTGATGATAAGGATGAAAAACATGTTGACATTCTTTGATCTACTCACAATGGCACGTTTGTGCTTGGATGGGTTGGCAATATTCTCGGGAAATTACTCCAGGTTTTATCTATTGCTGGGCTCCTCATATAGTTCCAAATAGAATGTTGATGGCATTGTTCTTTGCTCTGTCCGCAGTGTTCCATAAATTACACAATGGTGGAAGTCCTATCATTGTTTGTGAGTCTAAATGCACCAATTAAAAGTGTTAACATTTGATCCCATGGCTTAGATGTCCAAACAGACATATTATGTGGTCATGAGGCACTTATGCCGGCACAGTCAATACATAATCAAACATGATCATTACCATTATATTTGGCAGTCCCTGGCAATACATAAGACAGCTTGAGTTGCTTTGGATTTCCAAAGGTCTTTCGAATTCACTATGACAATTGTTACTGGTGATCCTGAAGTGAGGTGTATTACGGCTAAAGGCATATGGCATGATTTAGACTTTACAGTGGCATCTTTATACTGTCCCAAACCCCCAACAGGATAATTTCCTGTTTGGCTTTTTGGACACCTTGGCCTCCCTCACAGAAGCCAACGGTATGTTGCCAAGAGATTTAGACATGCTTTAGTTGACAAAAAAAGTCATGCACTCCACATTGATACTCACTCCATTGCAATGTCAAAACCTTTTAGAAACAACATCACACAAGTGGATCTTACAATAGCATGCCCATCTCTTTACATTGAGGACAATGGCTTCTCTTTTCACTCTCACATACATCACTGTTACATTTTGGTGTCATATTTCTGAACTACGGATTATGTGGTATGGTGTTGAATGCATACATTGGCGCTCTGTGGATATCTCTTATCATGAACCTAGAAGGCATGAATTAATTTGGACCTACAAAGAGACCAGACTCCAGATTGGTTTGTTGATGTAAATTTGTTTAGAGATCCCATACTTAAGGAATAAACGCAGACTTGCATTAATCAATTCACCTCTGAAAATGATTCTCAGAGGGCCTCTCTAACAGCTGGGCTTCATTCAGGATGGTAATCCAATGGTAAGATATCTCCATGGTAGGATACACACTCAGAACATCTCATTTTGCGGAGCACCAACTGTTGTATGGACTGCAATATTTAAAAAATACACAACTTAAATTGTAATAAGCAAACTCTTCAATACATTATTGATGTTAAGGGACAGCTTAATTTACTTCATAACAAAAGAGTAGAACAATCTATATTAGTTCTCAGTATGCTCTATTCTAATGTCTTAAATTATTCCAATATAATACTGATTGACAGTCCTAATCCTTCCATGTCTGTTCAATTAGCACCCTTGGCAGGGGACCCAACCAATCAGGCGGTTGAATCTTCCGATATTTTCCTGTGTTTCAAGCCACCAGATGGCTGCCTCGCCCACTCACCATCTATTCCCCACCCCGGACTTCTTTTTAAATAACCCCTCTCCCCACTTACCTCATTGCATCAGTGGCGGCACTCACTGCTGTCACTGCTACTGCTTCCTTCTTACTTTCTTCATACGTGAGGCCACCATGGAAAGGGAAGAGGGGCTCTGCATGGAGCCTTGCCTTCCCTTTCCATGGTGGTCATCTTTGAACAGTCTTTCCGTTCCCTGAACAGGATGCCGCAAAGCAACACATTCGCGGAATGAAAATCCTTTCAATTAGCCCCGTCCCATTCAAGGGACAGGTGCTAATGGTGTTAAGGACCCTTTGAAAGGGCTGAAATGTGTGGTAACAGCCCAGGACCCACGTTAAAAGCCCTTGCTTTGCTGGGGCCTTTGCCTTTGGCCACCAGGCTGTTGCCACCCCTTCTAGCCTTTAGAACGGGTGCTTAATGACACATTATTTTATCACAACAGGCTCTCTCACTCCCATTATGTCTGAATCCAAAATAATATTTGTTCATACATAGTGGAAGGAGCCATGGAATGCAGTTCAAATTGGCCCTTCAAGCTAATACATATGGATGGTTGCCTTTACACAAACAACGTGAGCAAAAAACTTGAGATGAAGACCAACATCGCACAATTCAAGGCAAATAATCATTTGAAAATATCCAGAGTTTTTGGGCTTGATTGAGAAGTCACAACATACAAAATCCTCAGCAGTACTCATAACAGTGGACACCAAAAACGCGTTTGACTGTGTTGACTGATTCTTCCTATTCAACTCATTGACGTTTATGGGGTTTGAGGCTGAGGTTTTAAATATGTTGCAAAAACCAGGTGGCTAGAATGTCTTTTAACTCCATAACTCTTGCCCATTCCCACCCTTTAAATCGTGCCAAACAGGGTTGCTCTCTACCTCCCTTTTTTTCACGCTCTCATTGAAACCAGTATTTAATAATATTAGAATTAACCAACACATTAAAGGTATGAGTTTTGCTGAGTCCATGTTTGCTGATGATTTCCTCTCAGGCCTCTCAGACCTCTCCATTCTCTACCACATCTGGTAAGTAGTCTAAAGTAGTATAACTCTGTAGCTGGTTTAAAATACATGTTAACAAGTTGCTGTTGATCCAACCTATGGTGCCTCCTGACCAATTATTGTTTCGTTGCTGCATTGTTGTCATTCAAACCTGCAGGGAGCAGTATAAAATAAGGGTGTTCGAATGTTATAATGATCTTGGTAGACTCTATGCATCAAACTATCTGAGGCTTCTCTCTAAGTTAAAGGACAATTTCGTCAAAGGATCTCATCTAAACAAGTGTTGGTTGGGTCTTACAGAAACGTTGACAATGAATGGTTTGCTTAGATGCTTTGCCTATCAGAGTCCCTGATCTTTATTAATGCACCCACAGAAATGAAATGCATCATTCTTTTGGGGAAAGAAATCTTCGAGTTTCTCTGATGCATTCTTAAAACCTCTGAAGAATAGAGGGGGTCTTCCATTCCCCAGCTTTGGTACAAATTGTAATGCAGCAGATATGCGAATGATCACATTCGCCCTCAACAATAGGCTTAGATTGAAAATCTAGTACAGAACACTTCTTTGAAACATCTTCTTTAGTTGACCAAACTATCAAGGCCTATGCCAGTAACATTATGAGCACCATGCTCAACATGTGGGACCTCGTACATGCATACCAACTATGAAGGGTCCAGCTTTAAAAAGATGCAAACAGGGTAGTTGTGACATAACAAGGGATACGTTTAGCACAGTCATTCAAACATGTTGACAGTGAAAGGAATCAGTTTGAACCACTGATTGGACAGATTTACTTATGTGTATACTTTAGGTATTACAACCATGAACTAGACAACCCACATGTAGACAATTCACAGTGTCTGAAAAATTGGTATTCACTCGTAATGGTATCAATCATCTAATAACGGACCTGTAAAAAAATGAAATATGAGCAGTGATACAGCAAATGGGAATACATATGGAGAAATGTGAAACGAATATTAAACACATTATTTACATTATTCACTGAAGAGGAATGGAACAAATTACAGTCAACCTCAAATCACCAGATAACTGGCAATTAAAGAGGCAGCGTATAAGGTAAGATTGAATTGATATGCAATCCTTCCCATTTGAGTAAGACACACACAGGTTCTTCGGGTTCTTCCGACCTTTACTGGCATGATCCTGTTTTTATAAGCCAGTAGGCTTCCTAGGACGCTGAACACTGTCACTGTGCCTAAAAACCGAGCTAATTTATGTAAGTATCCCTCTTCTGACAGTTTAACTATTGTGAAAGCATTTTCTGTTTAACCCCCCAAAAAGCTATACTGCTATGGTAAACTGAACTAGGCAAGTGGGTCAGGGATGCACTTAGAAAAACGCAGCCAGAATTTCTAACTCTGGGGTTTTCCGGCAACTGGTACACAAGGGCTCTACATATAGAAACTGAAATAAGTTGGTAGAAACTCTTGTCCAGGTTTCTGAATAGATATGTCATTTTTTCAATTTAGATGCCAAAAACATTGGGTATAGTCATCCAGGCTTGTAATTTCAAGCACATCAAGTGCTGTTCGCTCTGTCTCGCTGTGCTGTGGAATCTTTGTTCTGCCTTGTTGAAATCACAGGACTTGATTACCAGCTGTGCAATCCTGCTTGGACTTTAGATTGTACTATATTGGACTGTGCTATCTGAGCGTACCGCAAGAGACAAGCCACTCCCCCTCTTGACCCGGACTTGTATTTAACAGACAGCAGCACGCACCCGCGTGCGTGCCTCAAGCGAGAGCACATTGAGTGCTGTTTATGGTGTCTCGCTGTGTTGTGGAAGCTTTGCTATGTGTTGTTGAAATTGCCAGATTTGATTACAAGCTCTGTAATTCTGCTTGGACTTTACATTGGACTATATTGGACTCTGTTATCTGAGCGGTATGCTACACAAGTGAATTGTACGGATAGACTACAACAGTACATAACAAAGTGCTCTGATCGTAGTATGCTGAACTAGTATTAAGTAGTTATCTTTGTTTTGCTTTTAGTACCACAAGCGATAAGCCAAACCCACTCTTGACGTGGACTTGTATTTAACAGATGACCACGAGCAAAGGTGCGCGTTGGCATCAAGTGAGCCCACATCGAGTGCTGTTCGCTGTTCACAGATTACCAGGGTAGCTGTATAGACTATAAGCTAATCTATTTCTTTTTCCATCCTATCCCTTTCTTATTCACTCATCCACTCTAATATTGCTAACCAGTAGCTTACTAATGTCATTAACTTTTTGCAGTCTAACAGTGGCCCTCATTACGACCCTGGCGGAAATCGAAAAACGATGGCGGAAATGCAATACCGCCATCGAATAGCGCTCGGTGCGACTATGACCCGTCACCGCAAAGTACGAAGCCATTAGCGACACCGTAGTGAACGCCAACGCTAACTGCACCAAGCACGCGCGCGCGCGCCATGCCAAACCGCAAACACCACCATGGCGCAAGGGTACGCCAATTCCGACCCTAGCGGACATGTACCTAACGCCATCAGGCATGGCGTAATGTACCATTCCGCCATGGCGAGAAGTACGGCATCGCGAATCAACCGTAAACGGCCCCACTGAGTGCCTGTACACCGCTCCCTGCCCACAAAGTACAACTCCCCGTAGGTGCAATGAAGTCACAATGCAACCATTGAAATGTACAAGTCACCCATGCATGGCAACGAACAAAAGAAACACAAGAGGGGCCAATGGGAGCTGCAGGGCACAGATGGCACGAATACAGAAGCCATCCCAATGGACATGACCACAGTCCCCCACCAAGAAACGCACGCAAACACAGGCACCTGTGACCAGCAATATTCCGAAAATCACATCATTCCACCAGTCCACCTGGCTGACCGGCATCTGTTACACAAAACCCAATCCCCCGCCCCTGAGCATGACAACATTCAAACAGTCATATTGGCAGCCCCCATCCCTGACCTCACTGGGCTTCGTAGGCAAACGCGCCCAGCACAGTACCACGCAACTAAACCCCGAAGCTGGAACCCAATGCAGATCTCCTCACAATACATCGCCCCCCAAATAGGCATATGCCACATCACTTGCAAAGAAAAACGCTACACGGGCCAAATCAGAATAGAAATTTTATGCACATCAAAGTCACCAAGCCCATACAGCCATCAGGCCATGAACTCCAAAACACAAATCACCATTGTGGGCTGCATCCGCAAGAAATGACCAGCCACTACCTGTGTGTCGCCCTGTTCCCCCATGGTACACAGAGCCACATTCACGTACGAAAAGGCAACATGGAAGCGCACAGAACCGCAGGGCCGACCCAATGGGGAGGCACTAGTCCAGCTGAAAGGCCGAAATGTTGCTCCGAGCCACCAGTACTGCGTAAGGGCATGTGGGCCATTGGCGATCGTCCCATAAGATCGTAATGCTGCTCCACTGATTAACACGAAGCAGCAGGTGTCGGGAGTAAAATCCATCTGCAGGAGTGGCATACAGATGGCAGTGGCAAAAGGGGAGGAGATACCTGTCAACCAAAAGAAAAGAACAAGAACAGAATGGCCATCAGAACTACATTCGAACAACTCACTTCAATGATCACACTAAATCCACAGCCATATGCATGCTAGCCCACTCCAAAGGATCATCACCACCCCAAAACCACTTGCGACTCATAACCATCTATATCGAGGTGCAAACACCATCACAAACGAGTGTACCTGTGCATGCGTCTGTCAAAACAGAATCCATCAGATGGGAATGTTAACGTGCATGGACACAAGTGTCTGAGGGCGCCTCGAGACAGGGAGGGCTCAACAAGGCCAGATAGACGATGGTCCCACTATGGCAGCCCTGCATCACATAGCGTAGGGGAGGCGGATAGATCCCAAGAAGCCCTGTACATGGCAAACTCTGTATCAAATCACCTGCCCATGCATCCATTCATCATTCCCTCATCCCGGGATCAAAACGCCTGAATAATTACTCACATAACATTAGAAACATCCATTGAGTCTGTGCGTTATGCAGCCTGCTAAATCCACAGTGCCCCAGCCCGTAATTCCAGTGTTGTGAAGTAACATGTATTTGGGAACGGCCGGCCTCATCGCCCACGTAGCTATTGCGCATCCCAAACTATTCATATCAATCATTGCTCCCTCGCCATGGGCCCTGTCTCAAGGACATTGAACAATAGAACGTTATATTTGCAGTCAGACCTGTGGGCATCTCCTCGCCGCTAGCTGGAAACCGAAAGCGCCGCCCTTCGAATTCCTCATTTGCAACATCACGTCGAAAAGGCATCTGTGGCCGTTTGAAATCACTAATTATTCCATCGAGTGCGGCTGTGTGTGAAAATGGCAACTGCCTTCACCCACAAATGGGACGCCCCGCCCGTCGTTGCAACTCGGTACAGTGATGCATGAGGGCCCACCGTTACTCGAGTACTACGTTCCACTGACCCTTCACAAGTCTGTTCGCGACTGCACAGATAGTATGGGAAACAATGGGACCACAGCAGAATGAACATATCAACCAATCTTACACGGCCATCGGGTACAAATACATGATTGCAATAGCAAGATACCATTCCCCGAATTGCAGCGTTGTGCGCGGGACGTGCTCGGCCAAAGGGGAGAGCAGTTTGCACAGGTGGAATTAATCACCACAGGTGGAGGCCATACAGCCTGGAAACACATAAATTGCACAGCCAGTCTCCTCCCACAACCACACCGAAATGCTACCGGCAGGACTCGCGATGTTGGCCCTGGGGGACCTGATAGCACTGCAAGTGCTCCGACTCCAAGAAGAAGACGAACACCAACTACAACCAGCCGCACGGAGGAGACGCGGGAGGAGGAGGAGGCCAAGGCAGGGCCAGCAAGGCCCACCAGCACAGCCACTACCACCACGCAGGCAGCCCGCAATCCTACGCCTCCGAGCACATCCGTTCAACCTCACTGATGAGCAGATCCACACCCTCTACCGTTTGGACCGGGACACCATAGCCGCCATTGTGGACATGACACAGGCTGACCTTGTCAGCATGATAGATAGCCCAACCGGCATCCCACCCCTACTGAAGGTGGTGTCTGTACTCCACTTCCTGGCCACAGGCACCTACCAGCACACAGTCGGACAGTTGCATGGCATTTCTCAGCCACTGTTCTCACGGACACTATTGCAAGTGCTCGATGCCCTCCTGCAGCACGCAGACGACTACATCTCTCTACCACGCTCGGAGCAGGAAATTACCAACACAAAAGTGGGATTCCATGCACTTGCCGGCATACCGGGTCGCATTGGTGCCATCGACTGCACCCATGTTGAATTGGTCGTCCCACATGCCATGGAGGCCCAGTACTGCAACCGAAAACAATTTCATTCCCTGAATGTACAAATGGTGTGTGACTCCAACAGGATCATTACACATTGTTGTGCCCGATTCCCTGGATCAACCCATGATTCTATGGTCTTGAGGAACTCTACAATACCACGCTACATGGAGCGACACGCAGGGAACAGATCCTGGCTACTCGGTGAGTCTCATTACATGCATGATGATGTGGGGTATGTGTATTGGCAATGACCTGGCAGGAAGGGGGGGGGGGTGTGTGCGTACGTATCAATGGCATTCCACATCATACGTTTCTCGTCCACATACAGGTGATGCTGGATATCCACTGAAGAGATGGCTCCTCACACCAGTCCGGAACCCACGGGACCAGCATGAGGAGGACTACAACCATGCCCACTCACGTACCCGTGTAGTCATAGAACAGGCATTCGGCCTACTGAAGGGCCGTTTCCGCTGCCTCAGCAGGTCTGGCGGGGCACTCCTGTACCGCCATGAGAAGGTTGCAAAGATGGTCATGGCATGTGTCATGCTCCACAACATGTGCGTACGTAGAAATGTGCCCATGCCCCCTGACGCAGAACTGCAAGCACCTGATGATGGTCATGATGAGGGTGGGATGTGGCAGCACCTCATGGAGTCTGCGAGGCACCGGAGGCCCGTGACATTCGTCAGCATCTCATTGATGTATGCTTCTAGCACTCATGCCTGGTGGCTGATACATGGACACGGGACTCGTGGCACTGCGTGTGTCTGGGACATGCACAATATGGACTCTACGCCTATGATGGCCTAGTACACGAAGATCAATGTCCACACATCTCATTGGTTTATCGTGCACTTTTTATGGCATATGTGATGTCATGTTGAACACCCTATCGACCCGCCACCCAAGTGAGCCCAACACACCCCCTCCACCCTCCTACCTCCCCCCCGAACACCAGTGTCCAAAGATGCTCATTGTCAGTGGGCTGTCGCTATTGCAAGCCCCCTCTGCGGGTATCAGGGGCACCCCTGCCTGTGGAGCGCAGGTTCCTTCCAGATCTACGTTGGGGGCTGCCCTGGACGGAACTTGCAACGGATGATGTGTCTGCCAGCTCACGTCCATGCATGTCCCTAAGGGTTTGCGAGAGCTCAGTGAGCACACGGCGCACTGCGGCAAGTTCGGCACATACGTCTTTGGACGTCGCATGCAGTTCCCCCCTCAGGCTCTCGGTGCTTCTCTCAATTTGTGCCCTTAGCGTCTCTGTACCTCTCTCCATTTCTGCCCTAAGTGTCTCAGTTGATGTTTCTATGTCTGCCTTAGTGCCCCCACATTCATCGGCATGGTCCTTGAGGAGTGTGGCCAGTTGCTGCTGTTGTTCGATCAACTGGTCGAGGGACTGTTGCCTCTGCTGGGCCATGGCCATTTGCGGGGGTGTCACAGAGGGGCTGTTGTCCTCATGTTGCCTTGCCACAGGGCTTGTGTGGGATGGCCAGTCGTCGTCTTGTGGGTGCCCCTGCGTGGTATCCTCATGTTGTACGGGATGGGACAGACAGGGGGATTGGGACAGGTCATGGATGGATCTGACTTCGGCATCCCCGTTTTCTGTGTCCGAGCATGCTGCCATCAATGGGGTGTCACCTATGGTGCTGCTGCCACCAGAGGCAGTGCCTTCTGTGGCATCCATTGGGGGGACCTGTGGTGGTGGTGTTGTGGGCATGCTGGCTGCTGGGGTGCCTGTTGATGTTCCCTCCTCTGTGCTGCCACCTGATTTGTGCTGCTGCCGTGTCTTGATGCGTGCAGCTGAGGTGGAGGGTCTCTGGCCGTTGGTCTTGGCCCTCTTTGCAGGTGTGCTGGTAGGGGTGTCCTGTAGCTCGTCGTTTGGATCTGACCCTGTGGTGGAGTAAAGGAGGGCGAGGGTTATTGATGGGTCTGTGGGAATTGGAATGGCATTGTATCACATGCTTTGGGGTGGTACCTGAGGGTGATTTGGGTCGGGGCCTTGGAGGTGCTTTGATTTGTGTGTGGAGTGAGGGTGCAGTTGTTTGGCAGCCTGCAGTTAGGGTGTGCCTGCTGCACGTGTAGTGCGTGTATTAGGGGTTTTTAATTATTTATGTATTTATTGTGGGTTTTAACGTGCGCTATCAGGCCGATGTGTGTGGACGTTCTCCTGGACATGTGTTTCTGTTGCACTATGTGGACGCATGGTACTTCACATGGATGGACTGTGTGGATTTGGCATTGTTTTATCTGGCCCACCTACCTGAATCTTCGGATGTCTGCACTCCTTTCTCCATCCCTCCGACTCCCTCTATGCTCTCCATTCCGATGGTGGAGGCACAGATTTCTTCCCAGGGGGTCAACTTGATGGGTGATTCAGGACCTCCCCCGGTGGCTGTGGCAATGTTGCGGTTGGCAGAGAGTATGCTGCGGACGCGGATCCGCAGGTCGTCCCATCGCTTGCGGCATTGCTGTGGGGTGCGGGGTGCGGTCCCCACCGCACTTACCCGCTGTGCCACCAGAGCCCATATGGCCTTCTTGTTTGCAAGTGCCGTCCTGGTCATTTGCGTGCAGAAGACGACGGCAGCATTCTCCTGGAGGGTCTCTGTTAGCACGGTGAGTTCCTCACGGGAGAAGTGGACCTGCCGCTTGCGGTCGCACGCTTTCTTCGCTACTTTTCCCATTTTTCTTGGTTTCGCTAGAGTGGTTGACGGGTTGGGGTGTGTTTCAGGGTAGTGATTTTAGTGGTTGTGTGGTTTTAGTGTTTTTATAGGTGTACGCCGGGATGTTTCCCGTTCCGGGCCCATGTTTTAACTTCCGTTTCCGTATATTTCCGGTCACCGTACTTTCCGGTAGGCGCACACTGCGGTGACCGCTAAGAGGGGTGGCGGTATTGCACCTAGGGCGCCGTACGGCGGCGGTGTGGGCCGTTTTGGGGTCATTTCCGCCATCGTGGACTTTGCACTTCCGCCGTGGCGTGGTGCTCGTGCCCGATGGGTCGGAATGGGCCGCACTTTGCTCCTTCGTGCAATGGCGGAAACGCTATTTACGCTGTGGCGCTCCGGTCAGTCACTTTCCGCCAGGGTCGTAATGAGGGCCAGTGTCTTTTGACCTAATCAATCTGTGAGTCGATTTGAGCGGGTTGAGGGTAATTGGGCTGGACTGGATGTCCAGTGATTTTTTAGCTCGATTGTTTTACCACCTCTCCTGCTCTAAAACCTTGGGCCATTGTATAGGAATACTCATTCTGATCATTTCGAATTGAACATTTCTGCCGCAAAAAAATTGCTGAGAAGTATATTAAACTTTTCTAGCATAAACACCTCTAAATATGAGGTGAGCACAAGCTTTAAAAAGGAAAAAGAACCTATCATAGAGGGCTTAAAACACATCAAATAGCATGTGAAAGAGAAATCTGGACTCAGTTGGTTAATCATACTCGCATTGGAAACACTAACAGGGTCTGGCCAGTGATTAGATGGTCGACAAAAAGGGTGATATTGTGGCTGAGAATGCATGGACTGCAAAACCTCTGTTGACAATTTGACTGGTATTATTGTTAAATTACATGCATCTCGAGCGGCAGGTCCACAAGGAAATTGTAATTTTAATGGAAATATCTCTAAGAGATTGGTTCACAGGCCTTGCACATACAGAGATTGGTATGTGTGGTATTCTCCCTACGTCCTCGAGGGAGAGTCATATCTTGCCAGTCTACAAGAAAGGATGTTGGGCTAATTCGGCTCATTATAGAATATTGGCAATGTTGGACATTTCTGTTAAAATGTTTACCACATTCTATTAATGAATTTTATGAAATGGATTAATGACAATAACATCTTGCCACCCAACCAGTTTGGCTTTAAACTTAATTCCAACACTACCCATAACCTGCTGATACTAGTATCAGCAGTTCGATGTGTTAATGTGATTAACAATCAGCGGTTAATGGAGCCTGTATTGATTTTAGTGCTGCCTTTGATACGGTGATGTGCAACAGGTTATGGTCAAAGCTGACAGCGTGGGATATCCCCAGAGGCCTATTAAACATGATTATGCTCCTCTGTCGGGACACCAGTATTTGAACCCGTCTTTATGGTGAAGGTAAACTTTCAGAGTTTTTCCCCAGTGGAAGAGGAGATAAACAGGGTTCTATACAAGCAGCAACCCTGTTAAATCTCTACTTAGCCAATCTGCCAGCAGCATTTCGTAGTTTGGAGTCTTACCCAATTAGGATTGGTAACCAGAAAATGAACTGTCTAGGTTATGCAGAAGATTTGCTGCTGCTAGATAAAACCCAAAAGGGTCTTCACAAACTACTAGAGAGTTTACAAATATGCGCCAAAGATAATGCCCTCAAAGTGAATATCAGTAAATCCTAGTTGTGATATTCAGGGGGAAATCCAGAAAAGCTGGTTCAAGGTATGTGTCTAAGTACGATGGCATGCCTGTTGAATGTGTCAAGTAATATACATGTTTGGGAGTGATTTTTGAAGACACTCTTACCCAGAAGGGCCAATGGAATTAGACAAAAAACAAATGCATGAGAATAGTAAGCGCATTGAGTTGGATTTTAACATCAAGGGGAACCATGGCTGTGTTCATTTCTAGAGTTACCCTATGGTACAAAAGAGTGTTATCCTTGGATAATTGCACTATTATTGTGAGCTATTTGAAAGCCTCTGTATCTATCAAAGCATATGAATACATGGGTACCATGAAAAAGATCAGGAAGATCCACACAACCTGGATCACTGGTTATAGTCGGGACAGTAGTATGACACAAACTTGGTGATGCAAAAAATGGCTAAAACAGAAGATGACAAATTATAGCTATGAGTCTCATCTAGTCAAATTTGCGACTATTGTGAACAGTGGGCAAGATATTGCATATAGAATGCAGTGTGTCACTATGACAAGCTGTTTAATGGTGTACCCTAGTACCCCGATAATCAGGCAATGTCTATTGAAAAAATTCAACAAGTGCCCGGTGCTTGAAATTCTGGAAGCTTGTCTTCAAATAAATAGAGAAGCTTGCTTATGTTGCTTATGCGGCAATCACATAATTGAGTCCCTGGAGCCCATTTTGGTAGATTGAGAAATTCTAAATAATTTGAGAAGTAAATGGATAAAATCTTAAATTAATAAAATTGACTGTGATGTTATAACCAATATGTGGCAAAAACTAGTGGAAGGTAATGACAACAAATGTATTTATTATATGGTGAGATTTGATATGCAATATATTGAGATTTTAGAAGAACTGTCAAGAGGTGTCTTTTAATTATTTTACATCATTGATGAACATTGATCACTGTTTTTATTATGAAGAGTGGTGCCACAGAGTGGTGCAACATTCTGGAAGCTGTGTCTGTTTACAAAACCTGATTTCATTTTGTGATTTGTGATATAGGATATTATTAACTAATGCATAAATTGATATAGATGATGGGTTGTATTGTAAACATGTATATATACAAAGCCGCTTAGGCTATAAGTATATTTAATAAAACATTTTTTTTTAAAAACATTTGTTGTATTAGCTAGAGGTGGCAGCAAGGGACTACGTGCATTTGTTTTATTACAATGGAGATACTGGAAGCTATAAGGATGCAGGCTTTTGATAAAATTCCAGGCCCAGATAGCATTCTGCCTTATTTATTCTCAGGTTTAGAAGATCTTTGGGCCCCACTCCTAACTGTTGGGTTCAACTCTATTGTTGGGTATATTCCCGGATGGTAATTTGCCTTATTTATAAAATGGTGCCTCTTATAGACCAATATCTCTTCTAGATTCTAGATTCAAATGTTTGCCAGAGCAATTATTCAAACTGGGTGCCACTTTGCACAGATGCAGAAGCAAAGCTAGAATGGTGGCTTGCAAATTTGGAAGAATTAATCCAAAGAATCATGTTTTCTTTGTCCCCAGATCTTCGCAACATGAATGATGCATACCTGATATGATGATGTCAAAACAACTAATAGGGAAAATGTTCAGAGACAAAATATAAGTGCTTTCTCTAACACTATAAACATAATCAAAGGTAACACACATGGGGTGCCTGGAGAGAAGAGCGGACACATTTACAGGTATAAATCCACTGCCAACTAAAACTAGTGCTATCCCTAAATGAACGAACACCCTGTTATCATTAGTGGGAGCGGGACTGGGGGGCTGTCCCTAGGTCAACGGTGTAGTCCCTCCTATCAAAAAGAAAAGGAGAGAGTGCTATCTTTCCACTAAACTACCAATAATATATATTGTTAAAATAAAACACCAAATAGCTCACAGGGCAAGAAAAAGTGTGGATGAAAAATTTCAGAACATTTCAGAGAGGAATTTCATAAAAAGTCCTTTATTCACCCACAGTGTACTGGGATCAGAAGAAGTGGGGCAACGTGTATCTACAAAAAACAAACTAACCATAAAAATGTTTGGCGGTGTGTATGTGATACATCACCCAATGCACATACCGAGAAGTGTTAGAACATTTGGTTACAAAGTATATGTTGTATTTTGAATTAATGAAAGGATATACAGGAACTAAGGTCGACCGGTTTTGATGACCCATCTATTAATGCGTCATCTTCTTCAGGACCAGTGGCTTCTTTTTAGTGCTTTTGCAAAGAGACCTATTGCTCAATTTAATATTGATATGACAGCTGACCTGTGACCTCTAGACATGTGTCCCCAAAATAACACATCAATAATCCTTTTTGTGTGTTAATACAAAAAAACAATAAAATGATGGTGTTATTAAATGCAGCCCAAACAGGTAGCCACATTCCCATATAAGTCCAACCCACATTCCTTCCAATTGGAGTTAGATGTATGTCTTGCTATGGAGATAGAGGTAGTATTGACATGCTTTCCAATCGACCTGCTGGAAAGAATGATAGAACATTTCCAAATTGTATCTGTAGCGTACCCTTCTGTAACTATACGTAGGAGCATCTGGTGTTTTTTTTTGGGGAGGTGTGCCCACATTAATGGGGAAGGATCCTCCCTGTAACCATGCAACGATCCTGCGTGCTTAGCAGTAATTTTTAGATGGAGACTGCTTACAGATAGTGGTGCAGGAAATGCAGAGTAGTATGTTAGTACCCGTGTCATTCTATTTACTTTGAATCAGAGGTGAACGTGGTCACCTGACGACCTCAGTCCACCCATTCTGAGCCTGGACCAGGATACCCATTTCAACTTGGGCGCCATATTAGAGCTGCTAAGATCCACACATGTGCTTTCTATCGAGCCATGTACATGATAACACAGGATAACACCTGTTACATTTGAATGTATATGTCTGGCCCACATGTAAATAGAGGGTTTAACTGGTATCTTCTGCTAATAATGCACAGGACATAAGTATGGAAGGTCCAAAAGCGCAGCCTACCTGTATACTCAGAGGAAATCACTGGGTAATGAGACAATCGCAGTATAAGTAGATACAATACCGAGATAAAAAGTAGGCGCCAGCAAACTGATTGTGCAAGGCAGCGCTGGTATTATGATGTCATTGTGTATATATCTTTCTCTAGTAGGTCCAAATATGGAGACAGTAATCTTTAAAGAGGGAGATGTAGTCCCACTGATTACCAATCAGGATTTTGCATGGTTATTCTAGTATGCACTATCCTTGTTCTTTGGCGGGCACTATGTTGCAACAGGTGTTGTTAGATCTTAGTTGCAGTGTTATGGTCACAGAGATGGACCAGGTGCACAGTATCATGCTATGGAGACAGTGCCATATACATTATCGATGCATGTGTATTTCCAAAAATGTAACTAAAAATTATGTCTGCATATGACAACAAGGTGCATATCCTAAAAATAGATGTTGCTGTGAAGATTATGGCAGTGCTTTGTGGCAGTAGGTCAGGCCACCAGATGATCTGAGTTTTGGGTGCCAAGTCAGCAGAAAAGGCACCTTGGCATTAGGGTGTACTGTTTCATATACCCACCTACGCACATAATAGGCCATAAGGGGAATGCATCCCTGTACGAATAGAACAGATATAAATATTCCTCAATGGAGGGTCCCCCCTGTGTGTAAAGAGCCTATAGCATCGTGGACATATTGTGCCATTGGTTCTCTTTGTTCAGGCCTTTTGAGGTGGAATATCCAGTTGATATGATTATATGCCAGATGCAATTTAGTTAGGACAGAGGGTCCTTGTTTATTACACGCTTCTCTTTAGCACATACATTATTTAGAGATTCTAGCTGGGTTCTTTGCAGGAAACAGTCTTCACCAACACTGAACCTATTACATGTTAAGCTTCATCATGGACAATGTATCAGAATTGCATTTGATAAACAAGTTAAGGACTACACAAGGTAAAGTCTGTTGTATCAGGCTGTGAGCTTTTGAGAATTTTATGTCAGATTTCACACACAGGTAAGAGAGCAGAACCATCTGGGGATTCACAATCTGCTGGCAGATTAGGTTCCTTTCTGTCTATGGATGGCAGCAGTTGGAAATTGTAGGGTTACATTTTTAGCCACATTTGGCATCATCAGAGAGTCTTCCGGGTAGACATTTTTGCCTCCAAACTCAACAATTATCTGCTGGGATATTTCAGCAGGAGGCATAGGACCTATGCATAAGCGACTGATGCCTTCTTTCAGGATTGGAGACCAGGCAGCAACTGTGCCATTTCCCTTCACAAAATGAATACCAACATTACTCCATGGCCAGAAGAGGAAGTGCAACATGATACTGATTAAACCTTATTAGTACCCACAAGCTAAATTTCAACTGGCTCTAGCAATAACTAGGCATATACTATCCCTTTGCTCGACTGGAGGTGTTCACTTCTGAATGTACATGGAGAGCAGCAGCTTCTAAGTATGTCAGATCCCATTCCACTCATGGCTTTAAATCCGTTCACAGTCAGATTGTTCCCAGAAGGCATTTTGTTACAGGCTTCAAAGTTTATCAACAAACCATGTGCTCTAGTACCATCAGGTCTGACGGATCTACTTGGAAGACCTGCATTCCTTGTTGCTGTAGAATATGGCTGAATCCCAAATCAGCCAAATTTTTTGCATGTGGTAAACTTGTTGGCTGAAATTACATCTTCCTCAATTATCTTCCAGTGAATTTGTGCAGATTCCCTATCTTTTCCCTTGAAATGTTGCTGGACGTTTGACCAGTAAGTTGTCATCCCCTAGTTTTTCATTTGTGCAGAGGGTATATTATTTACATTCCTCTTAAGCCTAGATACTAATGTGTATGGATCTAAACATGATGTTATTATTATGTAGGGGTTGGCTAGATAATGAGGGTTTATCCCTTCAAGCCCTTTTGGCAAAATCTGTTATGAAATGGTGCGAGAATTGCTTAATGCTCCTGTCAATAAGTATGACAGACAATGTTAGAAAGTAGCTGTCTGACTGCTGATTTAGACATTATTATCTGTGATATTTTGACCCTGGAAAAGCATCACCTTACTGTTTCAGTGAATATTAATACCGTAAAGATGTGTTTTCTGACTAAAGTTATGTATATCTTACAAGCTCTTCTCTTACCCATCTATTAAATGGGTATGGTTACGGTGTAACAGATCCTTAATACCCCTTTTATGCACAGATGGGAAGCAGACTGGGCAATGAGTTAAAAGGTTGAAGGTGGTAGTTTGGGTTCCTCAACATTTCATATTGCAGGAATGGTATGCATTGGATAACAAAGGGGGGGTCCTTGCACCATAGTGGTTTGTTTGGGAAAGTCCAGTTCAATGTTAGTAGTATTCTTGAAATCCTCTTTATTGTCATAATTTAATTAAAAAAGAACAAACAAATCATATCCTGCCTGGTGTTAACTTCACACCTTACTTCACACCTTATGATTTTCAAATCAGTTGACATGCACAGATCCTTATTAGACTTCAATTTTTATGTCCTTAACGCTCGACACGTGTTTCCCCATTGAAACTGTCAATGGTTCACCGGGAGAGGAAAGTTGTTTCTGACAAAGAAAAAAGAGGGGAAGGGGGGGACCAAAAGTAATTTACTTAGAATTGAGAAAAAGGGGGTAAGCGTAAGTTTTGCAAATCATGTTATTTAGCAGTCTCTTTATAAACCTTAGCAAGTAGTCATAATATTTGACTCACCCTGATTGTGATGCAATTTTTGGGGGTTAGATTTCTATCCAATTGATTTTTTACTGGCTTCAGATAAATGGTAAATAGCTAGTTTGTACAGATACTCTTTAGAGAAAGTTTAACAAGATTTCCTGATTTCATTATTTTTAGATTCAATAAGGTCAAAATGCTACTGGGAAGAGGAAAAAAACAGATAGCTTCTGTTTAGAATAAGTTGAAAAAATATATACATAGAGAGGGCTTGGAGCAAAGAAAAGGTTGCTTTTTATCTTAAAAATAGGATCTATGGTACCTCTTTATCTCTTTCAATCCTGATAGTTGCATGAGTCCTGTTCTAGCCATGATAAGCTGTGGAGAGGTTGCCAGGGCGGGTGTACAATGCAGGCATTAATGCGCGCGCTATGTATACTGTCTGAGCGGTGCAGTGATGTCATCACACCATGCCCAACTTGGTCTAGCGTGACGCGATGATATCATCACACATGGGCACGTGATTGTCACCCATTTTGGATCAGGTAGAACGAAGTGAAAATATAATTCGGCTGTTTTGTTTAAGTGATGTTAGAGCACGTAATTTAAACTTTCTAATACATTGGTTTGGGCTAAATTAAGTAAATGCTAGTTGGTATTGGATGTATTTTCGAATGAAGGGGGTTCATTAAAGTGGGAACATGTGTATTAGTACTTTATTTCTTTTTTTATTTATTACTTAACAATTCAACAAATTAACCATCTATAGTTAGATACATAAAAAAGAATTTGAGGCTTGAAGGGCCAGTGATGGTTTAAATAGGAATCTAAAAATCGGTAATAAAGAGAAATCTAGTTATTGTGTCCTGTTGGGGATTTCATTTGTGGTGGTTAGTAGATGGAGAAAATAATTTTGAAATACGGTTTTCAACATGTATAGACATATCCTGTTGTGTAGATTGTGAAAATTATAGATGAGGTATTTGCAGGCAGGTTAGATATTTACATCATACGTTACCTAGAACAACTTTTTGGGTACATACAATTAGATATCCTTAAGGTCATAAATCACCTGCCTACAAGAAATATGCAGAAAAGAAAAATAGAAATAAAAAACAAAAGTGTTAACTACAGCCAATTATACATTTCAGTGTCACAATTCAGATCTGATACACATGTGTCCATAATAGAGATCCATTTGCATTCCTGTTTGCGTAGCAGTTCCTCGTTACCGCCTCGAGGGGGTAGCATCACTTTCTCCAAGCCAAAGATTTTTAAGTTGGGAATATCAAAGGTTGGGTGGTTCGTGATGATATGAACTGAGATTGGAGATCTAAGATCTTTATTTCAGATGGCTTGTATGTGTTCAAATATGCTTACCTTTAATTTTCTAATGGTGCTCCCAATATATAGTTTCCCACAGATACATTCCATTACGTATATAACATAAGTCGAGTTACAGTTGATCATCTGATTGATGGATTTAGTTTTTCCGTTTGGAAGAAGAATGTCCTTTTTTCCTTGTTGTAAAAATGGGCATAATTTGCAGTGCCCACATTTATATGTGCCTTTGATAGTAGTTTGAAAGAAGATTTTTCTTTTGTTTGTAATTGGACTAAGAAAGCTTGGACTAATCAGATTTTTAATAGTTGGTGCTCTTCGGAGAGAAATGCTTGGGAAATTATCCAAATGTTTCTGTAGACTTGAATCAGTGAGAAGTATATTCCAATGGTCTGATAGTATTTGTTTGATTTTTTTGGCTTCTGTGCTGTATGTAGTAATAAACTGGGTTTTAGGTCTTGATGTACCAGTTTTTGGTTTGTCTATAAGTAGAGAATCTCTTGAGATTTGCTCTGCTTTGCTGATAGCAGTTTTGATGATCCTGGATCCATAGCCTCTCTGTTTGAATGTATGATAAGTTTGTTGAAGGTTGTCTAGAAAGTTGAGGGGTGTACTACAATTCCTTTTGATTCTGAGGATCTCCCCATATGGGATGTTATTGATGGTATGTTTAGGGTGATGTGATGTAGCAAAAAGGAGACTGTTGCCAGCCTACGATTTGGTGAACAGTTTGGTTTGGATTTACGCATTTTCCATAAATAGTTCCAAGTCCAGAAATTCAATGTTTGTTGCACTGACTGATTTTGTGAAAGATAAGTTGTAAGGGTTGTTGTTGAGATGAGTAACATAAATGTCTAAATGTTTGGTATTTCCTTCCCAAATAATCAAAATGTCGTCTATAAAGCGACCCCAGAATTTGATGTTGCTGCAAAAAAGAGGATGTTTCCAAGCATGTTGTAATTTAAAAAAAAACATAAATAGGTTAGCACATGACAGAGCAAATTTAGACCCAATGGTGGTGCCTTGGAGTTGTTTAAAGATGTTGTTATAAAAAGTAAAGATGTTATTGTTTATCATTTTGTTTTGCTCTAGGTAAGAGACTGATCTTGTTTTTAGGAAAAACATTGTACGTTACAAGCCTTTATAATGCTGTATGCTGGTGTACAGCTGAACAACGTCTAGAGTAACAAACAGATAGTTTTGTTCTCATGGGATGAGGTTTATCTGATGAATTATGTGCTTAGAATCCTTGACAAATGAAGCTAAGCTTGATGCCAGAGGTTTCAGGTGCGTGTCCAAATATTGAGAGGTTTTCTCTGTTAAAGAGCCAATGCCATTTATTATTGGTTGTAGTGGTGGAAAGTCTTGGTAAGCTTTGTGGACCTTAGGTAAAATGTATATTGCTGCCAAAATAGAGTTTTTACAAATCAGTACCTGGTATTCTTTGTCACTGAGAAGATCTTGTTCATGCCATGATTTAATTGTCTCATTCCACACTATTTCAAAGTCCGGTATAGGGTTTTCAGATACTTTTCATAGCATTCTGTCATGTTGAGATGTTTGAGGCCTTCCTTAATATAGTCAATTCTATTGAATAGAACTATTTTTCCTCCTTTGTCCGCTGCCTTTGTTACTACTGATTTATCATCTGCCAGCTCCTTAATAGCCAGTTGTTCTTCCTTTGTTAAATTATTTGTTGATTTTGTATAGTTGTTACTGAGATAGTTCTTCCTAATGTTGCTACTAATTACCTTATGAAAGATGTCTATGACATTTTCTGAAGATGTGATGTGTACAAAGGTTGATTTTGATTTAAGACTAGTTTCTTCTGTTAGATATGTTGATATGCCTTTTTCATCCAAGAAAATGTCCTTAGTGTAGTATTGATGTTCTTCAATGTTAAGTAGGTCCACAGTACCTTCGACCATCTTTTCTGAAAGATTGCGATGGGAATAGTGTTTGAGAGTTGTCTGCACAGGTATTTACCTCTATCTTGATTTATTAATAGTAGAACATGTTTTATTATAAATGGTATTAATCCTTTTGCGCCTTTTTGCTCCTTTATCTGCTTTAGGCTCCTTTTGTGTTACTATAGTTTTACTCTGGAGTACCTCCAAGTTAATATCCAAAGTGAATAATAAACACACTTTATACTTTTCCAAGGAGTGATTTATTCAAAATTTCCAATGATAATGAACATAGTTTCCATGCATAGCTCTGCATCGGATCGGCTGTACCAGAATGAGGACAATTCCATCCTCACTCGTTTTCTACAAACCTTTCTATCAGACTGGAAGATTAGGACTTACTTATGGTATAACAATTACCAAAAAAAAAAGTACAACAAGGCACAATAATTAAATTGGAACTTCTTGATAATATTATTTGAAAGCACGCAGCAAAGAGTCTCTCCTGGCAAGCCTTGTGAATGTAACAAGGTGAAACACACGTAGAGAGCTATACATGAAATCTGTGTTAATTATAATTGAAAATTTGGAATAAACCTCTCCTTGGCAAAGTCTCAAGCTCTTTTGGCCCACCTGTATCTGCAAGATTTTGAAAAGGCAGAGGATGGTAGACTTCAAGTACCTCAGACTTAAATACAAACTGGCAGGTATAGCAGGTATGAAAGTAGATAGATACATACAGACATGTAGCGTTGGCTCCTTCTTAAGGGGGTGGTCCGGTGAAAGCCTGCTGAACTTGCTGAGATACTGGATCTATTCAAACTATATCCTGAACTTCTGTGTCTCTACTTTGATATTCATGTACTTGATCATAATGAATCCTGAGATGTCAGATGGGGAGCGTAGGACACCTGATGGCTGGAACGAGGACTTAGACATCAGACCATCAAGCAGTGGAATGTAATTTGCACATTTGGCCATGCATTGGAATTGATCTGTTTCTGAGATATACGCCTCAGCCCATTGCCTTCATTTCTAGTGAATGGTGGTTAGGATATTTTGGCTTTGTTTATTGCAGAATTACCTATGGTGTTAATGCGGGTGAGCACCATGGTCTCTCTGTCATACATTCTGGAGCTGCCGATAAGTCACACAGTTCTGTGATGACAGTTATGTGATGGACAGCGTGATGCTGGAAATGCATTCAAGGGAAAGGGCCTCCTCATCCTTGATCCACTGCTCCCCTACCCTGTGTTTTCTGTCTGTTTTCCACACAGGAGTCCAGTTTGGACCCCTGGCAGTGCAGCTCTTAATTTCCATTGTTAGTGAGCAAGGCCCATGGTATGTCACTTGGACACCCAGGGGTAGGGTTGCACCATAGTACCATTAGTGTGTGTTTTTGTGGACAATGTGTGTATGGGCTGATGACAGCTACATATGGGTTTCTCGGGATCTCTGGATCTCCTCTATTTTGCGACACGTGGGCCCTGCCATAGGAATCAATTAAGCCAGTCCTGAGTGCATGCCATCCTAAAGAGGTATCTTTGTGTTTCCAGAAGTCGAGTGGCCAGACATCTTGTGCTCAAACATCCACCAGCAACGTCCAGCGTCTGCAGGCTGTTTGTGATGGCTGGAAGCTAGATTGCAGTTGATCGCCTAGGAGGGGGTTACCCTAGCATAGTGCTGCTTGATGCCTGGAGCTTGCAAAGTTCCAACCAACTAAAGAAATCATCAAGTGGCACTGAAGACCGAACATCATTCCACTTTTCCACCGCAAAGGAAGTCCAGTGTTGCTGCATGTAGATAAGGGCCTGCCCAATCGGTTTCCCTCCACTCTGCATCAGGGAAAGAGTCCTGAGGGCCCAGACTTGGTAGGGGCCTGTAGGCAAGACCAGTTATGGAATAAGTGTTTCCAGAAGCCATCCTTTTATCTGTGCTGTGGAATCAAACAGCAGCTAACTGCAAATCACTGAATTCTGCTGCTGCACCGGTCCCCATTGAAGGCAATCGATGAAAACCAAAGGACTCATTGTGACCTTGGAAGCATTTTAGAGGTCCGCAGTGAGTTTTGTCTTTGTGGGACATCCACAGCTAGCACAGCAGGACAAAAAAGGAGACCACTGTGACAGACCATCATCGCTGCTTTTCCAACACTGTTTGATTCCCTTCTCCTGCTCGACAGCAATGACCCAGTGACTTCTTCTTCCAGAGTGGGTCCATCCTCGAGGGACATTCTTGAGTAAAATGCAAAGTACTGTGACAAGGAAGCAGTCCATCCAGCGGTCTCAGATTTATCTTGGACCCAGCTGCCGTTTTGCTTCCAAGCTACTTTGGGGGGGGCAGTAAAGATAGAAGAAGACAATTAATTAACATATAAGGACTGGGCAGTAACATAACAGCAAAGTATAACTTACCTTTTCTTACAGGGCACCCAGGTGTCGGGATCTCCACACAGTATTCCATCTTGACTCTAAAGAAATGATGCCAGTGTTTTAAAGTGCTGCTTCATTTCTGCATTGATGCTTGTGTGGTTAAACAGTGTTTGATAACCTTACTACATTTTTAGAACCAGTACCAGTTGGTGCAGTATTACTGAAACTAAGAATAACTGCGGTGCCACATAGCAATGTATACATTGTGTTAACTATTGGAGTAGAGTGTCTTGAGCACAAAGTAATCTTATTCATTTGTAAATAACCACCTAAATCTTATGACATTTTATAAAATAACTCTGTTAGCCCATAACATTGTGTATAGGCATTCCTTTGTTGAGGCTTTGGGGGTCAATGTACCTAGGAACCAGCCTGACTCACCTCCCAGTGAGTCTCAGCCTTGGCTGCTCATCCATTGCTACCCGTTGAGAGCCTTGGCAGGGGTACCTCAGTGCTTCCACCCAAAACCACATTGGACAGTATAACAAACCCACTCCAGTCTTTCCAGACAGGGTTACCTTGGTGCTGAATGGTGACTTTCCTTTGGACAAGGGGCCAGTCATGTTGCCTGTACACAGGCTTCTTTTCAGGCTGGATAAGAACAGTAAGTTTGGGTTTATCATGGTTTTAATAATTTCCAAATTCCAATTCATCATAGTTAGGGTGTAGTGAAGCCACAGATCCCGGTGTGAATTGATGCTTTACGTCTTCAGTCAAAGTTGACAAGGATTCAGTTCAAGTGGAATGATGGCCTGGGGGAATATGAGGGAAATTGAGGGTCTATCAAATCAATGAAACACACACTTGATAGCCTGATAGGACTCCTTCTGTTGGCATGGGGTCCCTGTGATCTGTAGGGGTGAGTTTGGTTGTGTTCGACTTCCACTTCCCCTCTCCTCGTCTCTTCACCCACTTTTCTCCCACAATCTTCCCTCTGTTCTCCCACTGATTGTGGTGTATCCACCCTTTGATGTCACCTTCCCGGTGTGCAGCTTTATGCGTGTGCTTAATTTAAGAAGGCAGTGTGAAATGTGGGTTTTTTCGAGACATTGAGTTGCTGTTTCATTTCTATTGTGGTTAAATGTTATTGTCTCTGTGTGCTGCATTTCTTGATTGAAACACATTGATTAAAATATTTCCAGATTATTGCAGGAGAGATTCAGATAACAGGTCATTGAACATGTCTAGCATATAATATACTTCAGATTGTGTTTATTTTCAGGTTAACTGTGGCATGAAGAGCTGTTCCTAAATAACCAAGTTCCCTCATTTCAAGGGGTCCTCTTATCTTAGTCTAGTAAGATGTTCAAGAGAACATAATGACATACAGCTAATCAGTGAATGGTAATAATCAGCAGTTCATTTTTTTTCTGGAAGCACCAAGATCCAGTGCTGGCATCAGTCAGCTCTCCAATATGGAGAAGTCCATGTGCGCCCAACATTTATTTTAGAATGGTGCAATGAGTTTAAACTATGCTGTTGTGCTGTGGTTTGAACCGTTTCCGCTAGGTTCAGAGGCAAGACAATGCCCCAGAAGAGTGCTGTGAAATCCTGTGTTAATATTTCAAGCTACAGGAAACATGTAGGAAACATGTTTGGACATTTGTTTAGGTTTAAAAGGTGTGTGCACATTTTATACTTTGCTGGGAACATTATGAGAAACGGGGGTATTTTCCAGGTATTCATTATTAATATTCTGGTGTACTTTGAGGCAATTGTTTATAGCAGAGAGTAAAACACCCACCTGTATGAACCCACCTATACGGGATCCCACAGTAAAAACCGTGCCTGGATTTTCTTCCTTGGCAAGGGGGATAAGCGGGGCCACATTTTAGGAAGGGATGAATGTATTGATATATGTAGCTCAATCAGCTATTTGATACCATATCACTCAAGGTGTTCTGGTCAGGAACCAGGCTGGAGCACATTCTCTGGTAAACTGATCGGTCTCAGAAGCATGCTTTTCACATCATCCTGCTGTTCACATCATTTCCGGCAACCCCATTGTTAAGGGTGTATCTGTTGTAATTGCAAGGGTTTGAACATGCGTAATATGAATCTTCCATGCAATGCCATAGCATGTCTATTGTTGATAGAAATGTATGACAGGCACTTGAGATTCTGTTAATGGTATTGAGGTGAATAGTATCTCACTGAAGCTTCAGTCATATACTGGTGAGTATTATCTCACTGAAGCTTCGGAGTCATATACTGGCAGCAGTTCCTTTGATTTGAATTCCAGGTGGGCTAGTTGGATGGAGGTTCCCAATGCCCTCGCCTGTACTCTATCTAACCGCAACTTCTGACTTGACGTATAACCCACTGACACCTGACACCCAAAATCCATCACACTCAAAATCAACCCCTTATACAACATTCGTAAACACTTCTGTAGCGCACCCCATTCTTTCCCAGTCACCGCCCTCAACAAATTCAGCCTGCGTTTACACTTATCCACCACACCATCCACTTGCACATTCCAATTCAACTTTCTATCCAGAATCACCCCCAAGTGCCGAAACTCTTCCACGCTCTTCACACTCACACCTTTCAAAACCAAATTCAACTCCTGCTGCACTCTTTTCCTTGAGAACACCATACTCTCACTCTTATCCACAGACACCGAGAAACCCCATTTCCCACACCACTCCTCCATGCGTACAATCGTAGCTTGCAACCGTCTCTGTACCAACAACAAACACCGCCCTCTTATCCAGACCACACCATCATCCGCGAAGAAATCCACCTGACACCCAATTCCTGCCAAAGCTCGAATCAACCCGTTCGGGTGTGATGAGGTCCTCCCCAGTGAATGCGGTTCAGGTGCTTGTGGGAGAGATGCCATTGGGGTTGAGGAGGGATGCGTTAAATATGAGATGGTGGGTGAAGTGTAGTGCGAAGAGTGTGGCTCATCCGGTGCGTGAATGTTTGAAGTATAACTGGAGGTTTGACTATTACAGGGATCGGTGGAGGAGGAAGGGGCGCACTTTTGGGTTTCACATGTGGGTGAAGGGAGTGCAGTGGGGTGTGGGTGATTTGATGATTGTGACAGATACGGATTTGGAGAGAAGGCCGAGGTGGATGATGAGATCTCCAAAGGTGTGTTTGGAGTTGGCAAATGTGGTATCGAAGAAGAGAGGTATGCGGGGAGAGATCAAAGCTTTGGGTCAGGAGTATGTGGCAGGAAAGGAAGGATACAAGGTGTTTACGGATGGTTCAAAGGATCCTATGTCTGGGAGAGTGGGAATGGCGTATTATATAGAAAACATTGGGGAGTATAAAATAGGACGACTGACGAATGATGTGTCTATTTGTACGGCTGAGTTGGTGGCGATTGCATTGGTGATTGACAGGGTGTATGAGTTGAGGTATGAGAAAGTGGTGGTGTTCTCAGATTCATTGAGTGGGTTACAGGCGATTGTGGCAGGGGATGGTGATAGGAAGGATGTGATTTTGGACATTAGGATGAAGATTGATCGGTGTGTGCGTGGGGGTATGGATTTAGAGTTGGTGTGGGTTCATAGCCACATTGGCATTTTGGGAAATGAGTTGGTGGATCTGGCGGTGGGTGAGGGTATGAGGAGGGGAGCGATTGATGTGAGGTTGCCTTTGAGTATGAATGAGGTGAAAGCTGTGATGATGAGACGGGTCCTGGATGAATGGCAGGAGAGGTGGGTGAATGGGGTGAAGGGCAGGTGGATGTTCGGTGTTTGTGGGAAAGTGTCGGTGAAGGTGGATGCAGGGAGTTTAGAATGGAGGAGGGGGGAGGAGGTGATGCTGAATCGGTTGAGGATAGGTCATGTGGAGCTGAACGACTGTCTATTTCGAATAGGGAAGCGGGAATCAAGGGACTGTGCGGTGTGTGGGGTACCTGAAACGGTGGGACATTTTTTGATTAGGTGTGAAAGACATGTTTCGGAGAGAGAATTGATGAGGGTTCGGTTGAATGCGTTGGGAGTGGCTGAGCTGAGTGAGAGGATTATACTGGGTGGTGATGGGGAGAGAGGCAGGAGGAGGAGTAGTGTGATGTTGGATTTTGTGAGACAGACGGGGAGGTGGGAGGAGTTGTGAGCTTAAATGGAGCCAAATAATAATTAGTGGGTGCGGTGCACATCATCCTATAGGATGGGGAAGCGCCTGCGTGGGTCCGCCCACGCTTCTGATAATTAAGAAGAAGAAGGATGGAGGTTCCAAGGTGGATCCTCTGCGTAATGCCTCCCCCCCCCACCGCCTCCATCAGTCCAACCTTTGAAAAAAGTGGAAGCGAGAGAGAGTGAGAGAGAGAGAGAGAGAGAGAGAGAGAGAGAGAGAGAGAGAGAGAGAGAGCAGCAGATTTAAGATCTACCGTGATTGATGAACATTTCCAAATGTGTGTCAACAGAAGCACTGGAAGGAGTAAAAGGTTGGCAAGTTACAAAGTGGAAGTAACAGAAAAGTGGTGCCTTCAAAAATAATTAGCCAACTCAATTCGATTACATCAGGAAATGATTGGGTATTCGAACAAAGTTAATGAGTGTCAGCACACAATACGTGTTTTCTTTGGATTGGAGCATTGTCTAGGTCGACACGAGTTTGAGAACATTAACATCTTTCTTGCATGTGTGACCTCTGTTTTCCTATGAGATGCACAGCCAATAAATGCCATGGACCAAGTAAAAGATACCAACCAAGCTTTAGGCATTGATAATGAAGGACCGTTCTTATCTGCATGCTAGCATTTATCCAGAGTGAACAGGAATCCCCCTTTCCAAATACCCCAAATGTGTATCTCTTATATCCTTTGCTCTGTTTGTACTACTCTTTTTTTAAACATTTACATAAACTGTTCAGTGCACTGTGTTCCCTCTCCTTTTGTTTGCCCTTTTTTATTGAATATGGATTTAAATGTATGCACTGACGCACCAAGGGGGGGGGTGTTGCAATGAGCCCTCTATTTCTCACCGATATAAACTCCACCTCTGATGTGAGCCCGCGGATGTGGCCATTTCAGAAAATCGGTATGTTGATTCATTCGTGATTATCTGCAGTCTGCGCACAGAGCAGCACCGCGGCGCACGGAGGCTGCCACCTCAACAGCTGAGTGACAATCCATCTACCGTGTTCACCCGCAGCTTGAAGCGCACATTGAATGGAAATATGCATCCTGTTCAAAATGGCAGCCCCCTGATGAGCTGCGCCGCGGTATGCTAATCCATACTCATGTATGACTTTATATCTTCCTGATGTTGGTATGAGGACACGAGACTCTCAGGACACTTGTTTTCGTGCTTTCAGAATAATGACAGTTCCAATACTTATCCGTTAAACCTCGAGATTTTTTTGTGTGTTTTTCTGACGGCTTTTGTAATAAAGGATACAGCGCTTTGATATTAATTTCGCACCATGACATTGTTTACCACTTTATGTAAATACCATTGTTTTGTGTGGTATGTTCATCTGTATACTTGGTTTGCGTAATATTGTTCTTTGCTTCGTTTTGCTGAGCAAGTTTTGCATCCGAGTAGCCTGCTACCTTTTTGACCCCTTGCTCACTCAGTTCTTAGAGACGAGTTTGTTCGCAATGTGCTATGCACACAACCCCTCCTCCACCCCCCCCCCCCCATTGTTTACCAGAGCAGGGGTGGTACTGCAGAACACATTGTTGATGGCGGAACGCAAAAAGAGTGTGTTCTCACTGCTCTTAACCCAGAAGTTCCTTTGCCCAAGCATGCATTAACTAGGTGTTCTCTACAGATATGTGTACTGTGCATATGGGTGTTCTAATCCTGTGTCAATGCATGATCATGCTAAGGACATATGTGTGCTTTATTTACGTTGCCCCAGGCACTATTACTGAACAGCGCCCAATATGTTTCAATAAGATATGTGCACTATTGCCCTCGCTGCTATGCCCTCCGTCTATTGTTTTGTATAGACTACCACTTGGTCTGTCTATGTCCTGTTAGCAAAGTAAGAGCAGTGTAAGAGGCGTGATATTAGCCTAAGAGAGATAACATATTAGTGAGTTGCAAAACCGTAAGAGATCATCGGCCCAGTGCCCCCCCTCAGACTCCTGCTGGTGCCCTATTAGCTGCCCCCCTACCCCCGGCACCAACAGCTTCCTCTGCCACTGCATGTAAACCCAAGTGCATTGTGCCAGAGATTCATTTGATGGACTGAAAAGCACTGCTCTTGCTCTTTCTTAAGTCAGAGCAATAGTGACATTAGCTGCTAAGGGCCTGATCCCAGAATCGTGTTTTAATGGCAAAATCCCTTTGGAAAACGCTCCATGAATCAGACACGAATGTATCATCGAAAGGCACCTTTGATTTCGTGTGTGTTGCATATTGCTTGTGTGCGGCTGGCTCTACGTCTGTCGCCAACACCACTGCCCATGTCTCAATCTCTCAACAGCAGGTCAACAGCATTTACCAGGGTATAGAAAGGCGAGGATCAATGGTGGCTTGATACAGAAGGGGAGCCTAATGAGGATCTAAGGGCAAGCCGACAACAAGCACGGGTAGGTGAGAAACATTTTCCAAATGCGCTCCTTCAGTGAGTAGCAATCACCTGACACATACTACAACCCACCTTTAAATCATTGCTTATCAACTACGGCACCTGCTTAAAAACAAGAAAACTCAACCAAGTGGCTTAAACATGATCTACCAGAAGCAGGCAGCATAGAAATAGGGCGATTCTCCAAACCGAGCAATAGAAAATAGCCAATCAACCATTCCGTTCATAGTAGCCCACAGTAATCTCCAATCCACATCCACACTCGCTCCTTGCACAAATAACCCAACATGTACGGGTTCGGGCTGTGTTTTGCCGAAGGCAATCGTCAAAAGATAATGAGTGAACTGTCCAGAAATTATGTCACCCTGGCTCTGCTTTATCGATCATTTAAATGTATTGTTATAACTGCGCTTTCAACAGCGTGCTACAAACACACGGCTCTATTAAATAAATAAACAAGTGCATACATGTCTCCTAAATTAAGGGGGAGACAGAATAGTCGCAATCCTCGGAGCATTGCCATGGTCAATCCCGAGGATTCGAGGTAGCTATCACATGGGTAAGGATTTCGGTATGCCACTCCTTTGTCAGTGATATGTTTGCAAACAGGGCATTGGCCATCTCATTCTTTCATTGTCTGATATGGCTTGTGTTTAAGTGCTGCCCGGGAGGTTAGTGCAACTCTCACATGTGCAAGGGTGCTATATTTGAAACGCTAGCACATCTCAATGCTTGGGTTTCACGCTTTATTTCCTGGCCCAGTAAATACTGACTTTCGAATGCCTGATTTGAGTTCTGCTCTTCCTGTGAAGTCAGACCCCAAATATAAATAGTCTGCCTTCACCTCAGCTCCCCCTGACTAATTTGTAGTTGTGAACAATGAGACAAACAATGCCACGAGATCTGTTTCTCATTCTGACGTGCCCTGCATGTCAAGTGTTCAAAGAGACCACCCTAGAGGGGAAGCAGCATGTTTTGATTTTTTTTCCGAATTCATTCAGTATCTAATTCTGCTGCTTTCCTAAGCACATATTCTGGGGCTCTTTAGCTATAGTTGGGAACGGTTGTTCGGAATCTACCTAAATGTGCAGCTGTTGGGGAGAATCCATGAGGACACAACCACGCATGATGGCAAGTTCTTCCTGTACTTCGATAGTTGACTTTCTGGCTGTATTTCAGTGCACTTGTCACCAGGAGTGACACTGCTGGTTGACAATGGGCCTCATTACGAGTTTGCCGGTCTGGAAATAAGGGTGCTGATAGCAACGTACCGGTACACTTTCGGGACCGGCAGACTACAACTCTGCTTTCTGGGGCCTGCAAACCCGGCAGTTCTGACCTGCCAGGCCCAATGGCCCTGGAAAGCAGAGTTGTCACCGAAGCACTGGCACTGTTAGCAACGGTGCAGGTGTGTGATGCTGGAAATGTCTAATGGACGGACAGGGCCTCCTGTCCTTGTCCTACCACTTCTCTGTGCGTGTCTCCAGGTTTTCTGCTACTGAGGTTCTGCTTGGACCTCTGGCAGTGTAGCACTTCATTTTTTATTTGTTGGTGAACATCACTGATGGGATACTCTTATGGCACCCATGGGTGGGGGTACACACTTGTACCCCTTATGTGTGTTTTTGGGCCCCTATGTGTTGCCCAAAGAGCAGGGTTTAGGCTGGGGGCAGCTACATGCTGACTTGGCAGTGGCTCTGTTCGTCCTCCATTTGTGGGACACCCAGACCCTGCTATAGGAATCAATGGATTCCTGATAGAAGGCTGGATTGTCACTGTGGCCTCTTGGTTTCTATGGCCATTTGCCTTGTTTCCCAACGTCCTGGGAAGCCCTGACTCTGCCCCTTCCTCCTGAATGGCTATTGGGTGGAAACACCATATATGTCTTTGTTGTTCCCTTTCCCACAGACTGGCTGTTGGGTGGAAATACCATATATGGCTCTGGAGCTGCCTTCTGTCAGACTGACTGAAGCTTTCCCATGTGTTGTGTGTTGTGGGTACACCCTAGGGGTGGGACCTGTGTGAATGCAGTCTGAAGTGAACTCATATTCTGTGTTGTGGGTGTCTGGATAATATGTGTGTGACACAATGGGCCTCATTCCGAGTACGGCAATAACCAATGGCGCTATTAACGCCTTGGTTGACGCCGTACCCAGACCGGCAGCGCCTTGGTGGATGGCGGAATTACCGCCCCATTCCAAGGTTGGCGGGGCGGTAATTCCCCATTCACCAAGGCTCTTCCCCATTCCCAAATGAGCCCCCATAGGGCTCAATGGGAATGGGGAAGATGCAAATAACTGTGACCGTTCATTACGGTCACCGTTATTGGCTTGGAGGCCCCTTTGCGCCCTCGACTTTAACGGTGGCCGCTATCCCTTACCGCCATACTCGGAATGAGGCCCAATGAATGAAACAGCCCTGACTGGAACTGACATGAATGCAGTGTAGTGTGCTGAAAGGCGGGGTACTTGCCCCAATCCACATCTTTTGATATGGGTGTCTGGGTGGAGTGAGTGACCAGGATGCCTGTGAGCCTGATTGGCTGCCTGCCGCATGATTGCCCTACTGTGTGTTTGGCTGACTAAGCCTGGCTCAGGCAGAGTGAATGAGGGACAGATATGTATATCTGGGGACCTCTCACTTACCAATTTGTTCAGTAGCTGAAGTCAAGGTTTAGCAAGAAGAAGCTCTTCATTGAAGCCCAGCTGGAACACAAGTTTGCTGATGCATTTCTTCAATAATCCGAAAGTTGGCGTGTCTCCCAAGGACTGATCCAGAGAGGACCTGCAATGGAGACCTCTTCCTGAGTACGAGGGACCATCATGCAAAATTGCTATTCTTCATCAAAGCATCCTGGAGGCCAGTCCCGTGTGCATGCCAGATGGAAAAGTGGTCTTTGAAGTCCAGAAGAGGAGTGCCAGACATCTCAGACCAGAGAAGTCCATTGGTGTCACCCAGGGTCTGGAGGTGCATTTTGTGAGCGCTGGAAGCTATTGCTGTCTACTGCCCAGAAGAGAGGGTACCCTGGCATAGTGTTGCTGGACACCCATAGCTGCGCAAGTTCCAAACTGCCTAAGAACATTTGGACATGCTTGTTGTCCCCACTGACCACTTGTTCCTATTGGAGAGAACCCGGAATCATTGGGTGCAGTGGAATGTCAGCTGGTGGATTTCCCTCCACCAGTAGCGATTGAAGTTGACACGAGGATCCAGACTTGGTGAGGGTCCAAGTTCACTCCAGTGGTCGAGCCCAGGTCACCAGAAGCCATCAAGAGGTCTGTGCTGCGGCTGCAGTATTGAAGAATCAAAAGTTGGAAAAACGTGATATTCCGAAACCCAACACCAAAAGTGACATATGCACCGGTCTCTGCCAGAAGTCATCAAAGGGTCTCAGGGGTCTTACTCCCATCTGCCAAGCCATTAAGGAGCGCACAGCAAGTTTCACCTCCACAGGACTTCTGCAGTTTGAGAAATCATCGACCAAAGGAGAGCACCTCAAAAAGTCAAACTGCTGCACTTCCAAAAGACTTTGGTTCCTCCCTATTCTTGGACTCAGCATCCCAGTGGCTCCTTCTTCCAAAGGGGGTCCATCCTCAGAGTGCATTGTCGTGTAAAGCAAAGAAACTCTGCAACTTTGCCTGCCAGGGCACCAAAGGTACTGTGCCAAGGAAGAACATCTCCTAGCCTCAGGAGTCACGCAGGGGTCCCAGATATGTGTTGGATCCTGTTCTGTGACCGCTCAGGTACTTTGGGGTAGTATAACCTTTTTAAAGAAGGCACAAAGTAATTTAACAATATTGGACTGGGTATGTAAAAGACAACACAAGTTCCTCCCTAACTTTTCTATTACAGGTTCCCCAGGTAGGAGGATCCCAGCTCAGAATTGCTTGTCTAGTCTAAAGAACACATTCTGCCATTGTTCATAACTAACCTGCCTTTCTTTCCTATTCTATGCTGGTTACAACTTACTTAATAATTCACCTGCCATTTAAAACGTTCTGCAGTTAGTGCAGTTCTTACTGAGTTTGAGTAGTGTGTGGTACCACATAAAGTGTATATATTTACCATTCTCTGAATAAGTGTTCCATGTGCAAAGTGACATTATTTATATGTATATTTAGTAGAAGGAGCAAACCTTATTTTATATAAAGAAGCTGTGTTGTCACCTAACATAGTGTACAGACATTCCTTTCTGGGGGCTTTGGGGAAACACTGTACTAATGAACCTGCCTGCATCACCTCCTGAAAGCTTAAACCTGGCTTCTCGTACATAGTTAGCAAATTGAGAGCCCTGCTGGGGTGTTCTGTGCCTTTACCCTACCATATAGAGGGCAGAAGTACAGGTACCCCCCTCCAGTCTTTACAAAGTGCTTCCGAGTTCTCATTCCCTTGGCGTCCAAAGGGACTCCATGAGAATGGGGACTAACATTTTCCCGCGCCTGACTTCCCAATCTGCCGGGACTTGTAATGTCCAGGTGGCAACGGGAAGTCAGATGCTGGAAAAGTGTTGCGAATCTGGCTTCAACCAGCTGGAAGCACCAGCAGGGTTAACACTGGACTTGGAATGAGGCCCATTGTCTTCTTTCAGGTAATTCATTTTTGCTGTGTTACCTGCAGGTAGCCATGTTGAAATGTGTGCACAGGTCTAACTAAATTAGAGCCAGTCATTAGGAAGTGTTAGTTTTGACTCTTCCTTCACATGCAAATTGGCTGGTCTTGGCTGGGAATTGGTTTAGAGTTTTCACTTGTGACATTTGCGGTAGCAACAGACTATTCATTTGGGTGTAATTGCATTGCAATGGATAGAAAGTTGTGTTTGCATTGTTAAGTTGCCCTCAGACTTGTAGCCTGGGTAACAGGGAGATGTACAGATTGAACAGTGTTGATTTTAAGCAGTCATTGTGAGTGGAAACTAAGCAGGCACAGGTTGTGCCCCATCATAGAGAGTATATATGTTTGCACAACGCATTTCAGAATGAGCACCATAGACATGAATTTGGCCAGGAAGCACCTCCTATCTAAATTGTTTATCAAAGGTGAATGGGTGGAGGAAGAAAATGAAATGTGACAAGCCAGAATTATGCAGGATATTACCTCTGCAAATGTGTCATGACCATTGCTCGTGGACCTGGGACTCGGGCCTTGGGCCGCATCACAGTGTCCTTACATGGGCCCAAGGGCCCAATCATGCCCTCAAGACTCTCTTGGAGTCAGTCCTGGCACCTTTGATGCCAGGCTCATATGGCAGAAAGGGGGCCTGGAGATTTCAATGGCAATAGCACAAAATGGATGCCCCCACATGGTTCAGTTCCAGAACTGAACCATGCGGTCTAGCATTTAGGGTGTGGTCAAGCCTGAAGGCCCTGGGATACCTGCAGACTATTTAAGCCACGCCCGAGCTGCAGAACACGATTCGCGTTGCTCTGCACTTGCAGCGTGACGTTCACTATGGTCTGTCCTCTGCATTCCAGGCCTGCACCTGCAAGAAAAAGAAGAAGGAGAACATCATTAACCATCCTTACCTGCTAGTTATTCCAGCTCCTGTCATTCGCTCCAGTGTCCCAAACTTCCAGCATCACGGCGGATGCTTGCTCTCTCCTTGAAGCCGCAACCTGGGGAAGGAAATAGAAAAACAGCATTAGTAAGCGTTCGCATCTCTCATTTAAACAATATTCGGAAGCACGCTTACCTGAGCGGAACTCTCTATTGGTTTATTCCCGTTCCGGCCTTCCATCAACCTGCAAGAAAAGGCAAGGCTGATTAATACGCATACTTACTCGACGGTGATTCGGACAACATCTACTCATCGCTCCGCATCCTCCCAGCAGCTAACCATCCAGAACATCACAGCGGCCTGCAAGAGAAGGATAACACAGGTTAGCACACGGCAAAAATGCACATAGCGCCACGCTACGTGCATTCACTTACCATCTCGAGCACAGCCCCAGCCAGCTCGGCGTCTCATCATTCCTCCCGCACCTAAGAGAGAAGGAAAGACATTAACAGGGGCAATTACAAGTACGAACAAACTATCAAAACCAAAGACTTACCAGAAGAATTGAGTCGCAGCAGGTCTAGACTCACGGGCCTGCATCAGTGAAGCAAACTCGGCGGCGTAGCGCCCATCCACGAGGCATCTCTGCACAGAACTGCAGGACGGAGAGCGCACCATATCGAAATCCAAGGTAAGGAAAGCTCTAAGGGGGTTGTTGCATTCACAAGGGAGGTGGGCCCAGAGAGGAAGAGATTGTGGACCAAATCAAAACCCTGTATTCCAGATTAGATCCTCGGCAGAACGAGAACCCGGGGGAGGTGGATCCAGGTTGAAAGCAGTCCACCCAAATTGGGTGGCGTCCCTGTGTATACCAGGTGAGCGTTACAGAATGCGAAGCCTCACAACTATAATCCTCCCAGGCGATCAGCATGGAAACCTCGGAAACCGACCACTTAGCTCAGATGCTGGGGCAGCTACGCGCTAAGGTGCATTCAGCCAGACAGGAGACCTATGCCTTGCAGAGAGAACTAATAGTGGCCAAAGAACGCACTGTTGATCTAAGTAGACAACTCCTACAAACGCAGGCCGGACAAACCCCATTGCTGGGGCCATTCCATCGATGCCAGCACCACCGAGTAATCCGGTGCAGATCACCCTTCCTGGAGCAGTTCCCTTTAGCCGCACTGGAACGTTTGACGGGGGACCCTAGGAAGTATGCAACCTTTATGAATCAGTGTTGCCTCCATTTTCTTTTCAGACCTGGGGCTTTTGCTAATGACCAGTCACGAGTGGCCTTTGTGCTGTCTTATCTGAGTGGTAGTGCTGCAGATTGGTCTGTACCTTTTGTTAGCTGGGATGACCCACTGCTATGCGATTTTTGGGGGCTTCCAGCAGGAGATGGAAAAGCTCTTCGCCCGTTGTTCTCATGGACAGGTCTTAGACAATGAACTCTTGTCCCTCCATCAAGGAAGCAAAGACCTATTGTCATACATAGTGACCTTCAACAGGCTTGTGGTTGAAGCAGAGTGGCCGGAGGACAAAAGGACCACGCTATTCCACCGGGGCTTAAGGGGGGAGCTAAAGGATGTTCTTGCCCAAGTAGTGGATCCACCCAAAGACTGTGCTGAGTTTATCAACCTGGTGGTTCAACTTAATCATAGGTTGCAAGATCAAAAAACGGATCGAAGCAGACCAGACGCACGCCCCATGTTTGTTCACTCCAAGGACCATGTTCAACGAGGGACAGACAGTTCCGTCAAACCAATGCAGCTAGGAGGGGTAAGACCCCCTTTAACCAAAGCTGAAAGGGACAAGAGGAGGGAACAGCAGTTATGCTTATACTGCGGAAAAGCAGGTAATTTCCTCAGAGAGTGCCCTGTAAAGCTACCAAGAAGGACCATAGGAGCTACGGATAAGGAGAAACCAAGTGACAAGGTGGAAAACTACCAAGCCCGCCAAATGTAGGGGTCCATTTGTCGAGCGAAGAATGTCAACTACAGACCTCCCATTTTGTGTTGCCTGTGATCCTAATCAACCACCAGCAGCCGTCAAGGATGCATTCGGTAGAAGCATACATCGACAGCAGAGCTGTGGGGAATTACATGGACCAGGATCTTGCAGCAAAGATGGGGGTCCCACTCTGCCCTAAATCAACCACCCAGATTGTAACCACCGTAGACGGTACTGAAATCGCCTCCGGCCCAGTATCTGAATGTACCACTGTTCTCACCCTCTTGTATCAGGACGGCCACCGGGAATCAATCGCTTTTGATCTCATCAATGCACCTCAGTTCCTGTTGATCCTAGAGATGCCGTGGCTGGTCACACACAATCCACAAATGGACTGGAGTACAAGAGAATTGACTTTTTCCAAAGGCTGTACATGCACTTGCTATTATAATGAAAGTAAGTCAATGAACGCAGGCTAGTCTGTCCAGGAAGGGGCGCCAAGTGCCTTAGGTATGGTTGGTACCCTACCAAGCCAATATCAGAACTTTCAAGACGTGTTCCAAAAGGAAGAAGCTAACACCTTGCCACCCCACAGACCCTACGATTGCCAAATCAACCTGGTACCTGGTGCACAAATCCCTTGTGGTTGAATCTATGCGCTTACAGAACCAGAGAATCAACATTTGAAGTCCTACTTAGAACAATACCTGGCTAACGGTTTCATCCGCCCCTCGAAGTCACCTGCAGCATCTCCCCTATTCTTCGTGCCGAAGAAGGAAGGAGATTTGAGGACTTGCATTGACTATCGCGCACTGAATTAAGTCACCGTTAAAAATCGGTACCCCTTGCCCCTTATTCCGGAATTGTTAGACCAAGTCAAAGATGCCCAAATCTAAACGAAATTGGAACTTAGAGGGGCATACCATCTTGTTCAAATTAAAAAGGGAGACAAATGGAAAACCGAGTTTCGTACCAAATATGGCTTATATGAATACCAGGTGATGCCATTAGGCCTTTGCAATGCCCCCGCCGCATTTCAGTATTTACTGAACGATGTCATAAGTGAGCTGATTGACATCTGTGCTCTAGTTTATATAGACGATATCCAAGTATATTCGGCCTCAAAACAGGACCATATCAAGCATGTTCGTTCCGTCCTTACCAAGCTTCGCCAACATAACCTTTATGCCAAACTTGAAACATGTTCATTTCCTATTACTGAGGTAGAGTTCCTTGGGTTCATCCTCACTCCAAAGGGAATCCAAATGGATGTGCACAAGGTTGACGCCATTCTGAATTGGCCAGCCCCAAGTTCATTCAAAGGGGTCCAGAGCATGGTGGGCTTTGCAAAATTTTACTGTCGATTCATCCCGGGTTTCTCTCAAATAGTACATCCAATCACGTCTTTATTGAGGAAGTGCAATAAGAAATTCCAGTGGATAGAAGAGGCTGAAAAGGCTTTTCAGGAACTCAAGGTGAGATTCACTTCCGCTCCAATCTTACAACACCCTCGCCCAGATCTTCCGTATGTGGTAGAAACGGGTGCCTCCAGTATGGCCATGGGTGCTGTTCTATCGCTAATTGAAACACACACCAGCCAGTTACATCCAGTAGCCTTCTGGTCACATATGTTTTCACCACCCAAACTCAATTATGCCATCACAGACAAGGAGCTTCTGGCCATACAATCAGCCTTCAAGGCCTGGCGACATTATCTGCTAAGGGCCAGGCACACTATCACCGTGATAACTGACCATCGAAATCTACAGTACTTAAACAGTGCGGAGGCTCAGTCCTAACAGCAACTACGCTGGGCCCTTTTCTTTGTGGAGTATGACTACTTAATCAAGTTTCGACCCGGGGTCAGATATGGCAAAGCTGATGCCCTTTCGCACATGAGTACAGATGAACTGGTATACATGACCCTGATCCTGTGGCCATTATCCCGAGTGACAAACTTCTAGGCATTACAACCACCATGACTCAAGACGAATTTCTGCAAGGAATCTGACATGCGATGACTCCTGAATTGTTACAAGAATGGGATTTGCGGGGAGAACACTATGCAGTCAAGGACCAACTACCATACTTCAGGAACCGTCTATTTCTGCCCAAGAAAGAGCTTCAGGAACAGGTAATCTCGGGATATCATGACTCCCTCAGGAAGGCCACCCTGGAATTCCCAAAACTCTGGCCAAGGTGAACCGGATCTACTGGTGGCCCACGTGGCCAAGGACATTATTCACTTCATCATCTCTTGCGGTATTTGCGCACAGAATAAGTCATCAAAACAAAAACCAGCTGGGCTCCTCCGACCATTGGACTTTCCGCTGGCTCTATGGCACACTCTATCCCTTCACTTTATCACCAGCCTACCCTCTAGTCAAGGATACAATACCATCCTAGTGGTCGTAGACTTGTTCTCTAAAATGGCCCACTTTTTGCCATTTAAAGGTCTCCCAAATGCATCCAGCCTGGCAAAGACATTCCTAGAACACATAGTACGGCTCCATGGGTTCCCGTTAGTAATGATCTCGGATGGAGGTACCCAATTTGCATCCAACTTCTGGAGAAAATGTTGTTCAATGGCCCAAATCGACATTAGGCTATCCACTAGCCACCATCCCCAAACGGATGGCCAAACGGAAAAAATGAACCAAACACTTGAACAGTACTTGCGCTGTATGCTCCATCAAGTGGAAGGGGATTGGAAAGACTTGTTGTGGATTGCCGAGTATGCCTATAATAATTCCCAACACAGCAGTACTGGACAGACTCTATTTTATACTATATACGGCACACACTCATGCACATCCGAACTGGACGTCCCTACAACTCTGGAAATGCCGGCCATCAAAACCTTACACGCCATCATTTCTCAGGCCTTCACAAGAGCCATTGAGACCTGCATCGTGAAAGGGCCCCCAACTACCAAGTAGGAGACAGAGTGTGGCTAGCATCTAAGCATGTACCTCTAAAAGGGACCCAGACATTCCGCCCACGATACCTAGGACCTTTTGTCATTGAATCCATCATAAACCCAGCTGCAGTTAAACTGCCCTGTGTTCCATGTATCTCTCTTAAAACCAGTTCAGCCTGGAACGTGAGTAACCACACAATCTGAACCTGTAATGGTCAATGGAGAACCGGAATTTGAATTCAAAGACATTCTGGACTCAAAGTACGTCAGAACAAAATTATACTGCCTAGTAGACTGGAAGGGATATGGTCCACAGGACAGAACATGGGAACCTAGCAATTACATCCATGCACCATGTTTGATACGACATTTCCACCATGATTACCCCACCAAGCCAGGACCAGACAGTAAAACCACCCTGAGAGGGGTCTTGGGGGGGAGTGCTGTCATGACCATTGCTCCTGGCCCTGGCACCCGGGGCCTCTGGGCCACATCACAGTGTCCCTACTTGGGCCCAAGGGCCCAATCATGGCCCCCAAGACTCTCTTGGAGTCATTCCTGGCTCCTTTGGGGCCAGGCTCATATGGCAGAAAGGGGGCCTGGAGCTTTCAATGGCAATCACAACATGGATGCCCCCACATGGTTCAGTTCCAGAACTGAACCATGCCATCTAGCATTGAGGGTGTGGTCAGGCCTGAAGGCACCTGCAATACCTGCAGACTATTTAAGCCACGCCAGAGCTGCAGACCACAATTCGCATTGCTCTGCAGTTGCAGCGTGATGTTCACTGTGGTCTGTCCTCTGCATTCCAGGCCTGCACTTGCAAGAAGAAGAAGGAGAACATCATTAGCCATCCTTACCTGCTAGTTATTCCAGCTCCTGTCATTCAATCCAGTGTCCCGAACCTCCAGCATCTCGGCGGATGCTCGCTCTCTCCTTAAAGCCGCAACCTGGGGAAAGAAATAGAAAGACAGCATTAGTAAGCATTCACATCTCTCATTTAAACAACATTCGGAAGCATGGTTACCTGAGCGGAACTCGCTGTTGGTTTATTCCCGTTCCGGCCTTCCATCAACCTGCCAAGGCTGATTAATACATATACTTACTCAATAGTGATTTGGACAACATCTACTCATCGCTCCGCATCCTCCCGGCAGCTTACCATCCAGAACATCACGGCGGCCTGTAAGAGAAGGATAACACAGGTTAGCACACCGCAAAAACGCACATAGCGCCGCGCCCCACGTATTCACTTACCATCTTGAGCACAGCCCCAGCCAGCTCGGTATCTTATCATTCCTCCCACACCTAAGAGAGAAGGAAAGACATTAACAGGGGCAATTACAAGTACGAACAAACTATCAAAACCATAGACTTACCTGAAAAACGGAGTCACAGCAGGTCTGGACTCACGGGGCCGCGCCACTAAGGCAAACTCAGTGGGGAAGCGCCCATCCAGGACGCACCCCTGCACAGAACTGCAGGACAGAGAGCGCACCATATCGAAATCCAAGGTGAGGAAAGCTCTAAGGGGGTTGTTGGGTTCATAAGGGAGGTGGGCCCAGTGAGGAAGAGATTGTGGGCTAAATCGAAACCCTGTATTGCAGATTAGATCCTCGGCAGAACGAGAACCCGGGGGAGGTGGATACAGGTCGGAAGCAGTCCAGCCAGAACGGGTGGCGTCCCTGTGGATACCAGATGATCATTACAAAATGTTGACATGTGGCAGGATAAGGGTCTGTTGCATTAAGCTCTAACAGACTTTTATATGACGCAAACTACTAGAGATGAACAGACTAAAATGGCTCAGCTCACAGTATATATGTACTCCCATTTGCTGATAGTGGGAGGACGACATCAAAATAGTGTGGCCTCTATGCAGAAAAAAGCTGAGCTTTTGAATAAAGCCCAGAAAGAGCTTAAACAATTAGGAACTAATGTGCTTCAGAGGCACATGTTAGAGTTAAAACAAGAAAGTCTCATTGAGCAGCTCATAAATGAGTTAAAAACTCAGCAACAAGAAAATGCGGAGTATGCAATGCAGTTTTCTGCACTGCGAGAGCAGCATAGGGAATGTGTGCAAAATATGGGCTTACTGCAACACAAATTAACTGATCAGGTTACTCATAAAAGAGTTATGTTGGAGGACATGATCACAGTCCAATTGCAAATAAAAAAATTGAAAGCCAAAAATAGCCAATTAATTATCAAAGGGATTGACTCTCACAGTCAATTTGATCAGACAAACCAAGATCCGATAACTTTATAAAAGTAGAGAAAACAGTTGAGGGAAAAAAATTGACACATTAAACCAAGAGAATAGTGCTCTTTTTCACGAAGTGCGCCAGTTAAGGATGGATGTGGAGAAAAGGGAGCCATGTTATCAGGAACTGATTGACATTAGGCTAGAAAATGTGCAATTAATGGGATATGCGAAGCAAGCAGAGATTGACCTAGTGCAGGCAACACAGTGCAGAAATGCACAAGAAAAAGAGATTAGTCTTCTGAAAAAGAAATGCCCTCAATATGCGCACACAATGCAAGTCTCACAAAAGGAAAAATTAGTAAAATCTTGCAGAAATCAAGTGACTAAAAGATAGATTAATGGCCCAAAATAAAGTGCTAGAAGCCACTCAAGCACTTGTGTCAACATTAAAAACTCATGCATCCCACCAAGATATAGGGACCGAGAAAAACAGGTGTGAGAGGATGGCATATGAAAAAGCCAAATACAAATAGGCTTTGAGGCACCATGACCAGTCAGGGTATTGAAAAGCACCCTTTGATCATGAAGTGTTGACCTCTCTACCGGGGACCTCAAGCCAATTAACCACTTTACATGTCCAGAGTGTGGCTAACCTCATGCGTACCAATTATCAAGAACAGAGAAACATGAGGCAGCTGACTCACCCAGGCCTACCCAAACTGAGCCAAAAGGCCAGTCCTTATCTGACATCAATGAGGATTCAGGGTTACCAAGCAGAAGGAAAGGTGGCAGGACCAGTGGGATTGGAGAAATCAAAAATACCCGAGCGAGTAATTCTGACCAGGAGGACTCCTATGATGAAAAGATCAGGGAGTTGGACTGGCAGAAAATTAAGCTTCAAACTGACAACCTGGTCTGCTTTGCAGAGACAGAAGCGCCAGAATTCAAGCCTTAATACAGTTTTTCTTTTTTTAAACGCCACATATTCAGGGAGATGGGCGTAATTCCCCAGCATACATGGAAGGAGGGATGAGGAGGATGAGTACTGTCCTGTACGAAAAAGGGATTACAAGGGAAATTACCCTGAGAGTTCACAGCACCACAGGGGAGAATAGTCCAGACCCAGTCATTCTGGGAGGTTTTCCCAGTCTCACAGAGGTAGAGAGCACCTAGAGAACTGGGAATGGACCCCCAAAAGTAGCAGCTCTGAGTCAGAGGCTGAATGGATGCAGTTGCAGTGGAAAAGGAAGTCTGCCAAACAGAAGGAAGGTCTTGTGAAAGACCCAATTCAGCAGACAAAGGCCATAAAGAGCTTCATGACATCCTACCATAAGAAGGCCAAATATTCGGTATGCAAGCATCTACAGATTTATGAGCAAATTATGACATCATTTGGAATTAAGAATGATTGACCTTGCATGGAGTTTGTCAAGTGGAAATTCTCCCCTGAGTACTCCAGCTTCTTTGCAGGGCTGGAGGGCGAAGATCACCATAAATCATCCACCTACAAGGTGGCCACTTTTTAAAAAAAAGTCTCCATTCATAGAAATCCACAGGAGGCCCACAAGGTGGCTACAACCATCAGTGTGGCGAAGACCTGGCACCTAGATAGTTTGTGCAGGAGTTGAAACAAGCATTTTTCCAAACTTCTAGGCGGGTGAACATCAAAGGCAGGGAGTTCATCAATACATACTTCCATGCGCTCCTGTAATATATTATGACCCAATTAGTAAGGGATTTTAATGAGCGTAGGACCCTGGATTGGGTGATTGAACAGGCCACCAGGATCTATGAGGTCCAAAAGTCCTCTGAAAATAAAAACAACCATAAAACCCCCAAACCATCCAACACACCTGCCGCTACAAATGTAGCGTAGGTGAAAAATAACCCTCCATTGGACTTGGAGATTGGGGGCCTAAAAATCACTTTATGTGAACAAGCAGAATGACAGGAAGTGGAGACGCTTGGATTAAACCCAATCGAGGGGGAGTCAGGAATTATACCAAACCAATGACCCTTCTGATCCTGCCACCTATGTAAGTCCAAAATACAAAGGTACAAGACCTATAACCAGGTATATATGGATTCAACTGGCACAAGGAGTAGGGTCCAATCTGGTAAGTACTGCCCCAGGAAACATCCCTCCAAACTTAAGTAATACTCCACTTCCCAACTTGAACGTATTTCCCAGATACCCCCGAACTCTAATTTCCAGAATAATCCTCCTCTCTCTCCCTGCTTTCAGGACAATACATTTCTGAACCCAGGAGAAGGGAAACCTAGGATGGAACGTTATCAGGGAAACTTCCAACACATGAGCTACTCAAGGAGAACTGACAGTTACCCTTTCGGGGAGCAGCAAAGGTATGAATCTAGACCGCCACACCAACCAGAAAAACTCTCACAACTGGAGCAGAAGGTCCAACAAATAACACAAGACCTGGGTCGCATGCTGCACACTCAGTCAAACCCCAAACCCTCAACTGGAACCTGCTGCCCAGAATAACCTAACATCTGGGTCTGTGGCCCCAAGGAGCGGGGGGCAGTGACTGTAATACAATTATGACAAACAACAGGTTCCTGAGAAGGGGGCTCAGAGGGAAGGAAGGTATGAAGCTCTAGAGGAAGTGTCCTTTGCCGACAGAACAAAACCCCTGGAAATCTCAGAGCCTGAATATGAATCTGTTACCCCTGAAAGGCTTGAACCTAAAGAACAGAGGGTAAGTAGGAGAAAACAAAAGAAAACTCATTTTGAGGAGGAAGTCCACATCATCCCTTTTGAAGTAGAAGAATCCCTGGAGGATTCAGGAAAACAAATCTTCTCTTTCAGGGATGGATGGATCCCTCCAAAAAAATGGGGGTCCCAAAAGACCCTGATTTTGATGGGGTAAGCATGGAGACTGACCCAGAGTAAGAAGAAAACCCCAACAATGTCACAGAGATGAGCCTGAAATCACAGAGGTCTCCTCACCCCAAACAGGTTCTTGGAACTGTCTACAGGAAAAGGGGACAAGGGAGAATCAGGGGAGAAAGAGGATCCCCAACTCCATGTTTGTCTTTCTGGAGAGAAGGAGGTTTTATGCTCCTAACAAGGCACAGGGTCAGCATGTATTATCAGCGCTGGTGGATACTGGATCCCAAGCCACCCTCCTATCCTTCCCCTGACACCTCTTCCAGGACAAATCCAAAACTTTGATGGGAATGATATTTATATCGAAGGGACTATGGATCAGGAAATAAAAATTGGGCGAGATAGGGTGAAACACCCAGTGATAGTTGTGACTCCCGAGGGGATACCTTGTCTCTTGGGGAATGACCTCCTTCAGAGGTTATCATCCCTGATTGACTGTTTGAACAAGGTCCTCTGAACCCAGACTAATCGGCTGATCTAACTAAAGTAAAAGCACAAATGATGTGAGTTTGAATGGCACATGCCATGTGATTGAGCATCGGTCTGACAAAATAGAATTCCATTTCAGGAACAAGCAAGTCCCAGACATCACTGTCTTCTCTATCGGAGAACAAACTGGTGATGAGAACCCTTCTCCATTCTTGAAAATCAACCTCCCTCCCAATTTTATGTGGCATTCCACACTGGAAGGGAAGACTCCGAAATGATATACAAATTCAAAATCAGAAGACAACCCAAATCCCATGACACATGATGAAAAACCAGCTCAAAGTCTGATTGACATCCAGGTAAAGGGTGAATAGCTATTTTTCCTCATTCAGAAAAATGAGGGTGAGGAGCCTATTCTTGCCAGAATATGCCTGAATAACAGAAGAAGCATAATCAGTGAATCATTATTTGGAAACTCCCAAAAGATCAGACCATTCCCACATTTACATTGATTGATAAATGGGAAGTACAGGGATGTCATTTCACCAAAATGCCTGGAGTTGTGGAAGTGACATCACATGACCCTTGACCTCTGATGACATCACAAGAAGGGATGTAATTTGACCCCACCCCAATGTGATGCGATGGAACGCAAGCTTGTACCCCTTGACAAAACAGAAAGTGGTATCACATAGCATTGTTCCAAAGTACACTATTAAAAATACAGTTACTTCATCCCTGTAATGTGATATACATTTCATACAAGAATGGATCACCATATGTATCGGTAGAAAAAAAGCATGTTATAGCTGCAATTTGCAAAAAAGCAAAATACATAGGGCCTCATCACGACTTTGGCGGTAACCCTTAAATCCGGCGGTCACGCTATTACCACCGGATTTAAGGGTCCGCCAAATCAGGACTTTGGCGGATTTCACCCCAGCTTTAGGGTGGGGGAAATCCGCTGAAAATTCACGCTATTACCGCCGGCGGGAAATCCGCCGGCAGTAAGAGCGCAAATTTTCCCCATTAAGCCCAATGGGGAATGGGGCATTCTCGAATGGGCTCAATGGGGAATGAGGAATTACATTACTGCCGAACTCGTGATCTGGCGCTATTAGCACCGGGGAGTACGGCAGTAGGGCTAATACCGCCGACGGTAATACCACCGGCGTTACCGCCAAAGTCGTGATCAGGCCCATAGTCCGAAATTAATGCTTATCCTACTCTTAAATGCTTTTTCGAGGATTTTGTTTGCATTGTGAATTTGAGGTGTTTAAGAACAGACTAAATCAGTGACTCACTCCCTGATGTGTGCCTGAAATAAAACTTGAATGAGGGTAGCAATTATTGTATAGAATTCCAGAAAGAAAAATGATGTGAAACTACTATTCTTTCTTATTTAGGGTCACAGCTCAAGTGTTACACTTCGGGAACCGCCTGTTTTTTTTTAAAGAAGCCTGAAAAAGAAAGCCACCCACTCTAGACACAAAGAACCACATGGCATTGGCCACAGTCAAGGAGCTTCAATGTTTTTACATTCTTTTTTCAGGGGTAGCAGAGGAGACCACAGGGGTAGCAAGGGAGACCTCAGGGGTCACATGTGTGACCCCTGGAAAACCCTAAATGACAACCTCCTGGAAGTAGGCCTGGAAACCCAAAATTCCAAACATATCCTGTCTAGCAGGTGTCTGCAAAAAAATTTCAATTGGCAACAAAAGCATAGAACATAATTGTTGGGTCGTGAGAGATGTTACTCTGCCTTTTACATTCTCAATCAATTCACAATTCATTTGGACCTAATAACCCCATGGCTTTGACAACACTGAGAAAGCATTCCGGTCAGCTCAACTGCTGCCTTATGTGGTTGAAGTTCAAGTGAGAGAAAAGGTTACCATCCCAGGACAGGTGCAGCGATTTACAATTACCCTAAAAATTAAGTGAGGACAGAACTTCAAAAACCAGGATGGCTATATAAATTTGAATTATCTCCGACAACATCAGTTAAGTATCACTTTGGGTGCAGACACCTTTATTGGAACAGCGGTTAATGCCCAAAATTATTTTATTGATTAAGGTAATGAGATCATTGGACAAATCCCACAGGACTGCCTCAATATAAACAACAGTATCTCTCCTGAAAATATTTTCACCAGGCAAGGGGTAATTTCTTGGTGTACTCTTCCTGCCCTTATGTGGTGGAATAGTTGCTATGTGACACAAGGAAGGATGAGGTAGTATTCCAACTCAACAGTAAATAGCTCCCATTCTTGGAACCTCACATCCAGGCCAACACCATAACAAGAGATCTCTCCACCCAACTGGAGGATACCACTTAAATTGACAAGCCCAATGTCTTTCCAGGTTTTAATCAGATGGTCAAAGAATGGATCAATCTTGCTGATGCCTGTGAGACCAAGAAGCAAAGAGAGAAGCTAATACAGATGTTTCTTGATTTTCAGGATATATTTTCAGTGGACTTATATGACTGTGGACACACAGATATACATTCAACCACCATACCCACAGACCCTGAGATGGCTCTAGTATTTGTGAACCAATACTGGTTACCTCTTGCATCCATGGAGTCACTTACAGAGATTATTAAAAACCTAGAATCTCGTAGGATAATTTGTCTAATCCACAGTACCTTTAACAACCCTGTGCTGAGGATTATCAAACCCAACGGGCAATGAAGACTATGTGCAGACCTGAGGCAGTAGAACAAATGAGTAAGATGGCCACTTCCCTACATAGATCAAGGGCTGGAACAGATCCAAGGGTCAAAGGTGTACACCACCATTGACCTGACCAATGGTTACTGGATAGTACTCGTGAGTAAGGAAGACCAGTACAAGCTTACCTTTACCTTTGGCAGGCAGCAATACATGTGGACCCAAACCCCCTTTGGATACATAAACACAGGCAACAAATGTAACATCTTCCTACATGAGGCTATTCCTGATTTGGGCAAAAGGGGAAACTTGGCCAATGCAGATGATGTTTTAATCAAAAACTTAACTAGGGAGGCACATACAGCAGAAATACTCTGACCCAGATGCAGAAATCCGGAGAAAAACTGTCCTTACAGAAGTAACAGTGGTGAAAGACCTGTCTGAACGTCTTAGGGCACGAAATCACTCCTGAGGCTCTCAGTCCCCAGGCGAAAAATGTTGAAGCACTATTGAAATTGAAAACCCTACTACTCTGCGAGAATGAAGAAGCCTTCCTGGACTCACTAATAATAGTAGAAATGTAATTGAAGACTATGCAGATATCACTCGACCCTTGGTCCAAATATTAAAGGCTGGGATCAAGTGGGAGTGGGGTCTGAAACAATCCGAGTCAGTAAAACAACTAAAGAGAAGCCTTTCACAAGCCTCTTGTTTGGCTTACCCAACAAGAAGAAGGATTTCTTCATGGAGACAGGGTTCTCCAATGCTTGCTTAACGTATTGTACCAAAAGCATGACAAGGTCAACAAAGTAATCTCGTAGGGGAGGAAGACCTTGTCCTCTGTAGAGGAAAAATTCAAAGATTGCGAAAAGGCACTCCTGGCAACGATGTAGGCATTGACAAATGACTGCCTGTTTATACAGGTAGAGCACATAATTGTGGAGACTCCTGACCAGTCCTTGCAATACTTACAAAGTGACCAAATTCTAACAGGGAACGTATGTAATTCCAGAATAACTTCCTGGATTCTGTCCATGCAAGGCTTTTATGTGGAGGTCAGATATGGCTAAAAACTGAAGATACCCCTAAGGAAAGTATAGGTTGACTTGCATGACTGTGCGCAAGAAAACTGTCTCAAGGATGAAAAATCTAAGGACCAATGACAATATGGAGGTGTACATTACTTCCCTGCACAAACTGCCTCATCACGAGTTTGGCGGTAACCCTTAGATGCAGCAGTAATGCTATTACTGCTGCATTAAAGGGTCTGCCAAATCACAGGCTTGGCAGATTTACCCCCAGCTCTGAGCTGGGACAGACCTGCTGCGATTTTGCCAATTTTCAGTGCTATTACTGCCGACGGGATATCGCTGGTGGTAATAGCGCTGAACATTCCCCATTTGGCCCAATGGGGGATGGGAAATTCCCGAATGGGCTCAATGGGAAATGGGGACTTATCGTTCTGCCAAACCCGTGATCCGTGCTAATAGCACCAGAGGTTTGTTGGTAGGGCTAATAGCCAGAGCGGTAATAACACCATGGTTAGCACCCAACTCATGATGATGCCCAAAGTCTATGAGGAAGACACGTGCCAGGGGATATCCACATTTTATGTGGATGGGTGCTCCTACCATGTTGACTATCATGAGGAAAAGGACTAGTTGCAGGCATTGGGAATGCCTGGGTGAATGATGCCCAGAATACTCTACTGGGGACAAAATAGGTCCCTAAAGTAGTCAGGTGGGAGTGTTGATGGCAGCAAATCAAGCCATCCTTTCTGCAGCACACCACCAACTCAAACAAACTGGTCAAATCACTGATTCTGATTATATCAAGAAAGGGTTGGTAGAACACATGATTAACTGGAAAAATCGATGCATGCTGTTTGCAAACAATAAACCGCTAAAGCATGGGAAATTAATCCAATTAAGTGATGACCTGGTACACATGGGTCAGGACCTCGACATCTAATTAAAGGGTAGACTTATGTTTGCTCAGTTTCAACCAGGTTCTCTCACACACAGAGCGCCCCTACAGAAAAGGGAAATGACGCTGCCTTGGTCTGATTTGCAAATCAGTTTCATCGGGACAGTGATTCGCTTTTCTAGAGGAAACAAGTACATGGTGAATATATCATGCTTGTTTACCAAGTGGGTAGAAGTGGGTAGAATGATAAACCACATCTTCTCTCGTTTCGGCCTCCCGCAAAGTATTGAGTCGGACCAAGGAAGTAATTTTACCAGCGAGGTGATGACCAAGATAACCAAGATGTGGGAGATTGTAGGGGTGAAACGAAAACTCCATATGCTTCCTACCCAGCCTCAAGCAGGGGAGTTGTGAGGTAAAATAAGACAATTGGGGGCATCTTGAAAAAGTTTGTGGCAGACTCTGATCCTAGTTGGGACATGATGGCCATTAGGTGCACACCATCTTCTGCAACAACAATGTCTCCATTTGAGCTTATGACTGGATGAAAGATGGGGCTACCTCAGCATCTGCTCTACAGAACACAAGAACAGACACTGATAAACACGTCCACTGCCCATTAGTAAATTGAACATTTAATGACACTTCAGGAAACAACTTCAGTTTTCTTTTGCTTATGCTCCTCACAATTTAGAAAAGTCAGCAGAAGAAATGAAAGCCTACTATGACTTAAAAACTGCCAAGAAGGAGTATGAAGTAGGTGACAGGGTCTACCTGTCCAATTTTCAAAGTAACCAGACCAAGGAGCGGATGTTCCTTCCCTCTTGGCGCGGTGTCTTTGAAATCATTTATAACATTTCCTCTGTTGTCTATAAGATCCACATCATTAAAGGAGAACATATGGAAGAGAAATTGGTCCATATCAATCAGTTAAAGAGCTGTCACCCCACACAGACTTTAGGAATGATTGAGGACCCCAGGTAGGGTAGAGCACAGGAACATCTGAAGAATGAAAGGAAATAATGGAAACCCAGATGGAGAATATTACATATATACTCAGAGTAAAGTAATGTATACTCAAAAAGAATGTATGAAAATCAGGATGAGAAAATAACATGTATAGAAATGTTCATGTAAGGGTTAATAAATGTCTATGTAGAAAGTGATATTGTTTTATGTCTTTGAATTGTATGTCTATAATACTGGGGAAAGAATCACTGTATAATATACTTAACCTCGATTTTACTCCAGGACCAAACCCCAAGATCCAAAAATGGGTGGAGTGAAGGCCAGAGTGCCACTACTTCAGGATGGGGAATAGAGCGGCCATGCTGCTATGTAGAAATTCAGGAAAATACTAAGCTAAAAGAAAACAAAAACCCCAATCTCCCTTGCTCTTTTCTATGGGTCACCTGAGTGAAAGACCCGATTGTAGGACTTGTAGGGGTGAAAATACAGCCACAGAGGCACTGTGATTGACAGACTTTCAAGGCCCCATTGTAATAATGAAGCTGGCTGATGTGTATACATATTAGAATATGCAGACCAGTCCAAAACACTTCTTTACCAACATGAGGCCTAGTGAATGAAAGAAAATGGGCCTCCCTCAACTTTGACAAAATGGAAAGGAGTGTGTGCCTCAGAACTGTAATATTGCTAACTGTGTCCAATGGATTCCAAAAAGACATGTGGTGCTGCAAATGCTGACTTTGTGAAAACTGGGAAAAGGCACATTTTGACAGATTTAAAACTGCAGTACTACACATGGGAAAGGGTGCCTTGAAATGCTGTGCATTTGAAAAATAAAAAGGAGGAATTGTGCCTTAAATTTAAAAAGTGAAGCCAAGTGACATATTTCATTTGACACAGAGAAAGGCGCTTACTTTCGACAAAAAATTGACATTTAAATGAAAAGCCCTACTTTGATTTAAATGGACACTGGTTTCCCATGTTAAATAATAGCCTGAGGGCCTCATTACGACCCCGGCGCTAAACCATGGTGCTATTAGCACCATGGTCCATGCCGGGGTCCGCCATGGTGAATGGCGGAATTACCGCCCCATTCCAAGGTTGGCGGAGCGGTAATTCCCCATTCCCCATTCACCATGGGCCCTTCCCCATTCCCATTTTTGCCCCATAGGGCTCAATGGGAATGGGGAAGGCGCTAAGTACGGTGCCGCAATTTGCGGCACCGTACTTAGCACCAAGGTCCCTTTATGGCACCCTACTTTAACGGCTGGTAAAACCAGCCGTTAAGGTCGGGTCCCGCAAAGGGACCTCGTAATCAGGCGTTAAGGGTTTAACGGCGCCGACCCCTTTTACGGCGCCGTTAAACCCTTAACGCCAGGGTCATAATGAGGCCCTATGTGTGGACAAGTCAAGAGCAACACTCATGTCTTTTCAACCATCAGATTAAAGAAATATATCAGCACATGGACATGTAAAATGTTACATGTAAACACATCTTTTCGATTTAAAACACTGTCTTTCTTAGAATTGTGCATGTAACTGTCTGCTTCTGCCCCCCCCCCTCAACTGCTGTGTATCTGGAACTGTGACCTCCAGACCTTTGGCTGAGGCCCAGTAGGAGGACAGGCCTGGTTTTCAATTTAATTTAAAATACAAAGTCATATAAAGAATTAGATCAGAATTGTGGAGGTTGCAGATAAGCTGCCAACAGAAATGAACTTTTAGGGCTGACTTGACTCAATGAGTGGCATCTCAGAGCCTTAATGGACCTTCGAACACTGTGTAGAAACATACATTTACTGGTAAGCAGATGTTCAGGTCACTTGTCACTGGGGAGAAATGAAACTCATGAGGGGATTTGTTGGGATACGAAACTACAAACTTCCATAGGTATGCATTGCTATTGAGTAACATTGGGCCACCTTTTCTTGAATAGGATAACCAAGCTCATCCAGGACTCCTATTGAATATCACTGAATTCCTGCTGGTTCTATGTGTCTCTTAATTTTCTGTGATGTATAGAATTTGAGTTAAGAAGAAAACCATGAGCCTGACCTTCTCATAATTCCGAGGAACTGGAAAGTTGGTGAGGTGATATATTGTGAAATGAATGTTTGAATTGTGTAATTGTGAAGTGGCATATTTTTCGCTATTTCGGCTCAGAAGAAAATTACAAAAACCAATAGCTCTTCCCAGGAAGGGCATGCCCAAGTGAAATAAGTATTCCTCGACTGGCCATAAAATGTAAAATTCAAAAATATATATTTATGCAGTTACCTGAAAAGAGAAGGTAGTTTCCATGTAGTGAAATTTTTAGAAAAAAACAAAATGTAAAAACATGTCATTTTGAAATGATGCATTTTCCTCCTCCCCCATTATGTTATGTTATGTTAATTTGCATTTATATAGTGCCTTATGTACCATTGGTATGGTCTCAAGGTGCTGGTAGGTTGGATGCCCTCAGGAACCGAAGTTCAAGTCAGTTGAGAGAGTAGAGAGTGTCAAAGGTGCATGTGAGCACCGGATATGTATGCAGCTGGTGTGGCATTCATGTAATAGCTGCTTCTTAGCGTTAGGTGTGGTGGATGAGAGATCAAGAGTATGTGTTTGTTCTGGCAAGTTTTATCCAGACCGATTCTGGCTGCGTTAGGCCTGAGGAGAATGCCTCCTGGCTGGAGAGTGTGTAACCAGCAGTGTTTAGTTAGAGTGATGGGGAGTATGAGGCGGATGTTGGTATGAGAATAGCTATACCGAATGGTTTCATAGTATCTCTGTGTTCATGCACTCCAAACCATTCCATGTATGTCGCGCAATTCTATGCGCTCCAAACTGTTCCATGCACTCCAATCCGTTCCATGCACTCCAATACGTTCCACGCACTCCAATCAGTTTCATGCACTCCAATCCATTCCATGCTCTCAAATTCGTTCCATGCACTCTAATCTGTTCCATGTACTCCGATCCGTTCCGTTTATTCTAAGTTAATTTATGCACTCCATCCACATATTTCACCCGTACCTTCCACATATTTCACCCATACCTTTCACATATTACACCAGTACCTTCCACATACCTCATCTGTTCCATCCACATACTTCACCCGTTCCATCCACATACTTCACCCGTTCCACCCACATACGTCACCCATTCCATCCACATACGTCACCCGTTCTAAAGACATACTTCACTCGTTCTATCTACATATATCACCCATTCCATCCACATACTTCTCCGTTCCATTCGCTCTATGCACTCATCCGCTCTATGCACTCATCCGCTCTACGAACTCATCCGCTCTATGCACTGATCTGCTCTACACACTCATCTGCTCTATGCACTCATCCACTCTACATACTCATCCGCTCTATGCACTCGTCCGTTCTAGGCACTTGTCCGCTTTAGGCACTCGTCCGCTCGAGGCATTCATCCGCTCCATGCATTCATCCGCTCCAAGCACTTGTCCTTGCTACGCCCTCGCCCGCTCTACGCTCTCACCCGCTCTACGCACTTGGCTGCTCTACTCACTCACCCGCTCTACTCACTCATCCGCTCTACACACTCACCCGCTCTACGCACTCACCCGCTCTATGCACCCATACGCTCTATGCACCCATCTGCTCTGCGTACCCATCCGCTCTGTACACCCATCCGCTCTGCGCACCCATCCTTTCTACACACTCATCTGCTCTAGGCACTCCTCCGCCCTTACGCACACATCCACTCTTACGCACTCATCTGCTCTTGCACACTCATCTGCTCTATATACTCGTCCGCGCAATACACTCGTCCGCTGCATACACTCATCCGCTCTACACACTAGTCCGTTCTACGCATTCATCCGCTCTACACATTCCTCTGTTCTTACACACTCACCCGCTCTACAGTCGTCCGCTCTGCACACTCTTCCGCTCTGCGCACCCATCCATTCTGCATACTCATTCGCTCTGCGCACCCATCCGCTCTGTGCACCCATCCGCTCTACGCATTCATCCGCTCTTACGCACTCATATGCTCTAACGCACTCATCTGCTCTTACACACTCACACTCGTCTGCTCTACACACTCGTCCGCTCTACACACTCGTCCGTTCTACATACTCATCCGCTCTACACACTCGTCCACTCTAAGCACCCTTCCGCTCTAAGCACTCATCCGCTCTAGACACCCATCTGCTCAACGCATTCATCCGCTCAGCGCACTCATTCGCTCTACTCACACCTTCCCTCTACGCACACATCTGCTCTATGCACCCATTTGCTCTTTGCACCCATCCGCTTTACACACTCATCTGCTCCATGCACCCATCCGCTCCACGCACCCATCCGCTCCATGCACTCTTCCGCTCCACGCACTCATCCACTCTATGCATTTGTCCTTTCCGCTCACTTATATGCTATATGCACTCATCTGCTCTACACAGTTCTTCGCTCTTATGCACTCATCCGTTCAATACACTAATCCGCTCTATACACTCATCTGAGCTATATACTCATCTGCTCTATACACTCATCCGTTCTATACACTCATCCGCTCTACACACTCCTCCGCTCTTACGCACTCATCCGCTCTACACGCTCATCTGCTCTATACAGTCATCCGCTCAACACACTTGTCCGCTTTACGCAATGGTCTGCTCTATGCCTTCATCCGCTCTGAGCACCCTTCTGCTTTACGGTCTATGCATTCGTCCGCTCTACACACTCATCTGCTCTACATACTCATCTGCTCTACACACTCATCCGCTCTACATACTCATCCGCTCTATACACTCATCCGCTCTACACACTCATCCGATCTACACACTCCTCTGCTCAACACATTAATCCGCTCAGCGCACTCATCCATTCCATGCGCTTCATCCATTCTACCGATTACGTCTGCTCCACTCACTTCGTTCATTCATCATGCATTATCGGTTCAGTCCATGTCACTTGCCATACGCACTGGATCCGTTACATGCTCTCTATCTGTTTCATGCACTACACCTGTCTCATGTACTTGAATCGTCTATTCTGTACTTTCCATTTATGCCATGCACTCATACATTCCATTCCATCTGTCTGTGTACTCATTAGTCTCCTGTATTCATATTTCCATCCTCTTGTCTTTATTCATTTCGTCCATTTTGTTCATTTTGTCCATTGCAATCATTACATCCATTTCATTAATTTAAACAGCATTACTGTTTTCGTACAATTTATTCTTTTTGTCCACTTCACCACTTTGATCTACTTTACTCATTCTATTCTGTTTGACCTTTTAGTTTACATTAGCGGTTATTAGTTGTCGATTTCTCGCTTGGATCTTGATGTTGTATTGTTATTTGTCTTCTTGTTATTCAAGATCTAGTAGTTTGTTGTGTTGGTGTCACTGCAATGCTGTTATTCAGTTTGAGTTAGTTTGAGTACAGGGTTGGTTTTAGGGGAAGAGCCAAGTTTTCAGTAATTTGCGGAAAGACATTAGATCCTCAGTTAGGTGGATGTGGGGTGGGAGAGTGTTCCACAGCGTGGGGACCAAGGCTGATAATGATGATCCGCCTAACCTGACTGAGTTTGTTTTAGGTATGACTAGGAGGCCGACTGAGCTTGATCTTAGACTACGTCGAGGGTGATAGGGTTTTAGCTTGTCTTGAAGATATTGAGGTCCGGTTTTATGCAGTGCTCGGTGAGAAATGCATAAGGTTTTGAAGGTCACCCTTCGAGACACCGGAAGCCAGTGCAGAGTTTTGAGGGCTGGGGAGATGTGATCTCTCGGACCGAGCGTTAGTAGTCCATAATACAGACCTCTAAACCTCTTGCCATTTTAGCTGGCAGTGGGCAGATTAATAGGACGGGGAGAAAGAGAGATGTCCAATCCATAGCCTGGGAATATTCATAATATTTAAGTGTCATCAGCACTATATAATATCAGTTTTCAATCTAAAGGGGACAGAAGGGGAAAAGAGGAGAGCAGACTGACAACAAAGAACGGGCAGAGGGAAGGCTGACACCCAGGAGAAAAGATAGATAGGAGACCCTGAGACAATTGCTGGGGAAGCTGGAAGCACTATCTGAGAGAGAGGTCTAAAATATGGCTGGATGAACCTTGTTGTGAATAGAGACCAGAGGTGTGAGCTGCCTACCTATTCCTCAAAGAGGATCTAAAATCTGACTGCCCCCCTGAGCTAAGAACAGATATCTCCCATAAAAGTAGTTATATCCCAAAGCTATCAAGTGTGTAGGGAGCTGGCTGCCTTAATCCCTTTCCATTAGTTGGTGGGGGTGGGGCAAAACTGTGTAGACCCTGACCATATTTGACTAAACATATCACTTAATTAATTCCCTTTGAGAAAAACACCATATACGATTAACTGGATTTGTGAGAGGAAGCTGTCTGTGTTAAACCATTCCTTTTCATTAATGGATGCTCTTCCATTAGTAGGAAAGGGGATAAAAGCGTTATACCCTTAGCTTATTTAACTACAAATATAATGTAATTAATTCCCATGGGGTCAGCTACTACGGGATGATGTTTTTGTCAAAATAAAAAACTGAAAAAGATTATCCCAGTGCACAGTAAATGATCCTAGTCTATAATGTAAGTGGGTAACCCTGCTGTTCATTTGAAGGTGCTTGTGTCACCAAAACAAACATCCTAACTCCCTGCATTCCCTGTGAAAACAAATTGTTCCAAACAAATGTTCCCATTCGTTCCAAATTCCCCAAACCCTGCATTTGATTTGACTGTGTGTTCCCCTAACAATTGTCCCATTGACTTAATTTCCCAGAGCTTTCCTTACTAATAAAAAGCCTAAACGAATGTCCCATTACATTCTCACTCCCTGTAGCTTGCCTTCAAACTAAGGCATTATATATAACTGATGTCTGGGGGTGGTGGGTTGCTGGGAATGAAAAACATTCTGATAACCCAATCAACCACTGTGTGTTTAAAATGTCCTATCTGTTAATGTGCAAAGAAATCCTAGATGTGTTTTGACTTAAAATTCAACCTGTGTTTGTTGTGGCAACTGAAAATATAGTCAGTAAATTGATGCCATGAATTTGCATTTGTGATTATTGTGTTGTGCCACGGAGTTGGTGGCTGTCCTTGTTACTGATTTATTATTAATTGTAATACAATTGAAATAAAAACAATATATATATATTACATGGACCCGGTAGCGTCCATGTAGTTATGGTTAAGTTAGTGTTTCCATAGGAAGAGCATCTTTTGGGTGGCTTATAACTTCGCTCCCTCTGGACGAATCCTCACCAGACTTTGCAAAAAAAAGTATATGGCCCACTCTGAATATTTTTGCAAAGTTTGGAGAGGTTTGGTCCGGGGGGGCAAAGTTATAGGGGGGGTCCCAAAACTTTTATTTTTTCCCATAGACATAATGGGAAAAAACTTTGCGCACGCCTACAGCCCAAACCGCTGGACGGATTTACACCAAATGTGCGGCAGGAGCGGGGGCTTGGTCCCGAAAGCGTGCTTTTGCAGATTTGGTGTAAATCCGTCCAGTAGTTTTTTTTTTAAATGACCAAAATGTAAGGCAAAAAAATTAGTGATATCTCTGTTCGCTCCGCGGACAAACTTCCCGGTTCACTCTGCGGACAGTGGCCTGTTTGGCCGAGCGGCTTGCGCGATGTCCGCAGACATCCGACGTGATCGCTGATTGGACGGCGTGGGGCGTGGAGCACGTCGGATTTTTGGTGGCGCCCGACATCTTGCATTAGCGGACGACCGCAGACAGCGAGGTGAAACTTGGTTTAAAAATTGTATTTAGTGGAGTGTGTTGGTGTGTAAGAGTGTTTGGGGAGAGTGGGGGAGTATGAGATAGGTGCAATGTTGTATTTTTTTATGTGCTAGACGCTTCTGTTGTGTTCGATTTGTCTGCGGACAACACGGCTGTTCTGAAATGTTCGTAAATAAACAGAATGGATTCGGTGTCAAGTTGAAAGTGTTCTAAGAACACTCGTGGGGTCCTGGAATGTTCGCAGGGGGTGTCCTGAAGACGTTGTCTGTATTGTTCGTTGTCAAGCTGAAAGTGTTCTAAGAACACTCGCAGTGTCTTGAAATGTTCGTACATAAAGAAAATGGGGGTGTCCTGAGGACGCTGTCCGTATCGTCCTCTGGCAAGTTGAATGTGTTCTAGGAACTTCCTTGTGTCCACGGACATTAAAATGGTTGCAATGCTTGAATCTATGGGTGTGATATGCTGCGGTGGTTGTGGCCAGGGTATAGAATGTTGGGTGCATGGCCATTTGGCCATGCACCGAAGACTCTATGCCCTGGCCACAACCACCGCAGCATATCAAACTCATATGCCATGCACCCAAGAGTCTATGCCCTGGCCACAAGCACCGCAGCATATCACACTCATAGTGGCTTATAACTTTGGGTCAAAAACAAATTTATAAGGAACAATATTATAAGCCAGTATGGGTGTGATATGCTGCGATGGTTGTATTTATCATGTTATACTTACTATTTGGTTTAGTAACGGGAGTCCATGTTTTTCTTGTTCATTTCTGCGATAAAAGAAAATAGCATGTTAGTATTAGTATTTTATAAAGACTTATTACATTGTACAATTAACATTTTCTTCTTTTTTTTACCCTCATATTTAGTAGATGACAAACCAGAGTACTGTGCAATTTGCTCAGTTTCTGTGTTTGTTGCTAAAATCATTGGGTCTGTGGGAGAAAAAAAACCCATGGTAGATTAAAAAAAAAACTTTTTCTGTTATGCTACAGTTTATTTGTTTGTTTGTTTTCAGTGTTTACTTGTTGTTTCTGGCTAATGCTTTATACATTGGATTGTTCTAGTTTTTGGGAGCAGTAAGATATTAGGTATTTGTTTGGATATTGTAAAATTTTGGAGCAGTTAGATACCAGCAGGCGTATTCTAACTGTTTATTTTTTTATATCATTTTGTGGTATTGATTTATTTGTTTGGATATTTCTAAATTTTGGACAGTTAGATAACAATTGGCGTGTTCTAACTGTCTATTTTTATATTTTAGTGGTATTAATTTATCTGATTAGTTGTTGTAGCATCTTTGGGCAGTTAGATAGCTTTTGGAATATTGTGACAGTTAATATTATTTTACTACAAGTGTACCTAAGGTTTAAGTACAGTTTAGTTATCAAATTTTGGTTTTAAGAACATTAAATAAGCGTTTGTAAGATTTGCTGGTAATCTCTGCTTTAGAGTAATGGTACTATCATTACATTCAAACCATCCACATTTCTTTTTTATATATGCAGTGTAGTGCCCTGAATTGGTTGTGGCTCCTGCGTGGTAGATTAGACCTATTGTTGTGAAGGTTTTCCTACCAAGTGATATTTGACCATGTGTGAATCCAGTGAGCTTGCAGTTGTTTTTGGTACCATCTGCATTGTAACGTAGAAGCATTAGTATTACGTATTCACTATTTGTTTGTATTACTAACGTGGAGCGATTATCTGAATTGCAGGTCAAACATAATCTACCATGGTTTGCATTTTTTACAAGTTGCTGAAATGGAACAGATTCACAATTAGGTATTGATATATACACAAAGCGTTCATTGGGGATTTGTTCTTGTGTCACATTGTTGCAGAGAGTGCATTTATGTTTCCAGATGTATGAAATCTGGAAGATTTCATTTATAGTTATGTTTTTGTTTTCCAGTACTAATAGTAAGTACATTAGAAATTCTTGTGGATCTTCCTGTGAGTTTATAGTGAATTTCACCATTCTAGCAGTGTAGTCCAATTGTTGTCTTATTCCATAAACACTATACTTGTCAGGATTGTTTGCTGCATTTCTGTGAAGTGCTAACATTTGCAAACACAATGGGTCTGTACTGTGTAAGTAAATGTCCTCAACAATTGGTGGTAATTGAAATAGAATATTCATTGCTTCATTTGCGTAGCAACTTACACCAACTATATTTGAGAGTTTAAATGGACCAGGTAGTTCTGTATCTGACTGCTTTTTTTGGAGTTTGTCTTCCTTCTTTGAAGAAGTACCTGGTTTACTTTCCCTAATTGATTCTTTTTTGCTTGTGGCACTTGATGAAGTATTACTTTCTTTTACTCTCTTTGGAGGAATTGCAGTGACATCCTGTTGCTTTTCTGTTTGATTTATTTTTCTTTTTTTGGGGCCGATTCATGGAACAAACGTGCGCCGAAAATCTATGCGCAAGCAGGCGCAATTGCGATAAAACAGGCGCACGCGCACACGTGCGATTCATGGAAGTCCCTGCGCGTGTTTTCCTCGGGATGTGCGCCAAACCCGTGCATGGCGCACAGGTCACTGAAACATCCCGAACGGCGTGCGCGACGCGCACAGTGAAAGCGCACAAACTCGGCGCACACACCAAAAAGGGGGCGGAACACCGGGCGTAACGCGGGGAATGGGGAACAACGTGCAAAAATAAGGGCGTAACTGGGATGTACTGCTGGGAAGCAGACGCAATGCCCACACGCACGCGAACCACACGTATTCATGGAATCGAATAGGGCAAAGCTGCGCACGGCCAAAGAAACGCACAGGCCTAAACACGTCCGCCACACGAAGGCAGGCGGTAGCGTCCCTGCGCATCACAAAACCGCCAATATACAGCAATGATGACTGTCCCATACTGCTATTGTGCCTGAGGTTCGCGTGAAGTTTTTCAGGCGATCGGGCCTGGGGGAGCAGGCTACGTGTATTATGGGGGTTCGCGTGAAGTTTTTCACGCGATCGGGCCTGGGGGAGCGAGCTAAGTGTATCATGGGGGTTCGCGTGAAGTTTTTCACGCGATCCGGCCTGGGGGAGCGGGCTATGTGTATCACGGGGGTTCGTGTGAAGTTTTTCACGCGATAGGGCCTGGGGGAGCGGGCTACGTGTATTACAGGGGTTCGCGTGAACTTTTTCACGCGATCGGGCCTGGGGGAGCGGGCTACCACTCACCGTCTGCCTTGCGTGTAGAACAATGCGTAGCCAACACCCGCTGTGAAGTAAAAGCGTGTGAACCCCAACGGCTGGAAAAAACACGCACCGCACCCCACGAAAAGCACATACAGAGCAATGTTAAGGCACGTGGGATCTACAAGCCCTGCCAGGGAAACGCCCGTGCGCGAAACGTCACAGACGCGCTTACGCACTAAGGGCCTTTGGTCCAATGAAATTGCGTATGCGTGCTGACGCACTTATGCGCTAAGGGCCTTTGGTCCAATGAAATTGCGTATGAGTGCTGACGCGCTTACGCGCTAAGGGCCTTTCCTCGATTTACACGCAGACGTGCAAGATTTTCACGTGCCAAATCACTCCGTATCAAGCTGGCCACGCGTAAGCACACGGAAGACCACGCGCCTGCCCAAAAGGCCGAATTACTGCCCCCAAGAGCCCCGAGCAGCCTCCCACGAGCCATCTGCTGCTGCCTGCCTGCCTGCCTGTTGCCACCGTGCCCTGCCATTTGGTGCCTGCACATCAGCCATCTGCAGGGGTCCATTTGCTGTGTCCACCCCTGCTGGAACAGAAGACTCCCGACTGGGATACCATCGCTCCACAGCCCAGCCCCAGGACCCAGTTGCCCACCCACTCCTGCCTCTGGGGTTGCCATGTCGGGCACTGCAACATCTGGCACCACTGGCAAACCCCGGCCAGAGAGGCAGAGGGGCATCAGCTTCACTACCACCGAAGTTGTTGTCTTGGTGGAGCAAGTCCTGGGGCAGTATGATGCCCTCTTCGGAAATAAGCGCGCCAACAAGGAAGGACGGACGCGGATCTGGACGGACATCATGACTGCCATCAACGCGGAGGGGGTGGCAGTCCGCGACTACCAACATGTCAAGAAGCGCTGGGATGACTGCACGTCCAGGACCCTCTTGAAGGCCCGGCGCCTCGTGGAGGGGGGCCGGGGCCGCATGAGTACCATCCAGATCCACGCCCAGATCCTTGAGAGGCAGACCCGTCTGGAGTTGAGCGGTAAGTGGCCAAGCATTGCTGTGAGAGACAGGGCATGTCGCAGTGTGCTGGTTGTCTGATACTTGCCTGTATGTGTGACATAGGCCATGCATGCATGTGTGTGTGCAGGGACGTCATGCATGTGAGACCAGTAATGTGTGAACCACACGGTTGGTGCATGTGTTCAAATGCAACATGGGTTGCCCTATGTGGAATGGCCACATGAAAGCATGCCAGTCTCTGTTCCTGGACATGGGTGGGGGTGAGGGATGGGTGCTGATGCCATGTACATGTATGCTGTCCATGTCTGTGTGTCTGACCTGCGTGTCTGTGACTTGTGAATGCCAGGGATGCATGACACATGTCTGTCGCAATGTTCAGGTTCACTGATGCAGCCTAGTCATCTTTGTATCCACTGTGTCTGTGGTGTACGAGGCCAGATGGATGAAACTAGGGTGAAGTGTGTGCATGTGATAGGCATGGCCCATGATGCATGTAAGTTCCAAAACAACATTGTATGTTTCAAGAATCCATTGGACATGTATGCTAATGTCCAGAGCATGCGCCATGCCTGTTAACGCATGTGTTTTACCTGCACTGACCCATGTGTTGTGGATGGACATGATGGAAGTGATCTTTGACAGTGCCCTCATCTGCTATTGCTTTCTGTCTAGGGGACCATTGTTCAGTACCCTGATGCTTGTGTTCTATGTCTCCCTCTACACAGCGCCACGTGAAGAAGAGGGCGGAGACGGCGCTGTGGAGCAAAGCGGCGGGGATACCCCCACGGCTGCAGCGGAAGCGGTGGGTGAGCCCCCACAGGGGCTTGCAACGGCGGAAGACGGGGTGGAGCCATCCAGGTTGGTGGTTTCTACAGAGGAGGAGGAGGCCGCTACTGAGGCGCACATGGGGCAGAGGCAGGAGGCAGCACAGGTTGCCGTGGAGGGGCCTGTGCATGTCACTGTCCCTGACACTGTGACTGCACCACCATGGACCAGCAGGGATGCCCCATTACAGGCCCGTCCGAAGGTAGGGGGGATGTCCATGTCATCTGACTCCCCTCCACCTGCGGACGAGGGGACCCCTGGCCGTATGGAGAAAGTCCTGATTGGTGTCGCGTTGCGCACAGGTGCAATTCGTGATGAGGTGCGTGCTTCCCGGGAGTAGCATGCACGTCATCACGGAGAGCACCGTGCCGACGTGGCCCAGTTGGGATCGGCCATGGTCGGGGGTTTCCTACATGTGTCGGCCAATCTGGCGACCCTCTCCTCCTCTGTGGAGATTATGCACCAGTCGTTCTCCATGCCGTCTTCCGGCCCAGATGCCACCAGGGCCCCCTGTGGACCTGCCCCGACCAATGCAGCTAGCTCGGTGGGGATCCCATCCCTGCCACAGTCGGGAGTCGGAGGTCCAGCAGGGGTGGACACACCAGCAACTGGACCCCAGCAGATGGAGGATGTGACAGCATCATCGGGCAGGGCACGTGCACGACGGCGTCGGTGGATTCCATCAGCCTGGATGCCGTCGTGCTGGCACAGGCAGTTGCGTCGGAGGCAGAGGCAGGCTCGACGTGGGAGGCATCCTGGCTCGTGGCCATCAACATCAGGGGTGCAGGCATCGGCCGGAGGGCAGGAGAACCCTGGAATGGGAGTGGCTTCCGTGTGTGAGCGGTTGGGCAAGCAGATAGGTGCGGAGCGGCAGCGGGCAGAGGAGGAACGGCTCACAATGGTCAGGGCGGAGAACTCCATGCGGAGGGCGCTGAGGCGGGCTGAGTGCCTCGAGGGTCTTCGCAGGGAGTTGGAGCTGGACACTGCTTTATCCCTGCGAGACCTCGGGGCCAGGGAACATGCCCGCCTCCAAGCCATTGAACAGGAGTTCGATGATGCCCTGGCCCATGACAACATCCAGTGAGCCGTTGGACTAGCCCGCTGCCCTTGTAAATAGTTATGTAGTTAGTGTTAGGTTTCCTTTGTTTTAGCATTTTTTTTGGACCTTTTGGACAATGGGCCACATTTTTGTATATAGTTTTTTTTATTAGGTAGTGTTGTTAGATAGGTTTCATTTCTTTTGTTGGATCATGGACCCTGGCTTGTTCATATGTACATAGTTCACTGTTGGATTTTCTTTTCATTTTACAATTTACCCATGGAGCAATGGCTTTCAATTATAATTTCCCATTGGATTTTCTTTTGTGGACTGTGACTTTGGACACCATTCCTTTGGATTATGATTTTTGGTTTTGCATTTTTTCACGGACATGCTTCTTTTTATTTTTTTACATTCCCATTTCTGTTTGTTTATTTTTGATTCAATTCATGTTTCCTTTAATACATATTTTTTGATCAAACTTCAATGTGTAGTATCATCTCATTGGTTTCATGCATATCATGATATGGGTTTTGAGATTCACTGACACCCATTGAGTGTATGTGAGGGACATGTGTTTGTTTCCAAACTTGCAATTGGTGTTCTATCATGTTATTGCCATTTCTAAGTGGGTGGATGCAATACTCGGGTGGGTGTTTTGCATTTGGAGGCTGACCATAGGGACCAGGGATCTAGATTGTGATGACCTGTTGGCTGGGGAACATGAGTTGGGGCCTGCTGGCAGGTGCCCCATAGTGCTGGGGGGTGGGGGGGCAGGGGAACATGAGTTGGACATGAGTGGGGACCTTCTGGCAGGTGCCCCACAGTGCTGGGGGGTGGGGGTGCTGGGAGACATGTGTGGGGGCCTGGTGGAGGGTGCCCCTGACTGGTGGGGGGTGGGGGCCTGGTGGAGGGTGCCCTGCACTGCTGGGGGTTGGGGGTGCAGGGGAACATGAGTTGGACATGAGTCGGGGCCTGCTGGCAGGTGCCCCACAGTGCTGGGGGTGGGGGTGCAGGGGAACATGAGTTGGACATGAGTGGGGGCCTGCTGGCAGGTGCCGCACAGTGCTGGGGGGTGGGGGTGCAGGGGAACATGAGTTGGACATGAGTGGGGGCCTGCTGGCAGGTGCCCCACAGTGCCTGGGGGTGGGGGTGCAGGGGAACATGAGTTGGACATGAGTGGGGGCCTGTTGGCAGGTGCCCCACAGTGCTGGGGGGTGGGGGTGCAGGGGAACATGAGTTGGACATGAGTGGGGGCCTGCTGGCAGGTGCCCCACAGTGCTGGGGGGTGGGGGTGCACGGGGACATGAGTGGGACATGAGTGGGGGCCTGCTGGCAGGTGCCTCGCAATGCTGAGGGGTGGGGGTGCAGGGGGACATGATTGGGACATGAGTGGGGGCCTGCTGGCAGGTGCCCCACAGTGCTGGGGGGTGGGGGTGCAGGGGGAAATGTGTGGGCGCCTGGTGGAGGGTGCCCTTGAATAGTGGGGGGTGGGGGTGCAGGGAGACAGGAGTGGGGGCCTGGTGGAGGGTGCCCTGCACTGCTGGGGGGTGGGGATGCAGGGAGACATGTGTGGGGGTCTGGTGGAGGGTGCCCCTGACTGGTGGGGGGTGGGGGCATGGTGGAGGGTGCCCTGCACTGCTGCGGGGTGGGGGTGCTGGGAGACATGCATTGTTGATCAGTAGTGCAAGGTGACATGTGGCTTGGCTGGGGGGCATGCCCATGGTGGATGCCTGCGGGACATGAGCAGGGGTGCAGGGTAGTCCCCCGTGGTGTGGGCTGCCTGCAGGGGCCGTGGAGGTTGTAGAGCAAACACCTGGGAGGACCCACACGGCCAATTCACGTGTAGTACTCCCCAGAACACCTGAAATACACGTACCCTGCTGAAATCGCGTGTGGAACTTCCCGCGCACCCCTGAAATACACGTACCCTGCTGAATTTGCGTGTGAAACTTCCTGCGCACCCCAGTAATACACGTACCCTGCTCGCACGGGGCCAATCGCATGTGGAACTTCCCGCGCACCCCTTAAATACACGTACCCTGATGGAATCACGTGTGAAACTTCCCGCGCACCTCTGAAATACACGTACCCTGCTGAATTCGCGTGTGGAACTTCCAGCGCACCCATGAAATACACGTACCCTGATGGAATCGCGTGTGAAACTTCCTGCGCACCCCTGAAATACACGTACCCTGCTGATTTCGCGTGTGGAACTTCCCGCGCACCCCTGAAATACACGTACCCTGCTGAATTTGCGTGTGAAACTTCCCGCGCACCCCAGTAATACACGTACCCCGCTCGCACAGGGCCAATCGCGTGTGGAGCTTCCCGCGCACCCCTGAAATACACGTACCCTGCAGAATTTGCATGTGAAACTTCCCGCGCACCCCAGTAATACACGTACCCCGCTCGCACGGGGCCAATCGCGTGTGGAACTTCCCGCGCACCCCGGAAATACACATACCCTGATGGAATCGCGTGTGAAACTTCCCACGCACCCCTGAAATACACGTACCCTGCTGAATTTGCGTGTGGAACTTCCCGCGCACCCCTGAAATACACATACCCTGCTGAATTTGCATGTGAAACTTCCCGTGCACCCCAGTAATACACGTACCCTGCTTGCACGGGGCCAATCGCGTGTGGAACTTCCCGCGTACCCCTGAAATACACGTACCCTGCTGAAATCGCGTGTGAAACTTCCCGCGCACCCCTGAAATACACGTACCCTGCTGAATTCGCGTGTGAAACTTCCCGCGCACCCCAGTAATACACGTACCCCGCTCGCACAGGGCCAATCGCGTGTGAAACTTCCCGCGCACCCCAGTAAAACACGTACCCAGCTGAAATCACGTGAGAAACTTCCCGCGCACCCCAGTGATACACGTAGCCCGCTTGCTGTGCTGGTACAGGGTTAGCGCAGCCCTTTGCACTGGATTGGGGATTTTGATGGCTTTTCCCTGCGCAAGGGGCGTTCTTGGGGGCGTAACTGGCGCTGCTGCAGGATCGCTGCGCCACTGTGCGCCACGGCTGGTTTTGGTGGCTGGAATCCATGAATACGCTGTGCGCGGAAATGTATTTTAGCGCACACGGCTGGCGCAGGGATTCGCACGCGCACACTGTGCGCCAGCCGCGTGCGCCACTTGTGCGCTGAATTCTATGAATTACCCCCATAATGTTTTACTTTTTGTGGAACAGAATATGTGTTTAGATCGGGAGTGTATAGTGAACAAAGTCTATTGCATTCTAAAATGCAAGGAATATCAGCGTTTATTTTACTTGCATCAAAGTTGATTAGAAATAGACCGTCAAGTGTACGTAAGCGTGATAGTGCTATGAAGCTCATGCCTTCTTTAAAGACTGTGTTACAAATGTCTATCATTGCTTTGTCTAGGGTAAGACCTTGTGATTTATGAATGATGACTGCATTTGCAAGAGTTAGAGAAAATTGTTCTCTGCGTACATACATGTCTTTGATGAGAAGGAATCGAGCTGTTGAGCGTCCTATTCTTTTTACTTCTGAAAGTTTGTCAAAGAGAATATTGACAAACTGACTTTTGTTGTCACGTGGGTATGTTTGAAAGCCAACAACTGTACCCAGTGCTCCATTAACTAGTCCTTGGTCCACGTCAAGGTTACGTTTCAGCATTACTCTGCAATTTAAGGATAATTTTAATATCTTTTCCAAGCCTGCTGTGTTTGAGATTGATTTTTCTAAACTATTTAGTCTTGTTGTGGCTTGGTCACACATGGGTAGTATCATTCCATGTACGTCTAGTTTGTCTGTGGCGCTAATTTCCATTATTGGTTGCATTTCTTTACTTAACATTATTTCATTGAATTTGAAACAGCTTGCAAGATTTGGCATTAAGGCCATACAATTGACATTTGTGTGGGCTAATTGTACCATAACATCTGTAGCACATGCATTATCACCATAAAGTGCATGAATGTGCCGGGTTTTCAATATTGCTTCTGCTTCTTTAGAAAGTATACCAACTCTGATACTTTTTAAGATGTTGGCATAAGTGAGATCTGCAGATTGGCACGTTTTCTGTTAATTCTCTGTATTGGAAATGTTGCCAAAGTTGACATTTCCAATGCTGCCAACAGTTTTACGGCAGAGTTTGTGTCCTAATTTTTTAAAAATAGGCTCACCTTTCACTGGTGTCAATTGAAGAAGATCTCCGAAAACAATAATGTGTTTTCCTGCAAAGACCTCTTCATAGTTTGTTTTGAGTACTTCTTGTAATCTCAGGTGAATCAAAGCCAACATTAGGTTGGACACCATGCTCACATCATCTATTAGTAGCATTTTCATTTGTTTCAATACTCTGCGTAGTTCCATTGCAGCTTCTGCAGAAAGTTTGTAATAATCTAATTTGTTTTGGTGTTCTACTGGCAGGAGTAGTAATCGGTGTAAAGTGACACCACCTATGTTGTAGGCAGTTAAACCTGTGGAGGCAGTGACAAAAGCTGACAGTTTGTTGTTTGTCAATTTTTGAAGGAACTTACTGATGATTTTGATTAGGAATGTTTTGCCAGAACCAGCTTCACCACTGACATACAATAGTATAGGTTTGTAATTTTGATAGGTGCATTCTTTGTTTTCATGTTTTACACCATGTGCAATTTCTTTTGTTACTTCTTGAAAAATGCTACGTTGCTCATTGTTTAGCTTTGATTGTAGTGTAGTTAAGTCTTCTTTATCTTCATACTGACACATGGTGTTTTCTACTTCTATCATAGCTAATTCTGCCTCATTTGTTATTAGTGGGTCTCCGAGTGGTTCTTGGCTTCCTGTGACAGAAGGTTGACTACTGTCAGGAGTGTCTTTATCTAGTTGGGCCTGGAGTTCTTCTTTGTGTTGCTGTTCATTGTGCAACATTGTTTTGTACTGTGCAAAGTTTACATCAGTTATACTGCTTTCATTTGCTTTGAAAGCGTCTTCATATTTGCTTTGAAAGCGTCTTCATATGAGTCATAGTTATCTAGTATTTCTTCTTCTTTTCTCCATGGTTTAAAGAGTTGTAGCAGGGACATGAAATATACTTCTTTATGTTGAGGAGTCTTTAATGACAATTTGATATGATTAAATAAATTTGGTTTGGTGAGTTTTACTAAGCTGCCTTCACAGTTTGTCACTTTGTATTTACGGTTTTGTTCATCAGGTTTTATATTATTTTTGTATGTGTAGTTGTGGGCTATGTGGTATAGACACATGGTTTACAAAGTGGTACTCCTGTTTGGGTAGTATGTGTCCAATAATTTGTTTTGTAAAATGTCTTGGCTGTTGGGATCATGTTTGGCTATTGTTTCTATATCTTCGTATGATTTTAGAACTCATTTTCTAGATTTAGCTGGACCAAAAGTTAGCCATACTATATTTTCAGATTTACCATACCAGTTAATCGATCAGCTGCTTCATAGGTTCCACATTCTCTATGGGACAGCATTTTTATGCCCAAGCTGTATAATTTCTGAGACACTGTTTTATCTGATGACAGGTCATTCCAGAGGTTTTGGAGCTCTGTCTTTTCTGATTTGGTTAAGTATGCTGTGGCATATCGTGCACCTGCAGTAGAATTGTCTGCAAAGTACTGCACATCTATGTTTGCATTCCATAAGTGGGCAATGATTGCATTGTAATCATGGATATATTTTTCTTCTTCTTTTCTTTTTATGCAATATGTATTTTTAGGTGACTTACCTTTAACACTATGTCTAACTGAAGACATGAGGTTGTTCACTTGACCTGTATTTGTAACTGGTCTAGGGAAACCAAATCAGCATTTGGTGTAGTATTTCCTTTTGTTTTTGTATTTGCGACGACAGTATTTGCCACATTTCTGTCTTTAGAATTGTAAAATGTTTGCATGAAGATCACTATTTGTGGATTCTGATGGAATTTCACAAGTGACATATTTTTCAATAAACTGTAAAACAGTGGCATCACTGTCTTGATCAAATTTAGGAGCATCTTTAGTCCATAAAAGCATGTGGACATGTGGTGCTCCTCTGTCTTGGTATTCTTTTCTCCAAAAGAAGTGTTGCACTTCTCCAAGGCGAGGAACAGTTTTATTACAAATAAAATGTAGCATAGCAATGAAGCAATGGTGAAAATATCTTGAAACATTGACAGGATCCTGAGAACAAAGTTCTCCAGGTGTTAGTATATCTATGTTTGTTTTGTTTTCGTTTGATATGCGTAGGAAAGCATGTAAATCTTCCCATGCATATTCTGCACAACTTAATGTAACAAACCAAGAGGTTGGGCGAAGGTTTCTGATCATACAAAGTACATCTCCATGACGTCGATATTTGCTAATAGATTTGTAAGATTTGCTTGTAAAACCTTATCTTTTTGTTGAACTTTTTGTAATAATTGTGTAGCTGTCATATTTTGAAAGTGTGATCCTGATTTTAATATGTGTGCAACTCCGTAACATAAAGTTGCTAGTTCACTTTCAAAGAGTAGGTGGAATATGTATTCCACATTTTGTCGAAATCTGAGATCTTCAGAATACATTCGTAATGAGCAATATTCTGATGCTGATATTTGAATAGGTCTATCATCGTATCTTCCTCCTTTGCCAGTAGGAAAGAGTATAGGAAAAGCACGTGCTTCTATACTTTTTTCCCATATGCTGATTGGTGATCCTTTTGTTTGACGCATTTGGTACGTTTCCAGTGCATCTTCTATGGTGTCAATAGAGTGCAATTGATGAATTGTATAATGGTCTAAAGTGTTTGATATTGTAGCAGGATCTAGGAGCTCAAATTGACCAGCTTCTTGTGTCTCTTGAATTATTTCAGTTGTATCTTTCAAGTTTTCTTCAATATTAATTTCTTTGTAATATTCAATATTCTCTTTAAGATATTGCAGGTTTTCTCTAACTTTATGTAAATCTACCAGTTGTTGCCAAATTCTTTTGTCTTTTGTAGGTACTCCATTTACCAAGATAATTAAAGATTGTTGCATTGGACGTTGCACTCCTAGAGTGTGCACATTTTCTTTTAGATCTAATGGTAAACAAACTACTTTTCCACGAATACCTTTCACTAATTCAGAGGGAGGTAATTTTGCAGTTTTTGGTTGAAGGCGTATTATTGCTTGAAATGGGTGCACTTTTTTAATTATGATGCTCTCATATAAATTAAGTTTTTGAAGGGGTTTTGGTAGTGGATATAATTCCAAGTTATTTGTGATAGCACGTGAAGGAGTTTGGTTGTTGTCAAGTTTGCAGTAACTGCAAAGTGTTATGGGGTCAGTTATTTCGCATTTGTTTTCTGCTACAAGGTAGAGAGCTAATTCAAACCATTTAGAATCTTCATTGTCTTCTATTTTGTATGATAGGTCTACAGTTTTTGTGTTACTTTTATAAAAAGTTCTGCAGCAACATACACACGCGTTGGTTTGGTACTTCAGCTGAAGTACTTTCAAATTTTAGTATTTCTTTTTTGTATGTGTGTAGTGAAAGGTTGCCATGTGCAGAATTGTTACGAAGTTGGATTACAGCTAATTCATCTTGTAAGTGGGTTTCACTTCCAAAATATTTTGTCTGGATATAGTCGATTTCTTCTAGTAGCTCTTTTGCTGTACAGTGTAGAAGAATGTTATTTAAATTGGCTAGTGCTAAAGCAGGACTTTTAGCATAGTACAGTTTATAAACTAGATTTCTTATACTTGCATGATGTGTTGATATCCTTTTGATATCATGGAAGGTTGTTTTGCAAGTAGGTCCTGTAATGCAGGCCAATGAATGTCCTTGTAGTCCTGTGTACTTGCGTACTGGACAAGCATCCATATTTTGCAGTAGTTTAATTTTGATTTTGTCTTTGCTTTTCACATATTGATTGAGGAATTGGCGTAAAGACTTGACATTTTTTTTGGGAATGTTACACATTGACGTGCAAGGCCATTTGTACACTAGATGTTCTGATTCAGTTGAATGGAGGGGTAAATCTACGTTTTCAGGGCATATTTTTGTAAGGAGTACTTCTTATTCAATTATGGTATTATTAACTTTTTCATAACCTCGACCACTGCTATGTATGGCAATTGTATTTGTTTGCTTTTGTTTGTACGCTTCTTCATTAAAGTATGGTTCTGTGCTTGTAGTGTGACTTCATTCACCTCCACAGATATTTAAGAAGTTATTTCTGTTGACATTTCGTTTATTGAGAAGTCTTTTTTGTAATTTAGGTATTAGTTTTGTTAGTGGTTTCGTTCTGTTTAACACTAAAATAAATAACTTTCTTTTGAGAAGAATTGCACTGTCTATCAACACTTCTAAGATTACTTTCCTATGATAGGTTTGAAGTGTTGAACCTGGTTTCTCTCCTGTTTTTATAAGATTTTGAAGGACTTTGTGACGGAACATTTTGGCTTACTTTGTACTATATCAAGATTTATAGAAGAAGTTTTATTTGTAGTGATAGTTGATTTTCTGTTAATTGTTTTTTGGGTTGTTTTACTTTTTGATAGAGGAGGCAAAGTTTTTGTACTAGAAACTTCTTCTGTTTCACGACATGACTGTATTAGCTGTTGTGTTTCAACTTTATTTACAAATTCTGCTATAGATGGATGTTTATGTTGGAGACTTTTCTTTTCATTTGCTCTACTTCTGCGTTCCTTTCTACGGAGTTGCTTTTTGGTAGGCATTCTTTAGGGTCTGTTGAAAGAAATACAGAAGGAATGGGTCGGGGTGTTCTGCAATGCATGTGTGTTGTGTGCATGAGTGTTTGAGTAAGATGATAAAGATGTATGTAATGGTGTGTGATTGTGCATTGGGAAGTACAACTACTAGGGATGGGTATTCTTGAATTAATGTGTTACTAAACTGGGGTTCAGATGACAGAAAAATGTAAGCCAGTGGTGTGGAGAAGTATAAATAGTATATCTAAAGCTATACAATTAAAACAGTTGTTTGTTCTACAACATCTAAATTCTAGCGGCTGAGTTGGGTAATTTGTGTGTCGAAAAATAGGAATTTGTGGGCCATTCTGCCAGTAAATCACTGTTTGAGACGGGGGGATTTTTGGTCAGAATGGTGCAGAATCTCTATTTTTAGGCACAGAAATAGCATGAATTAACCTTACAGTGTGTTTGAGTAATAATTCAAATATTATGGTAACATTCTAATTACTTTTTTCTAAAATGAGCAGTTTGCTTCTTAGTTGTTCTTTGTACTTCAAATTTGGCTGCTTCTTTTCAGGAGAATGGTCTTCACTGCAATTGTAAAAGAAAGACATCAGTAATTTGGTTTGTATATAGCACTGTTTTTAATTTAGACATAGATTTTTTAAATTGAAATGCTCTGCGCCTTCCTCAAAACCATTAAAACTATCTTATGACTAACTGTAGGAAAGAAAGTATCTAATGTACCACTGTATACGACTATTACTGTAACTAAGCTTTTCCGCGTAATAGTGAGTCAATGTTATAGCATGCTTTTCCACGTAAAAGTGAGTCAATGTCATAGCCTGCTTGTCCTATATAAATGTAAGTAATTATATAAATTAAAAAAATTAAAACCAATTATGTGTTTGTACAAATATTATTGTTTGAGATTTGATCATAGAGTGTGCATGTAATTTTGTTTGATTATATGTAGTCTATGGGCCTCATTCCGAGTATGGCGGTAAGGGATAGCGGCCACCGCTAACGAGAGCGGTGGCGGAAATCCCTTACCGCCATACTCCGAGTTCCCTTTGTGCCATGGTGGTTTTAACACCTGCTTTTAGCAGGTGTTAAAAACCATGGCGCTAAGGGACCTTGATGTTAATTACGCCACCGTAATTTACGGTGGCGTAATTGACGCCTTCCCCACTCCCATTATGCCCTATGGGGCAAGAATGGGAATGGGGAAGGGTAAATGGGGATTGGGGAATTACCGCCCCGCCAACCTTGGAATGGGGCGGTAATTCCGCCATCCACCAAGGCGCTGCCGGTCCGGGTACGGCGTCAACCAAGGCGTTAATAGCGCCATTGGTTAGCGCCGTACTCGGAATGAGGCCCTATATATTTTATTTCAAAAATGTTAGTTTAACATTATTTGCGTGTGTGTGTGTGCATGAAGAATTTAAACGGTATAAAGGTTTGTAAGTCACAGTTCATTTTAGTTCAATGAAAAAATGATCGTAGATTCATTTTACAGATTATACAAGGGAAAAGTCGGTTAGAAAATGTGTTCATGTACTGTATAGAAAATATGCATACCTGTAGTTTGTGTTCATGCATATGGATATGGACGAAGCTGCAAGTAGAAATCTTGGAGACTTGTATAGTATTTCTCGTAGATCGTGCTTGCCAATGGTATGAGACTTGTACTCCGAGAGATTCACCGTAAATTTGCAGTGCTGATCTATGATGATGTAGTTACATGTAGAGGTCTTGGATTTGATTGGTGGATGGTCATGTGATTTCTTAGCTACATCCAATGAGGGAATGGCACAGAAAGTGAAGTGGAAATGGTAGAAGGGCTGTCCATGTTACGATATGTTCACGGACATGGCAGTAGTTCTAGGACACCGCGTATTACATCCGGGGAATTTGGGGTGGGCAGGCATGCAAATGAGATTGAATGTAACAAGGGATTGGTCAGTGAAGTTTAGTGAGTGTGTTGTGCTAGGAGAGGTTTTCTTAGATATTCTTTTTGCTGAGAGAAGAACAGATAGCTATGGCTGAGTGTTTCAAAAAACAGATTGTGTGGATTTTGGGAGACTCGTGGATACATTGGTTGAAGGTGCATGCAGAAAGCTGTGGAATATCTATAGATCTTGGATTTGCACATGTGGAAGTGCGCTGGCATGGAGTGAGTGAAATGAAGTGGTTGGACTTGCTACCTCTCTGTGCAACTTTGAAGATAGAGGAACATCCAGACATAATTGTAATTCATTATGGAGGGAACAGTTTAGGACATGTGTCTGGAATTTCTTTGCCATTTGCAATGAAATAAGGACTTCAGAAGATCATGGACATGTTTCCAAACTCCAAAGTAATTTTTTCACGGATTGCGCAGAAACAAATGTGGCTTCGTTCTTTCTCATGTGGTCCACAAATGGAGAAAGCAAGGTGTAATGTTAATAAGGCTGCTTGTGCCTTCCTAAGAGATTTTGGCATGTCCTCTTTTCACAATGAAAATATTATGTTTCGTAGTTCATACATTTTTCGCAGAGATGGAGTCCATCTTACTTATGCTGCCAATCAGATTTTTCTGAGAAATGTACAAAATGCATTGCGACCTTTTTTAGAAATACAGCATCCATTTTGAAGTAGGTGTTAAGTATTTATAATTTTTGACATACAAACACCTCCTAAAGGCTCTTTTCAGAGCCACCACTTCCTCCCAGAGAAAAATGCAATGGTTACAATAGGGTAGTACCCCAAATTTTTTAATGTTCGCGAACTGTCCGCGGACTTTCAAGAAATACAAAGGGCCCTGCTTTATTTATCTTCACTTCTATTTTTTAACTGTGAAAGGCGGCTCTGAAAAGAGCCTTATTTTTTTGATTTGAGTTATTTTGTATTTTTTTGGGTTTTTTATACACGACACACTAGGAGAGGAGGGAAAAGGAGGGTAAAGGGGGGGGACCAACCACAGGGATAAGAAAGGGCGAGCTGGGAGAGGAAGATGTAGAGTGGGTTTTATTTGGGTAGTGAGCAGGTCTTCTCGTGCTGTGAGACGATAGTCTCAAAAGCACTCTGAAATCGCTCCCCCCTGCAGAGTACTGTGTCACAGTACATACATACAACTGTGACCCTCGAAAGGTAAGGGTCATCAGAATTCTGTATGGCCTGTGAGGCAGCTTGAGGAAGACGCTGTCCCACAGAGGTGTTCCTTGTGGTGACAGGATCAGAAACGGAGGATGAAGTAGAGGCAATCAACCTACTACGCTCTTCGCAAAGGAACAACCTGGTGAAAGGTCCCAGTGTGGAATGAGTTGAGGTGTCGCTTCATGGTAGTGGTCCCAAAGCTGTACGAACCATGCCTCCCGCGACTGAGTACCATTTTGCACTCATTGCAGGTGACACGGTTCGCACAAGCCTTAGGACCATTCCCATGAACGGTAAACAACCGCCACACCAAAGAATCATGCCAAGGACAGGTAGTAGGGATGTCCTCTACCTCATTCTCGTCATCCTCTTCTTCCTCCTCTGTATCCTCACTCCTGATCCCCTCTTCAGGTCCTTGGGGAGATGGTGGTGGGGGAGGGGGTGGTGGTGGTGCTGAGGCAGATGTAGCACCAGGTGGCAATAGTGGAGCCATGGATGTCATCGGCTTGGAGATGGAAATCTCAAAATCTGCAAAGTATGCAGCAAAATGCAGTGTGCTCTGTGGAATAGCCAGAAACACAATGAGAATGAGCTCTAGGGCGTGGTCTTTTATAGGGGTGCTTGTACGCGGTTCGCAGACATGCGCGCCGTCCGCAAGACAGATCGAACACCAAAAAAGGTTCAAAAAGTCACAAAAACTATGTGGAAACTTAGGATTAGTATGTGGGATTTGTGGTATGGTGAGTTTTTAATGAGAAATATTGTGGATTACTTGGAAATGTACTTTTAAACTGTTCGGGACACAAACAGTGTCCGCATTCAGAACACGCGATCAGCGTGGGCGCGGTCACATGATTGCTTCGTGAGCATGTTCGCTAAGGAAGCGGCCGTCCGCAGGACACCCAATGTACGGACATTGCTTTTGCGCATGCGCGTTGATGTTCTACGGACAGTGTTCGGGTCCTGAACTAATTAAAAGTGCGTCACATGCAAAATGAACAGTTGCAGACAGCCGTTTGTTCTTAGCACAGTTTAACTTACTTGCGAACAATATGGATAGACATAGCGTCCCCAGCACACCTCCATTTTCGTTTATTTACGAACAATTCAGGACACCACGAGTGTTCTTAGAACAGTTTCAACTTGCTAGCGAACACTACGAACAGGCATAGTGTTCTTAAGGACATCTCCATTTTTGTTTATTTACGAACATTTCAGGACACTACGAGTGTTCTTAGAACAGTTTCAACTTGCATGAGAACATTACGGACAGATATACAACTTGATTCATGGAATAATGTGCGCCAAAAATGCAGATTTGCGCGACTTTCTGGCCGAAAATCCCCATACTTTAAACAGGGATTTTCAGCCAGAAAGTAGCGCACATCTGCGTTTTCGGTGCACATAATTCCATGAATCAGGCAGACAGTGTCCTCAGGACACTTACATTTTCATCTATTTACGAACATTTCCAAACAACCGTGCTGTCCATGGACACCTAAATTGGTTTTAACAAAAAGAATTGAAACCAATTACAACACAATATAAAAAAGTTACTTCATTTGACATATATTAACAATTTATGACTGAGAAGGTGGGGCAGAAATGGAAACAAAAACAGGAGAATTAGGGATTTCAACATAAATTGGGATCAAGTGAAGAAGGGATGGAAATGTCATCAAAACGTTTTGGTCCATGGAGAGGGTTTGGGGTTAAATGAGTGGGATATGGTGAGGGGGGACAAGTACAGGTGGGACAATGGTATCTTGTTGTTAGTTTTAAGTGATCTTCCACAAAGTTTTTTAAATTGGTAAAATTTGCCATAAGTTGGTCAATTTTTTCGTTTATGTGTTCCAGAGTGTTATCCACCGCTTCTTTTTCTGTAGTAGGTTCAATTTTTGTATGGTCTGTACAAAAAAAAAAGTATATGCTAAATGTATACAACATAATATTTATTAACTGGTTAATATAGTAAAGTGTGTACCATTAGGTGCATCTTCTGACATTTCCTCTCGTGGGAAATGCTCCTCTAGCCACTCCAGAGTACTACACATTTCTGTGAGAAAACAAAAAGTTAATATTTTTTTTTATCTAATACAGAAAGTTTATAAATATATGAGTAAAATGAAGTGCACTTACTTTTTCCGGTAAGATATGTGATGAGTAGTCTGTACGTCTGGTCTTGCTCTTAGTTGTGGAGTGTCTGTGAGGCAATTATGTTGGAAGCCACTTTATCTTCTTTTGGTATATTCCATTTTAGAACATATTGTATTTAAATGAATGGTTAGTATGTTACATATATGGATTACATTTCTTAAGTATTACTACATATACTTTGTTTGTGTGCTGCTTTGTGAATTTGTTAAATGTTCCTATGTTATGATATAACAATCACACATACCCCCCAGAGTTTTTAGGTGGTGGTACTGTTGTCTGAACATGTCCGCGGACAGTCAAATTCAGTAGAAAGGGTTCAGTATGTTCCATATTACATGTACATAAAGTCAAAGTTATTATTGTTAAGTTGTGCTACTAAAAAACTATGAAATTCAGTAAAACAACTTTGTTTAAGGGACGTTATGGTTCAGTTGCGCTACAAAAAACCTATGAAATTCAGTAAAAAAACATTGTTCATTTGTTAAAGGGACATTATGGTTAAATTGCGCTACTAAAAACCTATGAAATTCAGTAAAAAAACGTTGTTAAAGGGACGTTATGGTTAAGTTGCGCTACTAAAAACCTATCAGTTTCAGTAAAAAAACCTTGTTAAAGGGACCTTATGGATCCAAGTAAAACCGAAAAACCCCTGAAATTCGCCAGTTATGGTAAGCTAAGCAACCATAACTCGTGTCACCACCGTGCACTGCTAAGACTAACACCCAGAACATCAAAGATGACATCACAAATGTCATTGATGACATCACTGATGACATCACATGTGCATTTATCTTTCATGAAAAGTCTGTACAAGGGTTTCTTATTGTAATGTTAATAAAAAAAAGTGTCAAGGATCATTGGAATAAATATCAAGGGCTAATTAGTCCATCCAGTATACTAAGGTGCTCATATAGAAACATAGGCATTGTGTGCAGCATACATGATGGTTGTTCAATATTCATAAGCTTGCCATGTTGAATAGTGAAATGATAACTGTTTTCTTATTAGACTTTTGCATACTGTAAAACATGTGATAAGTATATAATAAAACCCACTTACTACATAATTGCATTATTATAGACAAAACACAAAGCGACAACACCACATACAAATATGAGTATATACAAGGAAATTGAAGTAAGAAAAAAAACAGCAGTAGTAGCAAAAAGTGTTCATAACCTAACTGATTACCTTTATGGAGAGAAATGATTGCTCTGTTTCAAAGCTGCTACTTATCCTATGTGTATATATCGCATGATGTGACTGGACGCTAAGGAAAGTAGTGTGAATATAAGATATAAAAATAGGTGCATATACAGGGAAAGTACAGTAATAAAAAACAACAGAACTATCAGAAAGTGCTGATAACTCTACTGATAATTTTAATGCACAGAAAGGATTGCTGTCTTTCATGCTTGCGTCTTCCCCTATGTATATGTTTCATATGATATGACTGGAACCCTATGGGAATTATTGTAAGAACATACTTGAAGGATACGTCTACAAATATACTACCTTTTCCACATTTAATTCCTGACTGTTACTGAAGAAAACCATGTGGCCTAGATATGTCAGTAAAGGAAAAAAGGGGGAGCCAGAGATGTGATGTCATCAGTGATGTCATCGATGACATGTGTGATGTCATCTTTGATGTCCTGGGTACTTAGCAGTGCACGGTGGTGGCGCGAGTTATGGTTGCTTAGCTTACCATAACTGGCGAATTTCAGGGGTTTTTTGGTTTTACTTGGAACCATAGCGTCCCTTTAACAAAGTTTTTTACTGAATCTGATAGGTTTTTAGTAGCGCAACTTAACCATAACATCCCTTTAACAAAGTTTTTTTACTGATATATATATATATAGGTCAAGGTCAAACAAGTTTATTCGGATATACAAATCCATTAAACGACACAAAACATTATTTTACACATATAAAAAATACAATTTCATTAAAAAAATCAATACTTCTGAATCAGTAGAATCAATAGACATACTCAGTAAAACAACCTAAAATAAGATCAATTCACACAATACTTCAGATACGGAGGCCCAATAAAAACAATAATAAGATCAAACAAAAATACAGAGCTAAAAAATATTGTAACCATTACTACAGATGTTATAAATGACATATAGCTAGATTAGCACCACCTTGAAGTTTTAAACTACTGTTTCTAAAATCCATTGCCCTTTTCAGAAACATAAGTAGTGCCCAGGCTCTGTAGAGCGTGTCGGCACTCAAAAGAAACAAAAGTGCTTCCTTATGAGTGCGGATCTCTGTCTTCTTAAGAGCAGGAATCAAAGTTGCTCTTCGAATGTCTACATACAAAAGAACAACAGGTGGTATAGGTCTTCTCGAGAGTGACCACAGACCGGGCAGCCCGCAGAATCAGAAAATCCTTTCCATTCGTAGGTGTTCCCTTGCAGCTGAAGGGAATCAAACCGGGCCCTTGTGATCAGTCACCTGACTTTTTTGTACGGGCTCCATGTTAAATATGGTTGTATTCCAGTAGGCCTACTTATGCTGTTATGGAATTGGCCGGCTTTATGGCTAAACTCCGTGAGGATTCTCTTCCTCACTGCAATCTCCCCCAGAGTGATTTTATATGCTGCCCCCTCCCTCTAAGTTATTAATGAGGCGGGCGGGAAAAGGACACTCAGATTAACCTCCCCCAAATTCTTAGAGATATAAGCAAGCCAGGGGATTTTTTGCCATCCGGCTCTACCCAACACAGACCGAATAATAAAATGACAGAAAGAGGCATGTTCATTGGCCAACAACCGCACCCAAAATAAAAGTGGTACCGTCGCCCACTGATCTTCCCAGAACTCAGCACCCAATTCTCTATGCATTGCTATTCCAGAGGCACAGGTTGGAAGTCCTAACAGTTTTTTGAAAAATGTTCTCTCTTTACTTTGAACTGGAAGCCCCAAATGGGGGCACCATACGTAGTAGTTGCCATAGTATGTACACCATAAATCTTTGTAATCACATCCAGTGGCTGGCCCCTACACTTTGACATAAATCTGTAAATTCCACCTAGTTGCTGGCTCATCTTTACAGATTGTTTGGCCACATGGGCCCTACCATTTAGAGCTTCGGAGAAACTAATTCCCAAATAATCGAAAACCTTAACTCTGGGTATGATTTCCCCGGCACAGAGTATCGGTTTCATGGGCACCGAGCGTTTTCTGCCTACACATGCCATTACTGCTGATTTTTTAGTATTTATTTTTATGCCCAAATGACTCATAAAACTTGAATAGGCATTTATCAGAGCCTGTAAAGCCCTTGGCGTTCTTGCTAGTAGGACTGTGTCATCCGCATAGGCCAATACTGGGAAGCCCCTTCCCCCAAAAACCAGGAAGTCGGCAAAAATATGAAGAAGGTCCTGGGAAAGGCCATTAATGTAGAGGCAAAAACAAATAGGGGCCAGCACTCAGCCCTGTCTTACACCACACCCTACCTGAAAGCAGGCCGTGCAATGCCCCCCTGGGCCTCTACGTACACAAGCCTCGCTATTTGTGTGTATATCAACCAACACCCATGGAATGTCACCCGGGCACGCTAAGGACCCAAGCACGGCCCAGGGCTTACATCTGTCCTCCTTGTCAAATGCCATGCTCAGGTCCATAAAGGCCAAATAGACTGCCTCACCCCGACAATAGACTGAGTTGGCCACTAGAATATACAAGTTGAGGCTTTGTTCCATTGTACCCACTCCCGGGTGAAACCCAAATTGAATGTCTGAAAGAATTGACTGTTCACCAATCCAGGTTTCTACACGGGCCAGCAGGATTCTCCCAAAAATCTTGAAGGAGGAGTCCAGCAAAGAAATCGGCCTATACGCGCCAGGGCTGGACATGTCCCCTTTTTTAAAGATTGGGAAGATGATCGCCTGTTTCCAGGAGGATGGATACTTCCCTGATTGTAGTGAGGCGTTGAACACTATCGTTAGAAGAGGTGCCCACATATCTACCAGATCTTGGAACAAATCTGAAGGGATCATGTCCGGACCCGGGGCTCGATTATGTGCTTGGAGCTTAATAGCCTTTTCTGTCTCCTCCACCACAAACTTCAGGCAAGGCCCAGTAAAGTCTGCATGAGCCTGTGTGTTTTCTGACCCAAACAAATTCCCGAAATGGGTTAGCCATGCCCCTTCTTCCAAGTGGGTACCACTACCCATGTTAGACCAACACTCCTCCGGCCCTTTTTTACAAATTCCCAGAATGCCTTTTGGTCCCCTCTCATGGCAGCACTCAAAAAGCCTTCCCAGGCCACCCCTTCTATCTCAAGTTTCCTTCTCTTTAGCTCCTGCTGGTAAGCTTTTCTGACTTGAGCATTCACAGTTCTGCTACTGGAAGGATCCTTGAGGGTTAACAACAGAATTTTCTTTGCCCTTTTGTAAGCCTCATCGAACCACCCCCTTTTCATTGAGTTCCCCCTTGCCCTTGTGGCTGTAGTGAATTTCGTTGTGAGGGCAGCCAACAATTCTACAAATTTCTCAATGACTACCCTTCGCTGGTAGGTGATCACCCAAAATTTCCATCACAAGAGCTTCATTCTCACTGATCGATTTGTAGTGTAGCTCCTCCTCTAAAATTGTCCCCCATTTAATTTGTCTTGAACCAATGGGGACGCCCATCAATGGACAAGGGGCTATAACCTTCGAGGCCCCTTCCCCCAGCAAACCGTTAAATGACAAACAGATGGGAAAGTGGTCACTATGTATGTCTTCCATCACCTCAAAGCTTTCAGTAAATTCCCATAGGTTTGCTGAGCCTTTATGATTGTTAAAAGTCACCTCGCCTGGAATATCCGGGGCTAGGCGACCATTAACTATTCGAAATCCCCAAGCCCCATTCCAGCAGCCAGTGATTTAACTGGAGGCCCTTGGGGCACACTCTCTCGTCCCTCATATGCCTGGGCGGGATATTCTCTACCATATCCTCCAGGGGATCCAAAATATCCATAGCTACCCCTCCTCCCACTTTAATGTTAAAGTCCCCCCCCAAATGTATGATACAGTTTTATTCCTGCTCTTGGACAATAGGTCCTCTATGAACCTCTTAACCTTTGTTAGTCTGTCTAATTCCGAGATGTGGGGGCTATTATAAAAGTTAATAATACAAATTGCAACCCCCTTTGCAGTTGATAATAACACCGCCTGCAAAAAATCCATCCCCGTTGGAATCACCTCTATCCTACATTCGAGGGCTGTCTTGATCATAATACACAAGCCGCCATAATATTTACCTCTAGGTTTTTTCTTCGCCAGAATACCGTAAGAGATAAAACCATCGAGGTGTGGGGGTTCAATGGCCCATGTTTCTTGAAGTAGGACCACTGAATTAGCTTGGAGAAGCTCACTTACCGGCCCCATGTTCATCTATATATATATATATATATATATTATTGCTCTACACCGGCCTGGTTCCTAGCATATCGGTGGTACAGAGGGTATCTGCTGAATGGTATTATATAGGTTAGAGGCCTTACTAAAGTTGAATTTGCTAAGCACTTAGTTGTGCGGCACCTTGGTTGGGGGGGAAAGGAACTCCATGGGTTGAGAGTGGCCGTCCAACCAACCGTGACATATCAACAAAATGCTCTGCTGCTCAAAAGGCACACATGTGAAAGCCCTTTTAGTTGAACATGAATTCAAACATTGTATTGTGCTCAAGAGTAGCACACTATATGACATCTATGTAGCTACTGCTCAGTAAATATAACATCTGACAAGAACTATATTACAATCAAGCAATGGGATCATAGACCTTGTAGCACTGCTTAAATTTTCAGTGAGCAGAACATGCTAAGTCATCCATTCAGGAAAGACTTTGCTTCTAAAATATGTTAAAAGACACACAGGTATGAAAACCATTACCAGTGCATCCCTCTTCCTCATCGCAGTACTAACTCGATTAGGTATTCCACCTTGCAGTGAGCACCACTACATCAGAGAAAACCCCAGGGGCAGCCTTTGTCCAGGCAGCAGGTAAGGGTCCAATACAACTGGCAGCTCCCCTCTGGGCAGCCCCCTCCCTGTTTGCCCGTGTTCACACATAGACACCTGACACAGCACCCTGTAGCAAAAGTTAAGGTAAGGTGGTACGGGCGGCGAGCACAGCCATTACTGTGCTCAATTAAAACCCTGCCACTTCTTCATTGCTACTCTCAAATCAGAACACTGTGTCTGTATTTTGGAGGGCAGACATTGTGTTGCACTTGAGGTATTTTGAGGGCGGGTGGTTGGTTGAACTTGCATTTATTTGGGGGACAGGAAATATATTGTACGTAGGTGGATTTTGGGGGCGGTAATGTATTACATTTATATGTATTTCAGGGGTAGGCAACTTATTGCACTTAGTGTATTTGTTGGGGTTGGCAATATTTTGCACTTAGATGTATTTTGAGGTGGGCAATGTATTGCCCTTAATTGTATTTTGGGGACAGAAAATGTATTTCACTTAGATGAATGTTGGGGATAGGCACTGTATTGCACTTGGATGGATTTTGGGGGTAGGCAATGTGTTGCATAGATGGATTTCAGGCGTAGTCAAAGTATTGGATATAGATGTAGTGTGGGGGTGAATACTGCATTGCACTTAGATGTATTTTGGGGACAGGAAATCTATTGCACTTGGATGGATTTTGGGCATAGGCTACATGTTGCACTTATATGTATTTTGGAGACAGGAAATGTATTGCACTTTTATGTATTTTCGGGGCAGACAATGTATTGCATTTATGTGGATTTTAGGGGTAGGAAAAGTATTGCACTTAGATGATTTCAGGGGTAGGCAACATATTGCACTTAGATGTATTTCGGGGTGGGCAGTGTATTGCACTCAGATGGATTTTGGAGGTGGGCAATGTTTGGCACTTAGATGGATTTTGGGGGTGGGCAATGTATTGCAGTGGAGGTATTCTGATGGTGGCCAAATTGTTGGACCACACAATTACAGGGTGAACATTGCTTCTGCTCTTAGATGATTTATAAGTGTAGCCAAGGTTTATGTCCTATATAAACTAGGGTAGCCAACATGTTACACTTAGAAGACGTGTGCATTTTGAATAATTCTGGAGGGCGATCTGTGGGCTGCTCTCAGAGGATTGTGTGAGGGTAGCCATTATATTGCACAGATTGTAGCCTTTGCACCAGAGGATCTCTTGTGATAGGCAATGTATAGCACATGAAAGGTTTTATTTATTTATTTCATTCATTCAATCATTTCTAAAGCGCACTAAACTAGAGGCATCAAGACACTGGTTACAGGAGTTACAACATTACATACAACATTACAACAGCACAAAACATTTTAGTGCAAAGTCTGAAGTCGATTGGGTATCATAGTGACACATTGCTAAGGGATACAACTCCCCAAGGTCTCTTGGGAGAATAACAGTGTCTTAAGAGGCTTACGGAAAGCCCAGTAAAATTGTTCCGATCTTAGAGTCAACGGCAGGGCATTTCAATTCTTGGTGGAAATTACCAGGAACCTCAGACAACCCGATCTTTGCAGTCTAAATCTCGGGATAGTGAGGCAGTGCATGTTGGAAGTCTGAGTGAGTGCGGCAGACTGGTCTTTATTGCACTTTTGTGAGAGATATCTGTTGCGCATGATAGCTGGGGTTTTGAATAGAATGAGCTCCTGAATCGGCAACCAATGCACATTTCTTGTGGCTGTTGAGGTATGATTTCATGTCAGCATGTTTAGTGCAGCCCTCATCATGTTTTTCTGTTGGACCTGCAAGTTGTTGATGTTTTGGGTTGTCGGCCCATTGTAACGGTTCTTTTATGAGCTCTGATCGATATATATAGCCAATGATCCCAGTACTCTTCCTGCGTGACCAAGTCGGAGTCGGGATCTTGGTGGTGTCGTTAATGGCATCAAGCCGTTTCATATTTCTGTAGAGCATTTCTTTAGTACATCTTTGACCGTGCTGTTCTATCCTGTGTTCCTCAAGCTCTTGACCATCTATGGAATAGAAATGAATATTCAGGTCACCACATATAATGAAGGCGATGCCAGGATATTTAATTGTGGCTTTGTCCATTGCTGTTAGAAATGTGTCAATGAAGATTTCATCTAGAATTTTTGGGGGATTCCAGTAAGTATTTAGCATTCCCAAGTACTGTTTCCGGCGACTTGTGGGACCTTGGTGGTTGGCATTACTGGCCATCAAATCTTGCAGCAGTAGTACTATTTGGATCTATGGGTTAATGTTCTGAGTTTCAATTACTTCAATTGCACTCCCATCTTGATTAAAATAAGTAATCATGCGGTTACATCCACAGATGGCCGGGTTCATATATGTAGTGAAACCATCGCACACCGGTTTCTAGTGTAGCCATGTCTCTTGTAGACATATAATATCAGCGTTTGTTAGATCTGGTCTGCTACTTCGATATCAGTGAACATGGCCACAAGTATTCCATGATCAGATAGTCAGTGTACTATTGGCTTGTGAGGTTTGTTGCTAATGACTTTCGTGGAAGCTAGAGTTCATTGTTGTTCGTGAATTGCTCATCTCCCTCAAAAAAGGTTGTATATCTTTCTGCAAGTGTGATTTATCATGTCGATAAGATTGTGTGTAGGAACGTGATACCTTTTTTCTGGGATCAGATTTAATGCTTACAGAGTAGGAACTTTCACAGGTGCCTATTGATGAATACATTGTTGTGTTTCAACCATAATTTATCAATTCTGGTATCTTAGCATGTTGCCAAATATACCGATTCTAGGCTTTCATTTGACTATAACCAATGCATTTTTCCTCAAACATTGTTGGGTATTTTGTGTATATTTGGGACCTAGCGGTATTTTCTCACCGCCAAAAACAAAATAATTTAGTAATAACCCCTCCTTGTATTTAGATTGGGTTTGGTATTATAGTGGTATAGTGGCTATGCATTATTTCAGTACACAGATACATTTGGTTGGTATACATTTCGTTGTGGTATAGTGGTAAGCATCATTTATTTGTTTTATTTGTGGCCCCAACGTACAAAACCCCTTTCTTTTGTTTAGACTGTTCTTGTGATCTCTAGAAGCCTCAGGCTTCTACATTATTCAATAACACCACATTTTCATATGGAGTGCCACTTATGGCTGTTATCACTGATTTATCTACACCAGTGAGCTATGCTTTCGTAAAGTATTCACAATAACATGTGGTGTTATCACTAATGTATTTACATTAGTGAGACTATGTTTCCAGAGGCCTTGCCTCTCTCTGCTGATTCATATACGCACAGCAGACTATTGTATTATATTCCACTCAGAAGACACACACATACATATACACTGAGTGGAACCACACACACAGCTATTTATAATTGCTCATAACATTACTTTATCTACATAGGCAGTTTGGCACATATATCACCTAATAACCTCCCCTTTTATTATGTGATATGGGCTAGATGCACCAGAGAAAGACAGAAGCAAAAAAAAACTTTACACAGGTTGTGATTTATACCAGTTTCATTTCAAAATCATACATTACCAGCTTTGCGAGGCAGCCTTTTCTAGAATAAACAGAGGAGAAACAATTGCAAAAATACAAGGCATTTCATTAAATTCTTTGCAACAATAAAAAGAACAGTACATCAATTGACTTGCATTTAGATGGCAACATTAGAATGTGGCATTTAAGCACAGTGATTCCCCAATAGTGACTATCGCTACACTGCCTGCCTAATAATAAATCATTTGTCCGTCACAGCAAACTCACTCCATTCAAATATTTACCAGCTATTTGTAGCTCTCCCACACGCGATCTCCTGGCTTGTCGCCTCCGAGAAAAGGCCCAGGGTTTTCTTTTTAAAGCACCCAGCGAGAACATGCAGTTCAATCTGCAATCTTAGGTTCTCAAGCCGGTGCCAAGTAACTGGGAAACCCCAGTCTCTGAAGGTCAGCAGCCCAGCCAGGCGACCTCTGCAGCTTCAGCCAAGTCCTCACTGCAGTACCGCCAAATGTCTAATCCCTCTCCCGCTCCCCGAGCTGCTTCCGGAAACCTCTGTTACAGCCCCTAAGGTGACGTGTCACCAATCGAAATACACAATAATCTATCCTACTTCTTCAACAATGGCTTAGCTTATACAGTTTAGAAACTGTATCTACTCATTTCCTGGCATACAGATTTTGCATCCAGCTAACACAGTGAACAGAAAAAAAAAATGAATCCAAGTGCACGTTTAAAATGACTTTCAGAGCCTGTTTTTTCTACCTCATTTTCACATGGAGACCACATTATGATGTTATTTGATTAGTATTAGTGATTAGTATTTGTTAGTTAAGTTAATTAATCAAGTATCTAATGTGTCTCCTGTAATTGAGGCATTTTCAATTGAGAAAAAAATTGTGTTCTTTTAAAGTAAGTATTGAAAAATGGAAAAAAATGATGTTCATAGATAGCCTGTCTTCATATACCTGTCCATATGTTACCCTGGCAACACATGACTTGCTGTACCACCTTACAGCTATAATGCGGTCCCATGCATTGGCGCTGCTATCCAAAACACGCTAAATTATACTACAACACTCAGCGATTTTGGAATTAGTCAAATGCGCGGCCACACATCCACACACATCTACTTTCACATTCAACATGATTGACACTATGCACAACACCTCTGCCATGAGAATGTAGCTACCTGTCACGACAAAGATAATCGAACTGTAGCTATGCACATAACTGAATATCCTCTTACACACACACCCCAGCTTACTTCCCTAGCGTACATCTCTCCACCCATACTCATTTCAATTAGACATGGGTGGGTAGCAGGGATTCAGCCAAGCCCTCTTAACCTTTCATGGGAATTATGCACACACATAAACTAGCACCTCCTAACTTTATCGTACCTGGGACTTTGGTCCCTCTGAGTGCTTTCAACCATCATTTCCTTCAGATCATACCCATGGTAAAGGCGTTAAACAAATTACAACATTAAATTAAATAGTAGGAGGAGCATCTGATGCTCTGTGGATTACCCCCAGAGTACTCCAGCATTAGAAATATCTATTGTGTTGATGGTGTTGCCAATTTTGAGGCCCACAATTGGACCTTGATGAACAGACCAGTGTCAAGCATATGATAATGCTATCTGAGCAACAACCTAGCCTCTCCCTGCCTCCAGTATGGAGTAGACTGGGCAACTATCATGCTCTTTATCAACTTGTCACCCAGCCCTCACAGGCCAAGGGTGCAAAGTTCATACAGAATCAGGTGTGCAGCTACCCACATTGCCTTCCTCCAGCAGGTGTGAAGAGGTTGACGGAAACAGTAAAGTATGTCTGTCCGTCAAAATCAATATCTATGCAAACACTCCTGTTAAGCTGTTCTGGGATCGGCTTGGTGGTGCAATCTTCTTTGTCACCTTTCTCATGTTAAAAAAATGTTCTCTGTGCAACTGGCAGTGAAGGGGGGCAAGCATGCAGTGTTCAGGGCTGCAGGTGGCTATCCCATGCACTGTATATGTTGCTACCTACGGTAGGGGTCCCTCCTGCACTGTGGACTGACTGAGAGGATGTCTCCAACTCAGGACTTCACAGGTTTCTTGGGTGTAGGAGGTCAGTGGCACCATCTTCTCTGGTGCCATAGTCCCTTTTGCTCAATAGTACTTCCCTGGGGCACTAGGGGCCATGTAAGGCACTATCTTAATTTAGGGAGGTGAAGCAGGATTTCACCAAATTTGCCTGCACGATCTCCCACCCTTGGTTTCTGACCCTCTCTCCCGCCCCCACCAGCATGCACTGAGACCTCACACTATGGGTTTAACTATGCTCTGTATGTTGTGAGATCAGCTGAATATTCACTTTGCTATTGGCTGCTCTACATCTCCTGTGCTGCTTTAGGAAGTTTGTGTGGGAGCTTGGACATTTCTTTCACACTTTCTCTCTATAATGGAGAGGTCTTACTGCTTGATTTGGAACCCCTTTTACCAAAGACAGACAAGCTGAGTCTGCTTTAACTCAGCAGGGGTTGTCTCAGGTATCTTAGCACATGTGTACCAGAATTCCCTGGTGTTGGTCTGGAGTTCAGGAATTAATGGATGAGGTTGCCAGAGGACTCCCGGTTTACTTCTGAGGGAGAATGTCTGGGTGTTCTAAAGCCCAGAAGAGCTGTGTTCCACTGACAAACTCTATTTGAGAGTTCCTTTATCGAAAGTTCCTTTACCTTTACATATTGTCCTATAGGACTCCATGGAATTGGAACTTACCGCTGTTGCCTAGTGTTAGGGAGAATTCTCAGGAATGTGCTAATTTCCCTTACCTTTTGTGACTCCCAGCAACTTTGCTGGATTTCTAGGACTTTAATGTTCATCTTGAAAGAGTATGAGCCTTTTTTCCCACTCTTTCATGTATTTTGATGTGTGCTTTACTTTTGTGTTCTTTGGATATGGAGTTTTAGACAACTCCATAGGCATCATCTTTTCCTTGTGTTTCACATAGCACCCTCAGTGCAGTAGCACCGGGATGTCTTTTAGACGTCCCAAGTTTCAGATCCCTTCTCTGGGACTGACTACTGTCTCCCAGTGAATGTAAAGTTAAATTGACTTTAGTAGTCCTTTTACATTACTAGACCCAGCACACACTGCCTTACAGCAGAGTGCTGGAGGGAATGCCTAGTATTCCCTAGGCCTAGAAAACTCATGTAGCCCTCAAAAGCTACCCTTTCCTCTTAGAATGGCTTGTGGTAATGGTAGTTACATGGTTTTCCCGACCACGACCCGTTTAAATGCTCTGGTTGCTAAAATCCACCAGAGCCATGTTTTTCAAGATGGCGTCTGAGCCCCCTCTGTAAAAACAGGTTCTGATCTACTTTTTTTGCCATTTCTTTTTGGAAAGGTCCTTCTAGTGTTTGTCTCTGTGCACCAAACCAGGTTTGGTCCCTTTGTTTGTTGCCCTTTGGCGGGCTTTGGTGCTGAAGCCCTCCTCTGGCACCTGATTGTCTGGGGTGGACAGGATGTGAGGGAGGTGCCCGAAACTCCCTGTGCTTAGGCTTCTAGGAGACCTGAATGCACTCTGGCGTGATTGGCTGGCTGACTATCCGGCAAGGAGAGCCACCCTGCTGGGTGAGTGACAGCAAAGCTGGATTGAATGGGAGAAAACTGTTTAAAAGCAGGTCCCTGGGACTTGGAAGGCAGAGTTGACCACTGGAACGAAAGAACCGAAGACGAGCAGAAGGAAGATGACTGCTGCAACTCCTGGACCATTGGTTTGCCTGGTGAAGCCCTGCTGCAGGTCCGAATTGCCTGAAACTCCCTCGACAGAGAAGCCCTTCAAGGACGACTTCTTTCCTTGAGCTGCTGGGAACAACCAACTTGCAAGCCACCTGGAAACCATCTCCATACTGGTCGAATTTTCATCAGAGTGATGTTGCAAGCTGGATAGCCAGTGAGAAAGATACCAGATTGTGGACTTTAAGGCACTCACAACTTAAACCGATGTTCTGCCAAGCTGGTGTCTTCTTCCCTGTGCGGTGCAGGAACCTCCCGACGTCCTCCCTCTTGTCTCCACGACTGATGCTCAAGAACAGCGAGATCTGCAGGAAATGCCTGGAACAACTGCCTCAGCTACAGCTTTTCTTCATCCATAAGTTACTGTGCAAATACGGTAGAGAAATCCTCTTTGCTGCAATAAAAGTTTGTGAAACTTTCCCAACTTTGGAATCTTGTTTTCTCCTAATCCGACATATAACTCTTTTCCATTCAAACTACTTCCAAGAACATTGGCAAAAACTTAACTGTTTACTACCAGAACTGTGCTATCCTATCCAAGACACTGAACCATTGACCTTGGCCCAGGCCTATTGAATTGAATTGCCTCTTGTAGTGAACTGAAACTATTTTCCCTGCCTATGAAAGTAACTGTGCCTTGATTCTTATAACCTTTGTCTTTCTACTCCTTTTGGAAGTTACAGAAGTGCCATTTTGCTCCCACTTCAGGGGAGCCTAACTTGTTCAGAAACGTATTGGTTGAGTACTGTAGTGTATTATAGTGTGATATTGAGCTGCTTATTACCAGTGGAATGTTTTCTAACTAAATGTGTAAATAAATGTATATTCCTTTACCAAGAAACCTTGAGTAAGTGTTTGTTTAAACTACTGTGATTGCAAGTCCCTTGCAGTCCCATCTTGTACTGCTCACATCCCTCTTGACATAAGTCTGGCTGTTCAGCCACTGCTACCATATAACTGTGTATTACAGGCTTGTACCAAAGGTGAGATTGTGCTCACACCTGTAGTCTTAATTGTGTGTAGTGTTCCCCAAGGGTACTTCATGTAATTCTGCCTTGTGTCGCATCTAGATGGAATTGTGAATATTGGCATGTTGTAACGCTCACCTGACTCCCACGGAGGCGCTGGCCTGGTTCGCGCTGTTGTGACCTCGTCTAAGGTGATGCGCAGGGGTCGGAAGACGGACTGGACCGGGCCCCAAATCTGGCTTGTCTGACTCGCAGAAGTATCCTTCTGTAGGTGAAAATAGGGGGTTAACTGTCTGCGGGGTAATGCAATCGGCCTCCCACTTACCCCTCTCACCCTCCTCAAAACCCTTCTGTGCTTCCCCGTAGCGTCTAACCTTAGGGTCTGGAAGGACGAGCTCTCCATCCTGCTTCTGATGCAGGGGCGCGCTGGTATCCAGTTACTTCACTGGATTTTGGGATTGGTGGTTTCTGATGCGGGGGCGCATTGGTATCCTGTTACTTCACTGGATTTTCGGATTGGTGAGAACCAAACTTGCTTGGCTTCCAGGTAAGTTTTTGATAAGTGGTTCCCCTTGTGTCCATGCATTAATGTTCTAATGCTAGTGTCTTTTTCCCCATAGGGGCCGGGGTACGGAATGCCGGGGAACAGGCACCGACCCGAGATGAGAGGTGAAATCCTTGTGGAAATCAGGTAAGTCTTTAATGAGCGTCTTGGTAATGTCTTTTCATTCGCTCATTAACGCTGATGTCTTTTTCCCCTTAGGGGCCGGGGTCCGAAAATGCCTGGATGCGGCGCGGTACCCGAAATGACAATGGAATGACCCAGCAGGTAAGTCTTAACATGGAGATTTAGCTTCCCCTTTCCCTTCTTTCTCTCACCTTCGTTATTGTCTTTTTCTCCTAGGCGCTGGAGCGCGACTGCGGATCCGGATGGTCGCTGCAGAACATGGAAGCACCCTGTAAGGTGAGTAGAATGAGGCGCTGCAGCGATCGATGCGATGTGCTTTTAAAAATAAATGTCTTCCTTTTCAGGATCGTCGGCGAAATGTCTCTGGGATGCAGATTTAGCAGGTAAGGCCTTTTCCTTCTTCTGTTCTCTTGTTCCCTTCCTTTGCAGGTGATTCAGGATGCTGGCAGGTGTGGCAGAAGTCAGGATGCAGGAGCAGACACGGTGAGCGTTCAGCTGCTAGATGCAGAACAACGCGAAGCACGTGTGGCTGATCGGGTGTGGTTTAAATAGCCTTGGAAGAAGTTCCTAGAATGTGTCCTTCCTCCAATCAGGTATGTATCCTTCCCCGACCACGCCCGGGTGGTAAATGAGTCCCACAGGTAAAGTAGTTCCTTTCAGGCCTCAAGGAGGCCGGGGTTCTGAAGCAGGGTCTGCATCAGGTAAGTGCACCCAAACACTTTCATAATGTGCCTGACGCCTATGGTGCCAGGACTGACGTTTTCTATGAGCCTGGTGCCATAGGTGCCAGGACGCTGTCCAAAGGGCCCCTATAAGGGGTTGCTGGGACCTTCCCTGGGGACTTGATGTCCGCTTTCGGGGACGCAGGGCCTGAGCCGGCTCCCCGGGAGCGGGCATCGTGACACATGTCTGCACTTAGATAGAATTGTGAACATTAGCCTACGTCGCATCTAGATGGAATTGTGAATATTGGCATGTCCACATTTAGACAGATTGGTAAATATTAGCATGTCCACACTTAGCCAGAATTGTGAACATTAGCCTGCATCGCATCCAGATAGGTTTTGATTGAAGGATAGCATGCCCGCGCCCAGATGAAACTTGAAGGATAGCATGTGCCACACTTAGAACTGTGGACAGTTAGTGACCATACAGTCATTGAGCTTTCCGCAACTGCGAGGCATTTTGAGAACTGTATGCTCAATGACCATGTGTTTCAGTCTACTCGTGTTACCATTGCACGTGCAATGGTAACACGAGTAGACTGAAACACACGGTCATTGAGCTTTCCGCAACTGCGAGGCATTTTGAGAACTGTATCTGGCATTGTCCTACTTTAAATGTGGAGTTCTTGCTGCAACCTAAGCCTCTGATGAAAAGCTTTACACAGCTTGAAACACGTGTCAGGCTTCTCTTCGCACAAACAATAAAGGCTTCTCTTTGCAGAAACAACTAATTATAATTTCTTGGCGCAGTGAGACTGGGAACATCTTTGTTTTTCTTCCACTAACCAATATAACCTCAAACTCTGCATACTTATCGCACTCAAAAACTCACACAACCATCTCTCGCATCACAAGCCGCACGCACTTCACAACACTGCAACAACACATAAGCCGGAGCAACAGCACACGCGGACTGACACAGATACAATACCTGCACCAAAGCTCAGTATCTATTGTATACCGAGCTGAAGCTGCCAACAGAACACCACTCCTCTCACTATCCTACTCCCTCTTTACCTTACTAACCCATCCCACCTTATCGTTTACAGATCCACCAGAGCGCCTGGGGACCAATTCCGTTGGTGACGGTGCACGGTACAAATACCTTTAACATTTAACATTTAACATTTAACCCTTGGATATTGAGCGCCACTAACGGTAGGTCGAGTATGCCGGTAACCAGCCGGTAGCACCAGCGGGTTACTTGCAAACTTGGAATGATGGCCTATGACATTTTTCTTGAGAAAGTGGAGACTGCAATATGGCACATCGTTTGTGTGAGCACATTGGTTAATGGTGCATTTGGATCTGACCATAACGAAAGACACTGAAACATAATCACTGCTGACTTTTATATTTGCACTGTGCTTGCTCATGAACGCAGCATTCTCAATAACACGTCTGGTAACTAGACGCTCTTGCATGTCATCTTGCAAGTCACAGACTAATTGGGGTCACTTGAGTAGTATCTACCATAATTGCAGTATATGGTCCCGCCATGAAAAGAATTAATTTGCAAAAAAGAATCCAATTGTTTATCGCTTCATATGATTGTTTCTTGTATGGAACCCTGTTTTTTTAATGATGTATAACTTAACAATAGTTTCTTCAGTTTCTGATGCTGATATGTGCTGTAATGTCACAAGTAATATTTTTTAGAGTTGTTTTAACCTTGCACCTTGAACAAGGTGACATAGATACAGAAGAAAAAAAAACGAAAACTAATATATAAGAACATGCGGTTAATGGGGTTGGAAGGGTGTAGACGGAGACGCTAAGACTTGTCGGGGTGATTATCCCAGGGTCGGCTGAGGCCCCAACTCCTCCCGTGTTCCCCAAAAATGAGTATGAGACACACACAAGAAGCAAGGCGGTTCTGCTGTTTATTAAACAACGCAGGGATGGGTCTAGGATCGTACGCGTCCGTCCAGACTCTCAAAATTCGCGGGGTTCGCAGGACCTTTTTGCCTCAGTATGACGCGCTACTTGCGTCACCTGGGAAAGTTAGCGAAAAACCTATTACCACTCCGGATTGGTTCCTCGAGTGGTAGGGTTAGTATAGTATACATATAGAGAGCAATATTAGTGGTTGAGGGTGAGTCAGGTGGTATACTTGGGTTGTCCCTTCTATTAGATAGTTGAAAATTGTTACACGATGACCCCTGATGATTGGCTAATGTTAGTGGCATCAGTGATTACTGCCCCCATGTTCTGATTGGTCCACCCGCGAGCCCCCCAGTCTGGGACCATCGTTGTTCCCAGCTCGTGGTGTACCTGTCACTAGCAACAATGTGTAACTATGTGTTCGTGCAGACAATGTGCGGATTTGCTCATAGGCTTGAGAGCAGACCATTCGCATCGCTGTAGGTGTCCATCGGGTCATTTCATTGTTGCAACCTGTGTCCCAGACGTGGGACCCAGGCGACATCTCCCTCCTGAGTCTGGCACCTTGTCAGGTTGGCTTGGTCACGTGTGGAGAGACCGTGGCTGGGGCATTATTCTGCACATTTAAAGTTGTATTTTTCTTCTGTGTGCTTGGCTTTGCTTACAGGTGTGACCTTGGCACCGGCTGGTAGCATACGAGTTGCAACATCGCCCCCTTGGCTGTGAGCTCTCGCTGGGCTCGTTCTGCAGGATCAGCACTTGTACACTCGCTCATTCAGTGTTCATGGCGGTTCTTGCTTGCGGCCTACTTGGACCTCTTTCATGGGTGGGGTTGTGTGATGCACGGCACCTGTGTCGCGGTGCGACATGGCTTCATAGGCAGTATTACGTCTTCGTTATATTCTCATCACGATGCGAGGGGTGGGAGAAGCATCAGCAAGCGTATACACGAGTGCTTTATGTGTCTTGCGTTTCTGCATTACGGAAAGACCTATGTGAAAAATAATAAAGATGCGCATCAATGGGTGTATCCGTCACCTACGTCATAGCACTGAATATATTCTTCGTGTGGGTTGGTGCGTGAGTGACCAGTGTGCATGGTGGCACGTGTGTTCTTGGCAGTTGGCTCGTCATGGCATCTCTAACAATGCGGGTGCTTGTTGTTGAGGTCTTAGTCGAGTTCATACATGCCGCAGGTGTCGGCTTGAGTAGGGCAGGCTGGTGGGCATATCCTTATGTTCTTGAACCAGGGTATTTGGTCGTCTGGTAGATAGACGAATTCATCTCTTGGCGGGTGTCTGGGCCGCGATCCTCTAGACCATGGTTGCGAGGAGATTGGGGGGAGCTTTTTCTCCCATTCTCCCACTTCACTAAGAACAGCACCCCTCTATTCATAGATCTTTGAAGTTCAGGCCACCAATGCAAAGACAGGGATCAGTTTGATCGGATGGATTTCAATCCTGATTTCAGCACACAATTTAGTGGAGTGAATACACAGTCTGGAAACCTCTGACCAGGTTGCATTTTTGTTATTTTTGTCTAGTCACAATCTTGTTGAGTTCTGTTGTGTTCATTATACACAATATTTTCCAGAATAATATATATATATATATATATATATATATATATATATATATATATATTTATATATATATATATATATATATATATATATATATATATATATATATATATATATATATATATATATATATATATATATACATATATATATTTTTTCTTATATCCATAAAAATGCAGTCACCCTCTGTTTTTATCCCACAATCTCTGATCCTTGTTCTGCTTTCAGTGTTTTGGATCAATGAGGCTGATGATCGTACAGCTCCTGTACTTCTTTGTTGAGGAGGCAGCATATCGTGGTGGTCTATTAGTGCAGACTGTGTAAACCTTTTTCCATCCTGATATCCTCTTGCACATTCACATTCTTAGATTCAACCTATTTAGTGGTGTATTATGTTGATCAAAGCAATTCTCCCTGTGACCACTAAGTAGGCAAGTTCAACCGTGGAAGGCAGTAAAGGTAGAGGCTGGGATCACCTAGCTATTTTCCTTGGTGAGAATCCTGTTGGCAAATGCATTTAACATCACAAGTTCGAAGGAGAATAGAAATCCCTGTCTTTAAAAAGAATAACTGCCAATACTGTGTGCCCTCACCAAGAACAGACAGAGACATGCTTTCTAAGCGCAAAGAACCCCAACGTCTTGCTGAATGTCTTCTCTGAAAGTCTTTGGTCGAGATTTAGAAAATGAGGGCCCAGGAAACATGTAGAGGATCACAGTACAATCTACCCTACTTGCTTCTCTTACCCTGAATTCCACAAAAGTCACAGATTTCATAGCAGCCTATCTGGGTTCATCTAAAGGCAAGGGTGTGATTTAATTAGTGGGCCTATGAAAGCAATGCCCTCTAACCGAGTACTCTAAGCTCTTTAAAGGGATCGATCACTCTGGTGCTGCTGGCAACAACTCTGCTTTTAAATTGGAATTATTTTGAAAATATCTACTTGAGCAGGTCTTTACAGGATAGACCAATTGAGTTATAGATGCAGCCTGCTTGAGCGGAGGTATGGCGAATCCATTAAGGGTATGGATTTCAGAATAGGTTACTGAGAGATGTCCTCATGCAGGGTAATCTCCCCCTCCCCCCGCCTCCCCTGATCTCCCAGATTGAGGTCTGGCTGAAGGCTGAAGGCTGGGGGATAACTAAGAGTGGTTAAGTGGCTGAATGATTGAGTGACTTAATAGTGAGTGGGTCGTGGTGTGTGTTAGGTTGTGTGTGTGTCTGTGTGTGTGTGCACGTGTTTGCATGCGTGTGTGTGCAAATGTATTACCACACTGATATCTGTAACATATCGTATGTTATTCACACAAGGCTGGGCAATAACTAAGAATGGTTAAGTGGCTGAATGATTGAGTGACTTAATAGTGAGTGGGGTGTGGTGTGTGTTAGGCTGTGTGTGTGTGTGTCTGTGTGCACATTTATTACCACACTGATATCTATAACATATCGTATGTTATTCACACTAAATGCAGAGTTGAATTGGCCATGAGATTTGCCAAAGCGTAGAAGATATGTGATTCCATTAAGCATGAGTAAAAGTTAAAAAATGCATACTTTAATGCGATCTTTGCTCTTTCTGACCTTGCCAGTAACCATAAGCGAAGCACATTATCTGCTAATGATTTAATGAATTAGAAGACTGTGGCTCCGGTGCAGAAGGTGAAATAGCAAAAGAACAGTATTAGGTAGCATGACTGTTCAGTTCTTTATATTTTGCAGGCATGTGCTGAATGCAGATTGTGATATTAGATGTGTCACTTGTTACTGAACAACTTTGCTTCCAATCATCACCCAGTGATCTTGCAAAGTTTGCTCTAAGGCACCGGCATGAATTTGGATAATTTCCAGGACAGCACAGGCTGTGGTACAAACGGCCTCATAAATATGGATGAGGACAGGCCACCCTTGAGCACCAACTTTATTTGTGTGCATGCATACTGGAATGTGGAGTAAGAAATTAGAGAGAGATCATAGGAATATGTCACAGAGAGTGCCCTATTTTATTTACCAACCAGAGATTTAAGAACATCTGTACGTTTAAAGATGGATGCTTTACATCACTGCTTGGCGCTGTGCTCGCTCTTTAATGAGTCATGTGTTTTTTAACGTTGACTACCAACTCTGATCAGGCTTGAAAAACATTGAGGGAAAACTTCCAGGGTTAGAAAATCAGATACGCTGAATGAGTTGCATTTGGGTTTACTGACTGCTTTGTGCGGGTCCTAATGATACAAAATCGACACAGCAGGTCAGAGAAGTGTTGCATCTGCTCATTGTGGGCACTTCATACAAGAAAGGCATGTGTATGTCATCCGTTATTCAGAAAATGTATGCTGGAGGAACACACCATTTTTTACAGGGCGCGAAAAGAAATGACTTCATACAGAGTCTACACATTGTTCGTCTTTATCCTGAAATAAGAACCCAAATACCTTGCATTCATCGAAATAATGTCTTTATTACATACAGGTTACCTTCATTACCCACTCTTCCTCATAACAGTACCTATTATCATGAAAGCATCTAGTCTTCCAATCAAAGTCTCTCCAACATGTACCTGTTCTTTTCTTCTCTCTCGAAGGTCCCGCCCGCATCTATGTACATTGTGTCCACCATGCACCAACTAATTCTGTAGGATACCCAATGGGGCATATCAATTTCCTTTAAGATAGGTGAGGTAGCTGTAAGAACTGTGACGAAGAAGAGCTGGTCCAGGGGTAATGAAGATATTACCCCCACACTCCTAATCCTCTTTTCAGTGCGTACGCTTAAGAAGTGCAACAAATATGGGGGGCGTGGCTAGGCACCAATGGGCGTGGCAGCCTGACCTGTGCGCTCCTGCGGCTTCTATAATATTCAAAAGCTTCATAAAGCTTTTTCTGCGCTTAACTAACCTTTAACTAAGGTTTTGCCATCATCCTTCTGTGTGCCTGGTGGTCTGTGGCGTCTCTGTGATGAGCTGGATGAACTCACCTCCCATGACTGGGGACTTCTGTGGGCGAGGCCTGTACAGCGGAGACCCGTGGATGTCTCCTGTCAGCTGGTCGAGAGAAGTACTGCGCGAAGAGCACTAATTCAATGATAACACGTTTCTTTGACAACAAGTGCTATTTTATAAGAAATGCTGGTTTACACACACACGTAAGGATTTTTTACATTATCTACTAGCTTAAAAGCTTACTTTTGAAAAATGTTTGTGTTGTAGCTTAATTTTATGCAATTCTACTCCTCTTTCACCAGAAAACTTCCATTCATAGAATCCTCACAGAAACTGAGGATTTTTTTCACTGAAATTATAATTTAATATTTATTATTGTTGTCGGATATATTATTCTGGGCTGGGGGCAGATTGCCGATACACCTCACTCAGTAGGTGTGAACCATTACTACGCACTTAATTATAATGGCATCTAAAAAGGGTCAGCAGAAAGACATAACAGCATTTCTCTCCAATACTCAAACAAGTGATTTACCACCTCCTAATGATGATTCCTTAGACCCAGGAATGCAAGCTATTCTCAGCAAAATCAGAGTGCTGAAACCTTTCATGGAAGACACAAATATTAAGTTACAACAATCTAGTGATAAATGGTCCGTCTTTGATTCAGGAATCACAGAGGTTGAGAGACGTGTCGGTAAAGCAGAAGGTGTTGCTAGTAAAGTCCAAATGTTGGAGAGCTCTGTCAAACTCCCTCAAAAACAGACAGAAAATATTGAAAACCCCAATAGGAGGAATAACCTTTGCATCATTTTCCTTTTGGAGGGCATTGAAGGCGATAACACAAGCATATTCCTAAATGCTCAGCAAACTCCTGGATCTGCCAACATCGACACAGCTTTACATTCAAAGAGCCCATCGCATTGGCCCTATCAACAAAATACAGCCTTCCAATAATCCGGCCAGGACTCTCATTTTTGCTTTACTAGACTACACACATGTAACACTTATAATAGAGAAAGTTAAGCTATGAAAGCAGCTCTTCTGGAATGGCAGGAAAATATTCATTTCAAACCGTATTGGGTTGGGCATGTTTTCTGCAGTGCAGCCGATGGTAAGAATAATGGAGTAGCGATTCTTGTAAATAAGAGGTTTAAGTGCAGGGTTGCTGCAAATTAATCTGATGATCATGGGAGATGGGTGCTTGTTAAATTGCTTATTGAATCTGTTGAATATACTATTCTAAATGTGTATGGTCCTACATTGCCAGAGCCCCAATGTTGGAAACACCTTAGAAATCATATTCTCCAATCTAATCCAAACAACTTAATTATTTGTGGAGATTGTAACACAATTGTTGATCCATTTCTTGATAGAAAATCCAATGTTTATTTAAAAAAGACCAAATCCGTCACACACTTTACTAATTGTATATCTGAATTAGGAATCGCTGACACCTGCCGCATCACTCACCCTTAAGATTTAGACTGCAATTTTGTCTCTAATCCCCACAAAACTTTATCTAGACTCAATTACATATTCATATCGAAATCCATGACTAGCTACCTATCGCAAGACAATATTGAGTGTATTATGCTGTCTGATCATGCACCGGTTAACATCCAACTCACTTAACCACAATTTCCATGTAAATCCAATAGATGGAGGTTAAATTTGTCCCTTTTAATGGATGCCTCGTTTACAACCTATATATCCCAACAACATAATCATTTCTTTGCAGAAAATATAACCTGAGATACTTTTGTAACCAACAATTGGGATTGCTATAAAGCAGTTCTTTGTGTCTCCATTACATCATTTGCTGCAAGAAAGAAAAGGTTACTTAAACAAGAATCAGAAAATCCAAAAATATTCTTAAACAACTCAAAACCTAAGAATTCATATTTGCACGTACCAACTCGGAAGCTATTCTAAACAATATTAGTATGTCTCTCGCATCATACCTCAAATTTAAAAAGGAAAAAGCCAGAATTGCGTTTGTTGAAGATCTAGCTAAATATAGGGTCTTCGCAGACAAGGATATCATCAAAGTCTTTACTGAATTCTATCAAATGTTATATACGTCAGAGGCACCTCCAAATAACACTCTGCTAGAGGAGTTTCTTCAATGCATACCTCCCTCTAGCTATTCAAAGATTGACTTGCAGATGCTTCGTAACCCTATATCCCTGGAGGAGATTAAAAAGGCCATCAAAGATCTTAAAAAAGGAAACACACCAGGGCCAGATGGCTTTTCTATTGATTTTCTTTTAAACAGCTGTTGTTGCCCAAACTCAATGAACTTTTCTCTCATTTCATTATAAATGATGAAGCACAAGGCTCCTTTCTGGAAGCTATGCTAATTTCTTTTCCAAAACCCAAATAAAGATCCGGAGCTGCCTCAAAGCTGCAGGCATATATCTCTCATCAATACAGATTGCAAGATTTTTGCAAAGATCTTGGCGAATAGACTTCTCCCCCTATCACCTAAGTTAGTCTAACATGATCAAGGGGGCTACATTAGGGTAGGCTGTGATCCTCAAATATTAGACCTTTCCTGAACACAGTGACTAGAGCATATCCATAAATCCAATGACCCTTTTGCTGCAGTTTCTCTTGATGCAGAGAAAACATTTGATCAAGTGGAATGGAGTTATATGTTTGAAGCCCTTAAGTGGCAAGGTTTTGACTCTAGTTTTATTTCCCTTATAAGAATACTCTATTCAATCCCAGAACTACCATTTTCATTAACAGACAAATGTCCCCTTACTGTCCACTTTCCCCACGCCTATTCATATTAGCTCTGGAATTATTCCTCGAAAGCATTAGGCAAAATGAAAACATAATGGGAATACAATGTGGCAATGTAAAAATTAAAATTGCAGCTTATGCTGATGATATTTTGTTACTATTATACATCCCAGATCTCTCCATACCACACCTTCTGAACAACATTTCAGTATTATCCCTAGCATCAGGATATACATTGAATGCAGAAAAATCAGAGATTCTACCCCTAAATGTACACTGTACTAAACATCATACCCTTGCATCAGAATGAAATGGTCCCCATATGGTTTAAAATATCTAGGAATCCACATTTCTAATTCTATCAAGGAGATCATAAAACTAAACACCACATCTATATTGTCAAAAATCAAAGAGCTCACTATTTCCTGGTCTCCCTTATTTCTGTCTTGATGGGGTAGATTGGAATCTATTAAAATGATGGTATCTCCTATTATAATGTACCTGCTGTACATGCTACCATTACCGCTTACATCCTAATTATTCAAATCCATAGATTCATGTCTGACAACATTTCTCTGGGGAGCTAAGAAGCATAGAATTTTGATATATAAACTTAAGTATCCACAAAAATCTGGTGGTGTCGGCTTTCTGGATTTTAGGAAATACGATATGGCCTTTGTCCTGAACCAAATTCAACTGTGGTTTACACATGGCCAATCTATTGATGTACCTTACATTGGGGCATCCATGACAGTCAACAAAGGGTCGCCTCCAATGTGGTGTCTGCAATATGATATGTTGTCTGTGTGTAATGTGAAATGTTTCCTTAAAATATTAAACTGCTTTTAACAGAGTTCAGGCTGGTGGCAGTGGATTGTTTAACCATGGTGGATTGAACATAGTATAAAAATATTTAAATACTTGGAAAAGCTATGGGTAGCCTTTTTGGTTTTTGAATTTTTTATCTCTTCCCCGTTTGATACAGGTCCTCCGATATTAAGAAAAAGGTGATAAGTACCCAAATTAGACTATATTAAGATGCATGCTGTCAGCAATTTGAAACAACTTTAATGCTATTTTATACAACTTGTACACTCTCCATGCTGCCAATCTGCAATGTGATTGGCCTGCAATGTTTGAGTGACATCATAGAGAGCCAGACATAACGACCTGTTTTTCAGTTTTTTTTTCTATTTGTATAAATAGAGACAGAAAGCAAATACATTTCCGTCTGTATTTCTGTGTAAAAATCAGTAAAAACGGAAAACTGGAAGCCTTACTTATGACCATGGACACTGCATCCAAATGGATATCACCATGTGTCATCACCTATGAGTCAGCTGTGCTGTGGAAGGTGATGTTTATTCTCGCCTGACGGGTTGAGGCTGCTAAATGGTAAGACAGGAATTCAAATGACCATGCCTATTCTTGGTTCACTTTGGGAGAGGAGGTAACAACATCTGTCAGGAATAGCTGCACAACAGGCTGCTATCTGGGCCCAGGCATCAAAGGAGCACAACCATTTGAAAGGAGTAGCCTCACAACAGGGTGCTGCATCTGTAAAGGCCTCTGTTCATAGAGGTAAGGGAAGGGGGTGGCATTATAATAAACAGGAGGGCTGTGGCCAAAGGAAGGAGGGTACCACCATTTTGTTTCTCTTTGTCTCTATCTCTCCTTCCTGATCTCCTCCGCTACTTTCTCTGGAGCAAAGCACTTTGGGTGTGACATTGGAAGAGCAAAGTCCACTTCTTTAAAGAAAAGGGATTGAACCAATAAGGCAGGCTTGCTATAGGCTAATCACCTGGTAACTTTTACCTTTAAAACAAGAGGTCTATTACCACTTCTTTGACTCACTCTGGAACACCTGAGAAGGATTCACTGGACCTATTTCGGAAGAGTTATACCTTCCAAATCAGTCAGTTTGAGATGAAGAAGAAGCTGCCCAAGGCAGAGGAGAGCCCTGCCCCTACCCACTCCCATTGCGCATTGAGGGTGACTTTTGCTTTGAACCAGGACCTGCCACTCTGAGCCATATTCTCCTAAAAATGGGAGAGCAGACCCTGAATTGAATCATACTATCCTCAAGTCCCCCTGAGTGGGCCTCATAGCTTCCAGAGGACCAGACCAGCTGAAGCTCCCTATTCTGCCTTGCCAAACTGGTTTCCCCGTGTTCATCACCCGTAGAACCAGATTGAATATGCTGGTGCTGGCTTTTGACCTCCTCCACCCATTCGAACTGTATCACCTGCATCTTGAACCAGCTCAATAATGCATTGTGCCGGGAGGACAGCTCAGGGGCAACACGTTTGTCTTGGAAGCAAGACAATGCTTAGCAACACAGGTCCAAATCCCGCTCTCACACTTAGAAACTGTTCTCCGGTATTAAGCGTGTTATAAATGAACAATCATAATTATAATTATAATCGCGCTCTTGCTGAGCCCATCACTTGCCATGTTCAACGCCAGGACCCAACTCAAATCACTGGAAGATCAAATGCTGATCCTACCCAGATGTTACATCTATGACCTTACTATCTCTCAAATGGCCTCATCACCGACTTGCACATTGGAGCACCCAGATCACCAATTCATTGACCATCACCTACCGACTTGAACCACTGGAGAGTCACTCCTTATCCCTTCCCAGAAGTTACAACCACCCTGGCCCAACAGTAAAGGCATCATGGAAACACCCAACCTGCATCGCTGAAATTCCCCCTTCAACCACAGACCCCTGCTCCATGCCAAATTGCTGCTGGGCCCATACGATACACCATACCTAAACTGAGCTTGATCTGCTTGCATAAGCATCTGGAACTGGGTTCAACACTGTCAACGCAACAAATAACTAAAACATGGTACTGTTGACCACACACTTCCCCCTCAGTCCAATTGTGCCCTAGAGACTGGTTAGGTCCCTATTGCCCCGTCTTTCATTCAAACACATATCCTTTTGGTAGTTGATAATTTGCCTTTAACCCCTGTATTCAAGATCAGAGTACTACTTTCTTCAGTCTGTTGCATCTTCTCTGTTCTTCCATGCGGTGGATTTTTGCACAAATTGTTTGATAGTAGATGCTGTGTTTAATTAAACTACATCTATTTAGAGATATATGCGTTTGACTGGATAGCTCCTTTACATTGGACTCTATTACAGTGTTATTCTGGTCACAACTGTATCACATTAACACCCCTCTTACGAGCATAGCCTTGTCTCAGCCCACATTATCCTCAAAAGGCAATGGAGATGTATATCTTAACTGTCCCTATTTTACCTTTTTGATTGCGTTAGCTCTTGGTTCGTAGAAATGTGATCCTTGAGTTGGCATTTTGACCCCTACTCACCTTGTACTCTGTGAAGCAGAATCTAATTCATCACATATAGCTAGATCTCAACACAGGGAATGTTTACCTCCACTTGCACCCTCCCCACAAACTACACGTTCACTGGAATGATTCAAACCCAGTGACAAGATGTATTGTGGCCTTGCAGCCTTGCAGGAATAAACATCAATATGGATGGGCAGCCTAGCGAACAGCATGTGCAAATGCCTGATTTGCCTGTCCTGAAAGTTTAACTCTTTAGTGGACCATAAAGATAGTGAGAAAACTCAGGCAGCTGCACTACAGATGCCAGGGAGATTTTCTCCCACTTGCCCCAGACCATAAGGTGGTCATAATCTGAGTGCTGAGTGGAGCAAGCAGGTCCCCACCCCAACAGGAGAAAACTACTGGTAATGTATGGGCCACAGAGATTATCTGCCGCAGTCACGTGCCTTGTACATCGTGCCCTCCAAACCATACCTTACATACAGAGAAGCTAATTTCAGTCTATCAGAATAGAGTACAATGACCTTCCTCACATCCATTCCCTGCAAAGCTTTAGAATTAGCAGGAGATAGATCAAGACCAGGTATGACAATGTCTAGAGACAGGTGACACTTGGAGGAGAGGGTGAACCTAAATATGGACTCAAACCACAGAACAAGAGAGCTGTGAGGTACCTGAAAACAAGGCACAGAAGACAACTGAGTCCCAAAATCCCCCATTCTTTTGGCCAACATAAAGAGTGCCTTCGGGTGAGACACTAGAGGCCATTGCTCACCAGTGTTGTGTATGGTGGATACTGCATGGGGTTTAGGAATAAGGAGCAGGTTCCAGGGTCTCACTAGAGCCCTAATCCAAGGCCTTGCAATTAAGAAGCCCTTACAAATCTGGCCACCAGAGCCACATCCTGCTTCAATCTGTCCCAGGGTTAGCCTACTGCCCTAACATCCGTCCCCTCAGCTTGGAAGATTATGGGAGCAAGACCCAACTCAAATCTATCCTGAAGGAACTGAGTGATAATGGGCAGTCTGAGCTCTAATTGAATACCCCCTCTGCAACTGCACCAAGGTGGTGAAGGTCTCCCAGTGTTCATCCATGTCTGACTCTTATTAAACTGTGATAATCTGTCACAGTCCACCCATTTTTCCTAAATATTCCTGTTTGTAGAAACCCTTATACATGTATTAACCAACAGGCCAGCCACGTAATAGCCCACTCTTATCCTCCTGTCACCCTTAGTTTGTGTTCCTCCTCTCTGCTTTGGCATATCATTCTTGAATCAACAGGAATCATTCATGTTGATTACAAGAGCTGTGCTGGCTCTGTAATGTTTATGCCTTGCTTTTCTCCAATTTAAATTCTCCTGTATTTGTGCCTGGACACACATCCGGACACAGATCTTAAAAGAATTATTATTATTTTGTTTAAGTTTCCAGGGTATGACGTTGATTTTGCAGGCATCCCCTAAGGGCAGCTAACTCAGTATTGGGCGGGAGATTACTAGCTAGTACGTTTTGTTCCAAAACCTTCCTACTTAAACTTTTCCAGTGAGTCATGTATTTCCATTAAAGAGTAATTCCAGTTTCACTTCTAAAGATTTGCCCAGCATAGAAGGCTGATCTTCTTCCCTGGAGACTGGGATTATCTAGTTTACATTGTATTTATTCATTTGTCATTTATTGGTACTGTAAAGTGAGTGCAGCAAGCACAGTGTGTGCCAGCAAGAAGCATGCACTGTGCATTTAGTGTGTCAGCAAATCTGTGTGTTGGTTTCTAGAGATGTATTGTAAACGATAGTGCTAAAACTTCACCCTTACTTGTATCTTCCTGGGTGAGTCCCCTATGTTCAGTGCTCTGTTGCTGTCCAGCTATAATTTCACTTTATAAGTCCCGTGCATACATACATGCAAAGATGCATAGCCACAGTGATAAAACGACTACCAACCTCATTGCTTCGTTTTTATAGTACCACTGTGTTTTGCCACACGTGCGTTTTGGTCTAGAGTATTTCAAAGATATGCTTGCCAGATTAAGTAGTGCCACTGCTTGTGGTTTTGCCACAACTTTCCCCTTGCCTCCCAAACCACAGCAAATGTAGGTATGCAACTTTGTACATCACCAGTGTCCGTGGCTTGTCATACCTGCATTCTACTTCATGTAACGTTCAAACCTAGAGAACCACAGAACCCTCCTCCTGCACGAGTTGCACAACTCTGTTGCTTGGACTGCAATACATTGGAATTTCGCTGTTGTGTGGCCTGCACCCAATTGTATTTCTCTATGGCATGTGTGGCCGGCACAACCAAATATTGCCCCACACTTAAACCTCATGGGTGTTAGTTTGCACCACTCTTGAAGCTCGCTACCAAGAGGGGAGCACCACACTCAAGCTCTGCTGAACAAACCACTACTGAATGTTGTTACTACATGGTGTCAGCACACCTGCATCCCACAGCTTCAGATACACCAACACAAACCGCAAGATTCTGACCGGCTCATATGCTTGTACTGAACCCACATGGAATCTGTTCACTCAGAACCCTCATGCCGAACCATACCTAGCTGCAACCAAAACCAAGACTCCAACTCAAATCAATAACATAACCATGAGACATGGTCAACAGGGATTCTTCATCCCCTGGCAAACCTGAACCATTGCACTTTTCGGCCTCAAAAATACAATAGCGAGACAAGACCATGGAAAGAAACGAGCTACCACAATCCTACAACCACAGTGAGGCAGATGTCACTGTGTGCTGCAGCACATGGATAAAACACTGATCCAAGGAAATTAACCAAACCAGGAGGGCACCCTGGAATCTATGCCAAACCCAACCCCAACACAGAGGAGAAAAGGCAACCCATTGCAATACTATATCCACAAACCGACAGCCACTACTGTGTATTGCAGCACATTGATCTACCACCGAGACAAAGAAAGAAGTTGTCCCAACAGGGCTTTACACCCAGAACAAATCCTGCAACACCTGGAACCAAGCCAGCCACCACAAACCTAGAACTACAGGGACACACCCCACATTGGACTTAAACCTACATCAATCCTGCTCAACCAAAAATCATGTTACTTCACGACTCATCTAGCAAGATCAAAAACAATAGAGAACTAACAACAGCAAACAGCTGCTCCGGCAGGAAGTGTAACACCGAAAACAACATAATTGCGCAACCGGACTCACTGCACAACACCAAGCAACAACAGCGCGACACATCAAGACCCAAACATGCCACTACACAAGAAGGACAAGGAGTCAAGAATGGAAAACAGAACAAGAAAGAGGAATGGAAGTCCACTCCACCAAACTGGAATCTCCCCAAACACACTTCTCTAGAGCACCATGCTGCCACTAATTGCAGTCATTATTGGCATGCAGCTGCTCCTGGCCACTATGGAGCTGCAGGTGCTTGAGTACCACCAGAGGGAACATTAGGGAACAATAGGCAGCAGAGAGTTGGAGGACAAATAGGTGGAGGAGGATTGTTAGGAAGAGACACTATGCAAGGTGTACATGCATACCCCATTAAAGGGCTACACCGTGGACCTTCATCAATGTGCAAATCCTCACCTCATTACTTCCTCAACAGGGAGAAACCATTGCAGACCTACGCAGCCAGATTCAGGTTGAAATAAGGAGCAGGATTGGCACTGGGAGAGCCATACCACTGCTGGAGAAGCTGGTGTTGGTCCTGCACTTCCTTGGCTGGCATGTTCCACCACACAGTGAGGCAGCTGCATGGCATTTCACAGTCTGCATTGTCTAAATTGCTGGTTCAGGTTCTAGATTCACTCCTATGCCCTATGCCATGTGGGACAGCACATTGCACTCCCTACCACCCAGGCACAGGGGAACGCCACAAAGGCAAGATTTTATGTCATTGCACGCATGCCCAATGTGGTGGAACCTCAGGTCTTGGAGGAAGTCTACAGGAACTGGAAGCAGTTCCATTCACTTAATTTCCAGGTTACTGTGATGCCAACCAAACATCACCCACTGCTGTGTCTGGTTCCCAGGATCAACACATGATGCCATGGTCCTGCGGAGCAGACATTGCCAGCATACATGGAGGGACATAGAGGCCAATGGACCTGGGCATTGGGTAAGTATATGTTCCATCACACTAACCTTTCTGTACAAGTGGCATGCAATGGGGGCATAACAAACACATAGAGATTGCATGCACTTACATGGCCCCAAACATGAAGGACTCACCCACACACCCAAAAGATGACAGGCTGCAATGAAACGGAGGAGGACATGACTCATGATGCAACAGTAAATGGCCAATACATTCTTTCCCAAAAGACCAGCCACACACACTGCCACAGACACTGGACTACTGGTACCAGAATGCAAAACAATCCATCCCGCTACATGCATGGTCTGCAAGGGTGGAAGGCTGGCTCATCCAGGGGTGTCCTAAGAGCCATGGAAGAAGTGTGAAGATGACAGATGGCAACATACCCAATGGTGATGGTTACTGTCCATACACAGAGAGAGTAGTTGCTACTATGGCACCCTGGAAGTCTAAAAAGCCTGTCCAGCTACAGATACACTCGATGTGAGCTGAAAGGGGTGGGGAACGACCAGGGGTAGGGGCCACCATGACCAATTGGACTCATGGGGTGTCTGTCATGTCAAATCTGAAGAACACTGCCATACATGTAATGGCAACCTGATAAACTGCAACTGAAGGACATGATAGTGGCATTTGACATGCCATGTAACTAGCACCATGCATGTAAGAGCACCATGTATTTGAAACCATCAACTGATCCACACAGATGACCTGTATGTGTAAGCCAGACCCCCACCATGAACCATGCATGGGAGCAATCCACAGGCCTAAACCAATCAAAATGGCATGCTGCCCTATCAATCACCGACCATGGAAGCTACGAGAGTCAGCTCTGAGCTGTGTGCAAGATGTACCATGACAGACCAGCCAACCCACCAAGTAACTGACTCCACACACAAGGGCTGGAATGTGAAATGGTGTACTGCAATGACACATGGGACATGCATGCACAGACTGTCGTTTGAGATGCTGCTACTACAGGCAACACATTCACAGATCACCATGGTTGCCACCTTTGTATATTTCCATTGCAGGTGACCCTGGATACCCACAGATTCCGTGGTTTACAATATGATATGATCTGATATGGCACTTATAGTGCGCCTATACACAAGTGTTTCAAGGCTCGACGAGATAAGGGAGGGGGAACAGAGGGAAGACAGAGATAATGATCTTACTAGGCCAGTTAACATTGAGATTGCACAAGTGCATGGGAGGGGGTAATGGGAAAAGTGTGAGGAGAAAGGGGAGGGGCAGTGCAGTACATAGGATAAACAGTAAAATAAATAAAAACAATAAATAAGCAGTCCGGTCAGCTGGTGGCAATAGTAAGTGCAGATATCACTCCAAGAGGCGGCAGATGTCAGAGGAGTGTTTGACAGTAAAGAGAGAGTTGATAGTGGCAATATGGAGAAGTTTGCCACCCTTGAAAGACTTCCAGGGAGGGGTACACCCTGCGGGGGTGTAGAAGAAGCCAGGGGGGAGAAGAGGAAGGAGGAGAGGGCCAGGTAGCCAAGGAGGAGACAGCAGGGTGAGGCAAGGAAGCTGTGGGGGCAAGAGAGGGGACAGCAGGAGAGGAAAGCCGCAGGAAGCATCTATCAAAGAGGAGAAGGTTGGCCTGAGGGCTTTGGGCCAAGACGGTACCATTCAGGTAAACATTAATGATCACCTTAGAAGGGTGTACGGGGGCCAGGAGGGCCTCCCACTGGGTGCCACCATTAATCGGAGAAAGAAGAGAAAGGAGAAAGCAAAGAGACCATATGACGAGTCCATAGGACTGGCGAGGGAACAACAAAAAGGATGTTGGTGAGGGTTTGCCTGGTGGAGGAACTGGTATAGGTGTCAGTGATAGGAAGGCCTGGGTTGGAGACCAGGCTGTCCTTTTTAAACTTCTTCCTACCGGATTTTGTGAGGAGAGCAGGATAGTCGATAGAGAAGCAGTTAGAAACGATAGGAGAAACAGAGAGCACCATAGGGTAGGTAAGGAGAGGATGAAGAAGAATAAAGTGGGTGGGAGGCGGGGAGACACTAAGGAAGGATACAGGGAGGGATGCAAGCAGATGAGACAAAGAGGGACGAGACAATAGTCGACAGTTGAATAATATGACAAGAGCTAAGACAATAGTGAAGCAGTTTGCTAAATGAACGATTTGCTAAGACAAAACCAAAACAACAAGGACAACGTAGTTGGCGTATGAGAACCTAGAGGAAGGAAAAGTTCAACAGAACACACAGCAGTACAGAAAGGTCAGAGCAGTCAGTGAGGTGAATACAAAAACCACAGAAAAACTGAGGAATCACCTGATGCCTCAGGAGGTGGTCTACAACTGGACCCATTTCCGGACTAGGGTGTCAATTCAGCGCACCTTTGGCCTGTGGAAGGGCTGCTTCCGATGTTTACACTGGATGGGGTATGCACTAATGTGCAGGCTGGAGATGGTGCCCCAGATTGTGCTGGCATGTGAAATGTTGCATTACATCTGTTGGAACATACCCCTTCCCTCAGATGGGGACAAGCCACCCCCTGAGGAGAATGATCTGGTGGATGCTGGTGCAATGCATGCACGCACTGAGCGTGTGGAGCCCAGGCTCAGGTGTCTGGCTTGCCAGGAAGATTTTGAAAACTTCTTCTGAGGAAGTCACCAAATTGCACTCCCCTTGCACCTTTGTATATTTTTATTTTGTAGTACACATTAAGCACTTGCACACAATAAGGAATATCCTGTCATTGCTTCAAGTGAATTTTATTATATCTGACAATTTACAATGTATGACAACCTTTACCACAACACCAATGCCCCTCCGAAATAACCTACCCACAAACCACCCTCACCAATACCCCACTCTCAAAACATCCTCCCCAATACCACAACCTCAAAACAGCCTTCCCAATACCCCACCCTGAAACACCATCCTCAATAACTCACCCTCAAGACACCCTCCTCAATACCCCAAATTCAAGACACCCCGGCAGTGCCCGGCTGTCATTTCCCGGCACTCTTGTACATTGGACCTTCTCCTGCTTCTTGGCAGTGAGGTGGCACAGTGAACTGTACCTTGGCATGCTGAGTAGGGACCCCTCTGTGGGGGGTCACAAAGGTGGTTGGTTCATACCCCTGCACCCAGGTGGACTGCAGGGTTAGTTGAATGGCCTGGCTGAGTGCTTCAGCAGAAGCAGAGTATGCATCTGTGTGCTCACGTACTCTCTGCCCCAGTGTGACGTTGCTGCAGTGGCATGGCCGTGCGACCAGGCAATCCTGCGGGTACACCTCTGCTGGCAGTCCTACATGACTTGCATTTCATGAAGCTGCTGCCCTGCAAGTATGTATAGCTACCTGCTGACTCTCAGTGACATCCAGCCATGCATGTATTGTGAGTATGTTGGCCACAGGCAATGCTGGTTTACTGTGTGGGCTTTGTGGCAGCAAATCATGCTGTGGAATCAGCCATTTCATGGCCATACTCTTCCTCCCCCTCTTCCTCATCAGTGATATGGACATGGTCCCTGGTGCAATGTGCTAGTGGCTCCACACAATGAGGATGAGGGCGTGCACAACCTATAAGATCTGTAACCCACTGCTGGGACTGGCTGTTGGAGGTTTCACTGAGCACTGCCATGAGGACTGTCACCCCCTCAGGTCTTGACAGTATGTCCACATTGGTGATAGGTGGTGGTGGTAGAGGTGATGCTGCAGCCCTGCTCTGCTGTATGATCCTGCTGGTGGGGGATTTGGCCTTTGCAAGGGTGGGGGAAGATGAGGTGCCTGCAGTTGAGGGTCCAGCCTCTACACTGTCCATAGCCTGTGCACATGTTGAGAATGAAATGACATGTTGTTAGTCACTTATGCTATTTTGTGTGTGTCTGAGGGATGCACATGTCATGTCGATGGCTTAGGTGATATTGCTCGGTAAATGTCTCTACTGGTACGTGGTGGTAGTGCCTGCTGAGGGTGTGCACCGTCCATGCATGTGTACATTGTCTGTTTGCCTGCCATGGATGGATGTTGTTGTGGGTGTGGTGGGCCATGACTTTCTGAAATGGACTGTCTTGCACACATGGGTGTTTCTCATGTGTCCATGTGTCTGCATGCATGTTTCTGCTAAAGTGCATGTGCATTTCTACTTTCACCTGCATCCCCTGGCACGTGTGTGTGCTCACTGGCCAGTTGCTGTATCCACCATGTGTTGAGCCATTTCCACTGCCCATTCTGTACATCTAGTCCTGGGGACACATGCATTTGGTAACTACATGCACATATACATGTTGTCAGTTGTACTCACCATCATCATCTTAGTCCCTGCTCCAGTCTCTGCACTCCCTATTCCCACAATACCCTCCATGTAAAGGATGGAACTGGTCATCTCCTCCCAGGGCATGAGACAGAGGGGTTCCACTGTGCCTCCTCTTGTGGCAGTGATCTCCCACCTGTGTTTGGAGATGAGACTGCGGACCCTCACCTTCAGGTCATCCCAGTGCTTCTGTAAATCCCTGTCAGTACGGGGTAAAGTTCCCACTGATGTCACCCTTTCCATAATTTCTGCCTATATGGCAGTCTTTTGCTTGCCACTGATTTTATTGTGCATGCTGCCAAATAGTGTATCGGCATGCTCCACCACTGCATCTGCCAATGCAGTTAGCTCTGCCTCAGTGAATTTGGGCTTGCAGAACCGAAGATCTGGCAGACTGGCCTTTTTCTGCTGTGCCAATCTGTTGCAATGACTCTGGGGACTGGATGCTGGCTGGAAATTGGTGATTCAGGATGGACTGAGTTTTTCAAGCTGGCCCCACTAGATTACCCATTCCGCTAGTGATGGTATTTCTGGTGCCAGTAATATCGGCACATTTATTGGCAGAAACAGTATTACTGGTGGAAATTGCCAGTTATACTGGCCATTGGATGTTGACGCCAGTAATAATTGCATGCTGGTATTACAGTTTCCAGTCGGGGGTGCACGCGCCCAGGGACTCCTAATACAGTGGAAATGATGTTGTTCTTCCGACCATTTAGGAGACCGCTAGGGGGCGCGTACCAGGATGGACGCCTACAGAGTCCTGTTCTCCCCTGGTGGAGATTGGGTTGCCTGGATTTGACCCTAGGCCTCCGGCACCCATGTGGAGCTGCGAGCAGAGCCCCCCCCAGCCTGTGCATGTGGCGGCGATCCCCGCGCCTGGCAAGGAGAGGGTCTGGACATCCCACCCAGAGGTGAGCCCGGCAGAGACGGTGTAACCTAGCAGGGTGCCGGAAGGACACCCGGAAACCATCCCGTTTACCTGGTGGCCCTGGAAAGTCAGTGGGAGGAGAGACCGAGGTGCTGTACCCGGGCAAAATGGAATGACCGCGTGGGCAGGAGAACAACACTGGAGCGCTTCTGGGACAGGAGTGGACGCAGGGTTCCCTTGATTGCACAACTTGACAGCACCAACTCAGAATCGTGGGACCCACACAGACGCAGCTTGTTGTAAATGCCACACCAGCACCCCACATGATAGTAGGGGGGAAACATGCGATGGAAGGGTGAACTTGAACCATTGTCTGGGTCCAGGCTGGGGTAAGTCCCACCTGGGGTGCGCAACTCAGGCTCCTCAGACATAGCTGAAGCCAATCATGCAATAGATGTCCAAGTACAGGAGAAAGTTCTAATAATATCCCCCACGCCAGCCTCAGACACCGGTACAACTGGGAGACAGGCACACAAGGCCAGTGGAAGATGCCCCGACACACATTTAACTGCTTTTCCGCACAGAAGAAAGGGACCACACCCCGAGAGGGAACCAGGGAGTGGCCCTAGAGGAGACACAGAGTAGGGTTACTACCACAAGGAGAGCTCCCACAGGAGTTCTCTCTCTGCAACGTTTTCGGAGGCCCCCAGGAAAACACTCAGGGGATGACACCCACGGTTCTCAAGGAATGGCAGCTGGAGAAGACACCCCAGCCCCTGCAATGACCAGGGAAGACCTGAAGGACATATTTCATGAGATCAAGGCAATTAGAACGGACATACAAGCCTCAATTTGTGACCTCAGGGGCAGGGTGGACAAACTGGAAGTCAAAATGGAGGGAATGGAGAATAACCACCTACAGATGGACATTCTTGACATGAAATATGAAGCGCACTTAGCTGACCTCGAAATGAGGGAGGAAGAAACATTACAGAAGCTGGATGACTTAGAGAACAGAGAGAGGTGCAACAACCTACAAATTCTTGGACTTAGAGAACAGAGAGGGGAATCAGCAACTGAAGTGGGAAGGAAGGTGCAGGGCCTGATAAGCCAATTGTTTACCCTAGAAGGAGGCTAAGAGGTGCAGTTGGAAAGGGCCCATGGAGGCGGAGGGGGTAAGGGCCCGAGGTACATAGTAGTCCACTTCCGTAGATACAGGGAGAAGATGGAAGTCCTCAAAAAAGCAAAGCAAAGTGGACACAATCAGGGTGTTTCAGGACCTCTCGGCCCTAACATTGGCCCATCGCAGAGACTGTCGTCCACCCACGCAATTGCATACCGAAAAGGACATCACATACATGTGGTCCTTTCCCTTTGCCTTGACTTTCGAACACTGGGAGGTAGACTACTGGGTAACCAGTGGAAAAGAAGCTCTCTAAGTACTCCAAGTCATCAAGAATGAAGAGGTGATGGAGGATCAGGAAGGAGCGGCTGCAACACCTCTGGAACAACAGTGAAGGCCCAGCGGCTCGCAGGCTATAAAGAAGAAAATGCAGGGTGGCAGAAAATTTAAGACGTTGAATACACCCCATTAAAAAGAGAGTGGGGAGAAGAGTTGAAGGCTAATAAGCCATGGTTTAGCGTATAGGGGTAATTGAAGGTGTTGAATCCTCACCGGGGGGAGGTGAGATGATATGGGAGACTGCGGAGGAGTAGTGTTTTTCTTCCTTAGGGGCTCACCCTTGGGTGAGCATCTCGGACAGTGTAATGTTCAGGGGGAGATAAGGTGGTGTGGGGGTTGGGGTGGTTGCACAGATTTACACATGGATAGGCAGACTTAGGATACGTGGGGGAGACATGGTACTCCCTAGTACCAAGTGCTCAGGAGGGGATTTCACAGCCCTAGATGGCGCACTTTGAGAGTGAAGGCCGGGTGGAGGTTGTCAAGATAGGCTTTCTGAATGTAAAGGGCCTTAGCTCACCAAAGAAACATTCCCTACTGGGAAAAGAAATGAACAACTCTGATTGAGATGTACTCCTGGTACAAGAAACACGAACGGTACAGGGGGAAGAAAGGCGCATCCCGGGTGCATACATTGGGCAAGTCTTCTGGGTGTCTGGGTCCCTTAAAAAGGGTGGAGTGGGAATTATACTGAATAGAAGGCTCAGACTCTCAGAACCAGTGGTCTGGAGCAGAGCAGATGGGAGGGCACTGGTGGTTTCGGGGACCATAGAAAACACTAGGATTAACATAGCATCTCTCTACTGCCCGAACGTTGGCCAACTGTGTAACGCTCATCTGATATCCATGGGGATGCCACTCAGCCTGGCTGGACCTTCACTCCCACTCGGATCGCTTCCCTTGGTAATGCTTCAGAGAGTTGGGCATGCAATACAGGAGTGCTGGGTTCAAACTTAATTGATCCTTGCTGCTTAACCCCCCACCTCCCTTTAAAACCAGACATTCCCTCAGACCTGTCCTCACCTTGATTTTTTGTACATGCGCTCTTCGTCCTGCTTCTCAATGCAGGGGCGCGTAGATGGAGCGGGCGTGTTGCAACCAAGTTACTTCACTGGTGCAAGCCCTGTGCGAGTCTAGTCCTGCTGTGACTCCAACTTTGTAAGATAGGCTGCTTCTTCACAGTTTTGATATTTCAGTCTCTCTTCTTTCTTTCTTCCTCGTTATTAATTTACTAATGTCTATGTTTTCTTTCCTCTTGGTGTGGCAAGTGATATTGGCATTGCCATGCTGATCGGCGTGCAGCATGAATTGGTGAGCAAATGCGCGTTGCACAGCGTTATTCCTAAAGTAATGTGTGGTACGCAGCATTAATTTACCTTTCTTGTGCTAACCAATGTCTCTTGTCTTGCTTGCAGGTCGCTGTGATGTTCCAGAATGGATGCCGACCATGAGACCTTCGAATCAGGTAAGAGCCTTGTACTTCCTTAACAAGAATTGTTAGGTGCTCACTAACGCTGTTCTTTCTCTCTCTCCTTTCCAGGTTGCGGTGCTCCAGAGGAAGATGCAGCGCCTGGCTGCTGGTGTTCTGGAGATGGATGTGACGCCTAGATGCTGGTGTTCTATGGACCAGGTAAGAGATGGACCGAAGACAGGATGCTACTCACAGGTAAGTGCTGTAGTAATGATTTTCTTTCCGGGTGCACAATGTCTAGAATCAGCAGGTAAGGAATTCAGGAGACAGAGCCGGACAAGGTGAGCATCACGCTGCTAACCGCAGAGTAATGCGAAGTGTGTTCCTCTGTTTGGGAGTGGCTTATATAGCCCCAGATCTTCCGACCACACCCAAAACACTAGACCGCATGGCTCAGTTCTTGGAACTGAGCTAGGTGGGAGCCTCCATGTTGGACCCAGCTGTTAAGATGGATTTCTGAACTCTGTCCTGGAGGGGCAGAGGTTCAGAAGGCCAGCCTAGTTTCTTGGAACAGGCTAACCTCTGGACAAGCCAGACCAATCAGGGTAGCGATGGCAGCAGTCAAGACTAGGTCTCAAGAGAGGTGAGGGTGACTGAAAGCCCGCAATGAGCACACAAAGCAAGGATGCTTACAAATTACTCCATACAGGTGTTATATTAAAGATATAGACACATTTATTACAAGGCCTTTGTAACATCGACCATAGCAAAGAATCACGGTAAAACTCCAATAAACCAACACATCACAAGCAATACAATATATATATACAAGACCAAGGGGTCTAAAGAGTTAGAAGCACGAAATTTGCAGACCACCTGATGGGGAGGAAAACAGGCAGTGCAAGTAATCGTTAGACCCAGTTCGACATCAGAGGCCACCTAACTAGAAGGAAGTCCGAGCCCTACGAAGAGTGGAGCCTTGTGCTCAAAAGTACCTGCACACGCGGTGCCAATGGGCAAAGGAGAGTCTCTTCAGGGAGTTCAGGCAGTTCAGAGAGGTGAACAAAACGATGATGAACAGTTCCCCGCTACCCTTATACTTCCTTAACAAGAATTGTTAGGTGCTCACTAACGCTGTTCTTTCTCTCTCTCCTGTCCAGGTTGCGGTGCTCCAGAGGAGGATGCAGCGCCTGGCTGCTGGTATTCTGGATATGGATGTGGTGCCTAGATGCTGGTGTTCTCTGGACCGGGTAAGAGATGGACCGAAGACAGGCTGCTACTCACAGGTAAGTGCTGTAGTTATGATGTTCCTTCCGGGTGCGCAATGTCTAGAATCAGCAGGTAAGGAATTCAGGAGGCAGAGCCGGACAAGGTGAGCGTCACGCTGCTAACCGCAGAGTAACGCGAAGCGTGTTCCTCTGTTTGGGAGTGGCTTATATAGCCCCAGATATTCCGACCACACCCAAAACATTAGACCGCATGGCTCAGTTCTTGGAACTGAGCTAGGTTGGAGCCTCCATGTTGGACCCAGCCCATTACAAAGTCCAGGCTCCCATATTAACTTCACATTAAGCATGAGCCTGGTGCCAGTGGCACAAAAATGTGTCCAGGAGAGTCTTTGGCAAGGCAGCAAGGCCTTTTTCCCCATAATAGGAGACCCTAGCTTGGTTCCAAGGGGAAGACTGACTTGCCTTATGAGGTTTGGGGGTTGGGATCATGACAACTGCAGTTCTTGCGGGAGGCCATGGGAGAGGTCTAGGACAGAACGGAGGGCCTCCTCATCACAGGGGATGACTTTAACATGTGGGTGAACAGGAAAGTGGACCATAGTGGTGGGCATATCCCCTCAGGGAGCAGGAGCAGGGGGGGGATCTGCAAATAGTGGGTTTTTGGACTATATGTGGGACCAGGGGCTCATAGACGTGTGGAGGGACTCCCACCCCACAGTGAGAAGTTACACCTTCTACTCATCAGTCCATGGCTCCAGAACAAGAATAGATTAGCTGTTCATGGAACAATAGCCCAATAACATGGTGGGTAATTCGGAGCATCTCCCGATCAGTTGGTCGGGCCACGACTTGGTACAGATGGAAGTAGCCCTATCGGGTTTGAAATCTAGGGAATCCCTATGGTATTGTAATGACCTCCTCCTCGGGGATACGGTCTTTGTGGAAGAAATGAGAGAGGCTATTGGGGAATTTCTCAAACTCAATGACACAGGAGAAGTTTATAGAAGAATGGTATGGGATGCTGCAAAGGCAAAATTGAGGGGCCTCCTCATCAGGGAAGGTGTTGCCAAGAAGTTAATCAGGACCCTGTTGGCCCAGAACCTCCAAGGAGAGATCTGCCTCCTATAGAGGGTTGAGGGTAAAGAGGAGGGGGATAGGGAAGAGGACCTTAAATTGGCAAGAGGTAAACGTCAAGAACTGAAAGAAATTGAAATGGGAAGAGTTCTGTCCTTCAACCTCCAATATTTTAAACAGAATTATTATGTTAAGGAGGACAAGGCAGATGCCCTATTGGCAGTGAAACTCTGAGTCCAGAGAGCAGAGAAAAGGGTTACCAGTATTTGGGGAGAAAGGGATCAAGGGGGCACAGGAGCAGGGGCAGTGGCTGGGGAATTTTCCTCATTTTATGAGAACTTATACAGGAAAGAGAGGACCTCTGATGAGGACACACTTGGGACATACCTTGAGGGAGTACCTCTCCCGAAACTCCATGCTGAGGAGTCCCTTGAGTTGGAGAAGCCCATTACACAGGAGGAGGTGTTGAAAGTGATAGCTGGACTGAAACTGGGGAAAGCACCAGGGGAGGATGGATATACGGCAGGGTTTTATAAGACCTTTGCAGGACCCCTGTCAAGATACTCAGCTGACTTATTTTCCAAAATCATTGCCATTTGGGAGGGCATTGATTACAGTCATCCCAGAGAGGGATATGAGACGCTCATTCTCCCGAAAGAAAGGGGAGGGGTAGGCCTCCCAGACCTGATCACGTACTACCGAGAAGCTCAATTTAGGGCAATGGTTCCGCACCTGAGGGAAGACCCAGATAAACAATGGGAATTCTTGGAAAACCAACACCTGCACCTGGCAACTGTGGGGGAATGGCTCTGGGTCCCAAAGAACAGCCTCCCGAGACACATTACAGAGCATCCGAATCTGGGGGTTTTCTGTGAGGTCCTGGCTATGGTGGTAAAGGGGAAAGGAATCAACACCTGGCCCTCGCCCATGAGTCACATTTGGGCACCACCGGTTAGGGATGAAATACCGGAAGTCGAGCAGTATCAGTCATGCTTTGAGGCAGGACTCAATAGGGTGGGCCAGCTAGTGCAAAAGGGGAATTCATAAGCATTCAGATTCAGAAGCTTGAAGAGGCACTGGGTATTGGTAAGCTGTCAGTGCTGTTATATTTTAGGCTAAAAGGGATATTCATGTCTGAGAAATGGAAGCAACGCATTCAGAGGGACTTCAACCCAGACGAGAAGGTACTTGATGGGTACGCATACATGAAAGGCCTCATCTCACGCCTCTATCGGGCACTGCTGGAACCTAGGGAAGGGGTTACTAGTGGGCTCTGAGCACGATGGGTGAGGGATTTGGACACGGAAATGGGAGACAAACTGTGGCATCAAATGTGTATAAAGGCTTTCAAGACCTCCATCTCATGCCAGTACATGTTACTTGTGATAAAATTGCTTCACTGATGGCGATATGACTCAGTTATATTGTCCAGAATGTTCCCAACAGTGGACCCCCACTGTTAGCATGGGTGCGGAGCCAGAGCCGATTACTGGCACATGTGGTGGGCATGCACCAAGGTGCAGGTGTTTTGGACGGAGGTTCTGGGGTGTATCAAGGATGCAGGAGGGATAGCACATACTCTGGACCTTTGTTTGTACTGTTCAACTTAGAGAGGTGTGAGGACCTTTGGATCACGCCATCACCTCAGGTGCACTTTCTTCTTTTGGCGGCAAGCGCATGCCAGGCCAAGCATTGTATAAGGGGGATCCTCCCCACAGTGCAGGAGTGGTCTAGGACAGCCAAAGACATATATCTCACGGAAAAGATCTCTGCAGCAATCCACAGAGGTAGTTCCTCAGTTGAAACGGAATGGTTACAGTTTCATAACATTTTTCGGTGGGGGAAAATGGGGCGGTTGACTTGAAAGGGGGAACCAACCGGGCCTCTTAACTTCTAAAAACAGGAGAAGTGTGCAACGAACCGTATGGTGGCAAAGACAAGATGATTGCAGCCCACGTGGTCAAGAACTTGTACACGAGAATACAGTTTGAACCTTTGTCTGCCAAATATGAGAGTTCACTTATAACAAAGAGGGGTCGGGTGGGCAGGGAATTAAAGGGGCAGTAGGATGTGTTGTCTATCACATTGCCATAGGGCTCCCACCCTCATGTTGTCTTGTGTTATTACTGTATGACTTCGTCAAAATCCATTAAAAAGAAATTTACAAAAATAAAAACTTAGTTGTAAATCAGGCCCTATTTCTCTGCTATATGACAGTATGAAGTTTCTTTTTTTAATTGTGATTTGGTTTACCAAAACCTTACACATTTAGTACAAAATGTATAAAAGTAGAACCTTTAAAAAAAAAAAATATATATATATATATTATGTTGAACTGTTGCACAATATTAGGGCTGTGCTAGAATCAAAGAAGTGTGAAAATGATGCTGCCCAAAACTCTGGGCATTTTCTCCCAGCCACAGAGGCCCTCCTGATAAGGCAGCATGGACCGTTTAAGAAGTTCTAGTTTTCTGCTCGATGGAGCACAGTTCGGAGAGGTGGGGGTGGGGGTGCAAACAAGCAGTCACAAGCTATGGCTCATAGGAACACATTTAGGGGCTGATTCATCAAATTATTTGCAATTAAAATCATTGATTTGCGTGCCATTCTGCGTTCAAAATCCTGTTAGTTGATTCATGGAATCGACTGCATGGCACTTTTTCCTAACTTGCTCGGACTTCACGCAGGCACGGGATGTTTGAGCGCCTTGTGCGATACACCACGCAGAGCATGGCCGAGGCCTGTGTAGAGGGTGGATCAGGAGTCGGAACTCAGAAAATGAGGAAGAACAAGGGGAAAAAGTGGGCATTGGGTGGGACGGGCAACAGGTAGTCCAGAGCATGCCCATAAATGCGCGCGACAAAGCGTTATCATGGATGTGACCGTACAACCTGCTGCCTGCGAAATGACCACACAAATGCCTCCATCACTCCCCCACCTGAAGGCAGGCATAAGTATACTTGCGCATAGCTATCGCAGCGGGGAGTTTGGTTTAGATGTCAGATTATGGGGTGCACGTATTCGCACCTGGGGGAGCACGCAATTGTAGCTGTACTGGCTGTTTTTGCCTCGCGTGGGGGCGTGTTGGGGGTGTTTCGTCCCCAACTTGCATATAGTGTTACTTTGCACAGAAAATTCCACGAATAAGCAGGGAGCGCCCAGGCTTGCACAGTGTTGTTCTCTGTGCGCGGCCATTGTGTGATCAATGCGCTCTTTTTCATGAATCGGTCCCTAAGTGTGAGAAAAAGGCTTTCAAAAGGCATATTTCTGATGTTCTAATCAGGAAAGGAGGGGTCAGTTGTGCTTGTCTACCCCAAAACATGCAAGAGTTCGTATTTAAAGCAATGGATTTGCTAAGCCATAAACTGAGAGGTGTATAGGAGCATATGTCTTTAAATCTCATTTTGGAAGGCTTGGTGTTAACCTGTGATTGCATTAGCCCTGGGTTTAGGCACTAATTATTGGAGAAACACATTATTTACAAAATTGAGATGGGATTTGCAACTCGCATCTCGGTGAAAAGTCACAGGACATATTGGGTAGGTAATTCATGGGGGGGCATAGAAGCAGCGCCATCTCTAAGTGACAGCCAGCTGTCACTGGCGGATCAGAGGGCAGCGCCCGGTTGCATTTCAGACCCTCTGGTGCCGAACAAGAGTCAGAGGCCAGATGCGCACCCGTGGCGATGAATCTCCTCTGAACGTGCCACGCATGGACGGCCGCTCCCTGCCCCATCCTTTCTAAACTCCATCACTGCCTCCTGGGATGTTGGCCCTTAATATTCATGAGAAGGTTGTGTGCCTGCAGCGCAGTCACCTTGTCAACGCACTTTTTACATGAGGTGGCAGCCGCACACTTTCTAATACGCCAGGTCCCCTGGAACCAAATCATGCCGCTGCTTAATGAATGCATGTAACACGCAAATCCCACATTTTAATGGGAATTCACACTTTAACATGTCACTTTGAGATCAGTTTTTTTGCATTGACCTATTCCCGGAGCATTCGGTGGCACACGCAGTATTGGAAGCAAGACACGTTCTTTATTTTGCATTTCCCAGCCTCTGCAAGGGCATGCAAGCACATGCTAATTTGACTGTGCTCTGGTTTCTCAGTAACGCCGTTGTAATCCTAAACCGATTTTCAAACAAGACATTATTATTTTTTAACTTCAAAATAGTATGTACATGTATTGCTATTGAGGGACTGATTTGGCATGGTGGCATACATGATTGTACGGCAATCTAAATATACGACAGCAAGGGTGGTATAAACAGAAAGTCGTTATTCCTACACAGCCACACACTGCCAGACAAAATAAATTAATGCATTTACATAAATAGATATATAAATGAAGAACAACAAGCATGGCTGACCTGAAGTACAGTCTAAGTAAGCAGTGTTACCCCTTTAGCGTCATACAATTATCTCAAACACTCCAAACTAATGCCGAGTTGCTGAACGGGAAATATATGCTTGCAAGCAACTGACATGTGTGGGTTTGCAATGGAAATGGTGCCGTCAAGAATACAGCATTATTAGAGCTTCTGCATTGGCACTGGTTGGTAGGCCAAGACAATATAGATGCCCGGTTAATAGAGTGTATATAACTTGACCCATAGGAGTCCAGACCCAGAAAGTTAATGAACGAACAATGCACGTATTAGATATTAAGGAAGGCTAAACATAATCAAACAGTACATTGGAGAGTCAATATAGAGATGTTTTCTGTAGAACTGCCACTGCCTCACCCTCCTGACCAGGAACAGAGTAAACGACGGGGCATTCGCAATGCAATGAGCGCAGGGAGATGGCTTCAATTATGCTATAAAAAAAAAATAGACAAATAAAAGACAACGAAAAAAAAAAAAAAACAGGGGCCTCGCTATACTGCCCAAGAACAGTGCAAACTAATTAACCCGTCTCACGTGCAACTAAGCACCTTAGGAGTCTGTATAGGACTATGCACTCTACAATTTCGCCTGCCACTTCCCTTGTACCAGAGGATGAACAGTAGAAGGTTCAAAGTCCTTGCCTAGAGCAATATGTGCAGTTGGTTAAAAGTGCACCTCAATGCAGTGGACAGAAAACTAGATGTGGCCCAACTTGAACTGGAAGAAAGAACAGCTGGTTCACCATCGTGCAGAAGAGGAATGGTTGTGAGTGGATTCAGGTGCACACGAACGCAGAGGACTTTTAGGACCCTGAAACGGTTTGAAATGACGGGCCTGAGTACCTGTCTACTAACTCGTTGTGGATATGTGTGCCCTAGTCGTCTCATATCGTTCTGTTCTGGTCTCTGGTTGCTTTTCAAACTTGTCAGAGGAGAAAGGCAATTCAAAACGGGGGTAACAGCTCTGGCAGAGTGTTATCAAACACAGACTTTCCCTTCTAAAAAGTGCGGGTATCAAGCTTGGTAGAGATGGTGCCAGGGAGCACTTCACTTAGGATAACGAGTGTCATCCTTATTTAGCCCATTCCCTGATCCGTGTTGCTCACAATGTTCTAGAGAGAGAGCAAGAGTAAAATGGAGAGTGGCAGGTAGTGAGAGGGTCTTAAAGTGGCATTTTGAGAAAGTGCACATGGGAGCTTTCTGCAGAGGCCACTGCAGTAGGAGTGTGGAGAGGAGGTCGTGTTGGGCCTTGTTATGCATTGTCATGTCTTTCATGTCTCATGTGTATTTCATGTTATAGCATACTGCAAGTTGTTATGCCACGTTAGGCTGCACTGTGCAATGTTTGCCCCAGGGTTGCTAACTCATGTCATGCTGTGCTAGGCTGCAAACTTAGCTCGCTTAAATCATAATTCATTGGGAGTGGACTCGCTTCCGACTTTAAACTAATACCGAGATATCCCAAGAGCAATGCCCCTCAGCTTTACGTGGGTTAATGATAAAATGCGGCCAGTTGACACCTTCAGTGAGTAACACACATAGCCAACCAATTACAAATGGCAACTGCAGCATTTCTAAGATGACAGGTACCAGTAAAGGACAGGCTACTATAGTATGCATTTAATATCATGTTAAATCATGTTTAAAAACAATATCCTCTTAATGCCTACAATTCTGCAATGAATACGTGTTAGAGGTTAAGAATTAATTCATTTCCATGCTTCCTCTCAACTAACCGCTCTGACACTACAGCCATAAACCACCACATTTTCGAGTCGAACTGGTGGTCCCCAATGCAAGGTACACTTAAACGTACAGGTTCGTTCCGAAGCGGACTGATATTGGTTCAATGAAGAGTGGGCGTGCAGTAGAGGTTGTGGGCACTAAAACATGTTAAAATGTGCATCAAAGCCACTAGAGCTTAGAGGTACGTTGAACTGCTGATATCAATAACACGTTTTTTGCTTGTCCTGTTCACTGTAAACTCCTAAATGTTTCAAACTTGAGTACAATGAAGCCCTTCACTGTGTTTGTCCTAATCCTTTCTGCTTCTGATTTTGCCATCGATTCTCTGTGCTTTACACATATTGACTAAATGCTATTTGTTATTAGTTTTTTTCAGGGAAATTAATTTTAACTCGAACTCCCACAAAGTGCAGAGTTGACATTACATGTTAGTAGATGAACATTTTGGGATTTGTGGAGAAAGTGCATTGTATATAGACTACAGGCAATTTAATGCTGTGGCTTTAAAGAACTCCTACTGGAAAGTATATCCCTGTGGAAATTAACTCTTCTCCTTCTTTACCACTCTGGTGTGAAAACGATCCTCACCAACTCTCTTAAAAAAAGAAAAAAAAATGAAAACTTGGCCGATGCCAAGCGAAGAAAAACGGAGGAATGGACAGACAGAGAAACACAACAGAGAGGCATCGCATTGGGAGCAGAGAAAGCCAGGGAGTGGGGTGGGGTGAGGGAGAGGCAACATAGGTGGAGGGGGAGGAACACCTTAAAAAGTGTTCAACATGAGAAGAAGGTCACCCCCCACCCCACAGTTTGAATAAAGGTAGCTGGCTGGTGCCGGAGCTAAGGAATGGGCTGAGTAGCAGATATGCAGTAAAGTCCGACATGTGGGGTTTACTGGCAGCCCCAGGAATAACTTCACTGAAAGACCATGTAGGCCAAAAGGTGCAAAGTTACCTTCTGTCATAGAAAGGCACATGCTATTATTGGACAGATGAGAAAACAACCTTTGAATTTCAACAAAACCACTGTGCCCATGAAGCCAAAACAAAAGACTTCTGTAATGGGAACTGGAATTCGATAGCAGCATGGCACATGGGTGACTGATAGACAAAACACAGCATTTTCATAGAATGCGCCACTCTTTACAATGTCGGGTCCTTGAAAGATTAACAGTGCAGACTGGTTTCCCTCTTAGGTGAATATGCCCTACCATGTTCACAGGCACTAACATTACGAATACATCCTGAAGCGCAGCATTTTCCAATAGAGAAACTAAAATATTAAAAGGATGTGCATTGTGTAATTTTAAATGAACACACGGAGTGAGCATGTCTGTTTTCCTAAACAATGAGAGATAGATATTGGTTGTTTCATGCAAATACATGAAAACTAGTTAAAGGCATACGTAATGTGGACATATTCTGTAAAATGCAGTTTGTGATGGAAAGAAAAATACTTTGCTAGCACAAAATGATATTCTAATGGGATGAAAGCCTCAGGGTAAGTGATCAAACCCCATCAGCTTAAGGACTACCCTTTGAAGCCGGCTGGAGCAAATGGCCCAAACTGATGCACGTCAGGAATTTATTACAGGGCAGAGTAAACATTGCACCAAAGCCCTGTACCACATGATTTCTGGGAAATGGAACCAAGTGCTCAGGCTGGAAAACAAAACTCAGACATTATATATCTGGAATTAATGACCATTGTGTTATATTATGATTTATGTTTTACCCCATACATTTTGAAGTATGATACTCAAAGAAAGGGGACATATGTCATGTTAAAGTTTATGCTTAGCTGGTTGTAAGGGTACACATTTCTTAATAATTTGAATTTTAGAACTCTTGTACCAAGCTAAAAAGTGATCACAGCTTCCCAGTAAATGTGACAATACTGAAACTTGAGACAATTGTGGCTGAGGGTCTCGCATAACCAGATATGAAGTTTGATAATAAGAATTGTTATGGTTTAGGTGCAAAGTGCAAAAAACTGACATTTGCACATGGAACATCATGCAAATACAGCTGTCATCTTAATAAATCTACCATGATTACATGAACTGTAACATATATAGCTTGTCCTAGTTATGTGTAAAATGCAAAGTTCTTCCAACGTGGACTTTGTGGAAGGTAAAAGTGGAAATGTGAAAATGAACATTTTGAAGGGGAGTTGCAAAATTACTCTTCTAGACTCCTGAACAAATCCTTACAGAGGGGCTGGACTTGGGGGGTAGAGGCAAATGTACATTTTCAATCATGGTTGCAAGATCACACGTTAGTATCTCCTAAGATTCATTTTCCAAGGGAGGTAGTTAGAGAGGAACAAGTTATTGCATTATGGAAGAGGGGAGAGCCACTGAAAAATCCCCAAAGGAGATCTGCTGAAAAATCATCTGGGTGAAAATATTGGAAGAGGGCTTGGTATTCCCATTGATGGGAGACCAGAAAACAGAAGCTGTGATACTTACCTGGAGCCGAAAGAGGGATGAATGCTGCGTGATCCCATTGTCTGAACAGCTGGCCAGAATCCTGTTTTTCCCCAAAAGCCAAGCCTGGCTCAGTCTCCATGAGTGTCAAGCCCAATGATTTCCAAAAGTAAGTAGATTGACCAACAAAATGTAAATGTGGGGATCTATTTATTTAACCTGTTCCCTTTCATTAGTGCCCTTAGCATATTTTACTGAATATACATTTTATTAACTACCAAATAGATGGACGCAGGGAGGAGTCTGGAAGAATGCAAAACGTTCACCTTCTCTCTAAGCAGGAATAATGTTATAGTCACAAAAACATAGTGTCCTTGCAACAAGAACACAATTTGTAATGGTCACCTTTTCCAAACCTTTCCTCTAAAACAAAAAGGTGTTTGTTCCATTCCAAACCTTGTCTTTAAACCCAAAAGGCATCTTGCCACGAAATGAAAATCCCAATTGTCACCCATGCCCCCTTAAACATTTTATTTAAAAAAAGGGGTGCCATCGACCCCAAATGAAATTTCCAAACTGTCCCGACTCCCTAGACCTGCCCTTTAAAGAGAGGGTTGGCGCATATCACTGAGGCTTGGGTTTTTGGTGCTGGGTAGAGAAGTGCTTTGCAAATTGAAACCTCATGTCTCCAGCATTGCATTGTATAATGGGTAATTTGTTTTCAAATCAAACCTATGCTTCTTTGCAGTCTAAATATTCTTAAGTAATATTTGTCTGTTTATTACAAAAAAAGGAACCTTGTTGTGTATGAAGATGTGTTTTGTGCCACACAGAAGGTGACATAAGTAACATAACCAGAGCCTCACTGAATCTATACTATAAATATATATTTGTTCTTGACTGATTCTTGGCACAGGGGGAGGGATGCACAGCCCTCTATGTGAGTCATAAGTAGGGTTTATTTGGATCCTAAATATGCGTATATTGTGGGCTGTGTTAAGTGGGGGGAAACCCTACATTGAGCGCGGTCTCCCTATATATCGTTAAACAAAAATGGAAACAAATGACACTTATGCTGGCTGAAGTAATAAACATGCATGACACTGCAGCAAAACACATGTGCTGTGCAAAATTTGAAACACACTTCCAGTAGAACTGCAAACTTCAGCAGACTGCTACAAATCAAGGGATTAATCAATGGCTCTCAAGTGCTTATTGAGGGCATTGATCAAAAAGAAGTAAATGCATTGCTGCGCAAGCAATGGATGAGTTACACTGTCAGGTACAGATACCATCCTTGAATATGAGCAATTGAAGGACATCATAAAATACATATAGTTCAAACAATGTGCTTATACAAGACCAAGCACCATTGCATACAAGAAATAATGTTATGAAGCAAACACCGGCTGGTGAGGCTAAGGGAGAATGGACTGCAATTCAGGGCCTGGTGCCAACAAAATCCCATCAGGACTAGTACCCAAAGCAAAATAAAAGAAATGATGGCTGAAAGGTTTAGAATTAAACTTAACCTCTGGCATTGCTCTGAGCAACCCTCCAGACCATTGTTCTTCACCTGCCAAGCTACTGGCAAGTGAGCACATCCTTTGGCCATTACCACTGTATATAAAACACTACTGGGCCACCAACCATCGACTTTGGCTATGGCCAGTGCCACAACCTTCGACCAGGTCCACTGTGCATGTTCCCTCAACATTTTTCTTTTCCACATACTAGGTGTGGCCACTGTGCATGTATTTCGGGCCACCTGGCCACTACCGAGCCAATAGACATGGGGCCTCATTACGACCCAGACGGTAAGGGGTTAACAGTGCCGTAAAAGGTGGCGGTGCTGTTAACCCCTTACCGCCTAGTTACGAGGTCCCTTTGCGGGTCCCCACCTTAATGGCTGGTTTTACCAGCCGTTAAAAAAGGAACCCTGCAAAGGGACTTTTGCGGTAATTACAGTACCGCAATGTGCGGTACCGTAATTACCGCCTTCCTCATTCCCATTGAGCCCTATGAGGGCAAAAATGGGAATGGGGAAGGGCCAATGGTGAATGGGGAATTACCGCCCCGCCAACCTTGGAATGGGGCGGTAATTCTGCCATCCACCATGGCGCAATCGGTAAAATACCGGCATCAACAATGGCACTAATAGCGCCATGGTTAACGCCTGGGTCGTAATGACCCCCATGGTCTTCAGCCATGGCCAATGGCCACAGCCATTAGTCACGTCCACTGTACATGCTCCCCCAATATGTTTTTTTGGACAAAGTAGGTGGCCACGGCTTTGGTGTTTTCACTATATATGTCTTTTGTGGACACTAGCTATGGACGTCGGCACTGGCCAATGGGCACCGCTTTTGTGCTCACCGGCCAGGGTCATATTGCACCTCTTGACATATTGCACGAATAGGTTAGGCCGTTCCTCACTGTCACTGTCAAATGACACTTTTTATTGTATTTATCTCATTTTTTTAACACTCTCTTTTTTCCCATGACCACAGTTATATCAGCAATGGACTGCAAATAACCCTGAATGTTTCAAAAACATTTGCGGTTATTGTGTGATGCATGTGCATTCCAGATCCCTTTTTTTCTACCATAATCCAGAATATGTGAAAAATATCCCTGAAATGAAAAATAACCCCCAAATATGCAATAACTGTTCCCTAATATATGAAAATCTTCATACTCTGAACTTGGTCCCAAGCTTCCCCACTCCCCAATTTCACATGGTGTCCTCTTTCCCCCTTCCCAGCTCTAGCCTGATGCTATTTCATCCTTTTTCCTACTCCTTCAAAAGTCATTTTTTCAAACTTTTTATTTCCGAAAATTGGTGATTATTTTGAAAACATTTGCGAACATCTCTTGCATCAAACAAAAGAAAATGGCGTCTTTTGCATTTCTGAAAAGCAACTCTGCTGCAAAGCACCATGGGAGAAATAGCTATAATTTTGTTAGAAGGGGGTACCCCCATCTCCGTCAAATATTTTTACATATAGTGGATGGAATATCCCCAGACCTCCTCAGATATTGATTCAACTCTTCTTGCCCAAGTTGTTTTGTACTTGGTCCAATTCCGTGCAACGGATTTGTTTGGTTGTGCACTGGAGAACGATTTTGACTTTTTCTCTATGGGAAAATGAATGGGTGTGTAAGGAAGGCATAGTATCAACAGTAACCGAGCACAAAGTCCAAGATCAGAACTAAAAGTATGTCATCTCCTTTAGCTCCACACTTTATCGAAAAAAATCACAGTTGTGACGATCTTTGATGGTGGGCTCTTGAACTAGTGAAGGGGGTCGATTCCCGTTCGACTGCCAGTAGACTTTCCCAATGTGAGCAATTGTGGATGTATAAAACAGAGAGTTATTAGACAGGGTTTAACCAACAAGAAGAGTGGTTGGCTTCTGTTTAACAGCACATTGAAGCACACCAAAGGATTGGCCCTTTAGAACCGGGACCTAAATTTGGTTGCTTATCTACATCTATTCTTATTCTTATTTCTTGTGGTTGCAGTGATTTCTAGTGCCAATTACCTATTTAGTCTACCCTAGTTTAACAATCTTGGACGTCTTTTTTCCATGACTAAATTATACACTTGCCCTATTAGCAATTTCCATTGTCATTTATGAAAGGGCGGCTTAATCTTGACGCTCATTACCATTTGCATTTTTACTTTGTTTGGCTGCTATATGGTGCAATGCCATGGCAGCATACCAATTAAGCTTTTTGCCATTCCTTGTTTTTTATTGTTTTTTATTATCATTTGATTTTGTTCATGATACGCTCTAGGTAGATTTGTGGATTCTATTTTGCTGCCTAAACAACACGGCAGCATGCAACCAAAGCTATTTCTCTCTTTTTTCTTTCTTTGTTCATGCTCCAGCATTTGATCACGTGACCATATGTTTGATGGACACTTAGCAGTATCGTTCTTTACGAGCCCACGCTAGCGGCAACAGCGACAACAGGGTTCCTGCCTTTCATTAAAGGCACAGTGTCACATGTTTCACCGCAGTTTTATGAGCATCTTATGGATATTTTGCCTACTGGCATTCTATTGAGAGGCAGGATCACGTGTATGACGTCAACGTCAGCACGCATGCCGCTGCCGGATATTTGAATGCCAATCGGCCAAAGCTGATTTTATCCAGTCTGTGTAGCGACGGACATGTGCATGCCGTTCAAGGACCGAATTCCAGTAAGTTCCGTTTACAGCTACTTTTTATGGTCTAATTTGAAACAATCTGTGATCATATGATGGCTTGATATATATTTAGGGCTGTACCACTATTTCTGGTTCTTTTGCCTACGTTTGGACTTTGTAGCTGATAACTAGATGGCTGCTTAATAAGGCCGCAGGCTTTTTCCCTACATTTGTAGTCCATACTTTGTTTTGAAGTTGCTTTCTTTCTAAACTGCTTGATTGGAGGACCTGTTGTTGCTTTCTTTCAGCAACATTATTTTTAACAATTCATTTTGCGCAGCTCGAACAAATGGAAAGCTTGGTGTTCCATCTATAGCCTTCATTTTGAGATGCTTTCATCCTTTATGGTCGATTAGTTCTATTTACGTTTTGCTGCAGTTTTATTCTATGGAAAACAATTTGTCCAACGAATGTGGAACTCGAAGCAGAACTATAATCTTTTTCCCTATATGCCTACTATCAAGTATTGTATCAATCTACTTTTGGAAAACCGACACGTCCCTCTCTCCATAGATGGGTGAGTGCCTGCTTTTTTATTTCCTTGTATGTAGTACTAGCCACGTGCATCCTGGCACACCAGCCTATTCTCCTCACCTTTGCAACTAGAGACTGTTGTTATCCCAGTGTGTTTTGTCAATTTTTTCTACATAGGCTCATTTATGTGTGTCTATTTACTGTTGGTTTGAGCCCAAAATCTAAAGAACCTATATGCAGTGCTCCCCCATTTAGGTAGAGAACACAGCACATTGTGTTCTCCCCCTCCCCACTAGATGTTTTACAGAATTTTGTCATGAATGTGCTGGGAGGGTTGCTTTTCAGAGCTTTTGTTTGTTTTTATTTCCTTATAGAATATGTGTTCATCATCTCAATGTGAACCAGCGAATTGAAGAACAAAAACAGCCATAGTGTTGGCATTGGGATGACTAGTACCAGCCCTCATCAAGTTGATGGCAATAGTTTGCAGGATTTATTCATTTAACAAAAAGATTTTAATGAAAAATGTACAAAAATCTTTTTTTTTCAAATCTTTTTCTTCTTTTTGAGTGCCTTGTCCTGAGGAAGACGTGTATCAGTCACAATTGACTAGATCCATCTAACTGTCAAAACTACTGATACAAAGGTCTGTCGGGCGAACACCGTGGCTCTACTGCCCCAGTGTTCACTGAATTTGTTGTTGACTTAATGCACTCTATTCTGTCCTGATTTCCAGCTTTTTTGCACTTTAACGATTTTTGATTCGATAGCATTCTTTTGTGTTATGAATTGTTGTATTTTTGTGATTTGTGTCTAATGTATTTAACTTGACATGAACTTTAGTTTTCTTTGATAATCATGTATTTCGTTGTCGCTAGACTTGCTAGTTTCAAGTCTTGTTTGAAGTGGTTCTAACTCTCTGAAAGACTATTTAGTGTGTTTATTTAAGCAAAAAACGTTGTATTTACAATGTATTTTAACATTGACTGAAATTTCGATTACGTGTAGGTTGCCCTTATCTAGTGTACTACAGCCTCTTTCCACATGATCCCCTTCACTTGGAAAGAGTTCTGCCTTTTGGGCATTTGCCTTTGTTACTGTTTTTTTTATTAGATTTTCATCATGAATATATGGCATTCCATCTATTTCCTTACGTTTACACTTTTCTAACAATGTGAAAGCCTGATATGAAATACGGCTAGAATGTTCAGATCAACATGTTTTTAATTGCTTCGATGTCAATAAAATGTGTTATATAATTGATTATATTTTTTTCGGTTACTCTCTTATTACGCTCTCTTCTCAGCATTTCATTGTAAATCTGTTCTACATTATTATATTATAATGCTTGTGGACTTCTGCATGACACAATTTCCCTTGTTCTTTATCAACAGTAAGACGGACACAAGTGACCACAGTTCAAGGGTGTATATTGAACCTTAATTGGGTTTGAAAAACGCCTATCTAATCCTAAATCTAAAGATGGGAGCAAGTTACAACCATCAAATAATAATAATGAGTCCTAGTGGTTTCATGTCAAAATAAAAGGGCCTATACTAATAAACCTATTGCCAATCCTTATCTTTAAATACAAATAGCGTGGGAAACTGTTATGCAAAAGAAAAGTGTTCAAGAAATGATTTGTCAGGATATTCAAGCCATTGGTTTACCTTACCCACGTTTTCAGTACGGGATAAGGCAGCGCACTCGAGCCTAGCACAGTCTCTGGCTTCTCTAGTCCAAGGGTGCAGTTCAATACTCAAACATGAGGGCCTTCTGTACCAAAGTCTCTTTGCCGTTTAAAGTCTCTTCTTTCAGAAGGCTTGATGCATCAAACAAATAACAAAGTTCCTTTCAGGAGTCTCCTATGAATACTTTTCTCAGGTGATTAACTGTTCACCCTGGATCCCCCTCCGCCCAGCTCCGATCTACTTTAACACAAAGTTCGTTTTCACATATACACAATATACACCGTTTGCTTAGGATTTTCACGTATCCAATTTCTCAGTTGACTCATGTTTACACTGGATCCCCCTCTGGTGGGCTCAGAACCATTCAACCCCAAAATCCTCAATTATTCTCCCTCTGCCGGGCTCAGACCAATGTATCTATTGTGAGACAAACTTGCTTTAACATAAAGCTCTCAATTGATATCCCTCTGCCGGGCTTGGACAACATGTGTCTACTTTGCCATCAACTTTCTTCATTGTATCAAAATCAAAAACTTTCGATTGTGCACAGGATTTTGCCTGACCCATTGCAGGACCACTTTGATCACAATTCTTTGCCACTCTTTTTCAATTTTGTCAACTCTCAGCTAGAAACCTTACAGAGACCTTTGAATGAGCATGCACAGTGCCAGACCCCTCTATCAAAGGTATCATATATCTTAGTTTCAATAGTTAAATCACTCATCTGCAGTTCAACTTTCCTCGTGTTGATTATCACACACGTTTTTCCAATGTCCGTTCCAGTGCTCGCCATACGATGTTGCCGCTTGAAACCTTGGCTTCAACAGAGACTGGTCTTGTATCGGTCTCCCCAACTCACCGGCTGTGTTGATTTCACTGATGCTGCTTTGTTTTTGGAGCCAAGGACAGTACCATTGCAGCTGGCGATTCTTCCCACCTTGATTATCGACGTGGGAGGGCCACTGGTACCTCTGACACACAATGTAGTATTCTTCAGCCTAATTTCTTGGTCTTATAATTTCTATTCTCGAGGCTTCATGAAAGTAACGGTTCTTTGCTGAAAAGGTCAACAGTACTTTGCACCTAGTGATCTCCTTCGGTTTTGCTGTCTTTTTCCTTGTGTTAAACTGCCATCTTGGAACTGCTGTTTACTCATATTATTTGCCTCGTTCAGAGTGTGCCCCGTCTTTTATCCATATAGGGAAGGGTAATAGAAGTCAGGTGTGCGTGATGGTCAGTAATTGCCTGACCCTGCCTGACCACTGTATTGGGATATGTCAGGTATACTGCTTGGGTGTTAGTCCTTTTTCTCTCATAGTGGGCTGTCCGTGAGAAAGTGTTTGTGTTGGGAAAAGGGGGGGTGAGTTCCTATGTATTCTACCTAGTAGGATGGGGTAAAGGTGTTACAGGGAAGAGGATACCGCATGTTACCATCCAGTGTCCTACTCCCCGAAGACATCTCACCAAGATGATCCTCCCGCACTGGTCCACCCCCAGGAACAGGTTTCAAAAGTGATGGCTGTGTCCTGGCCAACACCTGGATGACAGATCCACAGGGACTAATGGGTGAGACACCTTCTGGTTTCTCGTAGGCATGACAACCCTTTTGTTTTCAAAATTTCAGCCAAATCTGTGATGTGAGTGAAACATTATTAGCACTTGTTTGGGTTTCCTATGTATCTCAATACTCAACTATAGTGCAGCGAAGGAGCATCAGCTCCATCAGGACCATCAACTAGTAAGAACTAGTAAGAACCCACAGATTTTTTAGAAGAAATGAGGATGATATAGAACGAAAAATAAAAATCCAAGGGTTGAGCAAAAACTAAAAGTCGAGTATGAGATGGAGTAGAAGAAAGAAAAGAGGCAGAGGACAGCAACTGATGAGACACATTTCAACTCTGATCTGAACACACTTGAAGAAATAAACCCAGTGATGACTGTCCAAGGGAATGCAGTTTTGCATCTAACAAAGCCACCTCTAGATGTGCATCCTTCCAGTCTAATTGGGACTATCTTTTGTCCCAGACCAAATCATCAATAAGGTGAACATATTGATTGAGGTTTTCAAGTTTTTTAGAAAATGACATCTTAAGAAATATTTTGCATGCTAATGAGATTCCAACACCATACTCATCAGATGTCCACAGTTTGAGTATAAGAGAGTTGCAAGCTTCTTATTGCCTCAGGGAATTGGGTTCTGAATCTCAGGCACTGAATGACTTGAATGAGCTTGCTGATATAGCTTATGGATTGTACAGCTATCATAACATCTTTAAACCCAAGTCATACTTCATTCGCCCATGATTGATGATGAATGGATTTCACAATTTGAAACCTCTGTGCAAACTGACCCATCTAAAATCAATTGGTTCTAATTGTAAGAGGATTCAATTCAGCACTACAGCTAAGTTAACGCCTAGTCTAGAATACTGAATGAAAACCCTTATTGATATATCTTTATGTCCAGTTCATGCGTTCTGGATGACTACCCCTATATAACACCCCTCTCTTGGAATCCCCCTGACCCCACTGAGCCAAGAAGTAGTTCTGTTTTGCAAGTTAAAAGGGTTTCTTTGATAATTTAAACAATAGATATATATATGACACTTTATAATAAATTAATAATTGAATATCACACTTAATCTGATATGATACAGATTAACAACAGAGAATCTGGCACTAGCACACTTCTTTATAATTACTAAGGAGTTGAGATGAAATGGATAAGGTAGCACACTGGTAAATAGGAACAAAAGTATAATGTGGTAGAGGATGCTTTATGTAAGCTCAGGTGGATGCAATATTCAATGAATGCAGTACAGAAAATACTCAATATGATTTCAACCAAACAATGTAATCACTTTTCTCTGGCAATCCCCTCCCCCCCTTGATGCAAGGCGAGGAAATGGAAGGAAAACACACAGTTCTCAGAAATGCAATCAAATGTGATTCAGTTCACCCCAGCAAGCTTAGACAACAGAAGTTTAAAAACACAGGCCCAAATTGCTTTGATATGTGCTGGCAATGAATTAAAAAATATGCTAAAATGCTTTTAATTCCCTTTCAGAGGTTCAGGGTGAGTGGTATCTAGTTAATATTAGTCCAGGCTCACACTAGCAATGAGGCAGGGATAGTTAGCAGGTTAAACGAATTTCTGGCAAATGGAAGGCAAGCAGCAGCTGATTTTACATGTGGAGAAATTTGCAAATCGCGGCAAAATTCGTGGATGCGCCGAGCGCTATTACAGAGGAACCACAAGGACTATCTCTATCGTTTTGGGGTCCTAGGAAAGCCTAGGATCTCAGCTTCAAAATGAAAGTTACTGCAAGTCTCTAGCACAAACGGTTGCGGAGATATGAGCGATTTTGTGAAGGTCGTTTTTCAGATTTGAAATTTTAAAGTACAAAAAGACAAGTGCAGCTTTACAAATGACAGGTGACAGTTAGGAGGCAGTTCTACTTAGATTAAATAGATTGAATTATATTATTTTAACTAGGAGATTGGTTCTGCACAGTTTTCTAGGTACTCACACTATATTCTTGAGTGGAATGGGCCACGCCACGGATCTGGTCAGATTTTAGACTCGCCTCTGGTCTCTGCACTTCACAGTGATCTGGGTCAGCTCTCTCTGGTTCTCTGGTCTGGGTCTCTAGTTCTGGATAGATTGAAGTCTCTAGTTTGGCTCTCTGGAGGTTTGATGAATTTGAAGTATGGATTTTTCCGGCAGAGCGCGTTGCAGCAAATGGAATTGAAGGTCCCTATCTGTCCTGTCTGTCTGCTTTTATGTGTTTAGAATGTGGGTGTGTTCTAGCATCACTGACCCTACCTCTCTCTCAGCTTCTAATTGGTCAAACTTCCATTTATCATTTGATTGGGGAATGAACTGTGAGTCAGAGGGATGTCATTTTATGGCTTGCAGATAGGACACTCCTCTGTCAGATTGCACACATTCTATATTTGATAATAAAAGACATATTTCACAGTTACACAGTTGCTTGAAATTACATATACATGGTGTGGCTGAATTTAGCCATGTCTCTGTCCAAATCTGCTGTTTCTAAGAGCTTGCATTCAGAAATGGCAGATAATTGACTTTTTAACTGATTTTTCAATTTCTGACATTGACCCAACTTTACATACATGTGTGCAGGGAGTAGGGACATTAACTGATGAAGTTTCAGATTTTTAACATGCATACATTTAGAGTAATATCCACTTTTCCGCTAAAACCCCCCTGAACATGCCACCGGGTCGAAAAACCTCTTAAAATGTGGGCAGAAAAATCACAAGAATTATGGTGTAATTTATAAAATTTTCACATGTCCGTACTATGAGTTATTCACCTTTTTCTAAACAATATTCTGGCTACAAAGGGGTGTGGTTTACCCTCAGCACAAGGTTGAATTTCTGGTTAATCCAGTTCTGCCAAGCCAGCTTGCTCTCACAGGCAGTGCCCCTCCCAGCTCCTGCCAAGAGGAAGCTACATTTTACGACTGCGTAATAAAACCTTTGCCTGAGTGAAGAGGGCTTTGTTCACTCTCCTGCAGAGCACAGGTAATTCAATTATCAGATAGATGGCATATCCTTAGTGTGGGCAGCAAAAGGAAGGTTGGCCTGGGAACACAGTGGTGACTCAAGTTTCACTCCTGATGGGGGTAGTTGCCAGGCAGAATTCAGTTCCTTAAGCCAGGTTTCAGATAAAATGTCACTTTTTGTTCCCCAGTTTCTGCATTCAAATAAAACTAAACATTTTCACATATGCAGCTAGAAGGCTGATTCTAAGTTTAAAACTATGACATTTAAACAATTTCAACCTATGTGACACTCAAAAGTAGGTCACTTAGTCAATTTGAACATTTAGATTTGTAGTGTCTTTCAGTCCAATGCAACTTAAACTGCTGAAATCCACAGCGCAGCCAGTCTTGTTATAAGCATTTTTCTGGGCTCTTCATTTCCAAGATTTGGTAGGCACACAACACTCCATTCTACCAAATGTCTGCTGGTGTCCAGTGAGTTTTTAGATGTGTTGCAATGTTTAAATAGACAGTTTGAGCCTGCCTTCAGAGAAACACAGGGTGGTTTTAAACTGCCGGCTTTTGGATAGTGGTGAGTACTGGTACTGCACCCATTTTTGGGATTTAAGAAAATGAATTCCCAACAATTCTAGGTTGCATTTGGCAATCAGCATTGCCATTCCCAATGGTTTCAGACTACTGTGTGGGTAGTCCAATGGTGGTTTTAGGCAGTTTCCTTCTGTGCCCATAACATCGGCAAAAATGGGTGGCAGCCTATTCTTCATGCATTTCCCTGTGCATTTTCTGGGAAGCTCTGGCCATCAAGAGGTTTTCCATGTCAGTACTGCACAGTTTTGAGGTAGGGCTCGGATGCATGGGTAAATACATCCCACATAATGTACTAAGAACTTGTCACACACAGATATAGTTTGTCTCAAGAATTTAGGTAAACATATGAATTGCGTAATTAAACCCTCAGATAAGGGCAGAAATGTGGTACTTTGGGATAGAGCTGATTATGAAAAAGAAGCTTACATGCTATTAAAGAATTATAACTGCTGACAGAATCTTAATAAAGATCTTACTGATACATTTTGGACATCCTTAAAATCTAATGTATGGGGAAGGATTCCTCAATAAGGATGAATACCAGTTTCTTCTAGTGAAACATCCCACCATTACCACGTTGTACCTACTATCCCAGGTACATAAGCAGGGACGTCACTTCACCAAAATGCCAGGGGTAGCAGAAGTGACATCACACGACCCTTGACCTCTGATGACATCACAGGAAGTTGCGTCATTTGACCCCACCCTGAAGTGACATCACAGGAAGCGATGGAACATGACTTTTAATGCCTCAATAACACAGGAAGTGGCCTCACATAGCACTGTTTCTAAGTACACTACGAATAATATGGTTTCAATATCACTGTAAAGTGATATACATTTCATACAAGAATGGATTGCCATATGTATCATTAATATCAGTGTGTATATGCCCATATTAGCAAATCACTGTGAATTCAAGCAGACATCCAAGGCAAAACGATAATGATCTGTTATTATATAACACTTATGCTTAAACGCTTCATATAGAACAAATATACATACAATATCACCCAACCTGTGTTGCTACCCATTTATCAACCCCAGCAGGATGAAAGTCTGAGTTGTCTTTGCTGGGAGTCAACCCTGCAACCTGCAGATCACACACACATTGCAGCAGCCAGCTTTCAACCCACAGAGCTATCTCACCGGCTATGGCTATCAGAAAACCCACCACTCCAGAAACAAAGAGCGCCATGATGCTGGCCACAGCCCATGGGCCTCAATTTAAAAAAATATATATAAATATATAGTTTTTAAGGGTTAGTAAGGAAGATCACAGGGGTAGCAAGGGAGACCTCAGGGCAACCCCTAAATGACGTCCATGTACAGAAGAATAGCCTTAAACCACAGGGTGACCCATTGTTAGTTCTATTGGCTCCCTTACAGAAACAATGGGCCTCATTCGACATTCATGGTAAAAACTAAACACTACCGGCATTGAGGCAATACCATGTCCAGGTAGCACTGACGCCACTAACAGCGGCTGATTACGAGTAGGCATGCACGCGGGTAGCGGCATGCCGGTATCGTCTGTACTGGCATGCCGTAAATGACCCTAAAACCCCCGTTAGTGGCATCATGGAAAGCGCTAACACCTCCTCTGCCTTCGTCCACCCCTAAATAACGGCCACTGGCAATAACGGGTCCGGCAATAACGGGTCCGGCAATACCAGGCCTGGCAATACCGGAACCAGAAGTAACATCATCGCGCCAGAACGGGAAATGCTACGGCGGCCATCTTGAAAAACACAATCCATTGCAATCCTCGAGACACAGGACCTGGCTAGAGCCTCACACCACCAGCTACATCTGCAGCTACACCTCCAGCACAAGGCCAAAGGCCATTCAAAAAGGAGCATCCCACTAGCGAAAGGAGCGCTTCTCTGAGGACGAATTAATCATGCTGGCAGACAATCTGGCAGAGAATTGAGACGTGGTCTTTGCATCAGACCTCAGGAGAGCTGCACATATAAAAAAGAAAGAAGTATGGGAGCAAGTGGCCTAGAAGGTCAGTGCGGTTGGCACCATCCCTGCAATGTAAAGGATGTAAAAAAAGGTGGGATGACCTGCACCTCTCTGTGCGCAATATCTCATCAGCAAATTGGAGCCAGGGTCAGGCTACAGGCGGCGGGTCCAACTCCCCCATAAAACTCACCCGATGGGAAGAAACCTGTGCCAGCACAATTGGCATGGAGGCCATAGAGGGAGTGGGAGATATGAAGCGGGGAGTGCCGTCATCGGCAGTTCACGGTGAGTGTCCACACAAACCACTGGAATGCAAAGTATGATGATGGGCCACCAATGTGACAGTGACATGAGCCAATGCATGGGCCATTACACACACACATGGACACATCCCTGCCTAGATGCCATCCCCAGCACTGTCACATCTACATGCATGCAGCATGCCAATGCCATACCTGAGACACACCCACAAACAGGGAAACGGCATGTGTCACACTGCACGCAGTCCACAACACAAAGGTATGTCACACAGCATACGCCACCTTACACTCTATGCTATAAGTCCTGCTTTAGCACCAGCCAACTTAAATAACAATATTCTACATGGTACAGCCAAACAACCACTTGAAGGAATAGACCATATCCAAAGAAAATATTTTGGAATTGAAAGACACATACAAAATGAAATAGATGTACAACAAATTAGCAACTACTGTACAAATAGCAACCTTCTATTAAACGCATACAAAAAAGAAATACTTAAGTTTAAAAGTACCTACGATGAATAACCAAACCATGTGCATGTGTGTTGCCGCAGGACTTCTTATAAAAGTACCACAAAAACTATAGATATAACATACAAAATAGAAGACAATGAAGATTTGAAATGGTTCCAATTAGCTCTCTACCTATAGCAGAAACCAAATACGACATTACTGACCCCTTAATACTTTGCAATTACTGCACTGCAAAACTTGACAAGAACCAAATGCCTTCACGTGCTATCACAAATAATTTGGAATTATTCCCACTACCAAAACTCTTGCAACAGCTAAATGTATATGAGAGCATCATAATTCAAACAGTGCACCCATCTCAAGCAATAATACACCTCCAACCAAAAACAGCAAAATTACCTCCCTCTGAATTAGTCAAAGGCATTTGTGGCAAAGTAGTTTATTTACCATTAGATCTTACAGAAAATGTACAAACTCTAGGAGTGCAAGGGCCAATAGATCAATCATTAATTGTCTTAGTAAATGGCGTACCTACAAAAGACAAAACAATTTTCCAACAACTCGTTGACTTTCATAAAGTTAGACAAGCTCTGCAATATCTAAAAAACAACAATGAATACTACAAAGAAATTAATATTGAAGAAAACCTGAGAGAAACCATTGAAATAATTCAAGAGTCACCAGAAACTGGTCAATTTGAACTACTAAATCCTACTACAGAATCCAATATTTTAGACCATTATACAATTCATCCTTTACACTCTAAAGACGCTATAGATGATGCACTTGAAACGTACCAAATGCAACAAGCGAAAGGATCTACAATCAGCATATCGGAAAAACGTATAGAAGCATGGGTCTTTCCGCTACTCTTTCCTACAGGAAAAGAAGGAAGGTACGATGATAGACCCACACAGATAACGGCATCAGAATATCGCTCTCTACGGATGTATTCTGATGACCCCAGATTCAGACAAAACGTGGAATACATATTCCACCTTTTCTTTGAAAGTGAACTAGCAACTCTATGCTACAGAGTTGAACACACATTAAAATCAGGTACCCATTTTCAAAATATGTCTGCTACGCAATTATTACAAAAAGTGCAAGAAAAAGATGAGGTTTTACAGTCAAGTATTCCAAATCTTTCAGCAAACATGTGCGGTACAAAAGAATACTGGTTCCGACGTCAGGGACATGTACGCTGTATGATAAGAAACCTCGACCCACCCACTTGGTTTGTAATATTAATTTGTGCAGAATATGCATGAGAAGATTTACACAATTTCCTACGCATAGCAAACAAAAATAAAACAAACATAGATATAAAAAAACCAGGAGAACCCTGGTCTCTAGATTCTGTAAATGTATCAAGATATTTCCATCATCGCTTCATTGCTATGCTACACTTTATTGTTCCTCCCCTTTTTCCTCCCCTTGGAGAAGGTCAACACTTCTTTTGGAGAAAAGAATACCAAACCAGAGGAGCACCACACATCCACATGCTATTATGGATTAAAGCTGCTCCTAAATTTGGTCAGGACAGGGATGCCACTGTTTTGCAGTTCATCCAAAAATATGTCATTTGTGAAATCCCTTCACAAACAACACATTTATTGGGCCTCATTACGAGTTGCCCGGTAAAACCGGGTTCATTACCAGCATGCCGGAAAGAGCGGGTCCGTGCTCGTATGAACCCGCTAATAACGGGTGATTACGAGTGCACGAGCACGCGCGTCCCCTCATGCCGGTAGTGGCAATACTGCCATGCCGCTAAAGGGCCTCCAACTCCCCTATACCGGCATCGCGGGACCCGCCAATAGCGGTACCGCCTCAAACCAACCCCTAAATACCAGCATGGTAATACCGGCATGGTCATACCGTGTTCGCCAAAAAACGGACCCAGAAATTACGTCATCGCGCAGGAACGGGAAATGGGCCGGTGGCCATCTTCAAAAATACAATCCATTGCCATCCTCCATAACCACCAGCCGATACTCGGAGAGCACAGTGGAAATCCATAGAGGATGCCAAAGGCTACCAGGAAGACCCCCCCAGCTGCGTAAACAGCGTTACACAGACGCAGAGCTCACCATATTAGCGGACACTCTAGCTGCACATGCAGACACAATATAATCCCATGACAAGAAGCGGGAGGTGCAGCAACAAAAGAGGCAAATCTGGCAGGAGGTAGCCCGCAGGGTATCAGCCGTAGGTCCCAACCCGCGCAGTGTGAGGGACTGCAGGAAGCGGTGGGATGACCTCCGGTTGAGGGTACGCAATATCATGGCCACCAATCGGAGGGAGGCAATGGCCACAGGCGGGGATGCCCACCACCCTGCCAAATTGATGCCCTGGGAGGAGACGGCCAGCAGATTCATCAGTCCTGAGTCCATCGAGGGATTATGCGAGATGGAGACGGGTGCGGCATCAACCGCGGAAGGAGGTGAGTGACCCTGCAGATCCCTGTAGGGGAGACCATGAAGTAGCACAAGTGAAGTGGTAGAGAGTCTAGGCAAGGCAATGCATGTCCCAACACCCACATGACCATACCCAAATACAGATGGCGGGCCAAACGCTGCCACACTAAAATGCATGCTGAGTGCCCATCCCTTAACCAACACACAGCAAACACACCTGGAGCTTGCCCATGTGATACTTCACACAAACCCAAAATCAACGGCATGCCACCTGCCATGCAGTGAATGCTTACATGCCCCGTCTGAATACCCTGCGTGACACACCTGTAAGACATGAAAGCATGATCAAATGAATAATGAACAGCACTGCCACTGCCATGTCACACCATCACTGATGCCCTGCATCTCTTCTACCCCCCCAGGCACTGATGAGGAAGAAGCAACCCAGGAGACAACTGTGAGGGCATCCACCTCACACCGTAAGAAGAGGGCAACCACCACGACCACCTCTGCTGGAGACAAGCAGGCCACACCCACACCTGTCCACGGGGAGTCCCTGGAAGCACCCTCCTCCACTGGGGAAGAACTTGATGCCAGTGTGGAGCCTGAGGGAGACACCGAGGTGACATGCCCGACCACCCCGAGCCCCATGCCCACCCCCTCGCCCCAACACCTGCAGTCACCCACCTGCAGTGAAGTTGATCACTGCCTCCGTGACAGTGACCTACCCACCTCTGAGGAGTCCAGTCCTGAAAATGCCATCCACGTGACTGCAAAAAACCCACCACTCCAGCCCCCTCCAGAACCCTGGAGACATGATTGTCGATGGTGGAGGCCCCAACAGGAGGCCATGTTAGACCTACTCCGCCAGTACATAGCGGACGGGGTGAAAACCAGGTGGGGTATTGCCACAGCAATTGCAGGGACCACAGCGGCCATCGAAGCAAACACAGCCGCAGTCAATGCATCGGCTCGGCTAATGAGGGACTGCCTGGGGGGCGGTGACACAGGTGCCGACCTCAATGCTGCTTCATATGCAGCGGCCACGGCTTACAGGAGGTGTGGAACCTGCCAGCGAATCACCTAATACCTCCACACCAGCTTCATCTGTCCCCACCAGCCCAGTGCACCACTGAAATGCCTCCTCTGGACAGGAAGAAGTCCCGGAAGTAGTGTGGGGGGACAATGGTAGTGGGACAAAAGGTTGGGGATGAAGGGGTGCATCTTGTGGAGTCTATTGGGGGTGTTGGTGTTTGTTGGGGGGGGGTCAGGGAGTTTGTTGGGGGACTGGGAGTTTGTTGGGGGGGTCAGGGAGTTTGTTGGGGGGGGCAGGGAGTTTGTTGGGGGAGTATGGGAGGGGGGATGGACACATTTTTGCTGTTGTAAATAATACACACGTTGTGATAAGAAAAATCCATGGCTGGACATTGTTATTTTTGTGTGCATCCATTTAATGTGGTACGGTGTTCAGTGCCCAACTCCCAACATTCCCTGTGTGCATGTCAACATTGGCCCAGTGTCTGACTGACACACATCTTTCATAGTCCCTGTGTTTCAGAAGTATTTGTGAATTAGTGCTTGGCATACAGCATGGCCATCCCGTGCATCACGTACTGGCAGGGGGGCCACTTCACCTCCGTCTCCAACCTCATCATCCTCACACGGCCATTGCATGTCAATGTCAGGTGGCAGTGGTACATTTCTCCGGACAACACGCGTACGGGTGTGCACATGATTGTACTCCTCCTCATGGCTGTTCTGCGGGTTACGCACAGGGGTGAGTAGCCACGGCCTCAAGGGATATCCTCCATCACCTGCAAGCAGATTCAAATAGGTGTGTGCCACTCTGAACTGCCACATTCAGGGAGCACAGTCATGGCGGCAGCTATTTGGTGTGGCCATGCACATGTCCCTGTAAGAATGAAAAATGTTATCTAGGTGCAATCTATACTGTCATGAGGTGTGGTAGTCTGGATGGCATTCAATAGATGATGCAGGGTGTAATCATGCATGCTGAGGCAGATATGCTGTGGTAGTGCAACAATGTTTTGACTCCAATTCATGATGTTCATTATTTACTATGCATGGTCACACTGCCCGCATTGCCACACTTGCCATCCTGTTCATTCATGCATTGCTTGCCATCACCATGGTGGCCTGGTTGTGCCTCTTACTTGTTCTCATCGATATGCATTATTTGTGATATGTGGCCCAGTGAAGTGTCATGTACCGTTTGACTGGTTCAGGTCAAGAGTGTTTGGCTCTGCATGCATTCTCCAATCACTGGCTTTTCCCACCCAGGTGCAGTATTCCCCCCCCTTATGCATCCCCACACATCAGTACCACCAAAGCACTGCCATGGGATGGTTGTGCAACTCACCAAGCAGCCAGGCACGTGGTCCGGCATGTCGCTCCATGTGATGGGGTAGCGTAGAATTACTCAGTAACATGGCATCAGGTGTTGATCCAGGAAATCGGGCGCAGCAATGGGTGATGATCCTCCTGGAGTCACATACCATTTGCACATTGATGGAGTGGTATTGCTTGCGATTGTGGTACACCGCCTCTATGGCATGGGGACTACCAATTCCACATGGGTGCAGTCGATGGCACCGACACAATTGGGCATGCCTACCAGTGCATGGAAGCCTACTTTGGTTTCGGCTATCTCCTGGGCAGTCCGTGGTAGGGATATGTGGGTGCTTGCGTCCTTCAGGAGGGCATCCAGCACTTGGTGCAGCATAGTGGTTGTGAAATGCCATGCAGCTGGCCCACTGTTTGTTGGAAGGTGCCCATGGCCAGGAAGTGTAGCACAGACACCACCTTTAGTAGTGGGGGGATGGCAGTGCGTATTCCTATGTGGCTGGCAATGTCGTTATGTATCATGTCCACTATGGTGGTGATGGTGTCACGGTCCAACCGGTACAGGGTGTGGATCTGCTCAGGGGTTAGGTTGAATGGGCTGGGTCTGGTGCGAGGGATTGGTGGCTGCCTACGAGGCACTGGTGGCTGCGCTGTTGGTAATTGCTGGGCCTGTCTCACCCTCCTTCTCCTCCTGCGTCTCCTCTGTGCTGCCTGTTGTTGCTTCTGTAGTTGTTGTTGCTGCTGTAGTTGTTGTTGTTGCTGCTGTAGTTGTTATTGTTGTTGTTGTTGCTGTCGTTGCTGTTGTTGCTGTAGTTGTAGCAGTATAGGCATGTCCTCCAGAGCCATAATTGCAACTGCTAGTGTTAGCATTTTGGTGTAGGAAGGGGTGTGGTGTGTAGGTGTGCTCCTTTTGTACTGAGCCACTCTACATTGCCTACACCTGTGGGGGGGGTTGTGGTGTGTGGGTGTGCTCAGTTTATACTGGCACAGCCTCCATTGACTCCACCTGTGGGGATTGTGTGCACCTGTGGCAGCTGCCTTGTATCCTGCCTGCTGTTTGCGGGTGGTCTGAGATGCCTGTATGGCCGGCATCGTGCAGGCTGTGATTACCGGCTTCGCAATGCCGGTATTTGCATGTATGCGTGGGTTGGAATTACCCGCTATTACCCGCATGCTGGTATTTGCTCCCTGAAGGGACACCGGCATTGTTTTTGCCTTACCGGCACACCTCATAATGAGGCCCATACTGACCATCATGAACAGATTTTTTTTTTTTTTAAATATATTTTTATTATTGTTTTCTTATATTTTTTGCATTTCAACAAGTTTCAAATAATGCATGTCAATCACAGTAATGCTTGTATCTTAGATCGTTCTTAGTGTTGATGAACTTAAACTGGCAGAAAAAACAGGTAACGAAAAAGATGACTTGCACATAGGTACTAAATTAACACTTGTGCCCCCCCTCCCCCCCTTACCCTACCCCCTCCCTCCCTCCCTTCCCCCTTTTCCCTCCCTCCTTCCCCTGGTTTTGCTCTAATATAGATATGGTCAAGTCCTATCAAACAGTTTGTGTGGTGCTTTTTTTTCAACTTTTTCAAATGAGATCTTTCGTGTTGGGTGTAGTGCTTAACTTCTTACTCTGTTGGCTATCCTGTGTGGGCTAGCTAGCTAGTGGGGGCAGCTTTCTGTATGTTTCTAGCGGATCATGTCAGTGTATGTCTGTTACTTCGTCTCATGGTATCCCTGTGCGCTGAGTAGAATTCTAAGAAGGGCAGCCATATCGTGTTTATGCTCCTCTTAGATTCTTGGATTGCTGCTGTGAGGCTTTCCATTTCAAAGATGGCGTGCGCTTTAGTGACCCAGTCGTTCTTTGTGGGCAGGGATGGGGATTTCCATTTTATTGTCAGACAGACCCTTGCTGCTAACATTAAGTTGCGGGGCATGTGTGCAAGTATTGCATTGGAATCCTCTCCGTCTGGCTCTACTCCAAACAGGACTAGGATCGGAGTTAAGTTCCTGTGTATTCCATCTATGGCTTGTATCCAGCCCAAGACCTCCTTCCAGTATGTCTGCACTACTCGGCAGCTCCACCATTGATGCCAGTAATCACTGGTTTCACCACATTCTCTCCAACAGAGTGGAGACGTACCGGGAAACATCCTGGACAGTCTTTGGGGAGTATAATGCCATCTGACCAATAAGCGTGCATTGTGCATTTTGTATTGGACTGAGATAGATGATGTCCACACTGCCCTATAAATGGTGTCCCAGGTTTTCGGTTGTTCAGTGAGGCCTAACTCTTGTTCCCACCTGGCTTCAGATTGGGGGCGTTTCAGACAACCCCTCGTGAGCAAGGCTTTGTACATGCGTGAAATCAGGCCTTTCATTGTTTGGGGGACACTTATTATCTGCTCAAATGGAGTGAGGGGGCGTTTTAACTTTGTGCCCCACCTGGCATCGTTCAGGGCACTTCTTAGCTGCAGGTATAGCATAGGGGTCACCTCGTTTCCACGCATTGGTTCTCTCGCTCCTTCGTAAGAAATAAAATTGCCTTCTCTCCACATTTGGCCCACCCGCGACAGCCCTGCGTCGAGCCAAGGCTGAAAGTGCTGTACCTCTGCTATGAGATCACGGATGGGAGAAGCCCAGATGAGACTGAGAGGGGAGGGCCATGTTGTGACACCTTCCATTTTCCGGGAAGGGCGCCATAGAGACCATAAGACCTTCAGAATTGGGTGTTCTCTTATCCTACGGGTCATTGCTGGTAGAGGAACCCACATCCATTCTCCCAACGTGACTGGTGCAAAAATGTCGTTTTCTATGGCTATCCATTGTTTTTCGGGGTTTTCCCAGAGGTGGTCTGATAAAACTCTGAGCTGTGATGCCCTGTAGTACTCTTCTAAATCTGGGTATCCCATGCCCCCTGCATCTTTGGGTTGAATCATCGTGGAATATGGAATTCTTGACTTCTTGTCAGCCCAGAGATATTTTAGGAGCGCTCGTTTGACTTCCGCCATGAACGGCTCCGGTATTATTATGGGGAGGGATTGAAACAGGAACAATAAACGAGGTAGGATGTTCATTTTTATGGAGGTGAAGCGGGCTGCCCAGGATAACGGTAACCGCGTCCATCTACGTATGTCTGCTTGGATGGTTTTCCATAGTGGGACGTAGTTGGCTTCGAATAGGCCTGATATGGGAACCGTTATGTTTACGCCCAGGTATTTTACAGAATGGGGCTGCACCAAGAATCCCCAGTCCGCCTTCAATTGCTCCAGAGCTGCGATGTCAGGTTTTAGTGGAACCGCAATGGTTTTTTGCAGGTTGGCTCTAAAGCCCGAGAGAGCCCCATAACGGAGTATCTCTTGAAAGAGGGCGGGTATGGATTCAACGGGTCGGGTGAGGTATAATAAGATGTCATCCGCAAACATAGCTAATTTGTATTCCTCTCCTCCTCGTGGAATTCCGTGAATCAGGGGGCTTGATCTTATGGCCTGGGCAAATGGTTCAATAACTAATGCGTATATTAAGGGGGATAGCGGACAACCCTGCCTCGTGCCCCGTGTTAGGGTGAATGACGTCGAGGCGACACCATTAATAGATACTCTAGCTTGAGCAGAATGGTAGAGTGCTTTGGCCCCTTGGATCCATGTGTTTCCTAGGCCGACCCATCTTAGCACTGCCCGTAAAAAGGGCCACTCCACGCGGTCAAATGCCTTCTCGGCGTCGATCGATAGGAGCAGGGGGCCTTCTCCCGCCTCTCGCAGTGTCGCCATGAGATCCAGGGTCTTCCTGATGTTGTCCGCTCCCTGCCTTCCCCTTATGTACCCGACCTGGTCGGTGTGGATTTGCTGTGGCAAGACTACCGCCAACCGTGCCGCCAAGATGCTAGAGTAGATTTTGGCGTCTACATTAATAAGGGAGATAGGGCGATATGATGAGCATTCCAGGGGGTCTTTATTTTCCTTTGGAATGACAATAATTATGGATTCAGTAAACGATTTAGGTGCCTGGCCCGTCTCCAAAATTGAGTTAAATAATTTAGTAAGGAATGGGGTCAAGGAGGTACTATTAGTTTTATAAAAGGCTGGTGTGTAGCCGTCTTGTCCCGGCGCTGAGCCCGCTTTTAGATTTGAAATCGCTCCCTGAACTTCAAAGGTGGTGATTGGATTATTTAGTACTCCTAGGTGTTCTTCCGTTATTGTTGGTCGGGGGAGAGCGGATAAATATGGGTGTATAGCCGGGGTATGCTCATCTCCTTCTGTTGTGTATAGTTCTGAATAGAACTTAGCAAATCGGTTAACTATGTCCTGTGGACCAGTGAGGAGGGAGCCCGATTCATCGTTAATCTTATGGACTGCCCTTTCCGCTCTTTGTTTGCTAAGTCGGTTTGCTAGCATTGTGTGGGCCTTATCCCCCTTTTCGAAGAACTTCTGCTTTAGGTACTTAAGCTGCGTGAGTGCCTTGCCCTGCCATATGTCTCTCAATTCTCCACTAAGTCCCTTGATTTGGTCAATTAAGTCTACCTCGTGAGTTGGATTCTGCCTCAGAGTTTTCTCTAAAGATGTTATCTCTGTTCTCAATTCCCCCTCTTTGAGCTGCCTAAGCCTTTTTTTGGCGGCACCCTCTGCTATGAGGAGCCCCCTAATCGTGGCTTTTCCTGCCTCCCATACTGTGTTTAGTGGCATGTCATTAACGTCATTAACTTCAAAATAATTAGTGATGGCATCTGCCAGGGTTTCTTTAAATATTGGATCTCTGCACAAGAAGTCATTACAAATCCATCTGCGCTCGGGTTTGGGCGATGGGCCGAGGTTTATCTCTACAGTGCATAAGTCATGGTCTGACCAGGCTACAATCTCTATGGTGGATTTTAAGATAGCACTCTCCTCCTCTGCTCCCAATAGTATATAGTCTATTCTTGAGAACGTTTGATGCGGGGGAGAGTAGAAGGTGTATTCCCTGTCCTCTGGGTGTGTTGTGCGCCAGGAGTCAATTAGGTGATGTTCTCTTAACAAGCTTCGAAATCTATCGCCTTGTAAGTGGCTGGGGGGATGGACATTCTGTGCCACTGAGAGCCAATCCTTTTCTCTTTCTGCCACTACATTGAAATCTCCCCCGCAAATCAGGGTGCCCTCTCGCCAGTCCTCTAGGAAATCGAGCAATGGTTCGATAAAGGTGGACTGGGCTTGATTCGGGGCATATACAGAGCAGAGAGTAACCTTACGTGTTCTCATCCTGCCTTTCAGAGCTACGAACCTGCCCTCTTTATCTCTATGTATGTGGTCTATTTGGAGGCTCAGGGATTTCCTATATAGTATTCCCACCCCTCCCTTCTTGCGCGGGCCTGATGCCCATATTGAGGCTTCCATGTCCCTGCCCACAATTTTACGTTCTTCCCCTTGGGTGTATTTCGTCTCTTGGATGAAAAGAATATCAACTCCGGATTGTTTAAATTGACGAGTTAACATTGATCTTTTTTGAGGGGAGTTGAGGCCCTTAACATTAAGGTAACCGAAGACGATTCCATAAGTCCTAGCCATACTGACCAGTATGGATCTTGTGTTGTGCCCCATTTATCTGTGGCTTTTGAGGTAGCTTTATTTCCCACACCGGTTTTTGGTTATTGCCATATTGAGGAGGTCCCCCCATATGTAAAGTATTGTAACATTTCAATTTTTCTGTTCTATAGGATTGCTTGTTCCCCCCTCCCTCCCTTCCCTCCCCTCCCCTGCGAGATGCTCTCGGGAGCATCCCATTTGTGTGGGAATGAGACGCCCTTTTCATAGAAGGGCCACCCTAAAGGGGCCCCTCTCCAGCGATATTGCATATTTTCAACCTAAAACTTGAACAATTAATGCGGCCTGCTTAGTGCAACTATTAACTTATATGGGTCCATGGCCTTAACTTTAACATGACAAATGTCCAATCAACTATTAGCTTGTGGTGCTGAGGTGGGTAAGATCGAAGCCGGCTTTCCCTCGTGGGCCTCGAGAGTTGCTGTACTTATGCATTCCATCAGTGTTTCTCAAGGAGTGTTAAGTTTTTTGAATTTCCATTTGGATTGCGCTCGTCCTCGTCGTGGTGGCTTTGGTGCTGAATCGCGCAATGGGCCTGTTGGTTCTCTTCTGGGCTCGGAATTTGCATCTCCCCCCGAGACCTGCAGGTGTTTTAGAGCTCTTTCCGCTTCCTCAACCGACGTGAGCCTGAAATCCTCACCATCGTATTCGAAAGAGAGCGAGAAAGGGTGTCCCCAGCGATAACGAACTCCCTTTTCCTGCAACCACCCCGTTAGGGGCCGACATCCTCTTCTTTTAGCCAGGGTCATTGCGGATAGGTCCTGAAAGAGTTTAACCTTTGAGCCCTCGAAGTTTATGGTGTCCTTGTTTCTTGCCTTTGCTAGGATTTCTTGCCTTTGCGTGTAATAGTGGCATTTAACAAGGACTGAGCGGGGTCCGCGCGATGGGCCACCCGCTCTGTGTACCCTGTCGAATTGCATTGCTGGAGGGTTTTCACCCTCATAGAGAGATAGAATCAGGGATTTTATTTTGCTTTCCAAGCTGGTTGGGGTTTCCCCCTGCGTTTCCTCGAGGCCCATGATTCTTATATTGGTTCTCCGCTCCCGGTTTTCCAGATCGTCTATTTTGGACTCTACGTCTCGTTCCTTCTGCTCTAGGTCTTGGAGCCGAGCTTCGTACTGCATGGTGATAATGTCCCCTGATTGCTGGACATTCTCCACGGCGTCCAGCCTATCTTCTACCTTGGCCATTTTTGATTGGAGGTCTGTTACAGTTTCTGTGAGGCTTGTCCTTATCGACCTGATCACCCCGAGAAGGAGGCGAATGTCGGATTTTGTGGCACTATCACGGTCGTTCCCTGGTATCTCCGAGGTGCTTTGCACTTCATTCTGCTCCATTGCCTCGTTTGGGCGACTGAACCTGCGCAGTGTTGCCAGGGTGGATGGATCCAGTTTGTGCGTGGAGTTTGGTAGGCGTTTGGTGTTGTCTTGGAATGGGTGGTGCTCCCACTTGCAGTGTTTAGGGTGACAACGACCGGGGCAGTGCGTTGGTGCTTTATTGTCTGAGAGCGTGAAAATCTCCCTGTGCTCTCCAAGTTCTGTGGTGGCGGTGCGATGAATCGATGGGAGGCGTTGCAAGCAGGTTCTCCTTCTTTTTTTTTTTTTTTAAAGTATATCTCTATACTTTGTGCACACGTGTCGCAGTGGGTTGAGATTACTCTGCAAGGTTCTCTGGGCGTTGGGGTTTTGCGCCACTGTACGAGAGTGCTAGTGCTCTGTCCATGCGTGTCGCTGGGGGTCTCCGCCCAGCTTGTCGAAGGGTTTGCAGCCTGAATGGAGCCAGGTGCCAAGTTGGGGTGAGATGGCCACCGGTGCTTTATTATTTGAGTGCGTGAGAGTATCCACACGCTTTCAGCAATCTGTGGTGGCTGTGCAACGAGTTAACGGATGGTGATGCCAGCTTTGGTGCAGGCCTCCCTTTTCTTAAGTGTGGCCCTCATGCTGGCACAGTGAGCACCGGGGCTATGAGTATTTGGGGGCTCGAGTTTTGGTGTTCGGTGGAGTGCTCTTCCCTGTGTCCTGCGCTCGCTGGACCAGCCCTGCAGGGATCTCCCAGGTAACGCGGAACCGCAAGTCTTTCGCTACGTGTGTCGCCCCTGGCCTGTTTGTTAAAGGGCATACAGCGCGACCTGAGCCGGGAATCCGGTTAAGGTGGGATGCGCGCCTCTAGCAGATCCGTGGGGGGAGGGGCGGATGGAGCTACGGGAGCCCGTTCCTCACTTTTATGGGCTTTCAATCGCGCCCTCCCGCACTCCTTACCGGGTGTCCCTTGCGTTTCTTTTGCTGCGGCCGGATTGTGGCTCGTGGCTGCAGGGCACTTCGCTCTCGCCCGCCTCGGGATGTTCTGAATCCTCGGCTTCGATTAGTCGGCCGCCATCTTTGTTGTTGGTGTGACGGCTTCGAGCGTTTTTCTTCCGGGACCGCGTTTGCCGGGAAGATGCTTACGATTCTTCTCCAGACTTCCTCCGCTTCGTCCCTAATTGTTCATGTTCGGTCCCGTACACTTTTCGCGTTGCGTTTGGTCCTTCTTAGGCGAATTTGTTCAGCATTCGTTGTTGCTGGAGAGGGAGACACGGGCTTAGGCTGCCTGCATGTCTGCGCCCCCTGGTGGTCTCCCATCATGAACAGATTTTACAATTTCAAAGACACAAACGTGGGAAATATTGCTGTTGCAAATATTAAAAATAAGGGAAATACTACGCCAAATGCCGCTTTGGTTTTCCTAGACCAGTTTCAGCAACAGGTCAAGTAAACAACTTCATGGCCCTCATATTGGTGGCATGGCTGCCGCCGAAATCACTTCCGTGTACGGGTCCTCAGAATGAGGACTTACCAGGCCATTCTGAGTTCGGATGGCCCGGTAATTCCTCCCTCAAGGACCCGGACACGGTCCTTCCCCATTCCCATTTCAGCCCCATAGGGCTGAATGGGAATGGGAGAGGGAGCAAACAACGGGCCATAACAAGATGGCCCATTGTTTGCTCCCTCTTCCCCTCGCGGGACCCGGTAAGCACGCCTGGTTTTCCCAGGCATGCTTACCGTGTCCTGCGGGGGGACTTCTTAATGTGGCGGAACGGGTTTAACGGCACATCACCTTTTATGGCGTTGTTTAACCCGTTCCGCCAGGGTCGTAATGAGCCCCATAATGTCAAAGCTAATCACCTAACAACACATATTACATAAAAAGAACAGAAGAATCAAAATACATCAATGATTACAATGCAATCATTGCCCTCCTATGGAATGCAAACATAGATGTGCAGTACATTGTAGACAATTCCACTGCAGTTGCACAATATGTCACAGCCTATTTAACCAAAGAAGAGAAAACAGAGCTTCAGGACCTCTGGTATGACATATCATCTGACAAAACACTATCACAGAAATTGTACAGCTTAGGCATAAAAATGCTCATTCATGGAGAATGTGGTTGCTATGAAGCTGAAGACTGTTTAACCGGTACTGCCCTGTATGGAAAATCTGACAATATAGTATGGCTAAGTCTTGGTCCTGCTAAATCTAGAAAAAGAGTTCTCAAAGCATATGAGGACATAGAAACAATAGCCAAAACTGATCCCAACAACCAAGACATTTTGAAAAACAATTTATTAGACTCATACTACCCAAACAGGAATACCACTTTGAAAACCATGTGTCTCTACCATGTAGCCCAAAACTTCACATACAAAAATAATGTTAAACCAGATGTAAAGAAAGGTAGATACAGAGCGGTAAATTGTAAAGGCAGCTTAGTGAAACTTACCAAATGCAAATTAATTAATCACAGCAAATTGTCATTAAAAATTCCTCAACATAAAGAACGGTATTACTTGTCCCTGCAACAACTTTTTAAACCATGAAGAAAAGAAGCAGAGTTAGTGGATACATATGACTCCTATGAAGACACTTTAAAAGCAAATGAAAGCACTATAACAGACGTACATTTTACACAGTACCAAACAATGTTGCACAATGAACAGCAACATGAAGAAGAACTCCAGGCCCAACTACAAGTATACACTCCTGACAGTAGTTTACCTTCTGTAACAGGAAGCCAAGAGCCACTTGGACAGCCACTAATAGCACATGAGGCAGAATTAGCCATGACAGAAGTAGAAAACACCATGTGTCCATATGAACAAGCTATGGACGTCTTTGCTGTTCTGAAATCACAACTGAACAATGATCAGCATAGCATTTTCCAAGAAATAACAAAACAAATTGAATGCGGTGTGGAACATGAAAATAAAAACTGTACCTGCCAAGACTACCAACCTATAATGCTATACCTGAGTGGTGAAGCTGGTTCAGGCAAAACATTCTTAAACAAAATCATCAGCAAGTTCCTTCAGCAATTGACAAACAACAAACTCTCAGGTGTTGTAACTGCCCCCACAAGTTTAGCTGCCTACAACATAGGCAGTGTCACTTTACACAGATTACTACTCCTTCCAGTAGTACACCAAAACAAATTAGACTATTACAATCTTTCCACAGAAGCTGCAATGGAACTACGCAGAGTTTTTAAACAAATGAAAATGCTGAAAATGCTGCTAATGGATGAGGTGAGCATGTTGGCTTAGATTCACCTCAGATTAGAAGAGGTCCTCAAAAAAGACTATGACCAACTCTTTGGAGGAAAACACATTATTGTTTTGGGAGATCTTCTTCAATGGACACCAGTGAAAGCTGAACCTATTTTTTTTAAATCTTAGGGCACATCCTGTGCCGTAAAACTCTCGGCAGCATAGGAAATGTCATCCTTTGGCAACATTTCCAATACGAAGAATTAACTGAAAACATGTGCCAGTCTGCAGACTTCACATACGCCAACATTTTAAAAAGTATTAGAGTTGATGTACTATCTCAAGAAGCACAATCATTATTAAACACCAGGCACATTCATACACTCTATGGCCATAACTCATGTGCTACCGATGTCATGGAACAATTAGCACACACAAATGTCAATTGTATGTCCTTGATGCCAACTCTTACAAGCTGTTCCAAATTCAATGAAACAATGTTGAAAAAAGAAATGCAACCAATAATTGAAATTTGTTCCACAGATAACCTGGATGTCCATGGTATGACACTACCCATGTGTCAACAAGCCACAACAAGACTAAATACAGTTGGTTTGGAGAAAATATTGAGATTATCTTGAAACTGTAGAGTAATGCTTAAACATAACCTTGACATGGAGCAAGGACTAGTTAATGGAGCACTTAGTACAGTTGTTGGCTTTCAAACATACCCATGTGAGAACAAAATTCAATTTGTCAATATTCTCTTTGACAAACTATCAGAAGTTAAAAGGATAGGATGCTCAACAGCTCGCTTCCTTCTTTTCAAAGACATGAATGTTCGCAGAGAACAATTTTCACTAACTCTAGCATATGCAGTGACCATTCACAAATCACAAGGTCATACCCTAGATAAAGCATTAATAGATATCGGTAGCACAGTCTTTAATGAAGGCACGAGCTATGTAGCACTATCACGCTTACGTACACTTGACGGGCTATTTCTGATTAACTTTGATGCAAGTAAAGTAAATGCAGATATTCCTTGCATTCTAGAATGCAATAGGCTGCATTCTCTCCACACCCCATCTGAAAACCTATCCTGTTCCACAACAAGCAAAACATTGTAAAATAAAACTACTTCAAACTGCAACGATACAGGATATCACTACAATTCCTCCAAAGAAAAAAGAAAAACGAATACTTCATCAAGTACCACAATAAAACAAGAATCTAGTGGTCAAAGTAACTCAACTACTTCTTCAAAGAAGCAACACTCACTCCAAACAAATGACTTCCACACAGAACTACCAGGTCCATTCAAATTTTCAAATATAACTGCTGTAAATTGCTACGCAAATGTAGCAATACATATTCTTTTCCATTTCCCACCAATTATTGAGAACATTTACTTACACCGTACAGACCAATAGTGTTCGAAAATGTTAGGCATTCATAGAAATGCAACCAAAAATCCTGACAACACTTACAGTGTTCATGGAATAAGACAAGAATTGGACCACTGTGCTGGAATTGTCAAATTCACTATAAACTCAAAAGGAGATCCACACAAATGTCTAATGTACTTACTACAAGTACTGGAAAACAAAAACATAACTATAAATGAAATCTTTCAGATTTCATACATTTGGAAACATACATGCACTCTCTGCAACCATGTGTCACAAGAAGAAGCCGCTAATAAACGATTTGTGTATGTATCCATACCTAACTTTGAATCCATTCCATTTCAGCAACTTGTACAAAATGCAAACCATGGCTGATTATGCACTACCTGCAATTCAGATAATAGCTCCACCTTACCACTACAGACACATAGAAAATATGTAATAGTAATGTTTTTACATTACAAAACAGATGGTACCAAAAACAAATGTAAGCTGACTGGATTCATACATGGTCACGTATCACTTGTTAAGAATACCTTCACAACAATAGTTATAATCTACCACGCAGGAGCCACAACCAATGCAGATCACTACACTGCATATATAAAAAAGAATTGTGGATGGTTCGAATGTATTGATAGTACCATTACTCTAAAGCAGAGATTGCCAGCAAATCTTCTAGACGCTTACTTAATATTTTGAAAACCAATATTTAATACGTAATCTGTTTATGAACATGAGCAAAACTTCAACTCCAAAACTGTGCACTGTTAGAGTACGCCAACATGTATCTAACTGCCCCAAGATTCTGCAACACGCAAACAGATACATAAATACCACTAAAATGTAACAAGAAATACACAGTTAGAATATGCCAACAGGTATCTAACTGCCTCAAGATTCTGCAACAAGCAAACAGATAAATAAATACCACTAAAGTACCACTAAATACCACTAAAATCAAACAAGAAATATACAGTTAGAATATGCCAACAGGTACCTAACTACCCCCACAAATCTGCAACAACGCAACAGATAGATGGATAGCATAAAAATAAAAATAAACAATTAGAATATGCCAACAGGTATCTAATTGCCCCAAAAATCTGCAACAAGCCAACAGATAGAAGATTAGCTAGACACAATAAATAAACAGTAAAATAATGAAAGAAATATATTGTACCACAACATAGGTTTTTTTTTATCCAGCATTATTTTTTTCCCACAGACCCAATGATTTAGAAAACAAACACAGAAGCTGAGCAAATTGCGCAGTACACTGGTTTGAACAACAGTACTTGCAAAGTACTAAATATGAGGGTAAAAAACAAAAAAGATATGTCTATTATGCAATGCAATAACTCTTTATGAACTACCTGCCCTAATATATGATATTTTCTTTTAACACAAAGATCGAAAAAGTATGTCTGGTCCAGTTACCCATGTCATGAAAAAATTGCATACAACCACAAAAAATTCAACCAGTAAGTATCCAATAAATAAACTCAGAAACACTGCGCTCCTTGCTACAAACTCTACAATGGTAACTGCATAACCTAGCCAAAACTTCACATACAAACTCTTCAAATTAAACAGTACACAAACTTTTGGGTTGTGCATATTTGATGGGTGTTTGATTCTATGGGTGTGTTATGCTGTGGTGGTTGTGGCCAGGGCCTAGAGTCTTGGGTGCATGGGCAAAGACATGCTTTTGGGACTAAGCTGCCACTACTGCCACAAATTTGGTGCAAATTCGTCCAGTGGTTTGAGCTGTGGGCATGCACAAAGTGTCTTGCCATAATGTGTATGGGGAAAAAAATAAATTTTGGGACCCCCTATAACTTTGCCCCACCCCCCGAACCAAACCTCAATAAAATTTTGCAAAGAAATTTAGAGTGGACCATATACTTTTTTTTGCAAAGTTTGGTGAGGATTCGTCCAGGGGGAGCAAAGGTATAAGCCGCCAAAAAAGTGCTCTTCCTATGGGATTAGCAACTCAACCATAACTACGCAGCCACTACCTGCGTAATGTGTGTATATATATATATATATGTATATATATATATATATACTGTTCCACTGTCAACTCACCCTCCCTTTTAGCAATCCTGTACACTATGGGTGAAACCTTATCTCCAATTTTATATGGCCCTTGCCACCCTGCAAGACATTTTGAGTTTTTGTGTTTTCCCTTCCCAAAATTAAATTTGTATACCTGATCTCCTACCTCGTATTCTTTCACAGATGCATTCCTATCATAATATGTTTTTGCACCATCTGCAGCCTTTTCCAAATTCTGCTGCACAAATGCAAATGCAAGTTGTAAGTGCTTTCTCAACTCTTCCACATATTTGTGAATTGTGAATGCATTTACAAGGACCTGCTCATTTGTCTTGTAAAGTAAATGCTGTGGCAGCACCATTTTTCTTCCTGTCATTATTTCATGAGGGCTGAGATTTGTTAACTTAGCAGAAGTTGATAGTCATTAATACCAATGGAAGCCGTAGGTCCCAACTAGAACCTGCTTCAGCCACAAATTTCTTTAACATATCCACTATTTACCTGTTACACCGTTCTACTCCCCCTTAAGACAATGGCCGGTAAGAAATGTGTAGTTTTCTCTTCACACCCAAAATCTGCCATATCTTTGTCATTATTGCACTAGTAAAATTACTTCCACGGTCTGACGCTATCCTTTGAGTTAAACCATATCTTGAAAAAATGTGATTTACAAGCAATGTGGCCGCCGTTTGCGCATTGCTATCTGGTGCAGGAATGCACTCCACCCATTTGGATATTAAACATGTTACTGTCAGCATGTACCTGGTTCTGCTTGCTGATCTTTTTACAGGCCCAACATAGTTGATTTGGAATTCAGACCATGTGAGGGTCAAACCCCTTTTCATTAATGGTGCTCTATGAGTAGGTGACACAGCTTGAAACTGTGCACATACGAGACACTCTCTGGTGTAGAGTTCAACATCTTGGGACAAGTGTAGCCAATAAGCAAGATCTTTCAAAATGTCCAATGTTTTTTGTGAACCTCTGTGTCCTGCAGCTATGGCATCATGGGCATGATGTAATAACCTCCAAAATGACATGGGCACCACCCATTGTATTTGACTTGTCACAGATTCTCTAATCATTAGCCCATCCTGTAACCTAATTCTATTTTTGTTTTTTTAGCAACACCTTCAATTTTTCTTTCCCTTTGCAGCCCTCTTCAGTTAAATGATTGTGTTCTGCATATAACAAATGGTTATAAAACAGACCGAAAATCATATCTCCTTTTGTGCTTTGATCAGGTCTTGATTTGGAGTATTACAACTCCATTGTACCACAGGCTGCCCAACTGTTTTTGGAGACTTGGAGCGTGTTATTGCATCTACTTGTATTTCACAAATCAGGTGTTCAATGAGAAACAACTCTCCCATCACAGCTCCAATCTTGGCTAACTGATCTGCCTTGTTATTCCCCACTTCGTCCTCCCCTTATGTCTTCAAATGTCCACGTATTTTCCTCCAATGTATTGTCAAATCATTTTCGGACACAAGCTTGTCTATGGCTTCAATCATCTTGCCATGTTTAAGTGGTTTTCTGTTATAGGTGAGCATGCCTTTTTACCTTCCAGCCTGGAAAATATTCTACAAAGCTATTCTGTGCATAATCACAATTAGTTACTATGTCTCTGAGTTTGTTTTCTACTACTGTAGAGACTGTTTTGTAAATAACGGCCAACTCTTCCACCCGACTACTTCTAATACCAATCCTCATGCTTACCATTAGAATGTTGTCACATTTAAACCAGATATTTCCTATAGCTGCCACAAGCTCTTTTGCTGTATTATTTTCTACATGGTATGCAAATCCATCTACATACACAGTTGGTAAATCCTTACATATTTTTTCATTGAATGCTTTGTGAGGGGATTGCTCAAATTCACTCAAACTTGCTTCTAGCTCTGTGTCATCAGGTGCAAATTCGGCTGAAAAATCATGCAATTGTCCATATTTCACTTCCGCAGGAAGTTCCACAAGTGCTAATATCCAGGAAGTAATTCTGGACTGGGCCACATTCCCTGATCTGATTATCTTACTTTGCATAAACTGCAGAGGCTAGTGATTTGGTTCAATAATTACTTGTTCCCCTTGAATTATGGGACGGAAATATTGTAATGCCAAGACAGTGGTTAGGAGTGCTTTTTTTGGATTCACTGAACTTAGCCTCTACCTGTGACAATGCTTTACTAGCCAACATGCAATAGTTTTGTTATTCACATCATGCTTCTGATATAACACTGCTGACATGCATCGATCAGTGAATCCTATCTCCACAAAGAAATTGTGGTTAGTTATTGGATATGTCAGACATGGCGCCTTTATGAGGCATTCTTTTCACCTGGCCAGTGCCTCACTTTGTTCCTTTTCCCATTTCCAGGATAAACCCTGCTTTAGTAATTTTGTTAAAGGTTGTGTAATCTCTGCATAACTTTCAATATATTTCCTATTGTAACCTGCCATCCCTAACAAACTCTTCAAAACTATTAGATTAGTTTCAGTTAATTAATTGCCCTCACCTTTTTCTTTTGTGGGTTTAACCCATTCTCGGTCATCTCATGACCTAGGAAATTCACTTTCTTTTTACACCATTGTGCTTTCTGTAAAGATACTTTTGCTCCATCCCTCTCTAACTGGCTAAGTACATGTCTAATCTCATTGAAATGGCTTTTCGTATTCTCATTTTTAATTAGAACATCATCCACGTAAACTATTGTCCCCCTTTCAGCTGCATCCGGGAGCGTCTTGCTCGGGAATATCCCAAACTCACTCCCACTATTGCCATACCTTTTGGCAGTCCGGGACGATGCATGCTGTGATTTGTCAAAAGAAAATGCAAACACATTTTGAATATCTTCAGTCAGTGGTACACACCCGTATCCATCTGTCAGATCTGATGTGGTAAACACCTTTGACACAAGAACAACCTGTGCAAGACCCTGATCAATAAATGGAAGGGGCCACTTTGAAACAGGTACCTTTTTGTTTTATTCTCGTAGATCTGCGCACAAATCCCATTGGCCACTAGGTTCTAACACACCTAATATTGGGGTACTTGATGTGCCATGAATGGTCCTAATAATTCAACTAGATACTACGTTTATGATTATTTCAGCTAGTGATTCCAAACATGCCATGGGCAACCTATATTGTCGCACAAATACCGGCTCCCTACCATGTTCTTCTGATATGTGGCAACATGCACATCTGTTTACCCACAATCATATGCATCTTTGGCCTAAACCTGTTTGAATTCCATAAATATTCTTCTCATTTGGTCTTTTTCTTCTTAATTTGAGCACGCATCTTCAGCTTGAATTATCTTTTCTACCATTTTGGAAAACTCTGGAAAGTCCTCTAAAGGATGAACCGCTGTACTTTCCTCTAACCTTGTGGCTGTATCTCTTTGGAGAGTCGACACACTTAAATATTTTAGAATATTGACTTCCATTTCAACATGCTGCTTTTCTGTTTTAGCCTCATTTAATTCGAATAGAATGCATTCATCTTGATGACAGCACTCTATTTCACTTGACTCATATAGACACACAGACTGAACTTTAAAGATTCCTTTAGGCTTAGAATCCAAGGATTCCGGTAACTCACACTGTGCAGTCACCTACCTTTCAGGAATGTTTCCAATCACTGCATTACTGAAATCTGCAGTGTAGTAAGACTTCTGTATCACCAATCCCATTGCTGAACCTTCTTCTAAATGAAGGTCTTGGCACCCTTTATTATCCTAAAACAAAGAGGTGATGGCTGGAAGGTTTAGAATGACTCTTAACCTCTGGCATTGGTCTGGGCAACACTGGGTATCCATCGTTCTTCACCTGCCAAGCCATTACAGAAGGGGAAAGACCATATGCAACTCAGGCTTGGTCCCACCCCAAAAGAGGCAGTCCATCCCAAACTGCTAGGTCACATCCCTTCTGCATGAGAGCACAAGCATCCCGAAACATGTTTCAGCCTTGTTGGGCCCAATCAGTGAAGAGCAGCTTGGCTCTCTAGGACCAGCAGGCACAAGACCCACGTCTGAGCATACCCGTCCCACTCGGGGAGACAAAGCTAAAACAAAGAGGTGATGGCTGGAAGGTTTAGAAAGAATCGTAACCTCTGACATTGCTCTGGGCAACTCTCCCGACCATCACTTTTCACCTTCCAAGCCATTACAGAAGGGGAAAGACCATACACAAATCAGGCTTGGTCCCACCCCAAAAGAGGCAGTCCAGCCCAAACTGCTAGGTCACATCCCTTCTGCATGAGGGCACAAGCATCCCCAAACATGTTTCAGCCTCGTTGGGCCTCATCAGTGAAGAGCAGCTTTGGTCTCTAGGACCAGCAGGCACAAGACCCACATCTGAGCATACGCGTCCCGCTCAGGGAGACAAAGCAAACACAAAGAGGTGATGGCTGGAAGGTTTAAAATGAATCGTAACCTCTGACATTGCTCTGGGCAACCCTCCAGACCATCGTTCTTTCCCTTCCAAGCCATTACAGAAGGGGAAAGACCATACACAAATCAGGCTTTGTCCCACCTCTAAACCTTCCAGCCATCACCTCTTTGTGTTTACCCTTTATTATCCACCAGAATTTAAATGGTCCATCCCCAATCTCTATCAGTGGTGTATAGTTGCATTCTAGCCCCTGCTACCTCATGGATTCATTTAGGAATTCAAATGCATCAGCATCTTTTATCTGTTGTCTCTTTCGGTACTTTAATGCTATTGTAACTTGTCTGTTGAATGCGGGAACGGTAACATCCTTTTTCACCTGCAGTCCAGCTGCATAGGGTGCCACCTATGCGCATTCATAGGCTTGTATTTTGTCCTCAAATTGAGGTGCGGCCCCTCCTAACCTGGACCAAACATTTGGATTTAGAAAGTCTAACACGATACACATTCTGTGCATAATATCATTTCCCAAATAAAATTTGTTTTGTGTCCCACTCTCAAATTGCATATTGTGATGGATACTCGTATGACCAATTGTAATCTTTAACATGCATCTTCCTAAAATCCTTTGCCCTGAATGTGGATCATCCAGGCCAAAGATGTGTTCATTCTTTACTCTGAATGTTGGGATCTCCTCTCTCAATTATCTGCTGGAGTACATTTTCACTAATGAAACTTTTTTCATGTTCAAGTGCTAAGGTAGCTGCTATCATTTCAGGGTGCCCATTCACATGGATAGGAATTCATGACTACCCATCTCCCATGTGTATTTCAGAAAGGGTTGAAATGAGTTTTTCTGTATTTATCTCTGGAGTGACATTTGGCTTGCATTTCTCTTCATTTAGATAAAAGCGCAATGTGTTTTTTCTATTTATGTTTGCCATTTTTTCTTGGGGTCCACATGAATCTCCAAAGACTGCTTATCTTTTTCTCCCCGCATTTCACCCTGACACATGAGAATGACAGTGACGCTAGGCACACAGCCATTCTGCACTTTCTGATCAAGCAACAGTATGGCATTCTTTTACACTGTGGTTTTGTGTCTTTCTTTTCTTAGGCCTCAACGTTTTTTTGGCAAGGTACCACAATACCTCGTTTACCCCATCAATGAGAGGCGACAACCTCTTCAGGAAATTCGTCACTATGAGAAAAGGTATTTCATTGATGGATGTGATCAATACTTCCTGTCTCATTCTATGTTTCCCTATCTTTATGTCAACCTCAGTGACACCTTCAATAGGTATTTCTTCCCCATTTAAATTGTGCACAGGGCCTTCCATTTTTTCTCACCTTTCTGTGGTTTTGTGGGGATAACCCTTCATTGATACTTTTTACTAGTTCTTTTGACAATCTCGTGGCTTGGCCACCTGCATCAATCATTGAAAATGCATTACACTTGTCTTCAACAGTGATAGGAGCATAGTACCTGTCTTCAACCTCCTCTAGCACACACACAAAGTGTGAATTTTTTCTGATTTCAGGACTCACTTTCCTTAGCTCCTTTCTACTCCATGAGCATGTGGAATGACATTCTTCCCTCCTTTTGCCCACTTCATTCTGAACTTCACTGTCTACTTTCCTGGGCTCAGAACCCATTTGGAGTGCAGCCACTGACTGCCCCTCTGACTTGAGTCTACCAGTGTTCAAACTGAAACTCTGATTTAATATTTTCACAAGTATCATATGACAGCCTGTCAATTTCTGGCGCATGACACTTATCTGTGTTTGGCATGGTGCTTGTCCTTTCTGCCTCTTTGAATATTGTGGTTCAAAATCCTCCTCAGGTGACTGACCGGAACCCTCCTTTTCAGCTATTATTTTCTCTGTATGGAGCTCAGCAGTATTCTGATTATCAAGGGAGGATATTCTAACTACTGGTCCTACCGCTTCGCTTTGTGTTTTATTTTCACATATGATGCTCTTTTTCTCTGTTCTTTATGTTTTTTCTTGTTCATTTTCCCCTTTTTGTTCTTCATTTTCACATACTTCAATAGTCTAATTCCACTCTAAATTGAACCACACTCCCTTTTTGTGTGTATTGAAATTCCCTGTCTCATGTTCATTAATTTGTTCTCTTAGTTTTAAGTCGCTTGGCAATTCAGGACCGTTATCCAAAGGTGATTCATGAGCTTCTGTGTTTTCATCCGTGCAGGGGATATTAAATATACACTTATTGTCAGAACGCAAAAGATCACTCCTATGGCATTCTGCACCTTCACTTGGTTGTTGTTTTTGAACTGCACATAGCATTCCTATTTGTTTAGACAGCTTTTTGACCTGGGCCTTGAAACCTGTCCATGTCTCTGGATTATTCCCTTTGTGACCTGGGCCGATACTGGATAAATTCACCCTGATAAGACCTATTCTGGTACCTCTCAGGAGATTTATTTCTATGTGTGTTACCTCTGAATTCATGTGACATAGGAGGTGGAGAACGCAGAGTGACCATCCTTTGACCATCCTTTGACCATCCTTTGACCATGGTTTACTGGTGGTGGTGATTGTTTATAATGGCAAGGGACATATAGTTCATATTTTGTCTTTCATTTGTTGGGCATTATCCCCTATGCTGGTTTCCATTTTCAATTAATCTATACACTTATCTTTGTTCTTGGTGGCCATACACCACTGTAGTAGGGTCAAATCTGCTTTGAGTCTGCAGAGTCTGGTATGGGCCATTGTATGTTTGATTTTGATTGTTATTTAGGCCTGATATATCGGGGTGATATCTCACTCAGGGAGCATTACCCAAATATCTAGGGCTAATGTAAGACTCTCTATTGCTGGGATCAACTGATTGGAACATCAGTATTTGAGGTGGTATCCTCTGTGGCAGAATGCCCCTTTGATTAGGTGTCATGTTGTATTTTGCCTGGGTTTGGGCTGATTCAAGATGCATTTTTGCAGATTTTACTCCATTATTGGTGGTGAGGGTTCCTTAGATTTTGGTTTTGTCTCCCTACTCTTAGGCCCTTCCTCTCTCTGACCATGTATCACCTCATATAGTTTGGTCCCCTGTTCTATTATCCATTCCAGGGATTTGTGCCTGTCAAATTCACAAATCAACTGGGATACCATTTCATTTTGGAGCCCATAAAATTATGCAGTCTTACGTTCTACAGAGTTAGGATTAAAGGCCACATCAAAGCGTGAAAATGGCCTTCTTAAACCTTTGGAGGAACTGGCAAGGGGACATATCTGGCTTTGCAGTCATTGTATACACTGCTTTCTTGCATCTTGTATCGATTGATAAGGCGAAAATTGATGTCTAACCTCTTTCTCACAAAGTCTACCCATTAAACTATTCCTGCTCATTGAGACCCTGAATGACACTACCATCTGCTGTCTATACTGTTCCCTAGGTATCTTGAGGGCTTTAAATATATTGTGGACTGTTTCTATATGGTCTTCCATGCAACAATCACCTCCCTTTTTAAATAGTTTAATAAAGGTTTTGATAGACTTCATGATTTTGATAGGGCTACATGGTGCATTTTGGTGTGTGTTTTTTGTCGCTCATTTCTTTTCTCTTGTAGGCAGGAATGATTATGGCCATTGGCTGGTGATTCATACCCCACCATTGAGCTATAATCAGGTCTGACCACTGGAACAACTATTGGTACATTGATCCCTTGGGCAGAGCTGTGATTAATTTCAACTCCATTGAATGTAGTGCCTTGTCGCCTTTTCTGAGCTTTTAGAATACATATTTTCTGTTCTAAATTCTTACACTGTCCATGAAATCGTTCCGCTTCAAGACAAAGGTCAGAAATCCCATCCCTATTCTTATTAATCACTACTTGCAGCTCACCTATTTGTACCTGGCACTGATCAAATGCTCTGTCCTTCTTATCATTCTCTTCCAAATGGCAGCAACTTTGTCCAGTCTTATTGCATCTAAAATCCCTTTTATGTGCATTAATTATTGCTCACTCTCATTAAATTGTTTATCCTTCTAAGTCAATTGAGTAGCTATATTGCTGCATTTAGATTGCAATTCTGTGTTGCACTGTTCTAATTCCACTTTTAGTTGCTGTATTTGATCAACTGCATAATTCAAACTGCATTGTAACTTAATAATCACCTCAGTGTCATTTCCTTGCATCTTTAAAGACCTATGCAATAAAAACCATAACGTTGCACATAATCTGATGACACAATTGTTCTCTTCATTTCGATACAGGACTCTAAAAAATCTCATAAGGCATAACTGCCCAATGCTCCCTTCCTCAAAAATGTATTCAAGTGTTTATTTCCCTATTTCTGTGCAAATTCATTCTTTCCACATTGTTGGATTTTCTGAAGACCAAACTGCCTGGGCCAAAAGCTTTACCTCAAGATAGTTTGCCAGATCAGAAAACTCAGCCTCAATTTGGGACATGGTGACTCTATTGTGTGATTCAAATGAGCACACATCACTAATTAATGTAATAAGTGCACAGTATGGCTATACCTATAATGCAATGCCACGCCCAGTAACTGTTTTAAAGTTCCCAATGGCCAACACACCAAATATGTCAGATATATTTTCTGCCGGAGTTACACCAAATTCTGTGGTGTTGTATTATGGTGGTAAATAGTGGTGTTTTACTGTGGTATAGTATCTCTTATGATCATTTACTGGTATATTCCCTCTCCTCAGAATATAGCCTAACAACTGTTTTTTTACTACCAGGGTCTCTCTCTGCACAAAGTACTGGACTTGGTACCTTTGGTGGGGTAACAGTACTTCCACCTCCCAGCATTGTATGTACTAATAGCCAAAGTGCATCATATATATCACATCATAAGCAAACAATTGTACACACACGGCAGGCATTCCTAAGAATCACTTATTAGAGAAAACAAATCTACTTCAGATTTTACCACATGTGGTCAAATGAATTACCATCTGTGGTAAAATAAGCCCATCCCCTGTTGGGTCCCAGTCTATGTGCTAATAAAATGCAGTCATATGATAAGAAAACAATGACTCCATGAACTATATGGGCAAAACACATCTGCCCCTGATGTCAGGGAAAAATTAACTCTACAAAATATAAAATGCATGTCCTTAATTCCAACCCTTGCAAGCTGTAGTCAATTCAACAAAATAATGTTGAAAAAAGAAATGCAACCCATAGTGCGTATCAGCTCCACAGACAAACTGGAAGGGCACAGCATGACACTACCTATGTGTAAATAAGCAACAGCATGACTAAATATATTAGAGAAATGTATCTCCAACACAGCAGAATTCGAAAAAGTACTAGCTCTGTGTTTAAACTGCAGAGTAATCCTAAAACACAACCTTGCCGTAGAACAAGGTTTAGTCAATGGAGCAATTGGTACAGTTGTTGGCTTCCAAACATATTCAAATAACAACAACATTCAGTTTGTCAACATCCACTTTGACAAACATAAAGAAGTTAAAAAAAATAGGCTGCACAAGTGCATGTTTCCTTCTTTTCAAAGACATGTACGTATGAAGAGAATAATTTTATCTATCTCTTGAATATGCTGTCACTATTAAGAAATTGCAAGGTTTAATCCTAGATCACTCATTGATTGACCTTGGCAGCACAGTCTTCAAAAAAGGTATGAGTTACGTAGCTCTATCACTCAATGGTCTATTCCTATTGAACTTAGAAGCAAACAAAGTCAACGCTGACATTTCTTGCATCCTAGAACAAAACAGGATATGTGTCTGCACACCCCCATCTAGATATCTACCCTGTACCTCACACATTTTTTTTTAATAAAACCTGAATACAAACAGAACCTAAAGCAAATCTTCCAGCGATACTGCTACAAAAACAAAGAACTGCCACTCCATCAAACAATACAACCTCAGAACACTCTTGTCCAAAAACAAATGCACATCCATCAGAATACAAAGAAATACATTTATCTTCTGAAAAAACAACTGCAGGCCCATCAAGGCGTACAGCGGCACAACTCCCTGGTCCATTGAAATTCAGCAACACAACTGGAGTAAGTTCCTATGCAAATGTAGCAATCAATCTTCTCTTCCAATTACCACCAACTGTTCACAACATTTATTAAACGGCTCAGACCGGATGTGTTTTCAAACATGCTTGTCCTTCATCCAAGTCTTTTGGTACTACTTGACATGGAAATGGGACTGCGGAGGTCGCTGACAGTCGTGGTGTCCGTGGACATCAGAGGATCAGCCAATCAGCTTTCCTGGGTGTGGTGTACAGGAAAACAGGCTATGAGCAGTTTTGTTAGTATGAGTTGAGAGAGAATTGATAATGGCCATGGCAATGTCTTTTAGCAGGCAGAGTGTTTGGATTTTTGGGGACTGGGTGAAGGTGTATGCTGAGCATTGTGGAATAGCCAAAGATCTTAGATTCCCTGAATTTTAAGTGTTCTGGTATGGAGTGCATGTCATGAAGTAGGTGGACTTGCTCCCATTTTGTGAAATATGGTTGAATTGAAGCATCCAGATATTGTTATAATCAATTGTGGGAACAGTTTTGGGACCATGACTGGAATCTCATTGTAGTTTGCAATGAAAGAGACATTGGTAAAGTTGAAGGAAATGTTTCCTAATTCCAAAGTATTTTTTTCGCAAATTGCCCAGAGACAAATGTTGATGCGTTGCAGTTATTTTGGTTCGCAAATTGAAAAAGGGAGGTGCAACATCAATAAAGCTGTGTGTGCTTTTGTTTGTGATGTTGGGATGACGTCATTCCATAATGAGAACATTACATTTCATAGGGCCAACATTTTTCGGCGAGATGGTGTCCATTTAACTGATGTGGGCAATCAGATTTTTGTGGAAAACATTCTTGAAGCAGTTTGTGTGAAAGTGAGAAGAAATAATGACAATTAGTTAAATGTTTTTTTCTGTTCAGATTGTAAAACGAAAAATTAAAAATAAAATACAAAAGCCCCAAAAGAATGGGTTCTTTTAAGAGCCACCCTTTTTGGGTGCAAAACAATTGCAATCATTCCAACTGTCCCACACCCCAGTCTGTGGACTACTGCCCTTTGTGCAACTTGCGCAGGAACCTTTGACTTCTTTCTCACTTCTATTTTTTAACTGTTAAAGGTGGCTCCTAAAGGAAACATTTTTTTGTGTGTGCTTTTTTGTTTTGTATTTTTCTTGCCTTTTTCGTTTTATTTTGCAGGAGTGGGAAGTTAAGGTGGGGGAAGAAAGGGAGGGAAAGGAAGGGGCACCAACCACAGAGATGAAGGTACAGGTGGACAGGGGAAGATTTTGGGCATGCCTTAAATTTAAGGTAGGGGGCAGTGTTTCATGTGCTCTTTGACAACGCCGTCAAAAGCACTGCAAAACTGTTCCCCCTGCAGAGCGGTGTGTCGCAGTACATGCAGCATTCTGTGACCCTTGAAAGGTAAGCATCTACAGCATCCTGTATGGCCTGCAATGTGACTGGTGGGATCCTCTGATCCATAGGAGTACCCTGTGTGCTGGCAGGAGTGGGAGAAGATGATGGTGCAGAGGAAGATAGCCTGCTTCTCCTCCTGAGAAAGGAACCCCAGAAATTTTCCATTTATGGTAAGCTAAACAAACATAACTCGTGTCACCACCATGCACTGCTAAAACTAACACCCATGACATCAAAGATGACATCACAAATGTCATTTATTACGTCACTGATGACATCACATGTCTGGCCCCTTGTTTTTCTTCACTGACATATCTAGGCCAGGTGGTTTTGTTCACTGACAGTCAGAAACTTAAAATTGGAAAAGGTGCTGTATATATACATGTTATCCTTTTGTTATGTTCTTACAGTACTTTCCTTAGGGTTTGGTCTCAGCTTACAGTGCATATACATGCGGCAATTAGCAGACCTCAAAGACACCACTCATTTCTGTACATGAAGATAAACATTTAGGTTATTAACAGTGTCTGATGATACTGCTACTTTTTTGTGCATCGTAGTTTTCTTTCATGTGCCTCTGATTTGTATGCATTGTGTTCTTTGTATGTATTGTTTGGAGTAGAACAAGTGTGTAGTAAGAGTTGAATTATTATCTGGTTAATACATGTTTGACAGTACTCAGAACTCTGATAAGAAAGCATTCATTATTGTACTTTCCAACATTGCAAGAATATAAACATTGTACCTCTATGGTGCATGCTGCAGCCAATTACTATGTTTTTGTATGATTATGTTCCTGTACTCTGCAATAGAATGTTGTTTGGAGCAGCACATTCTGTAATAGATTAAGTGGTTCATAATATTTCTCCCTATCACCCCTGACATCTTTTTGTCAACATTATAATAACAACCCCTTGTCGAGACTTTGCTTCAACATTAATTTCACATGTGATGTCATCGGTGATGACATCAATGGCATTTGTAATGTCATCTTTGATGTCCTTGGTGTTAGTTTTAGCAGTGCACGGTGGTGGCGCAAGTTATGGTTGCTTAGCTTAACATAACTGGCGAATTTCTGGAGTTTTTCGATTTTAATTGTAACCATAGAATCAATGTAACAAAGTATTTCCACTAAATTAGATAGGTTTTTATTAGTGCAATTTAACCGTAACGTCCCTTTAACAAAGTTTTTTCAATAAATTTAATGGGTTTTCTGTAGCACAACTTAACCATAACTTCCTTTTAACAAAGTTTTTTTCATTGAATTTCATAGGTTTTTACCAGGATACTATTCATTGTCTACATGTCCCTAACATCATACTGACCTCGCCCTATGCCAACATGGTAGCCACAGAGTCTGCAGACTGTGTGAATGTCTGCGGACCTCGGCCAGCATTCATAGTGCCCAAAAAGCACAGGGGTTACCTTACATTGCTGTAGTGTGCAGCAAACAAACATAAGATATTTAAAGGACAAAATATATTATGTACCACAATAAAAAAAGGTATACATCTACAAGCTCTGTAGTCATGAAACCGGAAGTTCAATTACATAGGTTGTTCAACATAGTGGAATGCACCAAGCACAAACGTGACCTGTGCTTCTAACAATATTACTTCAGTGCTGCTTCAGTGCTGCTTTACTTACACAGTTGGAAGCAACTGTCACAAGCAAGTCCAAACTAGTAAGAAGAGTCCCATAGAAAAAGCTGTAAGTACACTATATTTCTTCCTGTAAGATTGCAGTTTGTTGTATGTACATGACTTGTAAGAAGTATTGGTTTCTTTACACAGAAATGGCAAGCACCCTGGAGTGGCTAGAGGAAAATTTCCCCCACGATGAAATGAGTGACAGAAGTAACTCTAATGATACAAAGTACCATTTTTAAAGTAGGAAACCTAATGTACATTGCTTCACATGTCACTGAAACATGTTTTTTTTTAACAGTCCATATTGTGCTTTGAAGAAAGTGCACTGGAAATACCACCAAACATGCAAGAAGATGGGCACAGACAGACCCAAAATGCCAATGTAACAAATGAACTAATACATCTCTGTGCAAAGATGAATCATCTTAACACCAATTTTGCACAGTTGAAGACATTTGTAGAAAGGCATATGATGGACAATGTTAAATACCACTGCACTACTTGTACTTGTGCCCCTTCCCCCTGTCCCAGCCAATCTTCCCCAAAACCCTTTAAGCCACAACACTATGATGAGACCTCAATCCCTTCCTCCCCTGAGGAACAGCCTGTGCAAACCCCCAATTCCCCCATATCCCCTCTATATGTTTCCCATTCTGCTACCCCTTCCCTTTCCTAATTAAGTGTATCTGTGTGTGTTAATACATGTATATGTGTTTACTGTTGCTGTGTGTGGGTGTGTTTTTTTAAACAAAAATCCTGTTTGGAGTCCGCGGACAGCGCGACTGTCCGGGTTGTCCGTAATCAAAATGGAGGTAACCCCGAACATCATGCCTGTCCAGACATATTTGCAAAATCATTACGCACCTTTATATGGTTTGGAGACCCAGAACAAGTTAGCAGAGACATGGCGCATGTGTATCTGATCCCCTGTGCCCTCAAAACACTGCGCCTGTCCGCAGATGTCTGTAAAGTTGTGGCATACTTTTAATTAGTTTGGGTGCCCTGTCCTATGGACACCTGAGAGCATGCGCATCTCATCCCCCTGAGTCCTCCGAACACAGAGCCTGTCTGCACATGTCCGGGATGTAGTGAAATAATTTTAATATGTTTGGGGTACTGCCCCTGTACTACGTTCACCTGGGTGCATACATATCTGATCCCTTGTGTCCCCCAAACACTGTGCCTGTCTGCAGATGTCATACTTTTAATTAATTTGGGGGCCCCAGCCCATGTGATGGCACCTGCGCTGAGCATTAGGCCTATCTGCGGACACTGTCCTTACCCCTGGCCAATCCAGGGTGTTGTAATCTGAAAATACACCCTGCAGATGTCCCAGACCATGCACAGGTCGATCTAGAGACTGTTGGTAACTTTTCGAGCCCTGCTTGGGGCTCAAAGGGTACCCGGAGTGCACGACTGACCATGGAGCGCACCCCTATAAAAGGCCATACCCCACTGCTGCTCCTCATTCTGTTTTTGGCTGACCAGGACAGAGCACTTGGTGAGATTGCAGTTGCTGGATTCCTGCTTTTGGTGTGTGGCTTTTCATCCTTTCATCTGCAATGGCATCCATGGCTTCTGCTGCTGTTCAGCACCACCATCACCACAATCTCCCCCACCACCACCACCATGATCACCATCTGGAGGGCCTGGAGAGGGGAACAGGCATGGGGATGCAGAGGGGGAGCAAGAAGATGAAGAGGATGAGGTAGTGGAAGTCCCTTCTAATAGCTTCCAGCAAGAGTCTTGGGTGTGGAGGCTATTTTCCACCATTGGGGGGTACCCAAGGCACGGGCGGCCAAGGTTTGATGCAATATGGTACTCAATCTCTGAAATCCAGGGCTGTACAACTACAGGACCACCTCTATGTGGTGACACCTGAGGTCAAACCAAAAGGCAGCATTTCGGAGGGTTGTCCCCTTCGAAGGCGGAAGTAGGTTGAGTTCCTCTGTTGCATCCTCAGCATCTGCTCCTTTCACCACAAGAGACACTCCTGTGGTCAGCAGATCCCTGAACATGACTCACAGGCCATACATAATGCAGTGGACCGTTGCCTTTCAAGAGTCACTGTACTTCTTATGTACTGTGATGCAGTACTCTGCACGGGGGAACAGTTTTGAGGTGCTTTTGAGCCTATGGTCTGGGAGCACAAGAAACACTGCCCTCTAGCTAAGTGAGGCCCACCCAACATCTTCTTCTCTCTACCTGCCCCTTCATCCCTGTGGTTGGTGCCCTTTCCCTATCATCACTTCCCTTCCTTGTGTGTCCTGTATAAAAATACCCAACAAATAAACAGGTCTTTTCAGAGCCACCTTTCACAGTTGCAAAATAGAAGTCCCAAAACAATGGTGCAAGCCCATGTGCAGCCTGCGAAGTCCGCAGACAGCACAGTAGTCTGTGGACATCCAAAAATATGTTGGTGGTGGCAGTTTCTAAACATTTGCACTCTTTTGTGGGAGAAAGTGGTGGCTATGAAAAGAGCCTTTTTTTTTTTTGGAAGGTTATTTTCAAGGTTTACAGTAAAATTGGCAACATCTACCGTAACATGATTGCTATAGTTGCAAAAAGGGCTGCAAAGCATTTTGGATATTTCACAAAAAAAGCAGATTTACAGCATCAGTAAGATGGACTCCATCTCTGCGAAAAGTATTGGTGCTACAAAATGTCATGTTTTCATTGTGGAAGGACGACATGCCAACTTCTCTCACAAGTGCGCAAACCACCTTGTTGACCCTGCGCCCCGCTTTCTCCATTTGCTGACCAAATGAACTGGAGCGCAGCCACATCTGTCTGTGAGCAATGTGAGAAAAAATTATTCGGGAGCTTGGAAACATGTCCAGTGAGATTTCAGTAACATGGCCTAAACTGTTCCCTCCACAATTAACAATGATAATGGTCGCATGACGGCGTGTCACCAAAGTGGCAAAAAGTGGAAGCAAGTCCATTGACTTTATGCCACGTACTCCATACCACTGCACATCAACACAATCAAATCCAAGATGTGCAGCCACTCTACAGTGCTCTGTATACACCTGCAACCAATGTATACACAAGTCCCTAAATAAACACACACACTCTGCCACCTGAAAGACACAGCCGTAGCCATAGCCATCTGTACCCCTCTCAGCAAACATACCTTCTGGCACAGTCGCTTCTTGAATCCCAGACCCAGGAAACCTTATTGGCCCTGACCTCCATTGTCCCATTTTAATGCCAACCATCCTCAAAAGCCTGAATGTGGCACGTGCGATCCGCGGACAACCGCAGTGACTGTGGACAATTCATCCAATTCAAGGGGGTGGGGACAGAAATGTAACCCAGGGTAGGAGATTTCCTCATTAGTGGTGGCTCTGAAGCAAGCCTATTTTAAGGTGCTTCGTGTTTTCTTTTTGGGCCTTTTTTTCTTCTTTTCTTCCTTACAGGCTTATCTGAACCTCTTCAAAGCATTCCTTGCATTCCAATGTTGGACAAAGAAATGCCATCTGCAGTGAAATATTTCACACTCAGAGAATTAACGTTCTCATTCTCATTGTGGAAAGAAAACATCCCAGAACTACGCAAAAATGAAGACATGCCTTTTTTTACAAGACACCTTCCTGCATCTTGCTGAGGACAGATGACATTGGGGTTGTTTCATACTGCTCTAGGCGGCATGTGTGAGAAAACCCCCTTTGCAATGGGAAAAAGCAGCATCAGTGCATTCACCAAGTCCTTCAGTGCACTGAGCAAACTTACACCACTAGAACATCAGCAGTACTGAAAGTGGCCATATCTCTGCAAAGTACAAGCTCTCCTTGCAAATTGTGGCCATGCCCACTGCACCACAAAGCCTCCACTCCCTGAAATCCAAGTTTGGCAGAAATGTCACTTCCCTCTGCATACCTCTGCAGATCACTCACAAAGGAATCACCCACCATCCACACACTGACTCTCTCCATCTCTCCAACAACAGCCATCTTCACTACGCACAGCAATGAAAAAAAAGTATTTCCCTCTCTTCCTATAAAGCACAACCTGAACACCTGATTGGCTTATCCTCAAAGTCCCATTTCCATGCCAGGCATGCTGAGATACCCGGATGTGGCATGCCCTGTCGGCTGACTACTGCTGTGCCTGTGGAGCCTGTAACACAGAGCAGCCCTTCTTCCCTTTCCACTTCACTCTTTGCAGCACTCCCTCATCGGCTACTGTTAAGCAGTCACACACCTATCCACAAAATCACAGCCAATAACTCACCCATAATACTGCAATATCACTTTCCAATAGTGAAAGACTTGAAATCAACCAACAGGAATGAAATTGCTTCAAAACATACCCCGCAAAACTGTGAAAGTGCGAAAAGTTAGAATATGCCAACTGGTATCTAACTGCACCCATAATACTGCAGTATATGGAAGTTGCTAAAATCCACCTTCAGGTATGAAAGTGCTTCAAAACATACCCTTCAAAAGTGTAAAACTGGCAAGAGTTAGAAGACGCCAACTGCTATCTAACTTCTCCCACAGTACTAGAATATTAGTTTTCAATAGTTCAGTACTTAGAATGCACCAACAGGAATCAAACTGCATCAAAGGATATTCTTAAAAATTGCAAAACGATAAACAGTTTGAATAAGCCAACTGGTATCTAACTGCAACCATTTGTGCACCTTAAATATTCCTGTAAGTACTGCACACTTCAAACATAGTGTGACACCTAACGTCAAATAAATGTCCTGGGTTTGTATTCATCCAACATGGATTTTTTTCCCACAGACCCAATGATTAAGCAACCAAACATAGCAACTGTCAAAATCCACAGTAATGTTGTTTGAAGCATAGTACTTGAAATTTACTAATTAGGAGGGTCCACAAAGTACATGAATATGTGACATTGTATAGAATGTAACATTGTGAAGTACCTTATCTAACATATTATGTTGTTTTTTTAACAGAGAAAGAAACAAAGATTTCTCTTACATTACCATGTACAACAAACAGAATCTGTGCCCGCAGGGGTACATCAATGAAAAGTATAATTTCCACTTCAATGGTATTGTGTCACTGTTTTCCAAAAAGTATACACTGCCATATGTATAATGACTATACACATATTATTTTCATGCTTCTTTCCAATGGTCAAATTGCATTTCTGTACACATCTCAGTGCAATGCTAGTGGCCAGTGGCCAGATTCTTGGGTGCATGGCTGTATTATGCTGTGGTGGTTGTAGCCAGTCCGTAGACTCTTGGGTGCATGGCCTACAGCCTCCGGCCATGCACCCAAGAGTCTAGGCCACAACCCAGACACAGCAATTTCCCCTTAACTTTCCAATTTAAACACCATTTGCCAATATGAAAGTAGACCGCCAACTCTATTTTTCACCAATGGCAATATAACCATATCATCCAGACTCCACTCCCATACTGTAAGAAGCCCTCTTGCAGTCATCAAATAAGCCCAAACATGCGTCTCTAACTGCCCCTCAAACACTACCTACTGCAATAGGTGTGGGTAAGTGCTTGGTTGCATGGAGTATGATACTGCAGTAGTTCTGCCAGTGCCTAGATCCTTGGGTGTATGGCCTATTTTAAACCTATGCAACATTCTCCTATCATATACATTCCACTCCCCCACCCAAATAAAGCCTGCCTCCGGTGAGCACATAACCTGTCTCCCCAAGGGCCTGTGTGCGGACTACTATGCACATATTATTGTAATGGTTCTTTCCAATTACGAAATTCCATTCCTGTACACATATTATTATGCTTGCAGACAGTGGCCAGATTCTTGCATGCATGACCGTATTATGCTGTGGTGGTTGTGGCCAGTGCCTAGACACCAGGCTGCATGGCCTACGGCCTCCAGCCTCCAGCCATGCACCCAAGAGTCCTGGGTCTGGCTACAACCACCACAGCATAATACACACATGCACCCAACAATCTGGCCACTGGCCACAACCAAAACACATCAACTTGCCCTTAAGATCCCAATTTAAACACCATCTGCAGATATCAAAATAGACTGCCAACCCTATATATACCAATGCCAATATCACCATATATCTAGATCACACTCCCCTACTCTAACAAGTTGTCGCGCAGTCACCAAATAACCCCAAACATGTTCCTCCAGCTGAACACCAAACACTACCCGCTGCAATAGTTGTGGGCAAATTCTTGGTTGCATGGCCTAATGATACTGCAGTAGTTGTGCCAGTGCTTAGATTCTTGGGTGTATGGCCTATTTCTAACCTATGCAAACATCCTCATATCGTCTACATTCCACTCCCCTACCCTAATGAAGCCTACCTGCATTTACCAGATAAGCTGCCTGCTCAAGGCCCTGTCTGCGGACTACCACGGTGTCTGCGGACTGCTGCACTCTGCATGCTCTTCTTCCACCTAAACAAATACATCATATCAAGCATATTTCACTCACCCACGCTTCCCAGCCCCTCTTCCCAACACCAGATTCCCCAAACCATGTTTCTCAGCCTTGTTCCCCACCGCGCTATCCGATGCAATCCCATCCAGCTCTTTAATCTGTACCCACGAGCAGATTATTTTTACCATTGAAACCTATCCCACCATTATCAGGTAGCCGGTCTCTGATGGCCATGCCTACTTTAAACATATTGCTGGTCCCTTGTAGCATGGCCAGTAGCCAGATTGTCTGGGTCATGTCCAGTAGCCAGATTGTCCTGTTATGGCCTCAGGCCATGACCTGGACAATCTGGCCACTGCCCATGGCCACAGGCTATACCTCAGTCACCAAAGGTATATCACTATTTCTTTGTACCTACATTATGACACTTTTAAAGAAATAAACCACAGACACATTTGTGTCCTTGCCAATGCTCCTTGCACGAGTTTGCAGCAAATCTGCCCATGTTTTATTTTTTGAAAAGCGTCAAAATGTACATACATAAAATAGTCATATAACTTAGCCTCCACTTGACATAATCCCTTCAAAATGTGCACCAACATCCAAGGTCGGGTCTAGCATCTTTCTGAAAACGTTTGTCCATATTCTTTAAACAGCAGCAAAGTTTTACGCCATCTAAAAATTGTAGAGATCCCCTCTGATTTTGCCCCCATCTTCACAGAATCCCACCAAACATTGCAAAAACATTCATTTCTGTGTCTAAAATATATTTGCAATCTTTTCTGCAGATTTGTCAAATGGCACCACATTTATGAGCCTTGAAAATATTTTGGGACCCCCCTCTAATTTTGTTCCCTCTTTACAAATCAACACCACACTTTACAGAACCTCTGATATCTGTCGCCTTCTTGAGGAACTGGACCTCGACGTCCTCGGTCTCACTGAGACATGGTTCACAGCCAGCTCTGCCACCAGCTTCGACACACTCCTACCTGACGGCTACAAGATCCTCTCCGTGCCCAGGCCTAACCGTTCAGGGGGTGGTGTTGCCCTTATCTTCCCTGAGTGGATTCCTGCCTCTGTCACTCCTACGCAGACCTACTCCTCTTTTGAATGCCTTGTCTGCCGACTCTCTCTCTCCTAGCCATTCCCTTACCGTGGCTACTATCTATCGACCACCTGGTCAAATTTCCTCCTTCCTCTCTGAATGGGCTGACCTCTCCTCCTCACTCCTGTCCTCAACCACCCAACTCCTCTTTCTCGGTGACTTCAACATCCACCTCGATGCCTCCTGTCCCCCCACTGGTCTCTTTCGCGAACTCTGCAACTCTCTCTCACTCTCTATTCTCCCATCTGGGCCTACTCACTCTGCAGGGCACACTCTTGATGCTCTGATCTCTACTGACCTTCCCCTCTCCCTCCCTCTCTCCACTCCTCTCTCCTGGAGCGATCACTTTCTCCTATCCTCCCACCTCTCCCTCCCTACCCCACAGGCAAAGCCACCCTCTTCACTGCCACCCACCTTCTCGGTCATCCGACCCATGAAGCGCGTGTCAGTTGAGGCTTTCGCTGCTACCTTCTCGCCCCCTCCTCCCCCCTCGGCTGACTCCCACCCTGACACAGCCCTCTCCATGCTCTATTCCTCTATATCTGATACTCTCGATATCCTTGCCCCCGTCATGAGAATCCGCCTGAAGCCCAAAGCCAAATGTAACTCCTGGTATGACTCGGATCTCGTCACCCTAAAACGCAAGTGCAGGGTGGCAGAGAGGAAATGGCGTGCTTCATGTTCATCCTCTGACAAACTGGCCTGTCGCCTGCTCCAAAGGCAATACCGGCTCTCCGTTCTCACCAAGAAGAGAGCCCTTATCCAAGCCCGCATCTCTGAGGCATCTAACAACTCGGCCGAACTCTTTAAAATCTGCAAGGAGCTGGCCAACCCTGCTGCAGTCTCTACCTCTCCTGTCCCCTCCCAGGCCCTCTGCACTGCACTGGCCTCGCACTTCATCTCAAAAACTCAGGACATCCTGTCCTCGCTCTCCTCCTCTCTTCCCCCTCCCTCTCTTCCCGGCTCTTCCTCTTGCTCTCTTGCAGCCGCCCCTCCGCCCTCCTTCTCTGCTTTTCCACCTTTTTCTGCTGATGAGGTTTCCAGACAAGTCCGATCTATGAAAGCCTCGTCTAAACAGGTTCACCCCTGTTCCTCCAAAACCATCAAGGACCACATCGACTCCCTGGCTCCTGCCCTGGCTGACTTTTGCAACCACTCATTCGCCTCTGGAGTCTTCCCATCCCCCCTCAAGCACTCCCTTGTGCACCCCCTCCTCAAGAAACCCTCTTCCGACCCCTCCTGCCCGGCCAATTATCGCCCAATCTCCATTACTCCCTTCCTGGGTAAGCTCCTGGAGAAACTGGCCATCTCCCAGCTTAACCTCCATGCTGAATCTGTTGGTAATCTTCATGACCATCAATCCGGCTTCAGAGCGGCCAGAAGCACGGAAACTGCTCTCCTGAACATCCGTGAGGACCTGCTCCTGAACCTCGATTCCAACACTCCCTGTGTTCTCATTCTGCTTGATCTCTCCTCTGCCTTTGACACTGTCAACCATGCCATCCTGCTCAACTGTCCCCGTGATAACCTGGGTATCACTGGTCAGGCTCTGGCATGGCTGACTTCTTTCCTTTCCGGTCGACCCTCCCAGGTCCAAATGGGCTCCTTCCTCTCTGACATCTTTTTCTCCACCTGTGGTGTCCCCCAGGGTTCCAACCTCTCTCCCTCCCTTTTCAACCAGTATCTGGCACTCCTTGCCCACCGCATCGCCGCTCTCTGCCCCTACTTCCAGTGCTATGCAGACGATACCCAGCTCATTTTCAGGCTACCCTCGGCCTCCTCCTCTCCTTCCCTCATCTCAGACTGTCTGTCTGCTATCCAGGAATGGTGTGCCGCCAATGACCTCTGCCTCAACGCCAGTAAGACTGAGATTCTACTCATCGACACACCCACTCCCTCCTTCCCTGCAGCTCTCTGGCCGGCCTCCCTTGGCCCCCTTCCTGCCCCTACCTGCAAGGCTAAAAACCTCGGGGTCATCTTCGACTCCACACTCTCCTTCTCTCCTCATATATCTGACGTCTCTAAGAAGTCACACTACCAGCTGCACCTCCTCAGAGGTATTCTTCCCTTCCTCTCCTTCCCCCAGAAGCTCACTGTCTCCCGTGCCCTGGTTCTCTCAAGGCTGGACTACTGTAACAGCCTCTATCTTAATCTGCCTGCCTCCACTCTCCGCCCTCTGCAACTTATCCAGAACAGAACTGCGAGACTTGTCCTTGGCCTCAAGCCCAGTGACCGTATCTCTCCAGGACTGAAATCTCTTCACTGGCTCCCAGTGGCTGCGAGGATTAAGTTCAAAACCCTCTGCATTGTCCACAAGGCCTTCTGGGGCCTGGGACCTAAATACCTTCAACTCTCTCTTCCTAAATATCTTCCTTCACGAGCCCTTCGCTCATCCGTCTCCAACTCCCTCATGGTCAGCCGCTTCTCGAAGCAACGAGCTGGGGGTAGATCTCTCTCCGCAGCAGGGGCCTCCCTCTGGAACAGCCTTCCTGCCTCCCTGAAACTTGAGGAGAACCATCTCCGGTTCCGGAAGCACCTCAAAACCTTCCTCTTCGCTTCTGCCTTCTCTCTCCCTCTACCCTGCTAAACCTGCTTAACTCCCCACTGAATTCAGTACTAAACCTGCATCTGGGCCACTCTCAGCAACCTCGGTCCAGGGCCCAGCCACTCTCCACTTGCACTGCCTCCCTGGCTCCCCCTGCACTGTGGGACTGTCACTGTATCCCTACAGCCCCCTTCCCAGCACTTGCTCTGCACTTACCTCGCACTTGCCACCAGCTGGCCCTTTTTATTTATTATTTATTATTTATTATTTTTTACGCTACTTACCTTGTACTGCACTTTCCCCCCCACCTCCTCCCCCTGCACTTCCTCCTTTTCCCCTTACCTCAGCACTTGCGCGATCTGAATGACATCTGGCCTAGTAGGATCGTTTGTCTGTCTTCCCCTTGTTTCCCTCCCTCCCTGCCTCGTCGCGCCTTGAAACACTTGTGTATAGGCGCGTTACAAATACCATATCATATCATATCATAACCATTCAGAGTCAGGTCTAGTATGCAATTCTCAAATTTCATGCAATTTCCTTGAGTGGCGACAAAGTTATGAGCCATCCAAAAACTGCTTTTCACCAACCCTGTAATGCAGAAAAAGGCTAGATGTCCCCGAACATCTCAAATGTTCGCAAACATCACATGACTACCCCAGACATCCAGACTGCTCGCGGACATCGGAGAAGGAAAACCACCATTTATGGGGCTTTTTAAAGTAATATCCCATCCCATCCTCATCACGCCTCACCTCTCCAGAATTTTTCAAATTATTTTGACAAGTGCAATGTTATGATTTTTTATATATCTTCACTGCGATGTTCACGGACAACCTGCCCTGTCCACGAATCAAACATGCTGGACGTTTCCAAAAATCTGACGCACCTCATACTTTTCAACATCAAATCAACAAGTCTGTCTGATGTCCGCAGACCTCATTCCACCCTTTGGACCAATCAGAGGCCTGTCCATGGACCGAAGAGAACGCAGACAGAACCCAAATACCACTAATTTAATTCACCTACTTTTTGCGATTTAAAAAAATGACTTAACGGAAAAGCACATTTTCGGGGCCAGACCGCCACTCCTGCCGCAAATTTGTTGAAAATCCGTTCAGCGGTGTGGGCTGTAGGCATAAACAAAATTGTTTTTCCATTGCATCTATGGGAAAAACCACACTTTTTGGGACCCCCTCTATAACAATGCCCACCTTGCACGAACCTCACTCCTGAATCAATCTGATGGGGCGATATACGTTGTTTGCAAAGTTTTGTTTCGTGAGGATTTGTCTGGGGGGGGCAAAGTTATAAACTGCCCAAATAGTGCTCTTCCTATGGGTTGAGCAACTTAACCATAACTACAGGTCTGCTACGGCAGGCCCTGTAATATCCATATATCATTCTTTCACACATCCAACCTCAGATTACCCCATAGATCTTCTCCACAGAGTAGGCAACCAGTATGTATTTATCAGTTAACTGACAGTTGTATCCATAAATTAACGTATTCATTAAGACATGCACCATGATTATTGTAGTGGATTTGATAGTGCTGCCAATGGTCTAGGTTTGGAAGGTTTGAAGTGGCAGTCAAAGTGAAATAATCGATGTCTGTTTTATCGGTTGAACAACTCTGAGATATTGTGGTTGTATGAACACCTGCTTTGAAAATCTTACTAATCAGAAACGTGTTGCACTGTATTGTAGGGCATTACACTGACATGTTAATTAGTGAGCAGGGGAATTTGGCTGTAGAGAGCTCGTTTCTTGCAATTTTGAGTAGCAACATGTGTGGATGTCTTTAAAAACTGCATGAAGATATCTTAGTTAACTCTCATTTAAGAGTAAAACAGCAAGGTGGGTGATGGAAGGTGAAGGTGGGGGTTGTGTATAGAAGGCAGGACGTTGAATGACTCGACAAGGGTGAGTAGGTGGCTAGGCCAATGTGTAGTCTTTTTGTATAGTCTGTCATTCTCACAATTAGGGTGTTCATCTAAGTATGCTCCTAAGACTGCTGTCATGAGTGAGACTATGCAACAGGAAGATAACATATTAATAATGATAAAAACGCTGTGCTTCTCCTCAGACAGGCTCGACTAAAAAAAGAAGAAAAAAAAACATACCTCGTTCTATAAGGAGGACTTTGCCTAGAGCTATTTTCACAAAACACTAATTGCTGGACGTACATCTTACAAAGCATTAACGATTACTTCCAGTTTAAAGGTTTGTCAGAGTAGAGGCTGCCATTCACTGACACCAAGAAGGCAAGACAGTCAAACAATTCCACTTCAGTTTTCCCTCTCATGGCCGGGCATCTCTAGAAAATAGCATCCTCGCTGACCTGTCGTATGTTCCTCCTGTTTTCCATGCAGAAGAACAGGTACTTTCGTTTTGGTGAACTCTTTACACTTTTTCTGAGGAGGGAGGCACACATATGTTTATCGTATTTTATCTCCTCTGTATTTTGTATTTATTGTATTGGACATTTGTATGGCGCCTGTACCCCAGTGTTTCCAGGCGTGACCCATAGTTCTTTGCATGCTCGCTAAACAAGGGCAAACTTCTACCACTACAAATATGCGTCTTTTGTTTTCCAGGGAGCTTTATTCAGCCAGTACATTTCTGCAAATGCGATTAGGTGTATTTAATTCTGTGCACATCTGTGTGCGTGCTTTTTACAATGACGATTGCAATTAGCGCCAATCTACGAAAAATATTGTGCATCTAAAAACCTGCGCTGGTGACCTAATTGAGAAAAAAGTTGGAACACCACAACTTTGCAGAGCTGCAAAGTTCAGAAATGTGCAAAATTCTGTGGTTGGAAAACAAGCTTTGCACGCATATAGGTGCCACCCAATGTCATCAATCATATATGTTGTCTCTCACTACTAGATGCATCGTTGTCAAATAGTGCATTAGAGGTTGGTGGCATGTTTGCAATCATCGTCAAGAACAAAAATGCCATTTCTCAAATGTACAGGATAGACATGAAGGCACAATTTAATTTCACGTGCTGTAGGTCACTCATTAAGCAGTACAGCATAATGGCTGACTTTTACATCCCCCACCAGATCAATTGATACATTCGAGCTAGAGAGTACACAAATAAGTGCATCTGGGTTGTGCCAATACCCTGCCCTTGAGTTGGCATTCTTCCGCGGCACCGGCACCACTTGACAAACTCCAATGCACGAAACAACAAACATGCCTACTTATGAAGAAAGGAGCGTGCAGGCTTCTGCTTCGCACTAAGCTCAGTAAGAAGCAAGTAATGCTTCTGGAAACATTACCGCTTGGAAGGCTTTCTGGTGTGCTTCCACCTCGGGATCAATGGTGCTTTTTCAGACGCAGGAACTGCTACAGAGACTGTGATGAAGACATTGCTAATTTCCAGACTGGAACAATGTGATAATTGGGATGACAAATGCATGACTGCTGTCTATGGGGAGAACTCCTCTTCGTAGCCTGTAGGGGGGAAGTGCCAGGACTGTCCCCGTGGGCGAAGCTGCTCCCGGGTGACATTGGCTTCCGAGCCGCTGCTTTGTCAAGCTTGTCACCGACATCTCAGGGCTGATAAATGACTTTGTGTTTTTTTTTGCTTCACTTTATTAAAGCTGTGCCTCCGTGACTTATATTTGCATCCTGCTTTATTTATACATTCATAGCATGAGGCAGAGTTCTCAACTGTGCCGTGTCTGCCCCGTCCACCCTCCCCAAGGGCCTATACCTTTGTGATTACATTCTTGTCATGCAAGGACTTATTTCTTCGGTTCAGATTCAACAGTAATTGGCGATAGGGAGCCTGTATGGTTTTGCCAATCAGTGATTTCTTGGGCTGTCACAGTGGTGACAGCCCAAGAAATCCCTCACCTCATCATAGCTCACGATGGCCTCGCCTACCTACTAGCTAAGGCCTCCTCCCCAATTTCCTTGAGTGGACAAGCTTTCACTGCACTCTTGCTTGCAATTCACCCTCAGTTTTCATATATAGGGCCCGATTCATGGAACAATTTGCGCAGAAAATCAGGGACAGTCCCCGTTCGTCGATTCATGGAACAGAATGCGGGGCTTACCTGGCACTTTGGAGGAATCTGCACCGGTCCAACATGTCACTGCAACACCACGAAGGCCATGCACGATACTCCAAGCAAAGGGCCGGCCGGGCCTGCGCAGGCACCAAAAAGGGGTGAAACACGTGGAATGGGCAAGCACAAGCGAAAATTTGGGCATTACGAGGGGCGATCCACAGTCAAACAATCGCAACGCCCATACACGTGCAAAACAACCGTATTCTTGGAATTGAACAGGGCTCACCGGCACATTAAAATATATGCACTAATCCTGAAACATGTACACCATGCAATAGCCGGCGTAAACATCAATGTGTACACAAACAAAAGCATAAAAAGCATGAATGATGAATGAACACACGAATGCAGCTACGATGAATGTACCATTTGTTGCAGCAGTGATTGTGGGACACCGCAGGAGTAGGAGGATGGCCAGGGCCCGGATCTTCCTTCCAAGGATCACCTTTTTTGGGATGCATGACGACCAGGTCTATGCCAGGTATAGGTTCTCCCCATATCATCCTAGTACTGGTGACAGGGTGGGAAAATGACCTCACATCACCCACCCTGTGCTCCCAAGCACTGAGCCCCTTGCAAAAGGTGCTCACTGTACTGCATTTTCTGCCACATGTTCATTCCAGCGGACAATCGCCATAGTTCAGGGCATTTCACAGGTCACTCAGTCACGCTGCCTACACCAGGTGTTGGCAATAATAACTGCACGTCCTTCTGTCCGCCGGCATGTGTATATGCCCAGAACACCTGCAGAAAGGCAGGCAGTGGTTATATTATGTTATGTTATATTAGCGGTACTTGTATAGCGCACCGTCACCAATGGAATTTGTCCCCAGGCGCTCTGGTGGATCTGTAAACAGGAAGGGTGGGTAGGGTTAGTCGGGAGGAGGGAGAAGGAGAGTGGGAGAAGTGGTGTGCTGTTGGCAGCTTCAGCTCGGTATACACCGAACGCTGGGCTTTGGTGCTAATATCGGATCGGATGAAGGCTTCGAGTGCTGTGGGTGAAGTTTATGTGTTGTTCATGCGGTGTGGTAAAGTGCATGTAGATTGCTGGGAGAGAGATGGTTGTGTGGTTTTGTGTGGGTTTAAGTATGCAAAAGATTGAGGGTTGGGTTAGTGGGGTCTGTATCCTGGTTCAGGTACTTATGATTCCGTTAGAGTTGTAAACCTGTGGGTTCTGATGTTGCTGGTTCCTTGTGGGCTGACTCGCTTTGGTGGTGTTGCACTGATCCAACTGTATCCTATTGAGTATAGTTTGGATTGGTGGGTGTGTCTGAACCTAATCTTCAGGTGTGCGACTGGGAGGGTGATATCTATTCTCAGGTGATCTAGTGTGACCCTGGTCGGTTATGGCTTTGAATGGTTCAGGGTCGGGCCGTGTTGGAGTGTTGCCATAGTGTTTGCGTCTTGGTGAGCTTGTGTATTCAGATGTTCGTATCCTTCTGTCCCGACTGGTTCTTTGATTTCCATGGGGTGAACATCCTTGGGACTGTTGTTTAGTTGTAGTTTTGTGTGGTGGGGCATTGTGCTTCCTGCTTTGTATCCGTGGGCAGTGTGTAGTGATGAAACAGTCTGTTTCTCACCCATTGCATTGGGGCCCGTGATGCAGTGCTTCCTTTCCCTCTCTATGTTTTGTTCTTAGGGCTGTTGGGGAAGGTCCTAGTTAAGGTCATGGTCCTCTTGATAATTCGTTCTAGTCTTTCTGTTTTAGTTTGCTATGTTTACTGTCTTTGGTCGTATTGCGACTGTCTCCCGTTCAGTCCTTTAGTATGTCGTGGGATATTTTCCACAGCTTTTCCCATTGAGTGATCGGTGTGTATTGCGGTCGCTCTACATTCATTGATGTTTTTAGTTATGTCGGTGCCCCTGTGGCCCGTTTTCATAGTTATGATGTGAAGAGCCAGGTTTTGTGTAATTTCCTGAATAATAGGCGGTTTATTGTGTTACGTATGCACTTTGGAAGATCATTCCAGGTTTTCGGGGCTTGGTGAGAAAAGGCGGATCCTCCAAGTTTTCTTTTGTTGTAGGGCTTCTGTTCCAGGCGGATGTCCATGCTTGATCTGAGCGTTCTTGTTGGTTGATGTAGGCGCAGTTTGTCTTTTAGGAACTCAGCGCCTTCGTTGACTACTACTCTGTGCGTAATGCACATTGTTTTGAATTTTATTTGTTGTTTTATTGGTAGCCAATGTAGTGGTTTCAGGGGTAGTTTCAGAAGTAGTCTGGCTGCCGCGTTTTGAATGTGTTGTAGTTTTTTTAGGAGTCGTTCAGGCATGCCTAGGTATAGGCTATTGGCGTAATCTACTTTGGACCTGACGAGGGCGATGATGGTGGTCGTTTTGTTGGCGAATGATAAGAACGGTAAGATTCTCTTTGCCACTCGCAGGAGGAAGAAGCATTTCTTGAGGAGAGCGTTTACCTGTGGTCTAGCATGAGATTATCGTCCATCAGAATAGGTTTTTTACAATCGCCGAGGGTGCTGGGGTTGTCCCGAGTTCCCTTGGCCAAGGGATGAATTGGTTTTCTCCTCCATTTTTTGTTACAATCATTATTTCAGTTTTGCCTGGATTGATTTTGAGGGAATTGGAGTTCATCCAGAAGACTACATCGCGGAGGGAGTTTTCTAGCGTTGAGTTTCTTTCTGGGTTGTCTTGTATTTTGAAGATTGTTTGTGCATCATCAGCATAGTTGTAGCAAGTGAGGCCGTGGCCTTTGATGATTCTGATCAGTAGATCCTGGTAGAAGTTGAATAGTAGCAGGGAGAAGGATGATCCTTGTGGTACTCCACACCGGAATCTCTCGGGCTGGATTTGAAGGGTTTCATCCATACAGTTTCTGTTCTGTTTGTTAGGAAAGATTTGATCCATAGTAGGGCGGTGTCTGTTATTCCAAGTCCTTCTAATCTCGTTATGAGGGTGTCATGGTCGACTGTGTCATATGCTGCCGATAGGTCTAGGAGTATCAAGGCAGTGCTGTTGTCTGAGTCTCCGTTGAGTTTTAGATCGTCCCATATTGAGAGTAGAGCTGATTCTGTTCCTCTCAGTGGTCTGAAGCCAACTTGTGCCTGGTCTAGTAGGCCGTGCTCTTCTATAATCTCTTGGGTCGTTTTGTATATGTACGTTTCGAGCAGCTTGGCTGTATACGGGATGTTGGAGATGGGTCTGTAGTTGGAGAGGTCCTCTATGTTTCCTGCTGTATCTTTGAGTAGTGGCCTGATGTATGCAGTTTTGAAGGCTTGTGGCACTTTCCCAGTTCTGATGGAATGGTTGAGGACGTACCTGTGATATTCCATGGGTGTTCCTTGTTTAAGAATTTATTTGTATATGTCTGGTGGACGTGGGTCTTCGGGGGACCCTGAGTTATAGCTTTCATTCACCAGTTTGACGAATGTCTCCATTGATATTTCTGGAAAGCTTCGTAGTTTGTTTGGGTGCTCCTCCCAGGTGTAGGTTGGGGTTGTGGTCAGATCAGACGGCCTGCTTTGAATGGTTTGCTGGATGTTGGTGATTTTGTTTTTGAAGTGGTCTGCAAGGTTGTTGCAGAGTTTCGCGGATAGAGTTGGTGTGTTGTCACATCCCGGAGGGTTTTTGATTTCTTTTATGATTTTGAAGAGCTCTTTTTGGGTGTTTGGTGCTTCGAAGATTCGGTTGTCATTGTTTTACCTCTTTGCTTTTTGTATTTCCTTTTTCTAAGCCCGGTTGTGTTGTAGGAATTTCAGTTTGTTCGCTGTGTCGTTTTGTTTTCTCCAATCAAGTTCTAGTCTTCGTTTTTTTCTTTTCATGGTGCAAAGTAGTGGGGTGAACCATTTTGCCATAGACCGTTTATTAGAAGAAGCAAAGGGTTTTTCCTTTGGCGATGTTGTCCATAGTAGTTATAATCCAGGAATGCAGCAGGGTTACCTTTTTGTCCATGTCATCTTCTTCCATGAATGTTGGGTGTGGTTTGTTTAGCTCCAGTAGTTCATGCAGGTTGGAGTTTTTGATGGTTCTCCAATTTCTTTTCATGGTTTTCGTTGTTTTGTCCGTTGATTGTTTGTTAGCCTGGTCATTTCGGTTACGAAGCGGATGATGAGGATGTCGCTCCAGGGTATTTGAATTGGGAGTGCCGTGGTGAGGAGTAGTTTGTTAGCGAAGATTGCGTCAAGTGTATGCCCTGCCGAGTGGGTTGCTCCTTTGACTAGTTGTTGTAGGTTCATTGCTGCTAGTTGGCTGGTTAGCGATTTTTGTATGGTTGTGATTTCTCCTCCAAACCAGATGTTGAAGTCTCCTAGGACTATCAGGTGATTGTTTTTGATGGATAGGATGGCGATTGCTTCTGTGAAGGAGTCTACGAAGGTTGCATCGTAGGTTGGTGGTCTATATACTAGTACGAATTTCAAGTTTGTTTTGGATGTTACTGCTAGACGTATGATTAGGGATTCGCATTTATCGATGATTAGGTGGTCTTCCAGTTTGATATCCAGGTGTTCCTTGTGAATGATTGCCAGCCCTCCCTCTCTTATGTTTTTTCTGTTTGATTGGACGCATTTGAAGTATTCAGGCAAGCAGTAGTTGAGGGTGATCTTATAGTTGTCGTCTAGCCAGGTATCTGGTACAAATAGGATGTCGATCCCTCCATCGCAGAGCAGATCGTATATCTTGGTGGCATGCTTCTACATTGATCTTGCATTGGTGAGGTTGCAGTGGATCTTATTGGTGTGGTTTTGCTTGTCGTTGTACCTTGTTTTGGTTTGTGGTTGTGTGGTTGTGGTGCATCATTGTTGGTGTTGATTGGGGGTGGATGAGGATCAGCGAAGGCTGTATCTTCATTGTAGGAGGGTGTATGAGGATCAGCAGAAGCTGCATCTTCATTGAAGCGGTCAGCGAGATTGAAAACTTGGCTGTTCAGTGGTGATGCTTCTTCATTTGTGCAGGTTAGGTGAAGGTCCATGAAGGCTTCTTCTTTGTTTAATTGGTCAGTTAGGTTCATGTTTGGGTTGTTGGTTATAAGATCTTTGTCGTCATTATGTCCGGTATGGCGCGGGTGTTGAGGGTGTCCTTCTGTACTTGGGATGTATGGGGTGATGGGGTCTGACTCTAGCCATCTTCTTCTTGGGTGTTCAAGTATTTTTTCTGGTTGTCTCGGGATATTCTTTGTCTGTCTTGATGTCTCTGTGTCGTTGGGGTATCCTGGTTCTGGGGTTGTTGCGAGGTATGGTGTGAGATATAAGGAATTTTCCCTTTGGAGTTTTGTTCTGTTCGTTTTGGTTTTTGGCATTGTGTTTCTTTTATTTGAGGTTGTTGCTTCGCTGGCAGGTTGGATTTGTGTGCCTGTGTCCAGTGCGGCCTTGTCTTGTGCCCTTTCTCGGCGTCCCTTTCTGTTCCGGGGCATTTTGGTGCTCAGTGCGGGGGTGCCGGTTGAGTGGTTGGCTGTTGTGTCTTGTGATGGGAGTGCTGGTATTTCTTCTTGTGTTGGTAGGCTTGGGTGCTTTTGTGCCGTCTGTTCTTCCGGTGGGTCGGTTTGTTTATCCTCCGAGCGCTGTCTGGTGGGGTTTTGGTGCTGGGCATACTGTTGTCAGGGGTGTAGGTCAAAGTTCAGTGCTGTCTGTGTAGGTCTCTCGGAAAGGATGAGGGTGGTTAGAACTATTGTATCACGGTCTGGTCCTCACTGGGAGTATGTTAAGGTGGTTAAGCTAAATTTGTGCTTGAGGCTAGTTCTGACTATGTTCTAGGGTCTCGTATGGTAGGAGGGACCCTAAGGAGATTTGTGCTAGATTTTGATGGGGTGGTGCACTTCCCAAATGTGCTTGGTGCCATAGATTGCACCCATGTTGCTCTACATCCATCTCGAGCAACAGAGCATATATACCTCAACCGAAAACACTGGCACTCCATCAACATGCAGGTTGTGTGTGATGCCAAGGGCTTCATTACTTCCGTCTATGCCAACTATCCTGGCAGTACCCATGATAGATACATCTTCAGGATGTCCCCCCCACACCGGGCCCTGGAAGCTGGGAAGCATGGCAACACATGGCTCATTGGTGAGTAGGAATGTCCATGCAAATGCATGCATGTTGCACAACAACAATTATACACTGTCCAGAAATGACAAAGAATATCACCTCTACAGGGGACAGTGCCTACTCTCTCAGCACATACATGATGACGCCAATACGCAACCCCAGCACACCTGCCCACGTAAGATACAACATTGCTCATATTGCAACTCGGGCCATAGTGGAACGCACATTCGGACTGCTCAAGTCAGGTTTCCGCTCGCTTGACAAATATGGTGGTGTGTTGCTATATGCACCACCACTAGTCTGCAGCATCATAGTGGCAGCATGTGCCCTGCACAATGTTGCAACACAGCACCCCAGTGGACATGGTGGTGGCACCCCACACACACCCACATTCCTGCCCCCTGAGTATGGCTGGGCAAAGGGCACGTGGAAAGGCTGCACGTACCCAGCTTGTGGCAACGTATTTCTCCTAGACCCCACACCCCTGTGGAAATCACATGATGCTGCTACATCTCAGCTGCCATTCAATGATGACAATGGGCCAATCCCCTCTGCCCACAAAACCACCCTGAGCATGAGCCCTTGGAAGTGCAAAATTGTGTGCATCCCTTAGAACTTAAAAGACATTTCTCCTTGTGTTTCCAAAAGGAACACAATGGCAACCATTAAATTAAATCACCTCTGTGTCACCCAAACCATCCATTATGTCAGGAAAAATGCTAATTAGACTGTGTCATGGTATGGCATGTTATGCAAAGGTATATTCTGAAATGCCCGATACACAAGGCACGTATCTGAAAGCGCTCAAGGATGGATGGAACAAGGGGAAAAAGAACACTCATACAGAACCCTAGAATCACTGAAATCATAATAGTCAGTACCGGCAGAGTCAGTGTATATTGTACAATTAACAGTAGTGGAAACAGTGAATAGGTTTGATGATGAATCTACAGTTTGATTAAGTGCATGAATGTGCCACTATGCAGGGAGCAAGGACAGGGTGGAACAGACGATGTACAGGCATTGTGCAATCAGAATGAGCAAGTGCACAGGTGTTTACAGGGGAGTGGTAGGTGGAGGGTGGGAACAGGTTCAGGGGTGGTCCAAGTGCATCCAGTCAGTGGAGGCTGGGGTAAGTGCAGAGAGATGTAACTCTCTAGGGCCATTCACCATGTGCAGTGATGATGAGGCTAGTGCAGGTACCGGAGGCAAGTGTACAAAACACTGGTGGGGGTGCCATGGGCCTTTGAGACTCTGAGGTAAATCAGACGACCAGTCATCGAGCTGTAAGGAAAAAAGTATGGAGAGAGGGTGAGAGCAGAGGGATAGGTTAGGTGGGAAGAGGGAGAGAGAAAGAAGAGTAGAAGATGAACTCCTGATGAGTTCCAGGTGCTTAAGGATATGAGGCTCCATACGGAGGGTGGCAGGGAGGCTATTCCAGAGGGAGGCCCCTGCTGATGATAACGATCTTCCTCCAAATGTCTACATCAAGAACTGGCTCACTCAAAGAAGGTTTGAGGTACATGAGGAAAGAGTGCAGGAGGGAGAGTATTGAGGTATGAATAGTTGCACATAGGTAGTTCACAGGCCGCACAATGAATAGTTTCTCAATTTTGACCCTTGCAGCCACGGGTAGCCAGTGGAGGGATATCAGTGCCAGACATATGTGGTTCCTGGTCTCTTGCGGTCATGTTCTGCATGAGTCTTACAGGGTGTGGATTAGTGGTTGAGAAAGAGGCAGTTGCAGTAGTCCAGCCTGGAGATAACCTGGGCTGCAGAGACAGTGACCTGCTGGGGAAAAGTGAGAAAAGGTAGAATACCTCTGAAGAGGTGTAGCTGATAGTTTTACTTTCAAGAGATGACTGCAATGTGAAATGAGAAGAAAAGAGTAGAGGCAAAGATTACCCCAAAGATTAATATCCGTGCAGGTGGTTGCGGCTGCAGGGTCAAGGGAGTCTGGCTAGACAGAACGTGGGAAAGCTGGAGTAGGGGTCTCAATGCAAATGAACACAGTACTGCTGGCGTTAAGGCAGAGGTTCTTTGCAGAAAACCATGACTGAATCGTGGAAAGACAGTCAGATATGAGTGATGAAAAGAGGCAGCTGTGGGTAGCCCGAAAGAAAGTTCAGTGTCATCCACATAACACTGCAATTCAGAGGTGAAAGTGCTAATCACACTTGCAAAGTCAGTCATGTATACTTAGAAGAACCAGGGGAATAGCTTACATCCCTGGAGAACGCCACAGTTTGAAAGAGCCATGGAAGAAGGAAAGGCTTTGAGTTCCACCTGGGACGGGTGGTCAGAAAGAAAGGAGGTTAACCACATCATAGCCTGATCCGTGAACCCTGTGCACCACACCCACTCTAGTGGACCCATTCTGCCGTGGTGGATGTGAATAACTAAAACGCTGGTCAAATGTGTAACATTCCATAACAATCAATATAAAAGAAGATCTTACCTGTCCCCTTGCCATGCAGTTGACGCTCACATGTCATTACATGAAATAGCCATCATTACCTGAAGTATGCATCTGCAGATTAAAAAATAAACATGAAACATAGTTCATATACCACAGAAATGCACAAAAAACTTGAAGAGCAACAGGCACCCCTCAGTGAAATCAAACACATGCAAGCACAAGTCCCAATACAGCCATCAACATGTTTCCCTGCGCACACGCATAAACACCTGCACACTGCATGCAATTCAAATGCACAGTACTCACATACTCACACCCAACAACATCACCCACACTGCCTTTCCCCTTCAATGACATGCACAAAATGTGCATGCAACACATCCCCATTCATTACACAATGTCACATACACAATGCACACTTTGCTCCCCATGCTGCATGGAACTGTGAAGACAGCACACATGCTTATAATTTATCCCGACCAAAACATGGCCCACCCTTGGAAGACAACCAATGTCATGATAAGGCTGGCCATCACCTGAGTAGTATAAGGACAATGCACTGTACACAGTCATGGAAGCACATTATCAATAACACATGCATTGTTCATTGATTAGGCATTCATCCAATAACCCCAAATGTTGCCAAGTGCACACAGGGAAACAGGTTGGGGACAGGTGAATGTAGACAACGATTTACTAACATAGATCAATCATACAATCAATACTAACAGGACATCTTGACAACAACTGGGAGGGGAGACAAGTCCACAATGCCTTCTGAGTGTTCACAACCTGCAAGTGTACAGGTGATGTTAAGGAAAAAGGTTTGGATCACTGCATGGAGAACATCTTGTGGTGAAAAGGGCAGAAAATATTACACAAATGGAAGTGCTAATTCACGTGGTGATGCTGATCGTGAGCAAATTCAGTATATGCACAGTATGTCACGATAGGAGAGTAAACAGACTAGCCGAACTGAAGAATGGTAGATAGAGTTTAAAGGAGCAAGACAAGATGATGGCACACCAAATAGTGTAACAGGACAATAGAAAAGCCGCAGGAAAATAAGAGAGGAAATAAGAAATGTAGTAGCATGGAAAGTAAGAGAAGAACAAACTTTACAAATGTTATAGAGATGAAAACAACAGGATTGAGACATGAGAGAAATATGGCGAGTAAAAGAGAGATTAGTGTCAAAATGTAGACCAAGATTACATGCGGAAGAAGAGAAAAAATGAGTAGATGGAGGAAATGAGATAGATGATGGAGGGGGTAGAGGAGAAAAAGTGTTAGCAGGGAACAATAAGACCTCAGTCTTCGAGGCATTTAAAGTGAGAAAGTGAGATGCCATCCAAGATTTATTGCCCGAAAGACAAGTTGTAAGGGTATGGTGTATTTCCGGAGTAAAAGATGAAAAAGGATAGAAAGAGTTGCGTAAAAGTGATGAGAGAGTCCAAAGGAGGAAATAACAGTAACAAGTAGTGCAGTATATAATGAAAAAAGAAAAGGACCCAAGACTGACCCTTGGGGAACACTGTGCTCAAGAGGGAAAGGTGTGGAGGTCTAACCACCCCAGCAGACAGAAAAAGTTCTATTAGACAGATATGAAGAGACCCAAGAGAGTACAGATCCCCTAAAACCAAATGAGAAGAGGGTTTCCAGAAGAAAAGAGTGATCAACGATGTCGAAAGCTGCAGATAGATGAAGAAGAATAACAAAAGAGGAGTGTTTAAAGTAGCAAGCTGAAAGAAGAGAATTAAGGACACAGGTCAAAGCAGTTTCATTTGAGTGACAGGGACGAAACCCTGATTGAAAATGTGGAAGGCAACATTTATCATTGACAAAAGAGGAAGTCTGTGAATAAACTAGGCATTCAGGAAGCTTACATAAATAGGGTAAGAGTGAAATAGGATGGAAATTAGAAACAATTACAGGGTTAGCTGAGGTTTTTTTTAGAATGGCAATGATAGTTGCATGCTTGAAAGCTACAGGAAAGACTGAAGTGGAAAGACAGATATTAAAGAAGGAGACAAGAAATGGAATAAGAGAAGTATAGATTTTAGGAATAAGAACTCCTTATTCCTTATTTAGGAATACTTCTTATTCCTTATTTAGCAATAAGGAGAAGGGTGATCAGATGTAGCTGATCGAGTCACACAATAATTTGTGTATCATCAACATAGGAGTAGCACAGGAGGAAGTGGGAATGAATGAGCGTGACCAGTGGCTTGATGTGAACATGAAACAGAATAGGGAAGAGAGCCAAGCCCTGAGGCACTCCACAAGTGAGAGACACAGAATCCACGCCAAAAGGTGGAAGAGAAAGACTCTGTGAAAGTCCATCAAGAAAAGAAGAGAACCAAGATAACACCTGACCAGTGATCCCTCTCCAGCAAGCCTGGCCAACAGTGTGGGATGATCGACTGTATTGAAAGCTGCTGAGAAATCTAAATGCAATAGAGCTCCCGACCAAAGCCAGGTCATCAACCACAGAGACCAGTACGCTCTCTCTGCCATGGCTGGGGTGGAAACCAATCTGGAAAGGGTCAAAGAAAGAGGAGTTAAAAAAAAGAACCAAGCATTAGTGATACCAGGGACTCCAGAAGTTTCATAAAGGAAGACGAAGTGAGATAGGCCAAAAATTGGATGGACAAGATGGGTCCAAAGATGGCTTTTTCAACAGCAGAGCGTGCCTTAGATGAGAAGGAATGATACCAGACTAGCACGAGAAATTACTGCCTGAGTCAAAAAAGGGAAAATTACAGGTAGAATCTCCTTACAGATAGTCAGAGGAATAGGATCTAACGCTGAGCTTTACTAATGTCCTTAATAGAAAAGAGGGTTCAAAGAGACCACATTTCTCTAGAAGGATGATGAGCATTCCCAAATAGGAAACTGGCCAACAAATGTCCAATCAGTAAAGCCATATTTTCTTGCAGTGGCATTAAATATTTAGTGACATGTTGGACAAAGACAAAATGTTCAGTGCTCAAACATACTGATACTGCCTCACATTGGTGCAATACGCTTGGATATGTTATCTTACCCAGTCACTGTATTTTTGGAAAAGCCAGAATTATGAGTGTTCCTACATTGTGATCCTGTCCACATTTTTGCAACTAATACGGCTATGTTTTTGTATAGTGGTTCTTATTATGGGCAAAGAAATTGTGATGAGTGTTCATTCCTGTGGATACAGAGCTATGATGTTGCCGGCAATATGGACATTTGTTTATTAAAGTTGATGTATAATTTGTACTGGAATTATTGCCAAAGCACCATGATGGGTGTACATATGTGGGGATACTGGCCTACACGGGTGCAGCCAGTATCAACACATGTTCTTACTGCGGCAAAGGACTTTACAAGTGTTTTGGAAAATCCAACAAGATGACTGTTCTTCTGTGGTGATACTGCTCTGAAGCAAGTATAGACATATGTTCTTTCAGAGGCATGCCATGTATACTGGCATTAAGGGATAAAGTCAACATGGCATGTGTCCTTACATGGGGAAGCTAACATACATAGCTGTAGTCAATGTGGGCATAATTTCATACAAATGCATTGCATTTTCTACTGGAACTTTGGGAAAAGCCAATATTGTGAGTGTCTTTATTTTGAATTCTGCCTTACAGTGAGCAGCTTGAATGGTCAGCTGGAGTGTTCCTTTCTCACAGTGGCTTAGCATATTTACTTGCAATTTGGGCAAAGCCAACATGCATGTTACAGGCAATATGGACCTTTTTCTTTTAGTCAGAATATATGTGGACTGGTGTTATGAACAAAGTATACATATATTTCTACATTTGTTTAGTTATTGGGGACAATTGTTAATACATTGGAATATCATTTTGACTGGAATAAAAGGCCATGCCAACATGAAGGGTATTTTGTGAAGGGATACTCGCCTATATTCGTCCAGCTAGTATGGCCACGATTTCTTAAAGTGGCATAGAATTGTAGAGAAAGCCATCATAATGAATGTTCTTTCTTTAGTACACTGGTCTATATTGGCAAAGCCAGGATGTACATGTTTTCTTACAGTGGGATTGCATGTGTACTGGTGTTATGGGCAAATCCAACATTTCATGAGTTCTTATCTGAGGATACTGTGGTGCAATGTGTATGGACATCTTTTCTGACAGAGCAATTCATACTTTACTGGCAATTCAGGCAAAACATTCCTAATGAATATTCTTAAGAGTGGTATTAGTATACATTGGGACCGATATACATAACACACTTTCCTACAGTGAAATATCATTGTACCCCCATTGTGGTCAAAGCCAACATGATATATGTTCTTATGTAGAGAGGTAAGCCAATTTTGTAGCACCAGTATTTCTAATATCTGGGAGTAGCATTATAGCGGTATTTTGGACAAATCCAACATACTAACTGCTCTTAAGTAAAGAAATTGGCTAAATGTTCAGTATTTATGTACGTGTGTTATTTGGAAAGAACACATGATGAGTGTACTTATATATGGATAATGAATTGAAGTCAATATGCACTTTATTTTTTACAGAGGTGTGGCATTTATATTGATGCAGTTGTTAAAGACAACTTGATGAATGCTCAGAGGAGCGACACACCAGCTGGAGGCCACGCCCACTCTCTCAGGTGAATATAAACTGAAGCTGGAACCATTGCCCTTGAAAACCGCTAAGGGGATGCCACTGATATTTTTGGGGCTGTTTGGAGGCGGTTTCAGAGGCCACACAGCATACTCTGAAAGAAGCATAATGGCCACAGTCTTTGCAATCTTTGTGTGGAGGACCGGATGCTGGCATGGAATCTACTAGTCCTTCTGCAAGGTATCTATGTACATTGTTGCTGAAAGGTCTTACCTGCTCCAATTATTTATCTATATTCTGACCTTCCGGAACTACAACATCAAAATCAAAACTAACCAGTGTTATGAATCCAGTGGAGTCATCATGGATTCCCCGGCATTGACTTCCTCCCATTTGGCCTGGGGATGGCAGCCGCTACCTAATCCTTTCCCTGGGTGTGGCTTTATGAGAGAGGATCAGATGGGAGTAGACAGCTACCGGGGAGATGTCATCACTTCACTCGACGAAATGTGGTATTTCCCCATGAAGAATCCCCTTATACCCAAGACCCTTTTTAATGAGGAAGACCCTTTGATGCCCCAGACATTGATGTCATACTGTCAGACATGTGTTCCCACTAGTAGAATAAGTGAACCCTCTTTTTCTTATTCTTGGTCAATTATTCTTTGGTCAAACACACAACCATAACACCAACTGACACTGCTCAAACATAATTCCTTTTTCTTCAAAAGTTAATTTTTGTAAAACCAGTGTAGCGAACTATTCAAATGTCATGTTTTTAACAAACTCTATGAACACCAACTACCAGAATTGTACTGAGACGAGGAGGATGCAGGAATTTGAACCATGTACTTTGAGCCTAAACCACAAAGTTCAGTCTAGTTGTTTTTCCAACGACAATCAAAAAAGAAGGTACTGCTACCGGGGGTAGTCCCCATGTTGGTTGTATTAATCGGAACCTAATTGGAGATCCCCAAAATTATTGATAGAATAAATCATGTAATTCAAAATTTGTCCGAAAAGGAACACACAGACAAACTAAAGAGTAAGCTCAATGAATTATATTGGAAAATTACGCTTGTTTTCACGACTTACAATACAATTTATGAAAATTTAATGGTTTGGTGTTAAATATCTGTGACCTTTAAAGGAAAATCGCTTATAAAGCAAATACAATGTACCAAAACATAATAATGAAAAAAACTATTGTGAAAGACAATCATATAGAACATCAAGGAGAAAACCTGTATCAATTTAGACACGGTTACCAAAACATGACAGTTAAAATTCACAAACAATGATTCACAAAGCAATTGAATTTTACCCATTGGTATTGGCTAGAGAAAGGTTTGCTGTTACAAAAATAACAGAGAACACATAGGATATAGAATCCGAGCAAAATCCATGGCCACAAACTAAATGAGAGTTCTACATAACTTATGCCACCAGATAAACAAGCTGACAACGATTCTATCTAAACGTTCACATAAACATTCTATATTCCATTCTCTAGAACATGCAGTGATCTCTGTTAACTATTTTTACACAAAGACACACTTTGCTGACGCAGCAGGGTGTAAAATGGATTGATCCAGTAGGTATGTGCTGGCAGTGTCTCCTAAGAGTCCAACGATTATCAGCCTAAAACTATTCTATGTATTCCCCCTTGCTCAATGAGCATATCCATGGCAACTAAACAACAATCAAGGGTATATTAATGCTGTTTGTAGATACCAAATCAACAATGCGCAGGGGATTATTACTTTGTGAGCGCACTATTCAGAGGGGCAGTGCAGGATAAGACGTTGGCTCTTATTCAAGAGATGATGAATGCAAAGTCTATGTACCGGTGTGTCAGAGCAGAAGAGGCTGCCACAGGAGAGACACAGAGTCAGAGACTGAAAGGCTCTGGAGACGCTGGGAGCTGTGAGGAATATCCTGGGCACTCAACGAGTTAAGAAGCTGGTGTTCGCCATCATAACAAATCAACTACCGGGGCACCAGTGGTCCAGGGATGAATATCAATTTCTAAACCATCACTCAGCCCCACACCTCTAGTACACCAGAAGGGATACAAAGAGATTGGAACACACGCACATTATTAACCTCCTTATGCAATGTTTGGTAACATGGACAGAATGGCAGGCTTAAATCTGCAAGGTTGTGGATTGATGGTTAGTTGCAACACAGCGAAAATACAATTATTACCCAATGATAAAAGGGACTGTCCAGTCAAGGTTATATAAACATATTTACTTTATTATTATTACAACAGACAGTTCTAGCACACTACAAAATACAGCCCACCCTGCAAAGGAACACAGAGGACAGACAGTTTCATGAAGGAAAGGGAAGCACTCTGGATACTGAACGGAACGTGGTCGGTAAAGCAATCAGTCTTAACTGCTGAAGGTTATTTGGTTTCAGCACTGAGGGCCCAAGGGGTCATAAATGTCATTAGGGGCCTTTGGAGAAGCACCAGGGGGACAGAACATCAATGTACCTGGTGCTTGAGATGATCTTGATGCTCAACAGCATCAAATCAGTTCCAGGATGCGTTGCAGATTCTGCGACACAGTTTGAGAGGGGAGACAGCTGCGGGCATCAGGGGGCAGGCAGTTCAGCAAATGAGGCTGGACGGACAGTTGCTGGGAGGCCTGCATGGTGGCTCAGGGTAAGAATTGTTGTCTCTGTGCTGGTTGGTGAAACTGGAACACTGGTCGAGGTGCCTCGGACGGCTTTAGTGATTGCAGCGTGACAACAGTCAGTGGTGCAGCTGGACGCGGTTCGAGTGCTCGAGTGCCTCAAAAATGTCCTTAAAAGATGGACGCTGGTTGATGCTTGTTGTGGAACTCCTCCTTTCTTCTTCACAGTGCTCGTTTCATCCTTTAAGTCGGACGGCCCAAAGCTGAGAAGAGTGTTTGCAGGCAATTGCCTTGTCCTTTTTTCAGAGACTCTCTGGTATTTCCCACCTAGGAACCTTCCTGGCAGAACCTAGCAGAGCATGCTGTGTGCTGGTTGGGTACCAGTTCTGGAGCTGCTGGACAGGTCCTCTGAGTCTGGTATCTCCCTCTGTTCCCTGGGAGATATTTAAGAGAGGGATCTTGCTTCCCACTTGGAAATCCTGACCTTCCTTCACTGCCGGAAGATGTAAGGCAGACTGTACCTTCAGCAGGGTCCAAATGAGTCTTTTTTACTCCTTTCAAATTCGTCAGATAATCTGCTAAGTGAGGTGCTCAGCCCTCTTGTAAAGCCAAATGGGCCCCAATGATTGGTGCAGGCTAAGCCTACCTTAAGTAACCAATCCTGTATCCACACCAACAATCTTCTGTTATGTGTGAGGTCAGGACCAGAGTGCTTTGCCACATGAAAGGTAAGGTGTGACAACATATACTCCTAAATCCCACCCATCTTCCTGTCTGTTGTAGATCAAAGTGTCTCTATGGTTAACTGAGCCCCCTGTGACTCTTGATTAAAGCACAGGTCTCCCTTGATGTTTGTGTTGGGAACAGACTTCTGTCTCCCACAAATCACATACTTCATCGCTCTGAAAGGGCCCACTCTGCAGTGGTTGCCTACGATAAATAGTAGACCCAGAAATGCCATTCACTGTCCTTCATACAGAGGGGGTGGCCACTAGCTTCAAGTTGACACATTACATATCCAAGAGATGTTACTCCTGCCTTCATCTTGTCCATTCTGTGATCAGGCTTGATGCAGGCCTGTTCCAATTAACTCCTATTAGTATGTGCTGCCACCAACAGTTTAGACAATAGGAAGGCAAATCCATGGAACCTTTGATATTTTAATTAGGCTGGTCATGGCCACAGGAAGGTGTCACCTTCCCCCTTCTTGAGATTCTTTGATGTACCTGTGGCTGTCACATTCCAGCTGAACATGACAGGGGAGGATGGCTTCTGTAGGCATGTCCTCCCATAATAATCGGGACTATGCATTTGTCGTGTAGTGAGCAGGGAAAATGTGTGCATGCAGTATGTCCTCATACATTTTCGGAGGTTGAACTCCCATCGTTCATTTTCATTTAAAAAAAATAAAAAAAATAAAACAGGCGAACACCCCATTCCGGATCCTGAAGGGAAACAAACATACAATTGCAGAGCTGAAAGGGAGGCCGAAAGAACATCCACAGCTTCCAGATTGGAAAGTGGGTTGAAAGTGCTGAAGCACAAAGCCGACTGGAGACGCTGGAGAAATCTGGTGACTCTACCTGAAAACTGTGAGGACCACCAGAGCATTCCCGTGACCATGTCAAAAGCAATTTGAACATTGCAACCTTTGCGAATATGATGAACGGCTTCTTTTTAATACCAAAAAGCAAAAAGGCAAACCCCAACGACTTGTGAATATCTCAAATGATAATTTGGGGCCCAACTTAAAGGAACCTTACCAAGAGTATATATATATATATATATAGCAACCAGAGTGCCATACCTAAAATATTGATCATAGAGAGATACATATGAGAAAGCTGGAGGTCCTGGCACCTAAGGGAGCAGGCGAGTGAACTATATGAGAAATCCCAACAAGCAAAATAGCACACAATTAAAATATATACTACTCCTCACAGGGGAGTATACAAGGCAAGTGAAACTCATTAGTGAAGACCTGGCAGGCAAATACACCAGGCAATTGACTTTGCAGAAAGAGTACTGGCAGGGGAGTACACCAGGCAATGGGCATTGCATAAAGGAACATGGTAATTTGCAAGCCCCAAGAAATGTTACAGGAAAGATTGGCATTTATTTAAAGAAAGACATTGTTCCAGTGTTATGCGAATAACACGCAACTCTCCTTCAGACTGCCCTCAGCCACCTCCTATACCTCACTCATATTTGACTGTCTGTCTAAAATTCAGTCTCGGTGTGCTGCGAACGACCTCTGCTCAACACCACTAAGACTGAGATTGTGTGCACCAGGACTTCTGCCTCCGCTTTCCCACTTTGACTCTGGCCGGCCTCGCTTGTCCCTTGCCCGCACCCACCTGCGAGTCTAAAAACCTTTGGGTCATTTTCGACTCCACTCTTTCCTTCTCCACTCATATTACAGACATCTCTAAGAAGACGAACTACCAGCTGCACCTCCTCAGAAGTAATCTTCCTTTTCTCACCTTCACCCAGCGTCTCACTGTCTCCAGAGCCCTGGTTCTCTCAAGGCTGCACTACTGCAACAACCTCCTTCTTAACCTCCCTGCCTCTGCCCTGTGCCCTCTGCAACTCCTCCAGAACAGAACCAGAATATTTATCCTTTGCCTCAAGCCCTGGTACCACATCTCTCTGGCTCTGAAATCCGTCCACTGACTCCCCGTGGCAACAAGGATCAATTTCAAGACCCTCGGCATCGTCCACAAGGCTTTATGGGGCCTGGGATCTACCTACCTTCAATGAAGCCCACCTAAAGACTTTCCTTCCCAGGCCCCCTGCTCCGCAACCTCCAAACTTCTGCCAATGTGTCGGTTCCCCAAGAAGAGATATGGAGGGAGATCTTTATCCTCTGCAGGGGCCTCCCTCTGGAATAGCCTCCCTGTCGCCCTCCGTCTTGAGCTGGATCTTCTTAATTTATGGAAAATCCTTAAGACATTCCTCTTTTCCTCTTCCTCTCTCTCTGTCTACACTGCTGACCTATCTCTCTGCTCTTCACCCCCTCCCCCCTTTTCTGTACAGCTTGCTGACTGGCTGCCTGGTGTACCTCAGTGTAAACCAGTCCTCTTGCACTTGCCTCCAGGCCTTGCACTTCGCCTCATCATCACTGCACTTGGTAAATGACCTAGAGAGTGGCATCTCTCTGTACTTACCCTAGTCACTACAAACTGGGTGCACTTGTACCCCACCCCATTCCCCTGCACCTGTCCCTCTGCCTCCACTCGCCCCTTCCATTTAACCATCTGTGCACTTGTGCAAATCCGAACGTACCATGCCTGAAGATCGCCTGGTTTCCCCCTGTCTTCCCTCCCTGCATGGTGATGCCTTAAAGCACTTGAAAAAAACAGTAGAATTGTCATCCACATATTTGCTGTTACCTCTACTGTTATATGTATTATATGCCATCGTCTCTGAGTTTCAAGGGCTCTGAATGACTGTTGTTTCTTCCCCTTGTTCCCTCCCTCCTTCAGCACTTTGAAACACTTCCTTTGAATATAGGCGCTATGCAAATAAAAATCACCATTACCAGATTGAGGAGAAAGTTGCATTAAAGAAATACAGTTAAAGGCTTGGTTACCGCAACAGGAATCTTGTGAGATCAAACAAGACACCAAGGAACTGTTTACAAAAATGACTATTCTGATAATCAAGAGTCAGCGGAAGGGATGCACACCGTGGAATGAAAGGCTTCTACCTTAAAGAACATTTTTGTTGAAATTATACTTGTTTCATTTGTGAAAACGTTTGGGACAGTTGAAGATATTTTCCTTACACATTTTTATTTGTTTACAGTGTGAGGGCCAGAATAGGACATCCTGACACAGAAAGATCCTTAGTTTTTGGGTTATAGGCCGGGACACTCCTCTTTATCATAGGATCAGAGAGGCATTTTTCCAACCCTTATTCTTTTAATAAACATCTTTAGTAGAAACATGACAACCTTGTGTCTGGCTCTCATTTCTGACCGGTCACACCGGTCTTATACCGATATACTGCTTTAAAATACTGGGAACACTGGGAAGATATTATCCATCTATTTCATATTTTGCACAATCAGAAGGGACTACAAGGCTGACCACAAGGGTGAGAGAGCCATACAACGTGGAAGTTAAAGAGTGAGTGGGAGCGGGGAGGAGGAGGAGTGGTATGCAGACTGCTCATCTAGCTGTTGAGGCATGCCCCACTCCACTCAAACAATCCTCACTCTCCCCAGACCCCCACCTTCAATTTATATTTATATCCCTTGCATGGTCTGTAAACTTTTCATTTGTATATCTTGAACATGCTGAAGCAATCTGACTGTAATTTTAAGCTTTATTACATTTACATCTTAGACGGAAATATGGGAAAAAGGAAAGCAAACCCCATTGTAGAAGATGGTCAGTGTTAAAGGGCCATAAACAACCCTAAGCCTTCACAAAACAAGCAAATGCTCCTGGATTCTTACCTCGATTAGATATCAGAAAAATTGGATGAAAAGATACAAGATCGTAAAAAAGAATTGAGAGTCAGAATTGTCAATTTTGTACTAACCTCTCCAAAATCACCTCCAATTGCATATCCCTCTGACTTCAGGTACCGAGAAGGGAACATGTAGCTAATACTTTCATATTGATTGGTATGCCACTGGCTATAGCAACCATTGATACAGAAGCACAGCCATTGGTTTGCCAAAACCCACCAACAATCTGTCAATTAAGACAGCTTGATAACTATGCATCTGAAACAAATCACAACTGTTAAACAAGTCAGGGGATCCTGACAGAATAGACACACAAGCCATGGTGGCAGAACAGGGAAGAGTACCGCCATCAGAGCACACAGGAATCCCTACGAAACTGACTCACCAGTTGGTTAGACTTTCACAAGATATTGCTGCAATTTCCAATACCATGCTTTTTAACTTGTGGACGTTATAGACGACTTGATAAGATTGACAATAGAAAACATGCTTCTACCGTGACAGCATTGTTGAAAACCCAAGAAAGGCTTGTGTCGAAATCTAAGGCCCAGCCCCATCCACCTTTAGGAGAAGCAAAGGTGGTAACACCAGTAAGTAATGGCTTGAAAACAACGACAGTGGCACAGTGTCTTGAGTCAAACAGAGATGTCAATGCCTCCTTTACCTGGGGGGCATGTTCTGAAACAAACACAGGATCCCTACTCACACAAACATATGATATGTGTAGTGTTAAATACCCAAGCACTTAAATCGAAAGAGATCATCTCACTCAGTCTACCACCGGCAGGATCCTGCCTTATGGGAGTCATAGTGGTGGTGGAACATTTAAGAAAGGGAATGCAATAATCGACCACCATTAATAAACAAGTAAACCCACTGGATAAAAATGAGACTATTATTAAGCCACAGTCCTTACTAATGGCCAGGGGAGTGACTTTGGGAGGCATGACCAACAATTAAGGGGGAATGTATAGTATTAACATGTGCCTCCAGGAATCTTGCTACACGCATTTTGCAATATAATTTGAGAATGTCATATTTAGCAAATAGACCGTGGGTTTTACTGTTGTCGTTTTTATCCTGTCAGACCTGAGCTTGAACATGTGACAAACAGAGGCTGACCTACCCCCAACCAATTTTGCAGAATAGATCTGACTAAGACAGGGAGTGTAACTCCACAAGCGTTAATGCACACCCATGATCATTGGCAGGAAAGTTCAATACCTCCACAACATATGGTAGGGAACACATGTAATATGCAATGTGGTGGGAATGGTGTGAGCCAGGATCTGTCAATCACCATAAGGAACACACGTTGCTCAGGGGGAATACTCACTGAGAATCAACACTAGAGGAAATACATTGATTAACACCACTAATAATAACAAGTGATCACTCCAAAGAAGATATGAGTGCTATACTGAAAACACTTGGCCGGGTATTACATTTCCCAGATACCAGAAGGGACATACATAGAGAGTTAAATGGCTTAGCACAAACCTCCATTATTTTCTTTCTGTCCTGGAATATAGCAGGGGCATGGGGAAAACCTAGCAACAATGCAACCAAATACTGTGTGATCTTATTATTAAATGAGACATGAGCAGGATAGGATTTGGTGTTCGATGGGCACTTTGCCTGGTCCCATGTCCCTTTCCTGACAGTCGTTTTTTTAAAGTAATATTCTACGAAACAATTATAAAAAAAAATAAAAAAACAGATATTATTTTATTCTGGGCAGTTCCCCCAAAGACCCTCCTTTCACTATACTATTATCCCTGCCACAACCCCCTCCCCAACTCTTTTAACCCCTTACATCGTGTATGTAGGTGTCCTCATCTTTAGGAGCCACAGAGGCAGCTTGACTATTGATTATTTCAAGTTCAATCAATCACTGGTGGACTATTCTGGTGCTTTTTAGAATACACCAGGCTTTTAACCTGAAGTTGTTGAAGAACACTTGAAATCCTAGTAATGACATAATACCCCATATAACTGATCTAGAGTGTAGCGGTTCTACAAACATAAGACTCAAAAGTGAAGCAATATAATATTCTGAAATACACAACAGTATATTAACATCAAACCTTTCCTTATTTTTAACTCTACGGAAGGACGATGTGGGCTGTGAAATTGTATCTACTTGTAACACTAGTATTAAACATCCCCAAGGCATTTATGATTTCCAGATCATCAAACCCTAAAAGGAAAAGAGATAAGGTTTGGTTTAAAGACCAATGTAGAGCAGCCAAAAAAGTCTTACTGAATAGGACTCAATGCATAGCCAAATCAAATACGCTAGAGCAATACAGGAAAAAGTAATTGCAAAGAGAGCTATATAATAAAGCCTGGACTCAACTAGAAGCAGAAGCAACAGAAGCAAATAGAAAAAAAATATTGGAAGCCATTGCTGAAGGCCCTTTATATATTCAGTAGACAATAGGCCTGAAGATCATGATTCAAGACCAATTGTGGCTCAACCACTTCTTAGAATTACATATTGATACAGGACATCCTGAAGACCTCTTTGTATCCCCACTAAGAATCAGCTAATTCACACTAGGAAAGTTTCATCTGAACACTCCCTACAGCTGGTTTTCACAATAGAGAAGGTGACCTACGCAATAACCATACAGATCTATAATAGGTCCACAGGCCACGATGGAATCTACTGAGACTATTAGCAAGACCTAATAGACCTATGGAGGCCATTATTGACGGTCTGTTTTAATGCAATATTAACCACCAAATCCTTCCTGATACACAGAGAAAGACGATAATGATACCCATCTTTTAAAAAGGTAACAGAGGTATTCTGAATACATATGGACCCATTTCATGCTAAACACCAGTTTCAAGATCTTGGAAAGTGTCCCTTAAACATCTTAGAAAACTGCAAAAAGGTAGCATGCGCCCCTCTCTCGAAAGAACATGGCATGATAACCTGCTCTGTCGTTTTTACCCACTTTGAGAGTCCCCAGCCATCGCTTTTAGCTCACTGTGCTTTTGACAAAGAAGGAATATCCATTTACATTTCAGTCTTTGTCCCGCCCACCCCCGAAATGCTAGGTAAACCTCTTTTGAACAAGAGTACCAACAGCAACCCCATACACATGTTTCAGACTTGTTGGGCCTCATCAGTGAGATGAGCAAGGGGTCCATGTTTGGGTTCCCCCAGGTAACTTAGGGTGACCAACCCCAAGCTCATTATAAAAATGCAAAAAAGGTAGCAGGCACCCCTCTCTCGAAAGAACATGGCATGATAAACTGCTCTGTGGTTTTTACCCACTGTGAGAGTTTGCAGCCATCACTTTTAGCTCACTGTACTTTTCACAAAGGAGGGACAAAGACTGATATATGCATATCAGTCTTTGTCCTGCCCACAAGGGCAATCCTGCACCGAAATGCCAGGCAAACCTCCTTTGAACAAGATTACCAACAGCAACCCCATACACGTGTGTCAGACTTATTGGGCCTCATCAGTGAGGTGGAGCTGTGCCTCTCTGAGCACAGTAAACTAGGGGTCCACGTCTGGGTTCCCCCAGGTATCTTAGGGTGACCAACCCCAAGCTCCTTACAAAAATGCAAAAAAGGTAGCTGGCACCGCTCTCTCGAAAGAACATGGCATGATAACCTGCTCTGTCATTTTTAACCACGGTGAGAGTCTGCAGCCATCGTGTTTAGCTCACTGCACTTTTCTCAAAGGAGCAATATCCATTTGCATTTCAGTCTTTGTCATGCCCACAAGGGCAGTCCAGCACCGAAATGCCAGGCAAACCTCCTTTGAACAAGAGTACCAACACCAATGCCATACATGTGTTTCATCCTTGTTGGGCCTCATCAGTGAGGTGGAGCTGTGCCTCTCTGAGCACAGCGAGCAAGGGGTCCACGTCTGGGTTCCCCCAGGTATCTTAGGGTAACCAAGCCCAAGTTCCTTAGAAAAATGCAAAAAAAGGTAGCAGGCACCCCTCTCTCGAAAGAACATGGCATGATAACCTGCTCAGTGGTTTTTACCCACTGTGAGAGTCCGCAGCATTCAGCTCACTGTACTTTTCACAAAGGACGAATATCCATATGCATGTCAGTCTTTGTCCCGCCCACAAGGGCAGTCCAGCACCGAAATGCCAGGCAAACCTCCTTTGAACAAGAGTAACAACATCAACCCCATACACGTGTTTCAGCCTTGCTGGGCCACATAAGTGTGGCAGAGCTTTGCCTCTCTGAGTGAAGTGAGCAAGGGGTCCTCGTCTGGGTTCCCCCAGGTAACTTAGGGAGACCAACCCCAAGTTCCTTACAAAAATGCAAAACATTTAGCAGGCACCCCTCTCTCGATAGAACATGGCATGATAACCTGCTCTGTGGTTTTTACCCACTGTGAGAGTCTGCAATAGGGACAATGAAACAAGGATTAAATCTCTGCCTAGTGGCTGCCAACTCTTTATTCATCAAAAATTAAACAATTTATCTGGAATTTATGGACCTAAGCGCAGCCTTTGATAGCTTTAACAGAGACAAACTCTGGAAGGTGCTTCGGTCCTATACTTCCCCAAAACCTTGGTGTAAATACTGAAGGTCATTCATGCCAAAAACAAAGCATATGTAAGAAGTTGTTGCGAAGGTCATTGTACCCCCTGGTTTGCCAGATCTTCTGGGGTTCGACAAGAGCACATCCTGTTTCCATTGCTCTTCTCAATATATATCAACATTATGTGTGGCAAGAAGCCTTATCAGAATGTAATGCTAATGTTCTAAATATAGGATAAATGGCCATACCAGTATTAGCGCACATGGACAACACTGACCTAGTCAGTCATGGTTGGCAGTTATATGGTCGAAAACAAAAGGATCAAATGCCTTTTGATCAACAGTAAAATGATCGAAAAAAAGGGTCAATTTTTTTTTTTTTACATTTTTTTTATGGTGGGTTTCCCCCCCAAGCCCCTGTTTTATTTGTTACATTTTTTTTTACCAACCCAAAATAAAATATATATATACATAAAAAATAAAACAATTCGACCTTTTTTTCTCAATCTGTCGATCAAATGGTCGATCAAACTGTCGATCAAATGGTCATTCGATCCTTTGTTTTCGACCATTTGACTGGACACCATCAGTAATAGGCCTAAACATCTCCAACATCTAATCACTGGTGTAAGGGTACAGAGGTACGAGACTGACACAGTGGTGTCATGGTGGTTTTATTATGGAAATAAAGAAAAGGAAACACCTATCTTACCCTTTTTCCATGACAGGTTGCCCTACCTCAACTAAAACACAAAGAACTCTGTCAGGATGTCTCGGTAAATAATAAATCCACTGTACTGTGCCCAAACCTATTTCCTTTCCTTATACTAAACTAACTAAGGAAAAAATCTGTATCTTCTTGATCCAGACTTGACTATCAAACTCAGAACTCTAACAAAGTTCTCTTTCTTTTGGGTCCCAGATCCATTTGGGTTGTTTTGGGTTCTCCCCGATTAGTTTCACAAGTATCAATTCCCACACATAATGTTAAGCCTGGTTCACTAGCCTGCCAGACTTAAGTATAGAGCTTTTCTTAATAACACACACTTTTCTTGTATCAGGTAGGGAAAAGTCTCTTCCCTTGTTTATTATTTCTAGTCAAACTGTAGCACAAAGTCTGGTGCGCTATCCAGCAAGACTTGACTATGAAACTAGAACTCCAGCAAATGTCTCTTTCTCTTTCACATGCGCCCCAGATTCCTCTGAGTTGTAGTGGGTTCTCTCTGGCTTTTTTAACAACTGCACTCTCTTCTGTGTGGGTCCCACACACACTTTCTATTCTCTCAGGATCACCCTGACTTGTTCTGTACCTCAGCCTTTGACCATACATTCTTTTTCTCTTGTATTAGTACCAGACCCTTGTGCGTGGCTTTGTGGACCATGTCCAACTTCATATGGGTCCCAGACCCTGGTGTGTTGCTTTTGCAAGTTCTCTACCCCAACTTTACTCACTGTCCAACTGAACAGACCTGGTGTACTCTCCTGCCATCTCTCTCTTCTTGTTTTTTTTTCTTCTCAAGGTCTACTTTGGCTTTGCTTCTGTGGTTGACTTGGGTCCCAGAACCCTTTGTATTGACTTCCAAGGACACACTTCTTACTCTCCTGTTAAGTGCCTACTGATGTGACATATGTCTGAGTCTTTTTAACCCTTACCTCCTTAATTGTGTTGGGGTCCTCCACCCATTTACATTGGATTTGCCTCTGTGGTTCACTTGGGTCACAGGCCCCTTTGTGTTCACTTCCCATGACACTTGGTTTACTCTTCTGCCAACTGTCTACCGATGCAGCATCTGTCTATATCTTTATATTTCATCTAGGGACTCTGACCCGTATTTTAACATCTGCTTTAATTCTTATTGGGTCCCCAACCCTCTTTAAACTCCCCTAGCTCAGTCCCCAGCCCCTCTCATGGACCCAGGGAGCGCCCATACCTTGCTTTCAGGCTCTTGCTGCATGGTGCCCTCCTCTGGTTTCTATGACTCTCTGGGTGAGCTTCTGCGTCTTCTCTCACTGCTGCCATTCTGGTCTGCATCCCTGCTCCAACTTTAGTGAATTGGGCTGCAAGGTTTCCCTCCAGGAGGCATCCCATGTTTTCTGGGTAGTTTTCTTTCCTTTGCTTTCTCATGACCTACCGGATCTTCACAACACTCCTAGGGATTGCGGCTTCTCCCCACCGGCATGCTGGTCCTCAACTTATTCCCTTGTCTCTATGTCTGTGGCATTCAAACTTTGTTCTCAGTTCCTTGTCTTTCCGCTAATTAGTACTCTGGGTAACCAATAGGCATTCTCCAGCAACTAGACTATGTGAGTTGGTGCCCCAGCCTTCAACCTCATCACATTACTGAACAGATGATCATCAAAGAGTTCACTGGCAATCTTCTTCCTCTCAGTATTTTCCTGGCACTTGGTTTCCTCAACTCTACAAAGATAGGTAGAGGTATTGGGGACCACAGAGTACTTAGTGGGCTGACAGGAAAGATGGCACAGGGATGAGGGGGGAAATACTGTGTTCACGCAAGGTGATCCTTACTGGTACCATGGAGGGTTTCCCTCCTCATGAGTAACACCCCCAGGGTGACTCTCAGGTAGAAGCCTCACTTGTCTGGCCTCATGGGAAGGGGCTTACCCCATGGAAGCAGTGACGATACACTTGGATTCATGGCATACCATTCCCCTCATGAGAAAGGCTTCCCCATCTTACTTTTTTTCCACAGACTGATATCTTCAGAGTTGCCATCTCACTACCTGGTATTTCCATTCTCATTTATACTCTAGCTAGTTGAGCCACCCACTGATGTAATTGGGATAGTTGGGATAGTGTGCTACCTATGACTAATTGGGTCAGAAAATTGGTAATCACTGTCATGCTGATGCATAGTTTCTTCCCCAGGATGTTGATGGGGCTTCAGGTCTGGAGATATCCCCCTAAGTGACTATGGACACATCCGACTCTTTCTTTCCTCATTTCCCTTCACCGTTGGGTAGGTAGCATCGATCCTATTGCTCATCCCCATCTCCCACTATTTATTTGGGCCTAGATTTTCTTTCCTTGAAGGGTGGTGAGTGCTCTGTACTGAGTTTTACTCCCAGTAAATGAAAAATAGGTTGGGGTCTCTCCTACCTTTTTTATATTCCTTTTAAGTGTAGAATTCTCTGGTTTTCCTGCCCACTGTGTTGTTATCTCAATGGGCTGGGCATAGAAAATATTGGTAAAGGGTAGTTTAGTAATCAATGTCTTAACTTCCTCCTCCTAGCTGTGTCCTTTAAAATGAGGAGATGGTAGGGGAATTCTTTGTATTCAAGAAGTAAGCCCTTGCATTGTGACCAAACTTCTCACAAGACAAACATTTCTTATCTAGAGTAGGAGATATGGTTATAGAGGATGGCATCTCTCCTTCTTCATCTCCGATGTCAAGGACGTTGATATCTCATATACTATCACTTGGTTCTTCAGGGGTCCCAAACTATGTAGAATTATGTATGGGTTTTAAAAAGATACAGGGTTCTCCTTTCTTCTCCCATCCAATCAGGAAGCCACGTTGATGTTAAGTTTTAGTGGAGGGGATTTCAAGGGTCTCTTGTTTACCAGGTGGAGCATATGGTCCTGACATGTTATCTTTCTCAAGGTAAAATATATCCTCCTTCTCTCCTCTGGATGTTATGGCATTATCATCCCGGGAGGGAAGCATGAAGGCTGTATCCTTAGAGGTTTCACAGTATAGCCAATGCAGTGGGAATTTCAGGATGTTGTTACTTTCCCTGGCCGGTGTCCTAACTAGGGTATGCACATGTTTTTATGGTTACCTGGGAGTTCTCCCTAAGTATTTCAGGTGTTTAAAAGGTGCTTGAGGTACAGAGGTGTATTATTTTTCCTCCCAGTCCCATAATGTTGTCACCCCTGTGGGAGGAGATCAAGGCTTTAGACTCAAGAATTTCTATCTCCAGAGGACAGGAACTTTCCAGCGTTGTTATGGTCTGGGAAGGTTGGTATTTTCCCACAAGGTGCCACACTCTGCCTGGACATGATCAAAGTCAGAGTCTAGCTCACAAACCCCTTTTGAGTGATGGACATTTTTCTCGTGGGTCCTATTCCCCTCAGACTGAATCTCAGGGTGATATGATATGATATAAGTCATTTATAATGTGCCTGTACACAAGTGTTTCTAGGCACAAAAAGACAAGGGAGAGAAGACAGAGGGAGTACAAGACAAATGATCTTACTAGGCCTTGAGTCATTCAGATCATTTAAGTGCGAGAATGAGAAGTGCAAGAGGAAAGGAAGGGGGAAGTGCAAGTGAGAGGGGAGGGGTAAACAGGGCAGCAATGCTCTGAGTACGTTCAGCCAGGGCAGCGTGGCTACGGCTAGTGCAAAGGGGTACAACCCTAAGTGCTTGGTAGGCCCAGTGGCAGAGCAACAGTGACTGATCAAAAAGAACCTGGTGCCCAGTGAAACTCTGAGGGTAGCCAAGCAACCAGTCAGTACAGCAGACAGGTAGTTCAGGTAGGTCAGCAGGGGAGGGAGAGAGATAAAGCAGAGAAGAGGAACGTTTTTAGCTGCTTCTGGAACTTCAGGTGGTCTGACTGAAGTTTGATTGGGGCATCGAGGCCATTCAAGAGGGAGGCACCTGTAGATGAGAGAGATCTACCCCCACTCTCTGCCTGGAGAAGTGCTCGAGAAGGAAGGTATTTTGGAAGAGAGCATTGGATGTAGTGCAGGCACTGGCCCCAGAAAGGCTTGTGAACAATGCAAAGGGTTTTTAATATGATCCTTGCAGTTAACGGGAGGCAGTGGAAAGATTTCAGGGCTCAAGAGATGTGATACCTGGGCTTGAGGCCAAGGATAAGTCTTGCAGTCCTGTTCTGGATTAGTTGCAGAGGGCGGAGAGTGGAGGAATGCAGATTGAGAAAGAGGCTGTTGCATAGTCCAGCCTAGAGAAAACCAGGGCTCTGGACACAGTGAGCATCTGGGGGAAAGTGAGAAAGGGAAGAGTCCCTTTGAGGAGGTGCAGCTGGTATTGGACATCTTGGCAACAACCGAGATGTGAGGAGAGAAAGAGAGAGTGGAGTCGAAGATGACACAAAGATTTTGTGTCTCGCAGGAAGTGGCCTTCCGCTTTCTCCCTAGGGGTCAGCCTGGACAAAACCACCCCTAGGTTCTCATATATGAAATGTCCCATAAACTCGCCCCTTCCAATCTTAACTGGGTGGGATGCGAAATTCAAGAGGGCAAACTTAATTTCCTCTTTACAGGACAGGAGTAGTTGGGAGTTTGTAGAGAATTTGAAATTAAATACAGGCAAATAAAATTCAACCACAGTGGGATACAGAATTTCAAATCACCCATGGCAGATGAGCATCAACAGGAGAGTTTCAGTGTTCCTATGGTGCACCAGTGTTTTGTGTCCTTGGTGATATCTGCAGGGCACCCTAATGTTTGGATTCAGTGTGAATGCCCCCCCCCCCACTGCCAAACTCGGGTTGTCGTGTGGCATTATGTGGTAAGGTCTGTGACATCACAAGGAGTTCTTTTGGGCAGGGGTGGCAAGGAAGGTGTGAATCAATTGGGATCATTCAATGTATGTCTGTATATATGGGACTGACGTAGCCCCACCAATCAGCATTTGTAAGGTATTTTAAAATGTTTCCAATGTGGGGTATGGAAATTATGTTGGCTATGTATACAAACTTTGCCTGCTGTGGGTGGCATTAACATCTCCCTTCATTCATTTCAGTTAGATAGGTTTGTTTGAATTGTGCTTTCCTAGGTGTTATCTGGGCCTAAATAAATTGTGTTACTTATTGTTTGGTGTATGCTCCTTCTTGGATTACTTTGGTGTTCCAGTCATTACTTTCTTTGGTGGACTTCTGTCACAGTCTCCTCCCCTTGTTTCTTCATCCAATTCAAAACTGTAGCTCCAGGTTTGGTACACTATCCGGCAAGACTTGACTATCAAACTCAGAACTCCAGCAAATGTCTCTTGCTCTTTCACATTTGTCCCAGATTCCTCTGGGTTGTTTCGAATTCTCGTCAACTCGTTTCACAAGCATCAATTCCCAAACGTATTGTTCAGTGTGGTTCACTAAGTTAAGGCAGCCTGGAAAGAATCAAATTAGACAGAGGTTCTGGGGCCAGTTCAAACCAGACTCAATAACGGAAATAGACAAAGTGCAAGGCAAAACCCTGCTTTATTATCATTAAAGAAAAGCAGGGACAGCATACAGCATATAGCATACAAGCATACAAATGCTGGTGCTTTTTAAAAACATGGTTTATATATTCAATATATGTCATAGCTGACATACTCTAATCTCAGTTACCAAACCCTACAGGGGTTGGCTAATAATAGTGATTACATATACAATCTGTAAGGGTTACATTTCTAATTGGGCAATTGGCTAACACTTGTCTGATGGCTCCTCCTGCAATCACCTCTAAAATGATAACGGTATTAAAACATCATTTCTGGCATATATAATTGGCTGACACCTTCATTCATGGACGGCATAGCATTGGGGGTTTTCATTGGTTGACTTCTTACTAACCAACCTTGGAAAAGTGAAAGTTTGTCAAGACATGAGTCAGACAGTAGTAGGAGGAGAGAGATCCACAGACTGCTTTGCTTTCAATTAAAAAAGATACCATCCCTCATTTCTAGGCCATGAGCCAGGGTGACCTTTTGTGCATCTCATGTCTGGGGATAAGCATTAGGAGTAAAACAGGTGTCCTTTCTGTGTTTGTTGCCAATGAATAGACAGTGTTCTTGAATTATGGGTCATGTATGATGAGTCCTTTTCGGAATTAGGGCACCCTTCATTTACTGTAAGTGTTATGTTTTCTCTTGCCACTGGAGACACTCTTGAGATATTCTTCATGGACTCTTTTGGCTTATGGTTGTCCTGCACCTGGCTTACACATGCTGGTTGTACTCTTAGTTAGTCTGAGAATATATGGCTTTTAATCGTGGGAATCGTTATCTCATGCTTTCTCTTTGCCGTTCCTATCGTCCCTTATTCATAATAATCTTGCCTTGGTTTGCCAGATACTGTCTGAGCGGAATGGCATTCACATTAATCGTTTCAATACAATGAAAAACCCTTTCAAGATGGCTGCCACCTTGAGAAAAGATGAGTCACTCATAATGGCTGCCGTTGGTGTCATGTATAGGGAGCACAGAGTAGTGTTCTAGGCTGCAAGGGCAGTGGACCCAGGGCTATTTAAGCCACACCCTTGGTTTACGCCCTTTGCTTCGCATTACTTCTGTCCCTGAGACAGCAACGCTTACTCTGCTCACCTGTGCTTAGCCCATGATTTGTACTGCCACTACTTACCGTTGATACAACCCCGAATCCTGTGTTCTACCGCTGCCCATTCCGCATGATCTGGAAGACAAGGGAATACATTGGTAAACACTCCACTTGATCGCCGTACTGAGTGCTCCATAGAAAGCAGCCCAGTGCACTCTCACCTTCGGTTCACTTCAGTATCCTGCTGTCACGGCCTGCTCCTCTTCAGCCTGTGTAAAGAACATAATAGACTCAGTGATCAGCTAGCATACAGCGGGGTGTAATGCTTACCTTTTGATGACTTGCGGAAGTGCCCTGTCTTCGGCCGCCAGCTAGGTGTTCGTGGCTCCCCTCTCATGATCAGGCATGATGAGTATTCCAAAACACTCCTTCCCCACCGTATTCACGGGATGGCACGTTAGCCCAGCGCACGGTGCGGATGGGAGTGTTTTGGGGTTAAGGTAGCAATGATTGCTGAGTGACTCGAAAACTGGCCACTGTGTCACATATGGGCAACAAATGGGGACTTTAGTAAATGGTAAATGCTAATCCCTCGCAAGCTCCTTTGATCCCCCCTTCAAGACTGCTGGCTGGCTAGGGCAATGGCTCACCTTCAGATGGTAATGGTGAACTGCAGAGTGTAGTCCTCAGCAACAGGTTCAGTTACTTCACTGGTCGCTCGTGGGACAGTCCTGCTGCACACACAAACTGCTACTGATAAGTGATTGTCTGTCAGTGGGTCATCGATGCGCTGCGAGGCACAAGTCTATTAGTTCTGTTGTGCGCAGTGTGAAAGCTGTGTCAAGTAATGCTCTCTTGTTGTGTCTCCCATTAGGTGCAGTTACCTCCTGAATGTGGCAAGCAGTGGATGAGGCCAGCATTGTGTCCAGTTTGCGGCCAAATATGAGTTAAGTGAAGTCTGTGGACTGGCTCTGAGAACGATGCTTGGGCTGGCTCAGAGCACACTGCTAATGGAGGTTCTTACATGTGCTTTTTGTCCTTTCAGGTCCAGAGGCATGCAGCGGGTTTCTGGCTGCCCGTGAATTCTGCTTACAATCTGGCAGAAGGAACGCTTAGCACAGGGTGCGGCGCAGGGCGTGGTTTTATAGCCCTGGGCTGCACCCTTGAACATTAGACCACCAGGGATCTGCAGATCCTGGGTTACCTGGGGGCCATCTTTAGCACCAGCCAATGGTATAACTTGGCGGCCATCTTGGTTCAGGCCAGAATTAGCCAAGTGTTGCCTACGCCAGGCAGCCACCTTCTGAGTCCAAACCCTGCCAATCTGACTATGTGCAGAAGTGTTTAACAGTATGTTTGCAGTGATAGCATGGTTGTGATGTGTGTTAAGTGAGCGCCCACCCTGCCTCCTATTGGGGATCATGACAGGGGGCTTGTACAGCAGCATGTAAGAAGACATTAAAGCAAGGCAGCATGGATAAGACTGCAGAGAAAACAGATTACATATAAAGAATGCAGGAATAAAGGCACAGGAAACCTTAAAGATAAGGACTACAGAAATAAAGACAAAAGAGATTTATAGATAAAGACTGCAGGGAGAAAGAGACACCAGCAGCAGAAATAAAAAGACACAAGCAACAAGAATAAAGCAGTAACACACAGCAAGAATGAAGCAGCATTAAGCAGCAAGATTAAAGTAGCAACACACTGCAAGAATAAGGCGACAGCAAGCAGCAAGAATAAAGCAGCAAAGAAGAACAAGAGAAAGCTCTACTTCAGAAATGGGCAGACTAGTGAAGTAACTTGCCCAAGAAGTGCAAGCTTCTACGAGCCACAGCACCATAATATACGATGAATGCAGCTTCCCATTAGGTAGTGCCCAGGGAAGGGTTAGAGTAATTACGCGGTAGTGACACCCATTAATTTTCCTAAGGGTTGTCCGTTCAGCTGCAGAAGCCCAACCAACCAAGGGAAGTCATCTTCAGTCCATAAAAAGCCCAACCAACCCAGTCAAGTCATCTACATTCCATAATTCCTGCCCCCTCGACTCTAAAACGCTCCAGTAAACCACTTTAGAGCACCGCATATGATTTGGATAGCAAGAGATGTGGGACAATCAATAAGATATCCAGACGCCACCGTAAGACATCGGGTAAGCGTTACACTTGGATAAGTGTGGTGCAGTTGTCTTAGTGAGTAACGTTTCTCACCTGTGCAATATTGGGTTGGGGGAGGGACAAATATATGGATGACATTTTCATCTGCCTCTCAACATTCCCCCTCTGGTTGAGTCCTCGACCACACTAGTCCTTCTGCTCTCCCCCAGATAGGGCTCTTTGGTTATCCATATTTATTTACGTTTATTTTTGCATTTATTTCAGCGCACAAAGCCCTGAGGCATCTAGGTGCTAGTTACAGAAAGTGCAAGAATAAACATATGGTTACAGACATATGATGACATGTTTATACAGACTGGCAGAGCCTCACCTCATGTTACAGGGGGCTACATCGGGCAGCATATGAGTCAAAAGGGTATGATTAAACAGACTGGTAAAGCCACACCTCATGGAGTGAGGGGAAGGATCAAACAAGCAGCTATGCAGTAAGGATTCTGTAGGTAAGTTAGAATAAGCAGTAAGCATAAGGGAAGATCTCACCCACCTGAAGGGCACTCTAAAGGCCCTCAAGAGTACAGAATCAAAAATGGGTGGACAGAAGTAAAGTCACATAGATTTGATTTTTGCAGAAGGCACTAAAGCACATGAAACGTATGCACTTTATAACACTAAAGCACATGAAGCGAAAATGGCTGCACAGATTTAAAGTCACCGAAATGTGATTTTTGCAGTTTTCCAAGATTAAGATTATTTTAGTCGACCCCGGCCGCCATCAGCCTTTATGTCTGAAATGTTTGTTTACACTCGAGGTCATATAGCAGCATTACCAATTGGAATCACAATATACCCCGTGTTTGGTGTACTTGTGAGGGTCCTGAGGACAAATTAATGTTGATCCTGGAGGTGCAATAGGGCATTCTATTGCTTGGGATTGGGCTGGTCATCTGTTTGAGTATACTTGTCTATGTGAATAACCAGGTTTATTACTATTTTCATTCCTATTGCCTTTTTGGAGGTCTTTTTGCGTTGGCTTATTGCAATTCTTAGGACATAGAAGGCAAATAGTATTAGTACTAAAATGGCCATTAGAATGTTGAATGCAGTAGACAGCTGGAAGGAATCCATGGGAACAGGTAATTTAACCAGTCATCAACGGCAGTATCATCTACCTCCTCCACCATTCTTGTGTATATTTCTTTTAAGGTGGAAATGGCCTCTGTGAGGGTGCCATTCTCCTCATCGTGTGTCTGTGGTTATGTCCAGCAAGATGGCCCAATTGTGCACACAGGCCCTCCTCCATGGCCATTAATCGATTGAGAACGTACCTGTTCTCAAGGGTCATGAGTCTTATTGCCCTCAGCTCTTCTCTTATAGCATTAAAGCTCTTTACTGCTCTGTTCATTGTCTGCAACAGCTCCCAGTGGGCTATTTGCAGCCATTTTACATTTGTGTTGCCTTGCAGCCCTGCAGCAAAAAGGGATGTAAACAACATCTCATATCTGCCGAACAATTTATGTTCATCTGATATGGCATCATATGCATCTTCTATTTTCATTGAGTTATAGATCTTCCTCCATCATGCATGCAAGTTTGAGGGATCTGTTATTTCTTATGTGTGGTTTCATTTTGGGGAAATTGACAATATGTAGTTCACTCTGGAATTGTACAATGGCTGTTGTACTTATTACCACCTTGGAGAACAAGCCTCCCCACTTTGTAGTGAGCTGCCCAATAGTAGTCAATTAATACAGCACTGCCTATTTTCATGCTCAGCACATCGAAAATGGATTTGTAACCTTTGTTTTCCCCTACTTTCAATGGGCCCGTGTTCCTACATAACATAATGTGGCATTCTTCATGGGTATTATTGGTAGGGCGCCAGCAGTATGCATACTGCACTACCTCTACTGGTAATGTCAGGAGAGCTTGTGCTTTGCACCCCATCATCCCATTGACCCAACCTTCTGAGGTGAATACCTGTCCGTATATTAGTAACAGGGGTCTTTCCCAGTACCCAGGTATCTCTTTTCCTGCTGAATCTATGCACAGTATTAACTTATGGTCTGTTATTTTAACCTCTGCTCACTCTATTTGTGCCTTCTAATGTGTATTACATCACCATATTTATGTATTGCAGGATCATCCATCATAGCCTTTTATTTTATATCTCTGTCATCATAAGGGAACATCTTTTTTGTCATCCATCGCAAGGAGACCCATCTTCCTTGGAATTTCCCCCTCGTTGTACAGAGTGCTAAGTGCGTTAGGAAGTGTGCTCTACGTTCAAGGTATTGCTGTGGCCACAAATGTCATGGAAGCACTCATGGCATAGGGAATGAGGGAACACACATAACATCTCTCATCGGATAGCTCTTGACCTACTTTGCTCATGTGATGGTAAAACATATTATTAGTGACATGGGCAGAATCCAAAATATATTTGCTCAGGTGCCAAGAGTCATCTAGCACAATTTGGTGTAGTCTCCTCATCTGTGTGTTTACTACAGGGAATTTTTCAGGTGCCATTTCATCTATCATTGTTACAATGCTCAGAGTCATGTTTACTGGTCTATCAGTCTTATAAATCATTTATCTTGCTGAAATAAAAATAATTATATAAAGACTACAAAATGTAAACAACATAGCTGTTATCATTTTTGATAGGGTATCTACTTTCTGCACATTTCTTCAATTAAATTCTATTCTAGGCACTACGAGAGAATGCCTTATATTATTCAACATATGCATTCTTGCATCAGAAGACGTTTTTCCTTTGATCCTTTAAAAACTAGTGTTCACAAGAAAAACCTGGTCAATATTGAGAGAAAATGTCTTTTCAACACTATTTAAGCTTTTAGATTGAGCAATAATATAGTTATGCAAAAAATTCAGACTCTTTAAAGTTATACAGGTTCATGAAAAAGGACAAGATCAAGACAAATAGAATTGCAAAAGGTAACATCAGATATTTTCCTATTACTGTGGAAGTGTCATGCTTTGTTTTAGGAAAGCGTCATTGAAGGGATGAAGGACTGACATGTCTGCATATTTTATAGTAAAAGAAAATGTGTCCTTTATTCTTCTTGCTGCTGATTGGTACTCTTCATAGACCTTGTTTGGACACTTCTTGTGTCTTCTTTTCTATCGTATTCAATGTTGACACACAGGGTGGTCTCTCCTTTGAAAGTTTGGGCATGCCATCCTTGAACTTTCACTGTAGTCTGTGTGACCGCCTCAGAATTTTCTACGCATGACCAAATCCCCTGGAAACAGTACTAGTGGTTTTAGTAGAACATCTGGATGAACCTGTTCATTTGCTTCATCAGTCTTGGTTGAATCCCCTTTCCTCATTCATACCTGTCGAGATTTAAGAGATTCCGTCATAGCTGTCAAATAATCATGCATTTCTTTCCCTAACACAGTAGCAGCATTTTCTACATCTGTATGAACTCATGTGGGAGGAGTTAGGCGCGTATGCCTTTGGCGTCCCATCACCAGCTCATGTGGAGTCAGGTGATGACCAGAGCCGGGCTGATTGCATAATGCAAAAGGGCCGAGGTAGGTAATGGAGCCAACCTTTTTTCTGTGTCTTTTTTAGTTTGGAAAGTGGCTCCCTTAGGAGGCCGGTGAGACACTTGCAAATAACATTTGCTTGTGGGTCATAAGCTGATGAGAATTAATGCTTTATACCCAACAGGATAGTGATGTGCTCAAATACCTCATATTATAGGAAATACCTCATGTACAGAGAACTTCACAGCATATGTGGCATCTGGATGTGTGCATGGACCTGCTTCAATCCAATGGAAAAAGGGACATACGACCACTAGCATGCACCAGTAGCTGTTGCAAATTTGGAGCATATCTACATAGTCAATATGCAAAGGCTGAAATGGTCCAGTAGGGTGGCGTACTGCTCCTCTCACTGTTTGCAGTGTATGCCCAGCAGTGAATTTGTTGCATGGAAACAATTTACAATAAAATTAGCAACTTGTTCTGCCAAATTTGGGACAAACCAGTCCTCCGAAATTAGTACAGCAAGACACTCTCTTTATGTGTGGGTGGGGTAATACAATTGTTTAGTTCTAATGTTAGCAGCCGTAGAGGCATGACTGTTTTCCTTCCTCTGCATTGCATCTGTGGGGGCAATAAGCATCCCCTTTGTTTCCATAACTCTTGCTCTTAAGGTGGTGGCCTTGCCTGTAGTTCAATAATGTGTGCTCTGGCAAGCGCATTCAAATCCGCCTTCATCAACATGTTGTGAACATATGTGTATTTGTTTGGTGCATTCGCAATGTCAGATATTTTGGGAAAATATGCTGTTCTTTTTGCTTCAAGATTGGTGGCCCCAGTTGCCACGAGAAATCTAATCAGTACCTCTGGTATACACTGTGCATTTCACCACAGCGATGGCCGATAGGAGTTGGAGTGCATCTATGAACCTGTTCAATAGTGGTGCATGCTGCACTGGTGTGCCATCTGTGCATAGGAAAACACTCCTCTTCCATTGTAACAGTCCTGTGTGTACTGTTGATATCACATAGGCAGAGTGAGAATACACCATTGCCATCTCTTCTTCATGTGCTTCAAGTGCCAAAATCAGTGTTGCCAATTCTGCCACTGGTGCTGAGAAATGCGCTGGCAATCTTGTCACTGTCTCAAAAAGGTAATTCTCTATTTCCTTAACTACTGCTGTGCCACTGTGTCTTCCACTAGTGCTCTGGTCTATTAATGATGACCGGTCAATGGAGAGTATTATCCCCTGCTAGGGAATTTTCTTTGACATGTTGTATTTCATCATGATATTCAGTATACTTAGTGCAATCATGTACAAATCTGGCTGGATTTATCACTGGGCACCTGACAATATTAATCAATGGATTTGATATAATTACTTTATAACCAGAGGCTCTCTGTGTAGTCAATGTGCGTTTGGGCTTTTCAAGTATGGTAACTAGGGCATGTGCAACATATAATGTAACTTTGCAGCCAGTAGTTATACTGGTACATTTCTCAATCACAAAGACCGCTGATGCCAATGCTTGCTCATAGGGATAATGATCTATCATGACTTAATCTAAAATCCCAGCATTGAATGATAATGGTTCATGTTCCTTGGTCAATTTCTATGCGAGGACAGCCACTGTCACTACTCCATTTTATTGGTTGAACAAAAAGAAGTCTTCATTGTAATCAGGGATCCCTAACATGGGAGCTGTGCTAATTGCTAGCTTCAATTCATCAAAGGTACCTTTCATCTCGTCTGTGCAGGCTATATCACTGTTATTCTCCTTCACTTCTTCAGTCCTTTTAAAAGTGGCATTACATATGTGATCTAGCCAAAAACCCATGCCCTGCAATAATTGCAAATTCACAGAAATTGCTGTATCCCTTTCTCTGCCTCGGGCTTCAGTGTTTTAATTATTTCTTCTGTTATTTCTGGTGTCCCCTTTCTTTAATATTAGCTGACCTATATATACTTATGCTTCCTGGCAATATTGCATTTTTTCTTTGTCAATTTTGTACCCTTTCTTGGCCAATACTGTCATCAGTATTACTGAGTCTCTCTTGCACTCTAAATGTTGCAGCACACTAAAATGTCATCTACATATTTTATTACTGTGCTGTCCAGTTGTACATTTCCCAGGTCCATCTTTAGTACTCAGTTAAAGACTGAGAGGGAGTCACAGTACCCCTGGGGTAACCAAGTATGTTTTAGTTTAATTCCGCGGTAAGTGAATGAGGTCAAATACTGCGAGTCTTCATGCAAGAAGATGGAAAGGAAAGCATTATTTAAATCAATCACTGTAAAATATTTTGCTTTATATGGCACTAGCAAAAATTACCTGTTCTCTAAACGGTTTCTGTAGACAGACATGAAAAAACTCTCATCAGTTGTTGAAAATCAATAATCCTGTAGGTCACTCTTCCGATTTACTAATCGCTTGATGAGCTTTGCACTCTGAAGTAAATTGCACTCAGAATGGGCATGTGGGACTGGCTGAAATACCCCAGAGCAGTTGCTGGGGGGAGGTGAGAGTTGGTGTGCTGCTGCATACTGGGATATGCTGTGCTCTCTCCCCACCTGTTGCTGCACACTGGCATGGTGCAGTTCATTTCAGTGCATTGTGGTGCAAATATCTTGGAAACTGTCCATCCTAGGGTCTTGAAATGTGGTTTCCGAAGGGACCTCACGTTTTATTCCTCATGTCTAGACAGGTCCTTCTATCGCCACATTCATGTTTCGCCTATTCCTGGCAATGGTCTCATGTGTGAAGGTGCTGAAATCCAGGGAAAGGGTTGGGCTTTTCAAATGTCATGTAGCAAGCAATGTCTGGAAAGTCCTAACAGGTACCCATGCAGAATTTGATGCAGATGTTTGAAACTGTGTGGAATTGTATAAGAAACAATGCTTCACCAAGCCACAAACCCACAAACAAATTTTGACTTTTATAAATATAGATGTTACAGAATATTGTGGCTGGGTTTTTAACTAAAGGGAACTCTGCCTCAACAATATTGTTCATGTATTAGTCCTGAATACATCTCCATGACCCCCCTGTCAATTCTTTCACTGGGTACACAGCCGTGGTACATGGGGATTCTGAAGCCACTATTATCCCTTGTCGTACTAGGGCGGCAATAGTGCCATAGATAACTTTGCCAGTTCCTTTTGACATGAGATATTGGGGGTCATTATGAGATTCGCGGTAAGGGGTTAACAGGGCCGGTAGACTTGCCACCCCCATTAACCCCTTACCACCTCATTACGAGTTCCGCTCGCGGGACCCTGTAAGGATATTTGGCGTGTTACAGCACAGAGTACAGCACTACTGCACAGGTAGCAATTTTTTTGATGCAGCACCACCACATGGGTGTGGTGCATTGCTATATGTGTTGCCAGATTAACATAGACATATAAGTAAAGACAGGCTATTCAGTCAAAAACGATTTTAACATATAAGATGCAAATCTATTTTTACAGTTAAAAGCACACGTGCACACTCAAAAATGCACACTATTTTTCACCTGAAATGCCTATGGTGCAAGAGACACATTTGAAAATTAATAACTAACATTATTAATAAATAACCTGACTAATAAAACTGCATTTAACATAACCCACTAATAAAAATGTGTCTCCACTGCAGAATTAGGCCTACTCTGAAAGTGAACTTTTAAACGCACATTCATTTTTTTCTTTTTCTCTGCCGCTCTGTCCACATAACTACAGGAAGCAAAGGGCTCGAAGGAACAGGAAATCAGTTGGTTACAAATAATTACTGTAGAAATGAGCCATTGTGTAGTGAGGGAGGAGATGGCATGATTGATTTCTGATTGGAGCAGCGTCATAGCAAGTATCATGCTAGAGGCAGTGATGAGAGTTTTGCTGGGGGAGCTTGAGGAGAGGGGGAGGACAGTCGGGATTTGGCAGAGCTGGGAGAAGGACCTGTTTCCTGGCTGAAGCATTCCTGCTGCAAAAGCTGAGAATTCCAGGCAATAACCCCGGTTTGAGAACGAAAGATTCTTGTTTTCACTGGGGTTAATCTTCAAGGGAGCCAAATTCAGAAAGAGAACAGCTGAAGAAAACTCATGCTGAACAGATAAGGTAATTACAGAAGTGTGGGGGCTGAGTGTGTACGAGAATATTCAGTCAGTGTAGGAAAGGAGATTCCTGTGCTTTAATCACATGTTTAATGTTGCAAATTGAGTTCTTGTCTCCGCCACTCTCTTTTCAGTGTATCACAGACAATGCTGTTACTGTGCTATTTTATTTATTTCTGTAAAGAGTGAGATCGTGTTTAAATGCAACTTTTATAATACACAAAAATATTTGAAAGCAGACGGGTGGTGTGTTTTATATTTACCAATACAGTGCTGATGATGTGCAATTGTCATTTTCAAGGTAGCTAAACGTCAAATTTGCTGCAGCCGTGTGCACAATGTAATTCAGTATGAGCAATTATAACTAACTGTGTGTGTTGTAGTTTGTCAGAGGTCTATGAGTCGGCAAAAAGGGAGGCCCGGGACAAAGTTCACTACCGTATATAAGATAGGGAAAATACCACATGATAGCTCGCTGCCGTAGATAAGACAGAGAGAAATTGCCCATGGTGGCACACTAAAAATGAAAATGTGGTGTTCCTGAAATGCAAGCCTGAGGTCTCTCTAGTGATTACACGAAAAATCTAAGCAAAAATAAGGGGTTCTGGATATTGGGGCCACAAATAAAACAAGGGAATTATGCTCACCAAAATACCACCAACCACGCATACCAACCACGCATACCAAATACGCATGTCTGTGTGCTGAAATAATGCATGTCCACTGTATTATTGTTGTACATGGCCCAATCTGAATAGAAGGAGTGATTGTTGCTAAGTTATTTTTCGGCGGTAAGAAAATACCGTCAGGCCCCAAATCTTCACAAAATACCCTACAACCCGCATGCTAACAACGGGCCCGTTATTAACGGGCCCGTTGTTAGCATGCTCCCCATTCCCATTGAGCCCTATGGGGGCTTAAATGGGAATGGGGATGGGTTCCTGGAATGGGGAAATACCGGGCCTTCCATGGTCAGAATGGGCCAGTATTTCCCCATTCCAGGAACCGGACCCGGTACCCGGAATGGGGGTAGCCATGCCGCAAATAGCGGCATGGCTACCTCCAATGTCATAATGACCTCCATTGTCTTATGTATGGTAAAATAGCTCCTTGCTTCAATTTAATGTTGACTGCCCCCCTCCTTTCAATAAACCAATGTTTAATGGACTGATGGTCCACAATGTGCTCGGTATGTATGTAAACTTTTCCTGGAAAAAGGACGTTACTTTCTACACTAGTGACATTCTATGAGGTTTCTAACTATTTTAAATGTTTAAATGATATGTTAGACTTATATTAAACATAACTTTGTCATCAGAGAAGTCATCTGTAAACAAAAATTCATCTGTTAAGTCAGTCAATCCATTTCCTTTTTCAATAGCTATCACTGTTCTCCATTTTGCCCCTACCAATCAATTCCATGTAAAATTACTCTGTCTTCCCTCACCATTGCTCCTTCTAACTCAACTGTAATTATCTGCCCTTCCTCCACATCCAAAGGTACTTCTGGTCGAAACAAACATTCTGTGGGTAACCGCAATAGTCTGTCATATATTCATGGACGCCATGCTAACAATTTGTGTAATCCGCAAAGGAATACTTCTGAGTTCCATTGCCCTCCTCTTTGTTCTTCCTGACCATAAAATGCTGTTTTGTATTATTGTGCATTCACATAATTAATATATGGGGTAGAACATATTATCCCCGGGTCAGTGAATGATATTGCCATGTTTAATTTGCTCATTACATCTCTCCCCAATATGTTAACTGGTGTCTTGTGGGACTATAACAATGACATGTAATGTTCTCCTATGGTGATAGGCAAAGCGCATATAAAAAAACGTAGTTGTCGCTCAAAACAATCCTTGGGCATTCATGGCAATGCCTGACATTGGGGACCTTTCGTCTTTAACACAAGATCAATTTGCCCCTGTATCTACTAAGAAGGAACATGTTCTGTGACCTATGGTCACCCCGACTCTCAGTTACTCTTGTGGGTCTGGTGTAATTGATAGGATGGAACATATGAAGTATTTCTGTAGGATGTCCTATTGTAGATACATTTCCAGTCCTGTGCCAGTGAAAGGATTCCCTCCCACTACTGCCACACTCCCTATTCTAGGTGGCAATGTTAATATGTTTGCGTTCCATTTTGTCACTGCATTTTGTTTGTGCTAGTGTCTGTGTCTTTATTAGTGCTTTCTGTATCTGTATCAGGGTTTGCTGTGTGTGCATTGGTGCATGCTGTGAGTGGGACGTTATCCCTTGTTGCGTCTGTTGTATTGATGGTGTTTGTGCCTGATACTGCATGTGATCTTGGGCAGATTCTACAGGTGGTGCTGTGCTATAAGGGGGAGTATGCTGTCCCCTCTTTGGATCAGCTGCTTGCCATTTCTGTTGTATCCCAATTCTGCTTCTGCATATGTCTGAAATGTGTCCCATCTTTCCACATGTCCAACATTGCTTTGACTGTCCTCCAAATCTATGCTGCCCCCATTAAACCCTACTCCTTGTTCAGCTTGAAATCCAAACACCCTGCTTCTGGGTAAAAAATAATTATTCTCTCCACTTCCTGCAAAATTTCTGTTAGCTTTTGGTTGTTCCTGCAGTATCCCTTGTGTATTAAAACGTCCTGTTCCACTTGTCAATACTGCCCCTTCCACTGAAAATGTTGACAGTTTCTGCTGAGCTAACTTTGCTTCATCAATTTTCCTGTCCTCAACTTTCTTTCTGTCTTTCTCTTGCTTTAACCAACAATGGTGAACAATCATCAATTGCATCTCTACCAATGGCTTTGCTTCCATTCCCACAGGTTTCTCAATTTTCTTTGCACCTCCTCAGGAAATCCCTGACATATAATTTGATAAAAAATGGTTATGTTTTTGTCCCATGGTTCACTAGTTTCTATGTGCCATTTCTCCTGAGTATCCTAAATATAAGCCATCAGATCTTCATCCGCTCTCATTTTACAAGTCATAATTGAGCTCATGTCTGACGAGTTGGGGATACTGAACCCTGAGTGTTCTCCATATGTCAGCTTAACAATTATTGAAAGGTGCTCCGAAATGGTTAGAATTCTTTGCTGTCACCACAGGATATCCCTCTCGCTTCCAAAGGCCATCTGATTGCTTCCCTAATATGGCAGCAAACATGATTGTTATGTTACCTACTGCTACCATCATCCCAACTGTCATTCTATGTAATTCATAGATCCTTTTACCCACCCTCTGATGTAAGTGATGGTCATTTACAAATTCAATAATTTGTGTCCATTTGTGGCCATAGGCTGTATTGTGGCAGTCCTCCCTGTTTTTCCAATAAGGGGAACTGTGTAAACCAAGCACCTTGTCTGTTTGCAGCCGCACCCTGTATCTTTGTCACTGCATCTGTCATACGAATTTGCATTGCTCCTGGTAACTTCCTCAGTCTATTAATGTACAGTGTTGTCTCTTCTAAACTGTTTGATTGCATCTTCTGGCATCTGGGATATTCAACAAGCTATGGCCTTCACACTGGTTCTTCAAAATCTAACCGCACTATCTCTTTCCCTATGCCCATGTTTGTAGAAGGGGCTTGTGTTCTCTCCTCCTCTCCACTTTCCCCTCTCTCTGCATCTCCTAAAATAGTGTCATAACTGTCATCACCTTCATTGTTTTCTCTGTCTTCAAAATATAGTCCCCCAAGGGGAGACGCGTTCTATACATTGCACTCATCACCTCCTACAATATATTCCTTCCCCATCTTGTGTAGACTCTCCTCTACTCCCCTTTATGCTAATGGTGCCACCCCACCTGTCCTTTACAGACTGCCAATCCTCCTTCGTATGGCCCCTTCTCTCCTTCCTCTGGAAAGATCTTACATGCACCTCCTTGCGGAGTCCACATCGGACAGCAAAAACAAAATATCATCTAAAAAAACAGCACTGTGCACATAATCTTTTATCTGTCCTCCTACGCATTCATTCAGTACACTCACTGTCTCATCCATGTTGCCCTGCCTGCCTCTCTCTTCCTAGACCTCCTCCTCAGCTTCTATCAGTTTTGCGTGTGAGTCACAGCACTCATCATATTTCACGTGTGTGGACACTGGTTTTTACTCACTTATTTATTCTTCGCTTATAATTCCTTCACTACTGAATGCAGAGAATGCAAATGTTTATTTTCATTTTATTTATTGAACATTTGTATGGTGCCTATACAAAGGAATGTGTTTCCAGGTGCCACAAGAAAAAGGGGCAAGCCATAGGAGAAAACAACAATAATGATAGTACTAGGTCCTGTGACATTTGGATCGTGCAAGTGCAGTATCAAGAAGTGCAGGGGTAGTGGTCAAGTCAGAGAGGGGATGGGCTAGCGATAGGGGGAAGGCAAAAGTGCTGGAGGGAGTGAGCCCAGGGCACTTTGCAAGTGCTAAGGGATGCCAAGGTCGACTAATGGCAGGGGTGGCAAGGGGTAGGGCGATAGTGTGAGGGGGGAGGAGGACAAGCCTCCGAAGGATAATCAGGGAAGGGGTCCCAAGGGCAAATCCAGGTAGGAAGGGGTGACTGGACAAATAATGGACTGACCCCTGCAAGGTTCATAAGGAACAATAGGCATCCAGTCTCATCGAAAGGAGGAGACTAGAATGGGAGGGGGAGAAAGAAAGAGCAGCTGAAAAGGAAGGTCTTGAGGATTTCCAGAACTTAAGGAGAGCAGCCTCAAGATGGAGAGGGGCTGTGAGGCTGTTCCAAAAGGAGGCTCCTGCTGAAGAGAGAGATTTAACCCCCACTCTCTGCTTTGAGAAAAGTATGATCTGTAGAGAGTTGGAGGTTGAAGAGTGAAAGACTCTAGCAGGAAGGTATTTACGGAGAGAGAGTTGAATGCAGCGAGGTTCCAGGCACCAGAATGCCCTGTGGATATGCAGAGGGTCCAGTGGAGAGATTTTAGGCTGGAGAGATGTGGTCCCTCGGCTTGAGGCCCAGGATAAGTCTTGCAGTCCTGTTCTAGATTAGTTGAAGAAAGCGGAGTTAGGAGAGTGGTAGATTAAGGAAGCGGCTGTTGTAATAATCAAGCCTGCAGAGAACCAGAGTCTTGGAGATGTTAAGTTTCTGGGGGAAGTTGATAAAAGTGTGAACGCCTCTGAGGAGGTGAAGCTGATAGTGAGCCTTCTTGGCAAGGTCAGTGATAGGAGGAGAGAAGGAGAGAGAGGAGCAGAAGATGACACCTACGTTTTTTGCCTCACACGAGAGTGACGGGAGGGGCCCGAGGTGGGATTAGTATACTCTGCTGCTGCTGATTTTAATGTTCCTAATGGACATAATACCTGTGCTTGCAAAGAAGTATTACTGCTCTGGGGAGGAGGAGGAGTCATGGGTGATATGCTCCCTTTGCCATGCTGATTGAAACACTTGTGTATAGGCGCGTTATAAATGCCAGATCATATCATATCATCCATTCTTTCGTGAGTGACCCCTCTATCTCTTTCCCATACACTTTCCACAGTTCCAGAATGGCTTATCGATTCTGTAACTGTTTCCCCTTATACATGGCATGTAAATATGTGTACATGTGTTGCAGTACTGTCTTCAAGTGAGTGCCTTCTTGTGGTCAGGGAATTAACATTTTGCCCGCCATGCCCTTCAACCACCGTGTGAAGTATTTAATATTTTAGTCCTTATACTGGGGTAATACTTTGCGTAGGTGGATAATGGGAGTTTCTACATTGATAAAACATCACAGCTTAATTTACTGATTATCACCAAAATATTTATTTAAATTCTCACTCACCCTCTTTTACCTCCCTTTCACCCCCTTCCCTAAGAATACTTTAATTGCACTTAATACTTCTGTTTTTCTCTCTAAGACAATGGGCCTGATCATGACTTTGGCTGTAACCCTTAAATCCGGCGGTAGCGCTATTACTGCCAGATTTAAGGGTCCGCCAAATCAGGACTTCGGCGGATTTCGCCCCAGCTCTGAGCTGGGGGGAAATCCGCCAAAAATTTGCGCTATTACCACCGGCGGGAAATCCGCCGGCGGTAAGAGCGCAAATTTTCCCCATTGAGCCCAATGGGGAATGGGGCATTCCCGAATGGGCTCAATGGGGAATGGGGAATAACATTACCGCCAAACTCGTGATCCAGCGCTATTAGCGCTGGGGAGTTTGGCGGTATGGCTAATACCACAGGCGGTAATACCGCCATCATTACCGCCAAAGTCGTGATCAGGCCCAATGCCTCCTGCATCACCCAATGTTTCAGAGTGATACCACAAACGCCACTCATGCTCTGAACAGCCCCACCTCGTTGCTCCCTCCGAATCGTCTGAGTGACACCAAAACCATTACTCATGTTCTGGACAGCCCCACCGAATTTCTCCCACACTGGACCACACTCATCGGTCAACACCAAAACTTCACATCCTCCGCAATATATAGAAAAAACACAAAAATTCCACTTTTCACAAAGTGTAAGCTGTCTTATAACATGAGGCTGGCACTTGAAATTGCTACACAAATAAATACACTACATCCGTCTTTCCAACTACTGGTGAGATATTCAATTGCTTCTTATTTTGACTCTGTAACAAGGTTTACCAAATGATCTTTCCTGACCCGTGTCAGAAGCTATCATCATTTTTTTTTCTTAATTTCATCACAAACCCCCAATAAACAAACCATCCCCTCATCCGTTATGCCAGGCCTATGTCATACTTCGAGTCTCCCCTAATTACAAGCTGCCCCCTTCCCTACGGGGTGTCCTCCAGGGACCAGACATGACTTTCTTCAAAGGGGCTACTGTCGACCTCTCTGTCATGCATAATCCCACCCTCCACAGGCATGGCAGGAACCCCTTGATAATCTGACGATTCCTAGTGAACATCACCTCTGCTATCATCCATTAAGATGGCCTGGAATGTCCCAAATTACGCAAAGGTTCTGGAGCCAGTTTAAACCAGGCTCAATAATGTAAATAGACAAAGTGCAAGGCACAACCCAGCTTTATTATCATCAAAATGCAGCAGGGGCAGCATACAAGCATAACAATTCCGGGCACACTCAACATGCTTAGCAAAAACAATAGTTTATATATTCAATATTTGTCATAGCTGACTTCATACTGTAATTTAGTTTCTAAAACCTACTGGGTATGGGGATTGGCTAATAATGGTGATTACATATACATGCCTAGACAACTGCGTTAGTTTGTCTATTAAGTGATAGGGTGGAATCAAGGTAAATTCCTAATGTTTTGGTATTGGAAGAGACTTTAATAGTGTTACCATCAATGTTGAAGGTTTTGAAGGCAGGGTCGAGTCTGTTCAGTCGTTGTTGGGAGCCCAGGATGAGGAGCTCTGTCTTATCATCGTTAAGACAGAGTTCATGCTGGGCCTTCCAGGCTTGGATGACTTGATAGATGTCAGTCAAGGCTTTTGTGTCCACTAGGTAGTCGCCTGTGATTGGGATGAGTATCTGGGTGTCATCAGCGTAGTTGGTGTAGGTGACACCCAGATAATCAAGTACATCAAACAGTGGTTTAGTGAAGACGTTATAGAGCATTGGTGAGGTGCATGAGCCCTGAGGCACCCCACCAGAATAGGTTCTGCAGAAGCGGTGGGTGAGAATACCCTCATCTGCCTGTTGTCCAGGAAGGAGCTGATCCATTTGGTAGCTTTTGCAGAAAAGTGGATAACAGATTTCAAGTGGCGACAGAGGATTTGATGGTTGACAAGATCAAAAGCTGCCGATAGATCGAGGAGTAGTAGTGGGGCCAATTTACCGTTATCTTTTAGGTCCTCAATTTGGGTTTTCAGATCTAGAAGGGTTGTTTCCGTCCCATGTTTGGGACGGAAGCCAGATTGTCTTGTGCCAAGCAAGTTGTTGTTATATAGGTATTTTTGAATCTGTAAATACGCTGCACTGTCCAGAATGTTCAATAAGAAAGGGGCCGTGGTGATCGGCCTATAGTTAGTGGGGATACTCGAGTCCAGCAATGGTTTTTTTAGCAGTGGGATGACCCAAGCGTCCTTGAGGTTATCGTGAACAATGCCCTAATAGAATGAGGAGTTGATAAAGGCAATGATGAAAGGGGCAAGTTCATGGGCAGATTCCTTGATGATAGGGGCGGGGCAGGAGTCACCTTGACAGTTGGAAGGTTTCAATTTAGGCAGTTTTGCTTAATATTAATTTTAGCCTGTAGTGTAGATATTTTTGTAAGGAGAGCTTTTTGAATGTTTTCACACCAAGTGCTGTCCTTACTGCAGTTATCTGGGGTGGGGGATGGGGCTTCTAATTCCTTAAGAATTTTAAATAACTCCTTCGTGTTAGATTCGGCCTGTGAGATGTGTTGGTTGTACGTCTCTTTTTTGGCTTGTAGAATTGCTTCCTTGTAATTAAGGGTTGCTAGAATGAGGTTCTCTTTGTTAGTCTCACAAGGTAGGCTTTTCCAGAGACCTTCGGCGCTCCACTTTACTTTGTGAAGTGTTCTAAAATATGGCATGAACCAGGAGTTGAGGTGTGCACGCTGTTTAGGTTTCCTAGTTTTAAGAGGTGCTATAGTGTTAATGGCTTTGAGCAAGGTTTGGTTGAAGATGTCCACCAGGACTATTGGGTCGTCAGGTGAGAGAGCTTGATTATTAAGTATGGGCAAGATCAGAGGGAGAAGTTTGACCTTGGTAATATCCTTTTTGTTTCTAGTAGGGATGGATGGTGTGATATTGGGTTTGGTGTGGGGATCTATAGCTGGTATGTCAAAAATGATGATGTGATGTTTTGACCAGGCACAAGGGTCGTTAGAGATGATATGCATGTTACAGTTTAAATCGGCAATCCAATCGAGCGTCCTCCCATTGGAGTGTGTAGATTCAAGACAGAAGATACCATCCCTCATTTCCAGGCCATTAGCCAGGGTGATCACTTTGTATTTGGCCATGTGTGGCATCTTGTGTCTGGGTACATGCATGAGGGGTAAAGCAGGTGTCCTATCTGTGTTCATGGCTAATAAATAGACAGTGTTCTTGAATTATGGGTCATGTGTGTAGCTAATATTAAAGTGAGTCTTGTGTTTTCTCTTGCCACTGGGGACATTCTTGAGTTAATCTTCATGGAGTCTTTTGGTTTATCGTTGTCCTGCACCTGCCTTACAGAGGCTGGTTGCAATCTTAATTAGTCTGAGAATATATGACTTTTCATCTTCAGAATCGTTATCTCGTGCTTTATCTCTGCCGTTCTTATCCTCCCATATTCATGGTGACCTTGGCTTCAGTTGCCAAATACTGTCTGCACTGATCTGCATTTTGTTATTTCAGCATCTTGAGTTCTTGTGAAGCATTGAGGCCTTTTGTTTAATTTAGAAGCATATTCGAGCTTCCATTTTGGAAAATATGGCTGCCCATTACTGTTGTATTTCTATGGTATTGAGCTATATTTGCATGATGTTCATGTTGCATTCAGCTTATGCATTGTTTATATCAGTATTCTTCATGTCTTATGGATGCAATGTTAATATTTGTCATAATGCATGTGTTACCTAGTGTTTGCCCTCTTCATATTGAGTGCACATTTTCTTTGTGTTTAATACATGCACATGTATTGTCACAATGTTAGTTTGGTTACTCGTGCCACCTTCAGCTTAGATTGGGTCAATTTCCTGCCTTACCTGTCGTACCTACATGGGATAAAAGCAGTACGGCTCTCTTAGTCAGTAACATTTCTCACCTGTGCAGTATTGAGATGGGCGTGGGGTACAAGCTATGGATGACATATTCATCTGCCTCTCAACAACTATCCTGCCAGGCCTAAGTATAGAGCTTTTCTTCATAAAACATATTTCTTTGTATCAGGTATGGGAAAGTTTCTATCCCTTGTTTCATCTTTCAACTCAAATATGTAGCGCCAACTCTGGTATACTAACCTGCCAGACTGGACTATTAAACGGAGAACTCCTGTAAATGTCTCTTGCTCTTCAGATGGGTCCCAGCTCCCTCTGGGTTGTTTAGGGCTCTCTGTCACTTGTTTAACAACTCCTCTGTCTCTTCTGTGGGGATACAAGAACCCCTTTAAAGTCTCACTGGGTCTCCCCGACTAGTTCTGGGCCTCAGCCTCTTCACCATATATTTATTTGCTCTTGTATGAGTCTCAAACCCTTGTGCTTGGCTTTTGTTGACCTTTTCCAACTTCATATGGGTCCCAGACCCTGGTGTGTTGCTTTCAAAGATTCTCTACCACAACTTCCCTCCCTGTCCAACTGAACATACCTGGTGTACTATCCTGCCAGGTACTGTTCCACATGTGATAGTTTATACAGTTTGCTTTTAATCTCTCACTTCTTGGATTTCTCAGGGACCTCAACCCCTCTACTTTGCCTTAGCTTTTTCGGTTCTATTGTGTCCCAGACCCCATTTGATTAGCTTCCCAAGACACGGGGTTTACTCTCCTGCCAAGTTTCTAAAGATGTGGCATTTGTCTGTGTTTTAATTTTTTTCAGCTGGGGTCCCTGACCCATATTTTATCATCTGCTTTAATTCGTATCAGCTCCCCTCGCTCGTTCCCTAGCAGCACTCATGGACCCAGTGAGCACCCGTACCTTGCTTTCAGGTTCTTGCTGTCCTCCTCAGGTTTCTCCAACTCTCTGGGAGAGCTTCTGCTCCTTCTCTCATTGTTCCCGTTCTGGTCCGTGTCCCTGCTCCAGCTTCAGCAAGTCAGGCTGCATGACTTCCCTCCAGGAGGCATCCCAAGTATTCTGGGTACCTGGCTCTCTGTCTGTGACATTCAAACTTTGCTCTTGGTTCCTCAGGGGCTGGCTTGACAAATGACATTGTACTTCTAATTTGTACTCTGGGATAACCAATAGGCAGTCTCCAGCAACTGGACTGCGGTTCCCAGATGTGTTCCTCATTGCTCTATTCTTCCTCCTCGTCACTTTACTGAACTGATGATCATCACAGAGTTCAGTGGCACTCTTCTTTGTCTCAGTAATTTCCAGGGACCTGGGTTTCTCAACTCTACAAAGATAGATAGAGGTATGGGGGACCACACAGTACTGAGTGGGATGAAAAGAAACAAGGGAAAGAGATGAGGGAGGGTAATACCTTGTTCGCCCAAGGTGATTGTCACTGGTCCCATGGAGGTGAGGTTTCCAATCCCATTGAGAACCACCCACTGTGTACCACTCCCAGGGGGACAATGGGATACCATCCTCACCTCCCTGGCCACATGGGAAGGTTAACCCCCCATGGAATAACAGTGACAATACCCTGAGATTCGTCACACTAGGTACACCCAATTTATGAATGCCCTAGACCTACCTGTGAACTCAATAGAATATGTGATACTCGTCCATTCACATGGCAAGAAGAAAATGAAAACCTCAACAATGTGGAGTAATGCTTATCCCATACCCAGAACTCAATCTTTTGATTATTTAAGCATTTGCTTCTTGGGCTCCCTTAGACATGACCCCGATTGGAAGAAGAAACCAACCAGAATGCGGCACTCAATGGGAGGAGTCATTCGAGTCATGAAGAAGTGCAAAAGACAGCTGAATAATATAATTAATACAATGTGTATGGCCAAAACTAAAACTGCAATAAAGTACAACGCCTCGGTCTGTGGATTTAATAATGATCAGGCTGTCCAGTCACCCCAGTTTGCCAGTAAAACGTTGGTAATTCTGGCTTGCATAGCGACCACCAGAAATACCAGCCTCGGGCGTGCGCACTCTCCCCTGCCAGAAACGATAATACCGTGACTGACACCCAAACTGCCAGAATTACAAATGCCAGAATTACCGGCACTGGAATTAGTGTCACTGCAGGAATGGAAAGCCCGCTGGTGGCCATCTTTAAAACTCAATCCACTTTAACTCCCCCACTTCCAACTTCCATACACTGCTGCAGGAGGTGTCAATCATGTTTGGGAGCAAAAAGGCACGAGTACCTGATGCCTGCCTGTGGAAACCAAAGTTTTCAGAGGCAGAGCTGACTGCACTGTCTGACATTGTGTTGCAGCATGCAGGGACACTATTTGGGGCTGGCCACAGAAGGACCAGCCAGAAGAGGAAAACGGCCAACTGGGAGGAGGTGGCAGAAAGGGTCATAGCTGTGCAGATTGTCAACCGCACGCAGAGGAATTGCCATAAGAAGTGGGATGGCCTGTGCCTCAGTGTACGCAACCTCATCGCAACACAAAGGAGGTAATCTGCTCCATAGGAGGAGGAACGAGTGCACCTCTAAACCGCATGCCTGGGCAGGAGATTTGCAGCTCCATCCTACACATGGAGTGAAAAGCAGGAGTCAGGACACCACCTTGAGCTGAGGCAGCCGCACCATCTCCAGATGGGGCAGCCCCACCACCATTGTCACCACCCACCACTGGATGTGGTGCTGCAGCAGTGCATGTGGCTGTCACCATCAGCATACCTGTTGTCAGTGGCCACTCTGTCCCGCCTGTGCCCTCCACATCACCACAAGCACAGCTGTCAGCAGGCCATCATGGCAGGGACACAATTTATGAGGAGGAGGATGACTACACATCCTACCCGATGGCATGCTTCAGCCCCACAACACCACACAGCCCCCCTCCACTGCCACGGCTCAGAATCTGTTCCCTTGATACACGCCTGCATACATTTGGGGATCGCCAAGTGGAACTCTGCATGCCAACAACTGGAAGAGATGGGACTCACGAGGGAATGCATGCAGGCCTCCACTCGCAGGAGTGCCAGGGCTCAAGGCCATGCCACTGCCACTCTCCTCACCCTTTCCCAAAGAGTGTGTGGGGGCAACAAAATTGTCTCTACCACAGCTGAGGTCATAGGCTGTACTATACAATTGACCCTGGAACAAATGTAGGCCAGGGGTCTGACCCACTGACATCAGTCACCACCACCGTGAGCTCCCAGTATGGCAGCCCAAGGTGGCCCTCACAGTGACCCCAGTCCATAATGGAAGTGACACTGAACTCTGACTGGGTGCTTCACTGGGTGTGTTTGGGGAAGGGGCAGGGGGAGAGGAGGATGTTTGGGGAGGCGGGTGTAGGGCTTTTGAGCATTAACTATAGTAATAAATGCATAGTTGACACCTGAATCACTAACAAGAATTGTCTTTTTTCCAAATACGTGTTTACTTTAACGATGCATGATGACTAAAATGGTCCAAGGGGTGTGCAGAGTGGAGGGAAAACTCCCCAAATGTCCTCAAGCAGTCCTTGGGTGGCCAGGAACCAATCCCTGGCCTCCATGCACACATGCATGGGCCTGGGCCTGGCTGGTGCTGCATCATCATCATCCTTTGATGGAGGTATGTCCAGATTTGGCGGCGGGAGTATGTTGCACCTGACACAGATGTGTCTTTGGCATGTACATGTTCTCTGTGGTCCTCAAATGCAGCACTGGGTATCCAGAGTCACCTGCAAGGTGTAAGGACACAGATGTAATAATGCTCTGCATTGGTGTTGCATATAACGGCAGATCTCAATGGTCAGTCTGTGCTTGCATGTCCCATGTCTCATTATGCCACACTGTTTCACATTACAGTCCTTGAATGTGTATTGCAGTGTTCAGGGGTGTGCAGTCTGATGAGGTAACATCTGCACACAGCTCACGGCCAACACTCATTGCAATTAGGTATCTGACTGTGAGGGCGGCACCCCATGGGGTGGGGGTCTGGGCCGGTGCATTGCCACCATGAATGGTACCTTAAGGGAGTCTTGGTTGCAAGGTTTGCTTGTGCAGATGGTTTATTTGTCATCCATGATGGTGTGTGTTATTACCTGTGGACAGAGTGCGTGCCAGGTCTGATGGCAGGGTAGTGTCCCTCAGTAGTTGTTTGGAAGTCTCTCATCCTTTCTATGGTGGTGTGTGGGGGTGCCTCATGTAATGTCAATGCTTTGGGAAACATTGTTGTCTGTGGGCCGGAACCTTGCCTTAGCCAGAGGCCCAGGGCTTGCGCAAAGTGTGTGAGCCTGGGCTGCCTGTTCCGGTTATGGGTGTATCATTGGATAGGTACGGCTAATTGTTCATCACTGGACTGTGTTGTTCCCTGCAACTGTTTCTCTGCCTTGGTCTCAATTGTTTCTGCATGTCATCTGCAGTCTTGCCCCTGAGGTCTTGGGATGCCCCAGGACATACATGTGATGACCCTAGGTGGCCATATCTGCCAATTCACTGTCATAGCATGGAGGGGGGTCATTCTGGTACCTATAGTGCATTGCATGTGGATGTCCTGTTGGGCTTTAAATGGCCTGCTCAGTGAGTGCTCCATCTCCAGTCATGTGCTACTCCTGTATGTTATTCCCTGTCAATGGGGTGCTGGTGGGTCCTGCAAGTGCAGCATGTTTTCCATACATGCATTTGTGGCATTGTTGCCCCCACTTGCACGTCACCCATGCTGCAAGGTCGATGGATTTGTTCTTGTCATATGTGACACTCAATGCATGTAGGCCGATAGCATGCTTTTCTTCAAAACCATTGTGTTGTGGGTTGATCCTGCGAATTAGGCAAAGTATTGCTTGATGGTAAAGTGGGCATCACAGGTGACCGGGACATTCAAGGAATAGAACTGCTTCAGGTTCCTGTTGACTTCCTCTGAGACATGGGAGGGCACCAGCTCAACATGCATGTAGTCCAATGCTGCCACCACATTGGGCATACCCGCGATTGCATAGAAGTGGGCCTTGGTCACCTTGAACTGTGCCTGGGTGCTGAGGAGGGCGATGTACTGGTCCCCATGGCGCAAGAGGACCTCCAGCACCTACACCAGCACTCTGTAGAAGGCAGGCTGCAAAATGCCATGCAGCTGCCTCACAAAGTGCTGGTATGTGTCACCGGCCAGGAAGTGCAGCACCAACACCAGCTTTACCAGTGGTGGTATGGTTGACCGGATGCCGATCCTGCTCGCAATGTCTTCCTGGATGTTTAGTATGGTCTCCCTTTTTAGGCACTACAGGGTTAGTATCTGCCTGTCAGTGAGGACCCAGAGTGTGGCCCTTGTCCGAGGGATCACTGCATGCCTCCACCTTGCCACCTGGATCCCCATCATCCTCATCCTCCTCCTTCTCTGCCTGGCCTCCTGTTGCCTCTGCTGTTACTCTAGCCCCCGCAGCTGAAGATTGGCATGCCACACCTCCAGCTCCATTTTTGTAGCAATGACTAGCAGCATTGTAGTGTTGGGATGTGTTTTTGGGGGAGGTGTGGGCCTTTTGTACTCTTCCTGTGTGCATTGGGTGCACCTGGGTGGATTGTGTGCACCAGTGGCCTAATTTCATTGACCTGTGTGCATTTACTGGCTGCTCTGAGGTGTTTTTATCTCCCCCTAGGTTTTTCCACCATTACCAGCAAATATCTGCAAGTAATACCAGCAACTTCAATCTCATGATATGCCGATGATACTATTGTACCGGTATTGCCGGTGCAGGTTTCCGGCCATCAGGTATTTTCTTTGCCTGTATTACCAGCACTGTTTATTCCGGCAACTGTGTTCCGGCAAACTAGTACTTGGCCAGACCGATAAAAGTGCTGGTACACAGTATTACTGGGCCTTTCACTGTATACCAGCAAACTCGTAATGAGGCTCTATTAGATTTACCGAAGTCTGCACCTAATTTTAACATCCATAAAGGGCTGTGCCTAATTTTCCTTGAGGATGGACTAGTCTGTACTACACTGGTTACATATATGGGTGAATACCAAAGGAGCACTCACCCAACCTTTGATTGTGGATATAGGCCTGAAAAATGGTGCAGAAAACATACTGTGGCTGAAACATTTCAAAAGCCTACTGCAAAACATCAACACATACTCTTACTATGACAACATGGAAGAGCTCACCATCCAAGAACAGACAAACCTAGAATCTCACATATAGTATTGTGTGATGGTTAAGCGTGATTTTTTTTTATTTAGATCTGTAAACTACCAGTCATGAATGCATTATCATAGCCTCTGGGAAAATGCAAAAATATCTGCTCTGGAGCAATTATACAGCACAAAGCCCTGTCACGAGAGCAAGCTTTATTTTTACCATTATTGGAGCAGGTATTGCCTACAGTTACAGCCTCTACAACAGTGTTGTCCAAAGTGTTGTGCAGAGGTGGAAAACCTTTCACATTTTAATTTATTTTTTACTAGCATATGTACGTTTTAGATTAAGTTTATTGTTGCTGGTATTCAAAAATAAAGGTTTCGCAAAATATAGCCCGGCCCTCTATAATGTATTAAAAGTTGAGACTGCATTGATAGTATATGCACCTTTATCTTAAGCACTTCATTCATGCAAGAGTTGGGGGTGTTTTTATGGAGTTGTTTAGAGATATTTCTGAAGTCTGGAGATTTATTTTATTCTGATGATAGTCTATTAAATAATGTTGACCTCATTTGTGAAATCACCTCAGTGCTCTGGCAAATTAAGAATCATAGAGATAACATTTGTATTTCAATGTCTAATGTAACGAAACGTGTAACAATAAGTTTTGATATGTCTCTGTTTAGAGATACTGGGCCTCATTACAACCCTGATGGTACGGTATGGACACTGGCACCATCCATACCGTACCACCTTATTCCGAGCCCCCCTCGCGGGTACCTGACAGCCCGCCAGGTCTCACCTGGTGGGCTGTGCGGCACCCGCGAGCAGAACTCGTGATTGCACCAACACCATTATCAACGGTGCCGGTGAAACCATGCTCCTGACCCCCATTGTGCCCTATGGGGCAGAATGGGGATCGGGAGCCCGTCATTAACGCCTCCCGCGAATGGACAATTACTGGCCCCTTTATCTCGTAATGGGCAGGTTATTGCCCAATCGCGGGAGGCGGTGCCGGTAGTGAGCATGGCAGCAGCCGTGCCTGTAATACAGGCACGGCTGCTGCCATGCTCGTAATGAGGCCCACTGTTTTAGGTAAGAGAACTTTTTTATTTAGTCGAATTTTTTAACTTTATATGTGATATCACTTTAGAGTAGTGCCAAATTTAGAATCATGGAGAGGCCACGTATAATGAAAGGTCCAATTGTTATGGTTAGTTGAGCTAATCCATTCATGCATTAATGTAAAATCTGTTTAGCAATATAGTTGTTCTGAGCTATCATGGATCCATATTTGCAGAGAGCCATGCACAATGATATGAAGAAAGACATACTTGTAATTAGGTATAGCACAAATTATAGTTTCAAAGTGCTATATATGTTTGTGTGCCAATGTGAAAATGCTGAACACAGCTCAACACAGCGAATAGATGTTATTATAACAGCTTGTCTGGCAGACTGTCAGCTATTCTCAAGCAGAGAATATAGCCTTGACCGCGGGAGAAAGAGATAGCATGATAAATGTTTTCATTTCGGCAGAGTTAAGATGTCCTGTATGGACAGATAAGAAAGTTTGCAGTATGCCTTGCTTTCTTAGAATATGTCCAGCGCAGTACACAGCTATGTTCAAATGTATGCACATAGGTAGAAGCATGCTGTTTCCATGGAATGTTTCTACGCATGTAATGTACATCAATGCCATTATGTACAAACAGTGGATTTCTGTTCAGTAGAGGAGCAAGGGAGCTTTCAGTGCTATGGTGTGCTGGGTGGGTGTGCGAGAGGGCTCATTGCTAGTGCAACAGCTGAGTGCTGGGGGGTTGGCTTTTGTTAGTGAGCAGCGGACTTCCCCTGCCATGCACAAATTACTGTGATCTGTTTAAATATCCATCTCTGTGCCTCTTGTGATCTCTTGTGATCTTATTTTTTTCCATAGTATATATTTATGAACTTACACAATGTAGCAAAATGTATAATTCCAGATTTTCTCCCTTTTCCTGATTGTTGAAATTTCTCTAAAACATGTTTTGCATTTGCTGCTAATCTTTTAAGGATCGTGTTTCTTGTTTTAAGAATTGTTTGTACATGGGTTTACTGTTTTATGGAATATCTATTCATAATAGACATAAATCACTCAGTGACTTAAGTGAGGATACTAACCTAATTTGGTATAGCATCTAAGGAATGTTTTTCTTACTAAGGAGTATAATTTATCTCACATTACAGGCAAAGGCTATGTGGTGAGTGTGTCCTTTTTTGTAGTTATTCATGCCTACATAGTTGCAGCTTGTACGGACATATTTTCATACAGTGGGCATAATATTTGGACTGGCATTTTGGACAAAGCAAACAGGATGAGTGTTACTATGTGGAGATACTGCCTACATGCTAGAGGCAGCATGGACATGTTTTCTCAGAGTAGCATAGCATTTGTACTGCTATTGTGGGAAATCCGAACACTATGAGTGTATTTATGTGAGTGTTCTGCTGTCCATCCAGTATGGATAATGTTTTTTTTTAATTTATTTTAAAGCGGTTTGGTATTTTTAGCTCTAATAATTAAAGTAATTCTGTGGAGAGACTGGCCTAAATAGTTTCATCCAACATGGACATGTTTTCTTTAAGTGGCAAATCATGTTCACTGCCATTATTTAGAAAACTAACTTGATGCATATTTCTAAGTATGTATACTGAACTTCTTTTGTGCAGAGGTATGGCCATGTTGTCTTACAGTGGCATAGCATTTTAACTGGCATTTAGGACACAGCTTACATGGTGAGTTCTTATATGTGAGGATACTGGCCTCCATTGGTGCAGATATTATGGATGTGTTTTTGTACAGAGACATGAGATTTATACAGACATTATGAATGATGAGTGTTCTTATGCGGGCATACTTTCCTAAATTGGTTCATACATTATGTTTTCTTACAGTGGGCATAGCATTTCATTGGCATTATGGCCAATGCCAACATGATGAGAATTTGTAATTGACTATACTGTCCTGCAGCCTGTATGAACATGAATTGGTACAGTGGCCCAGCATATTTACGGGCATTTTTGTAAAAGGCCAACATGATATGAGTTACTAAGCAGGGTTAGGGGAACAGGGGAGAACAAAAGAGTGATCTTACTAGTCCCAGTGGCATTGAGAACGTGCAACTGCCTGGGAGAGGGGGAGGGGAAAAGTGCATGGAAGGGGGGAGAAGTGGAAAGTGCGAAGCAGAGTAGATGCAGATAAATAATAATACATAAATAAATAATAAAGTCAACAAACAGTGGTAGTGCAGCCAGCAATTAGTAAGTGCTAGGTTTAAGGCAGCAGACAGGGTAAGTCTGATAAGTGCAGGAACAAAAGGGGGGGCTGTATGGGTACAGATACAGACCCCAATGCAAGGGGTGGCCGGACCCGCAGTGCGGGAGGGTGGCAGGGTGACCAGGTACCTGGGCCCGGAGGACAGAGGGTGGCCAGATGCATGGTGCAAAAAGAGAACAGATCAGCAGGGGAGAGGGGGAGCGAAGGCAGAAGAAAAGAGGAAGGTCTTGAGGTGCTTCCGGAGCCGGAGATGGTTCGCCTCAAGTTTTAGAGAGGCAAGGAGGCTGTTCCAGAGGGAGGCCCTAGCCGAAGACAGATATCTACCCCCAGCTTGTTTCTTTGACAAACGACTGATCCTGAGGGAGTTAGAGGTAGAGGAGCGAAGAGCTTGAGAGGGGAGGTATTTGCGGAGGGATAGCTGAAGGTATTTTAGACCCAGGCCCCAGAAAGCCTTGTGGACAATGCAGAGGGTTTTGAATGTAATCCTTGCATCCACTGGGAGCCAATGGAGAGATTTCAGAGCTGGAGAGATACGTTCCCAGAGCTTGAGGCCAAGGACAAGTCTTGCAGTCCTGTTCTGGATTAGTTGCAGAGGGCGGAGAGTACAGGCAGGTAGATTTAGAAAGAGGCTGTTACAATAGTCCAACCTAGAGAGAACCAGTGCTTGGGATACCATGAGCTTCTGGGGAAGGAGAGGAAGGCAGAGTACCTCTGAGGAGGTGCAGTAGGAAGTTTGACTTTTTAGAGACCTTAGAGGTGTGGGCAGAGAAGGAAAAGGTTGAGTCAAAGATGACCCTGAGGTTCTTAGCCTCGCAGGTAGGGGTAGGAGGAGGGACAAGAGAAGCCGGCCAGAGTGCAACACATTTTACTATGGTAGGGGGCACAATCAACCTGATTATTATTTGTATTTAGGGATACCTTCCTACAATTATGCATTTACTATGGACATGTTTTCTTACAGAGGCCATTTGTTTCATTTCTACTGCCATTTTGAGCAACCCCATCATTGTGAGTGTTTGTACGTGTTGAAACTGTGCACACTGATGCAGTATTTCATGTTTTATTACAGTGGCATCACAGTTGTTCTATTACTGAGGGCAAAGTCAATTTGACGAGTGCTGTTAAATTGGGTACTGGCTTACATTGGTGCAAAATGTATGGGCTGATTTTCTTAAATACACATTGCATTTTTACTATCATTATGGACAGGTCCAACATGATGATTGTTCCTATGTGGGGATACTGGTTTTTATTGGCACAGATAGCCTTGACATCTTTTGCCTAAACTGGCATAGACATCATTTTTCACATTGACAGAGTACTGGCTTACATTGTAGCCAAGACCATCATGAAAATCTGCTGGAAAATGCTCCTGAGTATTGTTGGTGACCTGGCATCTTTATGTATTTGATGTATTTATTGTTATGTATAGTACAAACAGCAAAATATTCTTGATGGTATTGCAGGAAGGGGTGGGATGCAGGGAGATAAATGGTATGGTTTATTGACAGGTATGCCTATATTCATTCCGATTAAGTGCTGACATTGAGAGGGAAGTCAATGGCACAAAGTCACAGGGTGTGGAGGCACCAGGAAGTGAGTAAAACAAAGTGTTTGTTCCAGAGCAGGCCAAGGGTCTTACGAGCAAATATTCTTGTGGAGGATGAAAGAACCTTCAGGCAAGGGACCGAGTTGGACTAGTGGGAAAGCTTGACTGAAAAGATAAATCATTTAGCATTTTCCAAAAGTCAAGAAGCTGAATGTGTGCTTAGGTTGGGTGCAACAGAGCTACAAAGGTGGGCATCTCTAGCACTGATATAATGTTTTCCCAGATGCTTTTTCTTGATGGTGGTTGTGGACATTATTTGGGAGTTGAGGATCCCTACATTTTCTTGGTAAAGTGTTTTTGTAAGACGTCAGCCAGATACTCTTGTACCATGCTGTGAAGTGACTTGTACATGAGGCATACTCAAAGCTCAATTCTCGTTTCCACAAGATGCCAGTGAAGAGCCTTCCGTGTTAGATTGATATTAGGATTTGTTTTTTTGTTTGTTTTTGTAATGCCTATCAGTTTTGTTTTGAATCAGTTGAAGAGTAGATACTAGATTTTATGAAGACCAAGTTATAGTTTCCTCCAATTAAAACAAAGCAATGCTACCAACAGCTGTTTCTATCCCATGAATGTTCATTCATAGGTTTTTTGTTTTGTTTTTTAAGAACGTGCAATACCCAATGCCAAGCCTGTTAGTGGCTGAAATACGAACAATATACATGATATCGGTGTGTTATGTAGTGCTTAATTATGGAATTTCGAAATTCAGTGTTAGCATCTGGTATATTTACAAAAAATATTGGCACACAATGTATCAAGCTCAGAAAGATAAAGGGCAATTCATTCTTCCAATGGAAATACAGAAATAATTATGGGAAGTTCAGCACAAACACACATTTCCGAACTTCAAGAGCCATTACATTTTAGCGTTACTATTGTAAATGTGGAAGCTATTATTATGGTTTCTTTGGGGGTATTGAAGGCAAATTGTATGAATCTCTACATTTATCAAAAATATCCAAATATTGCAGAAACTGGGAAAATATCTAAATATGTTTTATGTTGAAACATACCGTTTTATGCTATAATACAATGAAGCTGTTCAACTGAAGGTATGATAGATTTGCAAGTTAAGTAACCTTTTTTAGAAATATGTTAGCATTTGGCATGGCATTGCTGACATAGTTGCTGCTCTTTTCTACCAGGAGAAGTGACTTCATCAGCAGTGCAAGGCCAAACAAATGTCATCTAATGGGACAAGCACTTATATGACCTAATGGCATGTCTCTCAATACAGGAACTTTTATTTGCCTGCACAGCACATTGGGCTTTGCACAAACATCACGAGGAACACTGTTGAGAGGCTGGCAAGGCATAGGGAGTATATCCCGGCTGGCCTTTCATTTTTTAACAAAAAGATCACATGTGCTTATGCCAGTGTGGTGGTGAGCTTAGAATGAGAGAAGATCAATTAAGTGTGGAAAAACATGTTTTATGAATGTTTGTGTGTATGTATGCATATAATGTGTGGGTGTATGTGGGCTGGGGGTAAGAGCAGTTTTTGCAGTGATGGGACATGAGGGGCTGCTGGGCATGCTGTGTCCTGATTATAAACACAGCAACCTGTTCCAAATACATTGCTGGCTTAGGTGTTCTTATGTGAGCATAGTGGCATGCATTGGTGCAGCTGTCATGCCATTGTACTTTTACTGGCATGAGTAAAGTCAACACAATGAGAGCTCTTATGAGGGCACACCGGCTTACATTGGTGCAGCTGGTATGGCATTCCATTCATTTTTTACTGGTATTATGAGCAAAGCCAACATGAGTCTGCTTATTTGGGAATACTGGCCTACATTGGTGTAGCTAGTATAGTAGTGCCTTTTTACTGAAATTATGAGCAAAGTCAGACCTGATGAATTTTCATATATATGATACATAAGACTATGTGGGCATTCTGGCCTACATGTGCGCAGCTATTATGGCATTGTATGTATTACTGGCATTATGAGCAAAGCCAACATAAGCGTCCCTATGTGGATCACATTAGATAATGTGGGCATCCTAGCCTACATGGATGCAACTATTTTGACATTGATTTTCAATGGCATTATGAACAAAGCCATCATGACGAATGTACTTATGTGGGGCACACAACATAATGTGGGCATTCTGGCCGAAATTGCTGCATTTAATATGGCACTTAATATTTTACTGGCATTGTGAGCAAAGCCAGCATGATGAGCGTTGTTATTTAGGCCTAATGGCCTACATCAGGGCACTTTCTACTAGCATTATGAGAAAAGTCAACATTATAATAGTACTTAGTTAGACCACATAAGAAAATGTGGATAAATTGGTCTACAATGGTGCAGCCAATATAGCATTGACATGTTGACTGGCATTATGCACAAAGTTAACATTTTTAGGGATTGTATGTGGGCCACATAAGATCATGTGGGAATACTGGACTACATTGGTGTAGCTAACAAGGCACTGAGAATGTTAATGCCATTATGAGCAAAGCCAACATGATGATTTTTGTTATGTGGGTATAATGGCCTAAATTGGTGCAGCTGGTATGGGATTGCATTTTTACTGGCACTATGAACATAGCCAACATGGTGAGTATTGTTATCCTACATTGGTGCAGCTGGTAAGAAATTTCAATTTTTTACTGCCATTCATTGTAGAAGTAAACATCACAAATTGTTATTATTTGGACCACATAAATTAAAGTGAGCATAATGTCCCACAGTGATGCAGCTTGAATGGCCATTCTTGCTTACAGTGTCTTTTTTACCGAGATTATCGACAAAGCCAACATGAGTTTTCGCATGTGGCCACACTGGCCTACATTGTTGAAGCTATTATGGACATATTTTGCTGTACCTTTTTTAATGGCATCATGAGTAAAGCCAAAAGGAGTGTCCCCTTACGTCGGGAGACTGGCATCTAATATGGAAGAACCAGCACGGACATGCTTTCTTACAATATCAATATTGAAATTGCAGGCAATGGCAACATAAGTATGTTCTTATTAGGGAATATTAATATATAATGATGAATTAGACCACAGCCAGAGTGAAAATGATTTATTTTACACTGGCAGAATACTGGTATACATTGTGGGAAACAGCATCATACAATTCATTGTACACGCAAAATGATTGCTCCTGTGCACTATAGGCGATATGGACTCATTTGAAATGTTCATGTCTTACCTTACAAACTGATTGTAAACTATCTGCCTTTTCCCTCATTTACTTCACAGAAAGTGTGCTGTAAAATGCACCATTTGAAAGCATTATTTTTAAAATGTTCTCAGGTGGGAAGCCCCTTGCACTAAATCCTCCTTGGTTGGTTTGAACTCCTTTGCTATACTCAGTCACTCCCGCAAATTCACGAGCAATGTTTACACTCCTTTGATTAAAAATACATAAATCACGGCCACCACGGGTGCATAGTGAGTGTTCATTTTCGAAGCGTAACAGAACCCACTTAGCCCTTAATTTAGAAAACAGTGACCAAAATGATCCCACTACATGATAGTCTCAGGCAAGAATCTGTAGGTAAAGTATGATATTATGTATTCTCAGCGTACTCACTGGATGCCTTTAAATATGATGGGGGCTATTTGATTGCTTTTAGTACTTCAGTTTCAATGCTTGTTTTCATCAAGTAGCAAAACAGCAAAAACATGACCCTCCACCCCCATAATTGCGCCGTTTAATTCCGTCCTCCGCCTTTCTTCTAATGAAATTAATTCCGTAAACGCAGCATTCCATATAATTCCATACAAATCTACCGGGCGGATCAAATTTGAATGACTCTTCACTCAGTGTGTTTTGTTCCCAGCTGCACTCTGAGAACCTTCCCTGTGCTAATTGTATGGTAATGCATGCCAGCGGAATTAGACGGCTGCTTGCTTACTCATGAAAGATTTATAAACATACTTAAAAAGGACCGGTTCTTGCAAAGATCTGTGGGGCTTGCCTCCATCGTAGAATGCATGGAAATCATAGAACTTGGGCATGACTAATTTGAAAGCTTTCAAAACTTGTTTATCAACTCGATCAAGGGAATCGAGCCAGCCGTTCGCGCATGCTTTTTCCTGCATAATTAGGCTCTGTGTATAAAAAAAGGGGACTCTCGTCTGGATGTTTTTTTTTTTTCAGATTCCAAGTTATGTTAAGTTTACTTCAATGTGCTTCGGTTAGAGATGCATTGCATAAGTCTGCACCGACTCTCATATTCCCGTACTGCTCCTATGAGGAATTCACAGCAAATAGTTTCACTCTTAGGTTTGAATTTTCTTATATGTAAATCCATTTGGTAGTTATGTACTGCGTGGTTTTAATTGCACTGTCCTCTGATCAAAAGCCTTTCAGAAGGAAGAACAACGTTAATTTACTATAACATTAAGAGTAGGTTTGAATATGATTAAATAGATGAGGCAACCACGTATTAAACTTATTTCTCATCCCCTAATTTACTTTATAAGGCTTCCTGCCTCTGTTCAGGAACCTTTTATTTCTGCTGGGCCCTGATCCAGCTGGTCCTCCCCTTCCCAAGAAACGGGTAGGAGGAAAAAGGAAAATGCCTGTACAGAAGAGGACGTCTTGGCATACTGAAGAAGGCTTTAAAGGGTGCACATAGAAAGAGAATACAGTGTCCATCCGCATCCTCGTCTTCCACCAGCAGGACAGCAACAGCTTGGATCTCTGGGGAGTCAGTTATGGAGGCGAAAGAGAGAGAGAGAGAGAAGCACCTGGACAAACAGTTCAAGAAAGTGACATTGAAAGGGCTGCCTTTAATACCGGAAATAAAAAAGCAGTGTGCCTGGACTTCTGACAAAGCTGTACAAAAGGAGTTGAGAAGGATCTACCAAAAATATTACAGATAACATCATGATTAGCACAGTAGGATATTCTGTAGTGGCTCCTGAGGATGTGATAAAAGATGCAGTGAACAGAGAGGCATACTTTGGCTTGAAGAAAGTGTACACTGGAGTTTACTTGACCACGAGGTTGTGTATCTATGCTTCCTACATAGCAAAAACAGCACTGAGACGCTTTTCCAGATTGTCTTTGCCAATTGACGATGGATAATACTGCACACTTATTTTACAGGAAATGCCACCACAAGTAACTTTTTTATTTGAGCTTGAGGGTGATCGTGCTGTGGCCTCAGCAACGGTTGCACCTAGGAGACAGGCATGCAAGGCCCATCAAAAAGCAACAGAACTGCAGATTTCCTTTGAAGCGCAGCTTCTGTTTGGGTCCTCACTGGAAGTAAAGGTACATCGCGCCTTTACAGCCAATAAATATGCCAATATGTGACAGGATAAGCCAAAAGAATTATGTCGTTAGCCGGGCGGATACCAAACCAAACTCTCTAAGACCAGCAATCTCTTGGGAAAATGTAATCAACCAGGAGGCCAGCAGAGATCCAAGCCGGTTGAGCCCCGTTAAAGAATGGAAAAGTCTGCCAAAAGACCAGTGGATCAGAAAGGTTGTGCAGACCATATACAAGATCGAGTTCAATCAGGTGCCGACAGAATCAGGCATAACTCACCTCTGCAAAGATTGGTAAATCAGCAAAGATCCAGAATCTTCTTACCAAGACTGTCATTTTCTGATACCCTAGGAAGATAAAGGAAGAGGCTTCTGTTTCATCGTATTTTTGGTACCCAAGCCGAGTGGGTGCTTGCAACAAGTGTTAGATTTGAAACAGCTCAACACATTTGTATCAGTAAATACTATGAAGGTAGACACATTACAATGGATCATTCCCCTGATTAAGGATCAGCATTACCTTGCCTCAGTAGATTTACAGGACGCAAATTATCATGTTACCATTTGGCTTGGTCAACAGAGGTTTTCGTGGTTCATGGTTGCAGATGCCACTTTCAATGTCATGTTCTCCCGTTCAGCCTCAAGACAGCACCAATGGTGGTTACCTGGGTGATGGGTCCGGCATTAGCACATGTCCACAAGAACACAATCTTTCTGTTTCTCTGTTTGGACGACTGGCACATGAAGGATCAGCAGGAACAGTTGCTGAAGGATCAGCTGCAACTGGTATGTACCTTGTTGCAGGACCTACGACTTCTGCTTTGGAAGAAATCGCCTCTCCTACCTTAACAAGACCTACAGTTTATTGGGGTAGGGATTTGGATGGTGGAGGGTAGAGTAGTGCTACCAGAAGACTGGTCACGCAACTTACATACTCTATTATAGTCGCTCCTGAAGGCTAGTTGGGTGTTGGCAAGGAGACTGCTGCATCTGCGCGGCCACACAGGATTGTGTGTACTTATAGTACCATGGGCATGACTGTACATGGAACCGCTGCTTAACCATCTATAACATCACTGGAAGCCAAAGTGGGACATACCCAACAGTAAGATTCCAATATCGATGGTTCTGAAAGAAGGACTTCAGAGGTGGGTGAATATAGACAACCTACTGAAAGGGTATCCACTAACAGTGCCCTCAGAGATCACCCTTATAACAGATGCCAACACTCTGGGATGTGGAGCTAGCCTGGGCAACATGCAGGCCCAGGGCAGGTGGACTGACCAGGAGTCCACCAAATCCTTCAACTGGAGGGAGCTGGAAGCAAAATCAAAAGCCCTGCATTGGTTTTAACCTCTTGTCCAGAAACGGTGAGTCTTAGTCAGAAAAGACAACAGCATTGCAGTGACGTCCATAAATTACCAAGGGGTGGGGGGGGGGCTTGACCACCTTCCCTTAACCATGTGGCAGAGGAGATTGGGTTATAGGCAGAGAGCATTCTCAGTTACTCTGAGCAACCCACGTCAACGGGGTGGACAATGTGAAGGCAGACAGGTTGAGGCACATTTTTCCATCACCTTCCTAGTAGCTAAACCCAAGAGTGTTGCTAATTGTTTTGCAGAGGTTGGACATTTTACTGTATCAGGTATGCTTGCCTCCGAGGGTTCATGTGCGTAGGTAGCAGGGGTAAATGCAATGATGTTAATCAAGGTGCTGTTGAAGATCAGACACTCAGGGATGCATGTAGTGGTGGTTGTTCCAGTATGTCATAGGATGTGTTGATTTCCACTCGTGATGGAATTAACGCTGGAGGACATGTCTCTGGTGGTGATGGGTGTATCGCTCAGGACAGGGGCTCAGATACGATGGGGAGCCTGCATGTTGAAAGGGAAGGGTGGCAGAGAAAAACATTAGCATCACCACTAGCTGCAGCACCACTAGCTGCAGCATTGCAGCAGGCTAGAAGGCTGCTCACACGGAAAACAAATGCGCTCCTTCTCTGACTGTAGGCATCCTCATGATTCAGATCCTCTGCAATGATCAATGCATGTTATCTTATACCTACTTAAATGCTTTGATTTGGGTTTGGGAGTATCCTCTCTTAGAGCACAGTGGGCAGCCATTGGGGCTATTAGGGAGAGTTGGTGTCTCAACAAAGGTGACAAAGAACACGTTGGTAAGAAATTGAAAGGCTTCTCTCAGACACGGCATATGGCACAAACAGGGATTCCGGACTACGAGTTGACTTTAATATTGAGGGCGCTACAGAAATCTACATTTGAGAATCTAGGTTCAGTGGATATTACATTTTTCACCACGAAGATTGTGTTCTTAGTGGCCATCACGTCTGTGCATAGGCTTGGGGTGTTTGGTAGATTTTCTGTGTACTTGTTCCTTCTTAACGGTTCTGCCAGAGGTTCTGATCTTGCCCACTCACCACAATTTCATTCCAAAGGTTTTGTCAAAGTTTCATCAGACACAGGTTATGTTGTCAATATTCTATCCCCTCCCTGCATCTCCAGTGGAGAAATCTTGGCACCAACTGGATGTTGCTACTGGCATGCTTCAAAAGCCTATAAGACAGAAGGCATTCCCTTGCCTGGAAGGTCCACCAGTGATTGGCGGCCTCCCGCACATAAGTTTTGGGGGGGTTAAACTCCAGGATATTTGTCAGGCAGCCATGTAGGCTGATCTACAGACAATTGTGAGACCTGATCATTTGAATATTCACTCACATGTTTCCAAGCTTTTGGAACTGGTGTGCTGGGGGATGTTGCTAAGCACTGAATTCTATCACTAAATAAAGGTGATGGGCTGTGACATGTGGTCCGAGTGGTTACTGACCTGGACATCTTGTGTGCGTGGCCATCACTCATATATTAACTAAGGGGATGAGGAAGAAGGACTGGGAGGTAATGATGGGATTACTTACCAGCAATCTTCAATATTCCCAGTCCTGTTCTTCCTCAACACAATATTTACAACCCATCGCTCACATTCTAAGTCTAAGGTCGCTCTCTAGGTCCATTACCAATTGGATATGGAATTGACGGGAAAGGTACAGGTAGGGAATTCTATCTGATGTAGTCGAAGGGGGAAGGGTTTGGGGTGAGACCAAATGAATCAGAAAGCAGTTCCTGAACAGAGGTGGGGAAGCTTCACATAGTAAGTAATGTGACGAGGACGAAGAGGTCTAGGAGTAATGAAGATTGCCAGTAAGTAATCCCCACATCACTTTTGAAAGGCTTCTAAACGTGTGAGACAGGTCACCTTGTTGGACCAATAATCTGTAATACCCTTGTGCCAAACAATCCCATATAGGAGTATGTGTTGGCTGAATAACACCAGCAGTTATTTCTGGCAGCAGGATATTGACAAACTCGCCGGTATCCAGAAAACTACAGAAGGGTCTGACTTTTTCTGGCATTTCTGAAATGTTCTTCTTCCAGTTGGGATCGTGGTGCACCTAATGTTATTGCTTTCCCGGCCCACCCAGGGACCAGGGGTGGACTGTAAAGAAATGATACCCTGGAAATATTTTTTCAAAGTGGCCTCATGTTACACATTTTCAGCAAGCCCGTCCCTTTTCCTATGAGAACATTTGAAAATAAAACAAGTTACCATACAAAAGAGAACCAGGGTGCAGAGGCCTTCCAGGAAATCTCCAGTGTTCCCTACAGGCCAGTCTATCCCTGCCAGGGGCCACTCTTCTGATCTTCCCCCAATATTCCCTTCTTCACATTCCACTCCCTGACACCAAAATATTTCTTTTCCCCGATTTCCAGGTATGGGAAAGTGCAGAACTATCAAATGTTGTGCTTTAGACTGCGAAAACAGAAGCCCTTATAATTATAGGAAATGTCCATAAGTATCCAAAATAAAAAAGAATGGCCTCATTACGGGTTTGCAAAAATGAAAGGGGTACCTGTTTTAACGTCCCTAGTTCTACAGGTCAATTAATCAGAAATATACAAGAGACAGAACTAGTAGACAGGGTTAAGGATGACGAGGTGCACAAATAATTTTTAACTTGGTTTGAATTCCCAAGATTTTTAGTTTATTTTATTCCAGCATAAATGCTATATCTAAAAACATATTAAACATTACTTACAACAATATGGCACATTCGTTTTACCATTCATTCACATTCATACAATTCTCATCACTCTTTCATTCCACAGTTCATTTTTTAGAAAAATGGTTTATAAAAAACAGTTGACATCTGCTATAACTCGATGTGATTATAATTCATTATAAACTATCCCCACACATTTGGGGTATCATAACAGTCTGTGTTCTCTTATTTACACAGATCCACGTCGACACGTGTTTCAGTTGCTCTCTGCGAGAATCACCATTGGTACTCTCTCTGTACGGCAACCTTCTTCAGGACAAAACAACCCATTTTTCAAGCAGAAATATTGGCATGGGCCACACCATCTATAAAAATACATAAAACACCCAATGAATATAGTGCACTATCGTCAATCCTTTTCAAATTATTTGATTAAATATTAATATGGTGTGCTATAGACTATCATCCCACTCACCTCCTATCCAATGGAGTCAGGAGGGGCAGGATGTAGAATTCAATTTCAATACAGCGTAGTTACAATCTCGGGATGTAGTATTCAATTTCCGTACATCATGGTTGGAATCTGGAAGATAAGTGTCCTCTGATCTAAAGAGTTAAGGCATATATCTGTTAACATCTATTATAGCCAATTCATTAGATCGTAAAAGCCAAATAGTTTATATATTAGCACATTATGGTTGTTACCCATAGATGTAAGGAGGGTTCTGTCACTTACTCAAAAGGTGGAAACAGCCGTGGATTGCAATGTTGATTTATATTTAATGGAGCAAGTGGTTTATATTGCCCAGGCTTCTCTTTTTTCACAGACTTGTGTTCGGTTCACAGGCACGTGAGTCTGTAAAAATATAGATATAAAGAGCTTAATTAGTTTATGTAAGCTCATTGAGACTAACTTCACGTTTAGACATTGTCCCTTTTAAAATGTGTTTCAAAACACACTAGTGCTCTCAATAAACAGAGCAAAGGGTGAACACACGCATTTAGTAGATGGTTCTCACGCGCACTAAGAGCGCATGGATCTCTAATATTTCGATCACGGAGCAGTCTATGTAATTAGTTGGGGAACGTCACACTGTAGTTGTCCCCATCAATACTCATGTTCAATCATGGGGGAGTTGCTTCCTCTTATTCTTAGTTTGTGACTATGGCACATGCCCTTTCATGTTAAGAACCGCGTAATTGTCACTCGCATTATTTTAACTAATCTCATCCAGCGGCTGTTACATCTGTTCCATCTTACCTGACTCTCGCCGTCCGGGGGATTTGTCTACTGGGTGCACCGCAGCGTTCGAGTAGCAGCCGGCGAGTACGCGCTAAACAAAAAGCCACGCCTCCGCGTGCTCGTGCTCATAGAAAGAGGACTACAGAGCACACGCGTACGTGAGGGAGATTTTCCTCACTTCCCGAATTTTACGTCAATTCCTCATTTTGCGTATTTCATTTATTTTACTTCGTTTTGCTTGCGGCCGTCCCATTCTGATATAATAAGATTCTCTAACAATTATTATTCACCGGAGGCGCGGGTTTGTAACGCCTCTATGTTGGTCATAGAGATCAAAAAAGACTGTTCATCTGTCATATGTCAAATATTTTCATTGCCTTCGTACTGTGGACACACACGTTCCACTTTTGAACATACAGTTAGTTTGAGTATGGGTGCGGACAAATGTAGAAAGTATAAAAAAATGTGTAAAAAATGTGTAAAAAAATGTAAAGACACAGATGTTGAAAAAACACGACCAGAAATGCAACAATCACTATTGCATCTCTCAAGTGCACTTAAAAAGTGACATATATATATCATAAAACGTTGTATGGGAAGTGTTCTCCTTATTTTTAATTCCTTATCCAGTGTCACCTGCAGAATATTTTACATATTTGTAATTAGGTGGTTCCACTCCACTGCTAGATTCAAACCTTGTTTAACTGTATCTAAAGTATGTATCCAGCGTTGTTCCTTTTGGTGTAGAAGGGTGCCCATGTCGCCACCTCTCTTGGAGGGTTTCATTGTTTGTAACACAAACCAAGTTAGGTCTGTGTCTTTGTGCCCATATCTCGAAAAATGTTCCACAAGCGGCTTGTCCGCCACTTTATTCCTTATACATGATCTATGTTCCGAGATGCTCTGTCGTGCCTCCCTGATAGTCTTACCTATATATAATAGGTCACAAGGGCATCTGATTACATAAATGGCATTCTTAGTTTTACAGTTGGTATGTGTTTTAAGTTGCCATTTCACCTGTCTGTATTCAAAAACCGTTCTTACTTCTGCCATTGGACAAGCCACACATCCTCCACATTTATGATGGCCTATCACTGGGGGCAGTCCCCATTGGTTTAGTATCGTCTGGTTATTTTTTGGCTCCACATATGTGTGCACCAATTTTTGCCCAAGATTTTGATTTCTTTTGAAGGCAAACTTTGGTCTCCGATATGATGACCCCTCTTGTTTTACAAGCTCCCAATTGTGATTGACTATCTTCTTAATCTGGTTGCTGATTGGATTGTAAGTAGTCACACACACAAGTCGTTCTTCTTTTTCTTTTGGGCAATGTGTTAAGCATAGGTCTCTGTTCGTATTTTTTGCTCTCTTGAGATTATTTTTAACCAGTCTAGCATAGCATTTATGCTGGAATAAAATAAACTAAAAATCTTGGGAACTCATTACGGGTTTGACACAGACAATGCAATGGTAATTCTGCAGGACGGAATTACTTTTACAGCCGACGTGTCCGTGCTTCACTAGGCTGGTGGTAAGGGTAATTCTGCATAGAGGAATAATTGCAAATACCCTACCCAGTGCTAAAACCACCTGTATTTGGAAGAATTACTATCACTTCATGCTGCCCATTTCTGAATTACCAAACCGTAATTCCTCCAGAAATCTGTGGAATTGCTGCTGGGCATGAATAGCATTGCAAATCAAATGAGAAGCAGTGTTGTGACCATTTTGAAAAATCCAATCGACTTAAAATCCCCCTTTTCCAACTCCATCCCAAGCTGAGACAGCAACACCTCATTTCAGGAGACTAGAAACGTGGCTGAGAAAACCACACTTTACAGAGCTTACAGTGCTGGCAGAGCAGCTTATGGCACATACAGATGAGCTTTTTGTGGCACAATACCATAGGAGTAACGTACACATTGAGGTGTGGATATCAGGTCTGTCCACTTGTACTGTGAGGTCCTATGAAAAATGGAATGACCTGAATGGCAGGGTACATTCCCTCACAGCCCATGATCACAAGGAGGGAGCTGCCACTGGAGGATTGATAGTGGAGCCCATGAAACTGGCACCATGGTAGGAGATAATGATCAGCATTCTCCTCATGGTGGCCCTAGAATGTGTAATAGTGGCAAAGGTAGTTGGAGGCAGTCAGGACGTCCCCTTCGAGTAGATGAGTAGACCTAGACCCTTAGTCAAAATCCAATTGCATGCTGTCCCACACGCTTTCTGTCAACTTACAGAATCAGGGACGGACAATGAACATTTACTATGAACACATCCAACACAACTGGACCATAGATAAGGGAACATAATGGAATCTCAAAGTTGCTTAATGAAAGGGGTTCTTTTGTAAATTGAATGTATGTTTTGTTTATTTTGTTTATTTACAATTCATAAAATTTGCATTGCAAATATTGTGAATTAACTGAGAATTGTATATGGATTGTTAAGCGACTTTGTTTTAATGTTTGCTTTTAGGAATCATGTGTTTATTTGTGTTTTCTATTTCATTGTATGTAGAGGTTAAAAGTTAATTGTTTAGCCATATAAACAATACAAAAAAATATGGATAAATGGCAAGTCATTTGCTGAAATGAGCCCCATCATTGAGAAGTAGGAAGCAGTTCAAGTAACACACTATCAGCAACACATAGTTGTGTGTATCCTGGAATGTCTGCGTGATTTCAACTCTATCGTCAGTCACCATTGCCAGTAACCAAAACACACATATCTACCCAATACATGCATGACAGTGAGACCCCCAAGAAAAAACTAGATGCCAAGCAACCAAATGTAGGACACATGTCACCCATCCTCACCACATTTCAATGACACAAACAACATTCAGGTGCAAAAGGCCATTAGAAAGAAGGCCTGTGTACGATATGATTTCCGATATTTGGTAGTCACATCATTACTGACCCATGCATCTCGCAGGTGGGAAAGCAACTCAAATAAATCCCTGTTGACATGCTGGTTGTCCATGTTTAGAGGATCACTCATGAACATGACTAAAGTGGAAGGTCAAGAAAACAACTGTGCAACCAACATACACATTCCCACCACATGCCATTTCAAATAAGCAGCATACCAGTTATCATGACTTTGTAAATGCTGAAGCCATTCCAGAACACCTAATTTGTGAAGCCCTGTCCCTTCAAACAATGACTTGCATGTAGCTGGTTCCAAAATGCATATGTGTTTCACAGCAAACACAATTTCAACAAGGCAAATGACATGTCCCATGTCTCCTGACAGTCACACAAAGCAGACAGGAAGCCATGTAGGGACCCAGCATGACTGCCACTCCGGCTTCTGTAATTTCCAGAATAGCACTATACACTGCTGGACCATCCAGTGATGCAGGAGCCAGGAAGGCAAGTGGATTTGGGAAAATAAGGAACCCTCCTTCCACTAACTATGACTTCAGCCACCATTCGGTCACACACGCAACCTGCACCATTGTGACCATTACTGCAAGCTGTGTCAGGCTGCAGAAGCAAACAGTAGCCAGCCACCCACACACTTTCTCCTCCAAGACTTGGATGCAAACTGTTACTGATGCCACCTGTGCCACAAGTGAGCCTACCCACAGTGCAGGATGCCAGCACCTCTTTGGCCGCATTCCCTGCACCTATGCCAAGTACCATTGAACTCGCTCCTGAAGCTATTAGAGATTACCTCTTCCCAAATGACTCCTCTTCCGTCCTTAGATTCTCACCTGTGCCGACCAGTCTTTGTCCCTTATCCTCTGGCTGTACAATGCAGTGGCACCATTTTAAGGATACCTCTAGACCTCCAAATGACCATGGCAGTGGAGGTGCACAGTCATGTGGATTTTCTGGAAGGCACCATCATGAACACCCCCTACCTCCAATTCTGCATCACACCCTGGGCTCCATCTGGGGGAGGCTCACACAAAGAGCAGTAACAGGAATCAATAGAACAGATAGCATGACAAACGGATCCACTCCAATGCAATGAAAGACACTATGCAGAGTGTCTCCAGAAAGGTTGCAACCACCTTTGACAGGTTGTGTGTGAATGCAGAAGAGGGCACTGCTAGCATAACATTGATGGGCCAAAGAGAGCAGAAGTTGCCAGATGTTACACATGCAATTATCCCCCACCCATGAGCACATCCTGGAGGTGAATCAGCTTGTTTGTATCTCTCCCAACCCCCACAGAGGGATTTGTAGCAATCACACCACCAAGGTGTTCTCAAGGGCATGCCTCTCGTCCGAGCCCTCCAACCCTAGGAGGCAGCAATAGAAGAAAGAACATGAGACTGCAACATTACTGACTTCATATTATGAGGGTGCATGGAGGGCAGGGGCATTGCTGATGAGTATGAGGGGAGGGCTGGTGTTTAGGGGCTGAGGGTGAAAGGAGGGCAGGATGTTTTGGATGAGGGAGAGTGTAGTGCTCTTGCGGCTGAGGGTGAGTGGATGGCAGAGGTGTTGTGGTTGAGGGTGAGGGGAGGATCAAAATGTTTGGTTTGAGGGTGAGTGGAGGGCAGGGCTATTAGGGATAAGGCTGAGTGATGACAGCGAACAGAATTGGGGTTGAGGGTATGGGGAAGCCAATGGTTGTTATGGTAAGAGGAGGGCAGTGGGGTTAGAGTTGAGCGCTAAAGGAGAGAATGGCTCTGTACATGTTAAATACATTAATTGAAAATCCAGCCAGTTAATCCACTGGTCAATTATTACCTGTGATCAATGTGAATTTAGTGAAAGGTACAAATACAGGAACAAGTACATATGTAATCCATTAGTTGCTGATTGTTTTTATGTGTTAAACTATTTTATTAAGGGCACGCGATGCATGTACAACATAGTATAGAAAGAAATAATAAGGTAAAGGCAATCTGTGTAAAATACAATTTTAGGGGACTAGAGTTGTTGAAGCAAAAATAATCCATTGAATTATTACAATATATAAATTAGGAAGAAACAATATTTTTAAGGATAACGTGGAATGGGGAGGGTACATATAACATACAAGACAGACTCGAAGTGAAGGAGTGGGGAGTGTAAGGGAAAAACGGAAGTATAAGATGAGGGCAATGATTGATCTACCTACTATACTAATATATTGAATAGTAAAATCATCTAAGGCAAGATAATCAAAAAACATTCTCGATTTCAATTCATATTGTGATACAGTATTGGGGTTGAAGCATTACAGCCCTCCATTCTATGTATTACATATAGAATTCCAGCATATTTCATGGTTAATAAGATCAGATTTCTTCAAATAAATTGTGATAACCTGGACTGCAGTTAGAAAGAAAAGATCAAATACATTAGATGTATGGGAGTCCAAATGATGAAAGAGGATGATATCCATAAATAGTATCTTAAAGTTAAAGAGTTCCTTTAGCTTAAAAATACATTTAATGTCCGAAAGAATAAAAATTAACAGAGGCACCCAGCAGGGATGCCCCCTCTTGCCACTAATCTTCGCTCTCTCCATAGAGCCCTTTGCAGCCAGACTAAGGCAGAACTCGAGCATAAAAGGATTGAGGGTGGGGGACCATGAATACAAAATTGCCCTATACGCTGACAACGTCCTTGCAACTATCACCGACCTGGGCTGCTCCCTCGGCTCCTTTTGGAAGGAAATCAAGGAATTCAGGGCAGTTGGCGGGTTCAGGATTAACTTAGACAAATCAGCTGCCCTTCCATAAACATCTCTAAACAACAAAAAGTGGCCCTCTGCCAAATATTACCGATTCCCTGGTCTGCAAAAACCATTGAATACCTTGGGGTGCAACTTCCCGGGGACCCCTCCCGCCTATACAAAGACAACTTCCTGCAGCTGTTCAGGGACTTTGAGGGTGACCTGAAGAACTGGGGCAATCAGGAAATCTTGTGGTTTGGGCGCATCACTGCCATAAAAATGAACATAATCCCTAGGCTACTGTACCACTGCGCTGCCCTCCCAGTCGACATTCCAAAATCCGAGTTGCTTTCCCTGCAGAGGAAAATACAGGAACTTGTCTGGGGGTGGGGGGAAGAGGCCCAGAATAGCCAAAAGAATCATGACCCGTGAGAGGGCCCTGGCAGGGCTGGGAGTCCCTGATGTAGCAAGATATGCTCACGCAGCCCAACTCTCTCATGCATACACCTGGTCCCAATCATCGGGCATGGGCGTAGGACATGAGGAGGACAGGGGGGACAAATCCCTCCCACAATTTTAAGTGGGGGGATATAATGTCATTTATCCCCCCCAGAATTTGTGTCACTTCAGCATGTAAAATACGTCTGCAGGCTGCAGATGTCATGCACAGGGATGTCAATTAGGGGTTGCCAGAGATCGCAACTGCGACCTCTGAGCTCTCCCTTGCTACCCCTGTGGTCTCCCTTGCTACCACTAAAAAAAGAGGGGGGGGGAAGTGTCCTTTTTTTTTTTTTTTTTTGTAATGCAAACTCCTGGGCTGTGGCTCTTTACTTCTGGATTGGCTGGCTTCCTTGTTCAGGCCTCTAAAAAAGAAGAAAAAAAAAGAACAGGGGTGCCACAATTCTAAAACTTTCAGCACTGAACCTAAATAAGAAAGAGCAGGAAAACGTTGCCTCATTCATGAACACGTCATCACGCTGCTTGCACGTGGTCACGTGGCTCTGTACTGAATGCCTGTGATAACGTCAGACATTCTCAAACATCAGCAAACAAAAAAACTGTGCAAACATCTATAGAAGTGTTAAAAATGTTGCTAGAAGGTGGGGAATGGCACAGTTTTAAGTTGACAATGCTGCTATATTAGGGATAATACTGATATTAGGAAGTTATAGCAAATTATGGTGTACTGGTAAAAACTGAAAAACTTTGTTAAAGGGACGTTATGGTTACAAGTTAAACCAAAAACCACCAGTTTTCGTAAGCTAAGCAACCATAACTCGCGCCACCACTGTGCACTACTAACACCAACATCCAGAACATCAAAAATGTCATTGATCGCATTGAAGGCAAACCCCTGTACACTCACACTAAAAAAAAACAACTTGCTAGGGAAAAAGGCCAAGAAATTTCTTGCAAGGAAAACCATTTTTAATCAACTTAAAGTAAGGGTGCCAGCAAAGAACTCTGCTATTTGAGAACTTTCTGTCAGAATCTGCATTAGCAACACATTATAAGGGTACATAGCATCATCACTGACATCATTAATTATGGTAGAAACCCACGTGGATGGTTGGTGAGTCCCTATAAATGGGCCTGCTTCATAGGCTATGCCAGGCTATGATTGACTCCAGTCTTGTCCGTCTGTCTTCCCTCACGTGGTGTCAGAAGGTCTCATCTCTCCAGGGACTGAAAGTCAGGCTCTTTACATGTTTCAATTACAAATGTACTATTGTATGATAATACTACTACATCATTATGGCATGCACCTGGGAAATTTTGGGACTGGCACAGGGTGAGGAATATGATCACATTGACCTACACAGTTTTTGCTCAGTTCATATCGCACTCTCCGCACCCAAGGATTCCACCCTTATTTTGAAGTATAATGTAGTGCTCCCTGTCACTCGTATTACAAAGGGTGTATTTATGGGATAAGGTGACCATTGCTTTTATGGCTGGTGGTCTGAGGTCTCCTAGTATGGTGGAATTCAGAGGGTCTTGGACTGGGTCAGTGGTGTGTGCCATTACTCCTGGTGAGCTGGGTGGGTGTTGGGGATCTGCTGTTGGCCTGGCTGTAATGAATGTGCGCCGCAAGGAGGCTGGTGCTGTCTCATGGCATACCAGGGTGCATTTCTCTCTGGGATAAAAAGTAATTGCAACAGTTAAGGAACACAGGGAAGTCTTTATGTGAATTAGCAGTGCAAGTTAATCTATCCTGAGCGCTTGGGCTTATCCAGGTTTCTCCGCCTAGCCTACATTTACCGTGCAGCCATGCAGGACTGAATATGTCTATCATAACTAGAAAATGATGTCTCTTCATGGGAGCACACTAACCCTATGCGTTTATAATTCCCGTAATATTGTGTTTGTGCCGGGTTTCTTAGCACAGCCCTCTCCCACCGGTATGTCGTACATCTACCTATGGGACTCGTCTCAATTTAAAGCCAGAGAGGGATGGAAAAGGCTAATTTCCTTCCCAATATTCCCACCTTTCGTTACTCCTACAGTAACAAATTCCTCTGCATATTTGCGCTCATTTTCCCTATGCACTGCATCTTCATATTGGGCGTTCACTTTATTTGCATCAAGGCCTACAAACATTTTGCAGGCTCTCTTTTTTTTTGAGCATACTCTTTGGGAGTACATGTCATATAGATACATCGCCCATCACCTGATAAATCTACCCATACTTCCTTTAAATGTTCAGGGTCTTGGGGAGGGACAATGATTGTGTGGTAGAGTCTGCCCACTTTATCTCCATACAGTACGAAGACCATGCGTGGAATGGGGTGGTCGGTTTGTACTTCTATCTCCTTTGTGCTATTGTGTCCTTATGAAAAGCCAATTGAACCATCATCATCATTGCGCTATTGGGCAATACTTTGGCACAACATTGGAGACCCTATTGGTAGGTGCAAAAAAAGACCAGGATAAACACAATGACAGGTACCATCATCTTCAGCAATGCTCCCAGCCAGGATGGGGCCCAAATGCATGCTATTATAAACCAGTCTTCCTTTTGAATGCCAGCTTCTTTTTTTCATTTTGACCCCCAGGTCGTGCATTTCAGCTATGATGTGTGACAGGGACCCATTGTATGCATCTTCAGAAGGCACGCACGTGCAACCTGAACTCCTGATCTTTTTGCACATCGCCATTAGCAAATCCAAGACGTAGCGATTCTGCATCGTCATCATCCGCAACGCATGCAGCTCTACTTTTATGACTTTGAACCCCTGCTCAGTGTCATTCGCCAATTGGACCAATTACCAGCACACGATTTGGAGCCATTTGGCATTGGCTCATGCTTGTACGCTGGGTAGCAATAGTGATGCAAAGAAAGTATCTTCTGAGCTAAACAACTTGTATTTTTCAGGTATTTCTTCATGCAGTGGTGATGGGCATTAGGAAAGATAGTTAAATATTCGCTTTTTTCTTTGCAGTTGGTCATATTGCCTCTTCCCTGGGAGGATGTGAAATTCTGGTGGTGGCAGTGGGTTTTGTTCTACGATCATTGGAGACACTTTTGGTGCTTCATCGGGCATTGGCCCCCCTTTCAGGTGTTCTTCTGAGATTACTAGCAGCGCTGAGTGTTGCGTGGCCAGCAACAATAACCCCTCCATGATGGTGGGAGGTGCAAGTATGCTTGTTGAGCACACACCCAGTAGTAGTCCATCAGTTCTGCCGTGCGCCTTTTCAGATCTGGAATCAACAAATGTTCTGTTGCATTACTCGTTGGAGCCGACAAAGATCGTACCTTCGCTGTGGAAACACAGTTCATAGCTGTCCTCTCGGTGCACTTTCACTGGCTTCTTCATTGCTGCAATCCATGTCACTTTTGTTATGTGCTCTGTCCATATTTGTGCACACATTCTTTCCACAAAGGCCACTGTTTTTTCTCCGTATCCTAGAAGGCCTTCAGCTTGGCAACTGCGGGTCGTTTTGTTTCCTGCCACTTGTTTACATATTTCACTCCGTCAATCCCTAAATATGGCTGTTTTAAGCAGTTAATGTTCATCAGGTTGTTCTTGCATTTCTGTGTATATGGATCGAAAACCTCTAGATGCATGATGTGTGCCTGGAAGGTGCCTTTTAGCCCACATAGCACTAGAGTGAACCAGGCATTGTGCCTTTATAATTGGCACGTCTTTTGGTACTAAAAATGTGGGTGCCCCTGATGCATGTTGTATCATTGAGCATACATAGCAACTGCTACTGGTTGTTTGTCTTCCCACTGCACTCATATCAGAATACCAACTATCTGAGTGCTCAGGATGATGACATCACATACTAGATTAATTGTGATAAAAAGTTTCTACAAGGGGTTGTTTTTTACAATGTTGGTAGCAAGATGTCAAGGGTGATTAGGAGGTATATCTTGAAGTACTTCATGTATTAAAGAATGTACTCATATAAACAAAACATTATATTGGAGTGTTGTTGTTAATACAGGAACCCAATCACACATTAACATAGGTTGCGGCTGCAGAATGCACCATAGAAGTACAGTATGTTTCATTTGGCAATTGTACTAAAATAATGAATGATACTTAAGCATCATTTTTAGTAATGGTAAGCATGGAACAAACGACACTAATTCAAGACTTACTAAATAATAGTGTTAGTACAAACAATATATATGAAGATCCACAATGCATACACATCGGAGGCACATACAGGGAAAATAAAGTAAGTAAAAAAGAAACATCACCACAACATGTCAATAAGATTAAGGTTCATCATTATGTATCCAAACAAATTGTGTGTTTGAAGCCTGCTTACTGCTCCATATATGTGCATCATGAGCTGAGACCAAACCATACGGAAAGTACTTTAATAACATAAAGAAAGTTAATGTCTACATTTATAGCACCTTTTCAATGTTCATATTCTGACTGTCAGTAAACAAAACCGCCTGCCCAACATATGTCAGTCAACAAAAACAAGTAGCCCAGCTGTTTGATATCATCAGTGATGCGATCAATGACATGTGTGATGTCATCTTTGAAGACATGGGTTTTAGTTTTAGCAGTGAACAGTGGTGGCATGAGTTATGGTTGCTTAGCTTACCATAACTTGCAAAATGACAGGATTTTTCTGTTTTACCTGTTCCAAAACCCCCCTCTAACAATGTTTTTTCACTGAATATGTTACATAGGACATCTATGTATCGCCTCCCAATGGATAAGGTGAAACCTATCATCCATAGGAAATACAAAAATTATATGATTGCTAATCTGGGGCCCAGGCCCACCAGAACTGGAAAATGTCATGCAACTCTGTGTTACATATTAAAAGATATTAAAGGGCAAAAAAGGCTTTGTTTTTCACTTTTCCATTCATTTTCAAATAGGGAAAATGTCAAATTTTTGCTCAAGGACACAGAAAAACTGCTGGACGCCTTTGTGCCAAATTAGAAACAAGTTGGGCACAACACTCTTGAAGTAAATCCTTTGTTAGTTTGGCCTAAATCCATCCAGTATTATTATTTTTTAATGTGGCATTGAGCTGGGTGCCCATGAACCCAAAAAGTTAGTTATATCTAACATGATGCATTGCTGGTTCAAAGGGTTTTGATTTCTGAAATTCCTCCATTAAGCCATTTGAGAATCAAGTTCTTGAATTGATTTTGGAAAGTGTCCTTAAATTAAATAAGGGGTTTAAGTAGGGCAGTTTCGAGACCAGGGAGCATGTGGAGGCCAACAAGGATTATATGTGCAGGTTTGAGGCCTGTGGATAGTATTGTTTTTGCGTTCAAGTGTCTTTCCGAGTTTGAAAATCAGCACAAACAAATACTTCAATAATATATATTGAGATGTGGCTATTAATATGATTCCTAGTTAGGGGAAGAGGGGAATTTTAAGCTTATTTAGAAAGCAAACTGTTTTTATTTGTTCAATAAAAGAAATGCAGAGGCGTCTCCCTAAATTATTGTAAAATGTATGGGAAGGGCGGAGTTAGTGGGCTTTTAGAGACTTGAGAGTGCTAAATGAGTTAAATAAACTTATATGTTCTTTATTTGGTATAAAAGAAATATGCAATGAATGTTTGTGGGAAGCCAATACTTGTTTACTATAACTTTTTGATTTAACAGTGATGATCTTGATTCACTCGTGATGTCATCAGGGAGGATATATAAATTATTGCACCTCCCTTCTTTGTCACAGTACATAATTAGTAAACCTACCTGAATGACTACATCCTTCTTCCCCATCCCGTTTTGAATAGTGATATTAGCTACATACACCATCACTCATCATCCTCATAGTATCCCACTAACTCAACCTCACTCTTCTTTGTCAGAGTACCCCACATCCACTATGTCACTCTTCCTCATCACAGTACACCACTACCACCCACTAATTCTTTCTCATCACAGTACCCCACTACCACCACCTCACTCTTTCTCATCAGTCCCCCATAAACACCACACCCCTCTTCCTCATCACAGCCCCCAACTACCAACACATCACTCTTCCTGGTCAGAGTACCCCGCTAGCACCATGTCAATAATCTTCATCACAGTACCCCACTACCACCAACTCACTATTCCGTGGCATAGTACCCTACTACTACCAACCCACTCTTCATAGTGACAGTACAACATTACCACCAACTCACCTTTCCTCTTTAAATGCCCCCATTACCACCACATCACTCTCCTCATCACAGTGCCCCACTACCACCATCTCACTCTTCCACTTCACATTACTCCATTACTACCACCACCATATTCCTCCTCATCACAGTCCCCCACTACCACCACCACATTTTTCCTCATCCCAGTCTCCAACTACAACCATCTCAATCTTCCTTGTCACAGTCCCAAACTACAACCACCTCATCCTTGCCCATCGTAGTACCCCACTACAAACAACTCATTCTTCCTCATCATGACAATAACTATCACTAACTCACTCTTCCTTGACACATTGCCTCACTACCACCAACTCACTCTTTTAAATAGTGATATTAACTATGTACCCCTCACTCGTCCTCCTCACTGTATCCCACTAAATATACCTCAATCATCTTTGTCACAGTAAGCCACTACAACTATGTCACTCTATCTTATCACAGTACACTACTACCACCCAATCCTTCTTCTGTGTCACAGTACCTCACTACCACCACCTTGTTCTTTCTCATTAGTCCCCCACAACCACCACATCACTATTCCTCATCACAGTACCTCACTACCACCAACATACTCTTCCTTTGTATAGCCCCCAACTACCAACACATCACTCTTCCTTTTAAGAGTACCCCACTACCACATGTCACTCCTCTTCATTAAAGTACCTCATTAACACCAACACACTTTTCCTCATTCCATTCCCCTACTACCACCACTTCACTCTTCCTTGTCACAGTCCCCCACAACCAACATCTCACTCTTCCACATTGCATTGCCCCACTACTACCACCACCACATTCTTCTTCGTCATAGTCCCCACTACCTCCACCACATTTGAACTCATCCCAGTCTCCCACTACAACCATTTCACTATTCGTCGTCACAGTCCCATACTACCTCCATCTCACTCTCCCCATCATAGTACCCCACGACCACCGACTCACTTTTCCTCTTCACAGCCCTCTACTACCACCATGTCATTCTTACTCATCACCTTTCCACACTACACCATATTAAATGTCCTCATCGGAGTTCCAGCTATCACCACACCACTCTTCAGAGTCACAGTACCCCACTACCATCATCTCACTCTTGTTTTTCACATTCTCCCACTACCACCACTTCACTCCTCTTTGTCATAGTCCCCCACCACCACCATCTCATTCTTCCACATTACAGTCCACCACATCCATCACCACATTCTTCCTCATCACCGTCCCCCACTACCATGACCACATTCTTCCTCATCCCAGTCTCCCACTACCACCAGCTCAATCTTCCTCATCACAGTACCCCACTGCAAACAACTCACTCATCATCATCACAGTGCGCCAGTACCTCAACACACTCTTCCTCATCACAGTCCCACCATTCAGTCTCACATTGCGGCTTCTCATTCACCTCCCATTTTTGATCCAAGTTCATCTGATCCTTCTTCTACTACATCTTGGTCTGTGTTCCCTACTTTTTCTTAGGTCATCCTCCACTCTTGATCCTATCCATCGGCATCCTATTAAGGACATCCTTCCCCATCGTGTACATCTGCTGTCGGAAGCAGTTAACACATCTCTTTTGACTGGAGTGATCCCTGCTCCTTTGAGGTTGGCCACAGTTATCCCACTTCTAAACAAGCCTTTGCTGGATCTACTGGTCCCTTCCAATTTTCGACCTAGCTCTCTCCTTCCTTTACTTATGAAACTTTGAGAATCTTTGGTCTGTCCTCTGCATTTCTTGAGGCATCTACTTTTTTCACCCCCCACAGTCTGGTTTCCATCCAGGTTGTGGGACTGAGAGTGTCCTAGTCTCTGTCATGGATAACCTGGCACAGACCTATGACCAGGGCAGCGTCAGTGCTCTGATTTTGCTGGGCCTGTCGGCCACCTTAGATACCATTGATCATGAAGTCCTGCTTGGTCGGCTGGCTGGGGCAAGCCTCCTGGGTACTCGTCTGGCCTTGTTCTCTTATTTTCCCACTAAAACCATCTTACTCATCATCATCACAGTATCCCACTACCACAACCTCATTCTTCATTATCACATTACCCCAATACCAACAACTCATTCTTCTTTATCAAAGTACCCCAGTACCAACTAACTCTTTCTCATCACAGTATCCCAATATTCACAACACACTCTTATTCATCACAGTACCCACCTACCCAACCTCACTCTTCCTCATCACTATATTACACTACCACACCTTCAGTCTTTCCCATCACAGTCCCACACTAGCACCACACAACCCTTCCTCATAACATCACCCCACTACCACTAAGTCACTCTACCTCATCAGAGTATCCCACTACCACCAACTCACTCTTCGTGATCACACCCCCCTACTGTCCCTTTCTCACTCTTTTGCATCATAGTACCCCTCTACCACTACCTCACTCTTCCTGACTCTGTTTTAAAAACATTCTGCTATGCAAAGAAAATATTTGGGTAGTACAATTATGGCTTTTCACTAGACCACAAAAGAGTACAACATACATGGGAAGGAACACTTTCTGAAATCAATGTATCTTCTTATAGCTGACTACTTACTGTCAGTATAAGCAAATCAAAAGGTAGAATTTGTTCTTGTCAAATGGTAAAGTTTAGGGAAGTTGGCCTGTAAGGGTCCACAATGTTAAAAAAAACATGTTTAATGTGGTGAGAACACATGGTTATCAGGACTAGAGTAGCTAACGTACTGGATGGACAGAAGTTGTAATTATTTTAGTACTAGGGTTTGAAGCTGGCATTCCATACATGTTTTGGTCTATGACTACTGTGATCAGGTAGAGCTAGTGGACGTTGTAATGTAAAACCTATATTGGATCTGAAATTGTAGATTACTATGTGCAGACCAACTTTCTGTTATTATCTACAATGATTGACAAATGTTTTCGGACCATAAAAGGCATGGTTTATTGTATCTCTGCCATATTTTCAAATACAGACCACAATGTTTCACAATGGCTGGTATTTACCAGTAAGGTCACTGAGGAGGTCATAGGTGGTGTCTTACCTGATTTCACATATGATGTCATCACTGATGGCATCTGACATGTCCTAAGTGATACAAATAGTTATTTGAGAATCAAAGAAAGCTCTTGACGCTCTTATGGGGATTCACAGCTTAATACATATTAAAGTATTGATTTAAAAGTTCCCAAATTCTTCAATCATTTTCACAATATATATTACAATGAACTTGTGGGTAACATTTGTATTTGTATTTGTTTATTTATAACGCCCAAACCATCAGGCCCGGGGGCATCAGGGCGCAATTTGTACAAAGTTGCAGAAAAAAATACAGGCAATAAATTACATTACATTACAAAGTTTACAGTAACAGCATATTAACCATCTTTCTAGTTACATATATTACATATATTACATATATTACATAGATTACAGTGCCACTAGGAATAACAGAGGAAATACCCTAGGGTGTACAGTAACAGTACGGCGGTAGCAGGCCAGAAATAGTATCAGAGGGAGCGGACCAGAGTATGTAAGACAGACGTCGAGCATGTCTTATTGCTGATCAAAGAGCCACGATTTGGTTTTGGTCTTAAAGGTGTTGAAAGAATCTTCAGCTCTGATAGTGGCAGGGAGGGTGTTCCATAGTTTAGAGGTGTTAGAACACCTACCTGTGCGGGGCGACGGGGCCCTAGGGGGCGTGCTGGTTCCTGGCAGTTGTACCCATGTCTCAGGTTGTGGAGACGACGCACTGCTCTGAGCACATTTCCCCGGCGGAGTCTCTCTGTCCTGACCCGTGTAGGGCACGGGTGCCGTTCACGTAGCTGTTCGAGCGAGATTGCGTTCCAAGCCGTTCAAGCCTCGGTTTCACACAGGACCGCTACTTAAGCGATCCGATTTTGTTCTTCACCGCGTCTCAACGCGGTTGGTTTCCTCCCGCTTCGCTTCCCTGTTCCTTGGGTTCTTGGGTCCTGGTCCTGGTCCTGGGCTGGGTCCTCTCCTGTTCCTCCTCTAGTCAGGGCTGCCTTACTGCTTCTTCTTCCCCTTACCTGATCTCCTGTGCACCCTGGAACCTCTCCCCCTGGTTCCCCTCCCTGCTCCTTTTCGATTTGCCTGAGTTGCCCGCCTCCTGCTTGGGTTCCTGTGGTCCTGGTCCGCTTCACCGGCTTCTGTGGATCTCTGTTCTTTATCCTGCATTGGTGCCCTGGACTCTCTGCTTACCTGCACCGGTACCTTGGGGCTTACTGTTTACCTGCATTGGTACCTTGGACTTGCTGCTACTCGCATTTAGGTACCTTGAACATTCTGCTTACCTGTACTGGCTATCTTGAACTTTCACCACCCTGTATAGCTGCTTAGAATACTTCGCCATTATTTGCCAGTAACATCTACGACCTTCCCTATCAGTGTTTGCACTGTTCTGGCGCCACGTTAATATTGGGAAGTGTCATTCGTGGCGTCAGGAGCTGGCCCCAGTTCAATCCTGTATTACAGGACGGGTCCAGGGTCGGTCTTTTGCGTCACTTTTCTTCATTTGCGGAAGACTTCACCAGCTACTTGTCTACCCCTACCACGACCTGGCTGCCTCGGCACGCAAGACTCCTGGAGATACAGGTACGCCTCGTCCTCGGGACGCTCAACTTAACAAGAGGCTAGGACAGGGAAGCTGGTTCCCCCGCTTTTTGAAGCTTAAACCCAGGGATCGATGGACAATGAGTCTGGGCAGTTCTTAGTGGTCGAGCGGTAGCGTGGCGAGATAACCGACTACAGCGACAGATCGGGGCTTTGTTGGCCAGGCATTTGTGCGTTAGGGCAAGTGTTTTTAAGGAGATTCTCTGTTTGACAGGTAACCACTTTAAGTTGGTTCTGGCTTCTGAAATGTGGTGGTTGCGGGGGATGTTCACGCCGCTCGAATGGCATTATTCTGGGTAGTTTGGAGTTTGCTCAAGTTCTCTTGGCTGGTACCTAAGTAAAGAGCACTGCAATAATCAATTTCTGCCATAATGAGGGTTCTAGCTAGTGTGACACTGTTAGGGGCAGTAAGAAACGGTCTGCAGGCTGCAATAAGTTTGCACGTGTAAGCAGAGGCAGACCTAACTGCATTTATTTGTCTGGATAAGGATAGGGTGGAGTCAAGGTAAAAGCCTAATGTTTTGGTGTCTTTTGAGACTCGTATGGTATTAACGTCTATGGTGAATGACTGATAAGACAGCTCCAGTTTGCTCAGGCGTTGTGAGGTACCCAGCATAAGGAGCTCCGTCTTATCGTTATTTAGACATAGCTGGTGTTCGGCCATTCAGGCTTGGATGACCAGGTAGACGTCATTGATGGCCTTGGTGTCAGCTGAATAATCACCTGAGATGGGAATGAGCATCTGGGTGTCATCCGCATAGTTGGTGTAGGAGACACCGAGATAGTCAAGCACATCAAAGAGTGGTTTCGTAAAGATGTTGTTAAGTGTAGGTGACACGCAAGAACCCTGAGGTACGCCGCAGTGTATAGGGGAGGGGTCCACAGCTGCGGATGGTGCAAAGACCCTCATGGATCTGTTGCTCAAAAAGGATTTGATCCATGCCGCAGCGGAGGAGGAGAAGTTGGCAGCAGAGTGGAGGTGCCTGCAAAGGATCTGGTGGTTGACCAAATCAAATGCGGCGGAGAGGTCGAGGAGTAATAGCATTGCTAATTTGCCCTTCTCCTTCAATACTTCGATCTGGGTTTTTAGGTCTATTAGAGCAGTTTCGGTCCCGTGTCTGGGCCGAAATCCGGATTGTCGTAGACCTAGCAGATTGTTGGATTTCAAGTAGTTTTCGATCTGAATGTAAGCTGCACGGTCCAGTATCTTAAGCAAAAACGGTACTGTAGTGATCGGTCGGAAGTTTGTAGGTATTTACATGGTGATACTTCATACAACTTTCATAACTGCCATGAAACATATTATCCCTGCTACAAGCAAAGTATTATAAGTACAGTTCAATAAAGCAAATGTTTTTCCAAGTAAATAAAACTTCAAAAACAAAGGATTTTCACGTAAATCTTGTAGAAGCTGACAGCGTACATCTTGCAAGATAGTTCCATAAGTAGGACAAATGGTGGATTTTCAACTATTCTCTTGCAGCTTCTACAGGATCTATGTGAAAATCCTTTGTTTTTGAAGTTTTATTTATAGTTGTTTGTCGTCGGCGTATTGGTGAATATGGACATTGTGTCTGGCTAGGAGGGCTCAGAGTTTCTCCATGTATAGATTGAAGATCACCTGGGAGAGGATGGAAACCTGTGGCACTCTGCAGGTTACGGGTAGCATTGGTTATCTAGAGAAGTCCATATGAACAAACTGCAGGCAGTTTTCTAGGTAGGACTTGACGCAGCATAGGACTCGGTCGCTGATCCCCATGCACCGATGTAGGTTGTTTAAAACCACCTGGTGGTCTACTGTGTTTAAAACGGCTGTGAGGTAGAACCAGGAGGTAAGGGTGACTGCCTGTTCAGAGGGTTTTCCAGATGCAGGTTCACAGCTCGCCACGTGAACAGAAGTACTGATTGAGGAGGGACATCTTACCACATATCAAAACCACGTCAGTGATATAAGGGGCATGAGTCATGAGAACAGTAGCATCATTGAAAACTTTAGGCTAACAGCTGAAAGGTGAAACAAGGTAGCATTAAGACATGGTAGCACATTTTGTTATTATAACAACGATGATTGGGGCATTGTAGCTTTTGTATTCTGCATTATAGCTTACATTTTCTGCCAGCATTATAACACATAACACTGTATTATTGGCATGCACTATTCCCGATCAGGTAGTACATTGCCCTACATCTGTGACTGGCCCACAGCACACTGCAGGGCACCATATTTGCCACACTGGCCCTGTACGATAAGATTACTGAAAGTACGTGGTGCATTACACACTTCGTAGAAATCACACAGCACATGTTACACAGCTGCCCCCAGCTAAGCACCTGGCCCCAACTTTTTAGGACACATGGAACAGAACAAAGGGTGTTGAACAACCACAGCCACACTTTTACCATCTAGCCCAGCACATGCACACACAGAGAGCATCACATTAAACATGTTCTTATGACAAACATGTACACCCTTTGGGTTTTATCCTTTTTCTGTTACATTTCTCCTTATGACAACATGTACACCCTTTTGGTTTCAATACTTTTTTTGAGAACACTGAATGTGGGACACATGGCACTACATTATTGTGCCCTGTGTTTGTAAGGGTACTAAGCATTTTCAACAAGTGCTTCTCCATTTTCAAGACCTCAGTTGGAGGTGCTTAGTTGCATGGTAGGGTGGAAGGCATCATTATTAGCTGTTGACACAAACAGGCTGAGAGCTCAAGGGCAGATGGAGAACAGTGTGAGGTAGTTGCCAGCTATTTATTGCAAGAGAAGCATCTCTAAAGTGACAAATGCCTGGTCCCAGGCAACAAGTGCCTTATCACCATATCCAGAAAGAATACATAATGTTTGTGAACACCAAAGTCAGGGTTCTCAGGAAGCCACAATATGAAATAGGCTGAAGTATCTGGGAAAATTAGCAGAAATTATGTTCCTGAAGCAGTGTTCAGCAGTAGATAGATCAGATTTTCTCTAGCAGGCCATTAATTCCAGGGTGGGTGTAAAGACACAATGCACCCGAACTAGCAACATGCAACAAGACAGGGAGTTACACAGTGAGCAGGTGCAAATGATGAACATGGAAAATGAATAGAGGAGGTGTGTGACATGTTTGTTTGTTGCCCATTGGACCAGCCCGGTGGGACATTACAGTCCCAATTTTCTAAGGTGGCACGGCCCAATTAAAATGAAGCCGTTTATAAAGCTGTTCTCAGGAGCTGGGAATGGTGAATGTGTTGGGCTGGCTGAGGGGATTGTGGCCATGTTGGGTGGGTGCTGTTCTTTATGTGACAAAATAACTGCCAAGAGCTTTAGGTAATGTATAGAGTTGTTTAGGTGGCTGGTGATGACCAGAAAATAAGAGAGTTAGGATGATTTTGTTAGACTTTTCCTGTGATATATTAAAGCCCTGTCCATGGCTATAAAATGCTGAGCCTGCAATGGGCGGGTTGAAGTTGGGTTATTTTGTCCCTCTTCCCGCCTGTGACCTACCAATATTATTTTTCCTTTACTGCATGTGGTGCACTCTTTTTTTCAGTTTCTGTGGATTTATTTTTTCCTGCTTTTGGACATGTCATCAAGGAATATTAGGGCTTTGTCAACAACCTGTATGATTGCCGTCTCTGTGCTGCATCTGGGTAGGTTAGGAGGAGATTGTTGGTGTCGATATGTTGCTGCAGTTGTGCTGATAATGCTTTCTCGATGATCTTGCGTAAGAAGGTGGAATTGGTGATGGGTCGATAATTACCTAGGTAGTTGGGAGACAAAGAGAGGATTTCTTTAGTAGAGGGAACATTTGTCCTGTCTTTATGATCAATGGGAAGGTGCCTTGTATTAGGGATCTATATATGATCATCAGGTAGGGAAAGAGAGTTTCTGCAGGGAGGGTCTTGAGGGTGGATGCTGGGAGGATGTTGTCTGAATATACTGTGGCGTTAAGGGCGGCCAGGGTTTCTACCAGGTCCACTGTAGAGAGTGTCTTGAATGTTGTCCAGGCTGAGGAGAATTCACAAGGAGGGATTGTATGGTGGGTCTTGCTGGATTTGTCAATGAAGAAGGTGTTGATGGCGGTGGAATTTTTGATGGAGTATGGTATGGCAGTGTTGGGTAGCAGGTTCACTCAGTGCTTGACCACTTTTAAGAGGGCTCTGCTTTTGTTGTCAGCTTCTGCTATGGTGTTTTGATAGTAGGAGGCCTTGGCTGTTTTAATTAGTTGTCAGCGAGTTGCATGGAGTTCCTTGAGGAGCACCAGGTCAGATGCATTCCGGGAGCAGTGCCAGGTTTTCTATTGTTTCCTGATTACACTTTTGTGCAGGTTGAGAACTTGAATGTAGCAGGGTGCAGAGGGTTTTGGTTTACAGGTGAGTTGTTTCAGCAGTGTGTGTCAGTTGATGGAGGCTGAGAGGGTGGCGTTGAGTGCTTCCAGTAGAGAGTCACAGTTTGGTTGATGGTGTTCAGTCCATATAAGGTGTAGGCTCGCAAGATCTTCAGTGAAGGCTTCCACTGCAAAGTTATTCAAGGACCTGAAGGTTAGTCTGATGGGTTACTGCTGGGAGTGCTTGACTGTGGTGGAGTGCATGATGTTGAAAGGCATGACCTTGTGGTCAGTCCAGTCAAGCCAGAGAGGAGACATGTAGTGGAGGGAAGACAGTGCATGGATGATTAGGTTGAGGATGGTACCTTTCTTGTGCATTGAGTCTTTTATGTGCTGTGTGAGGCTGAGGGTGTTGAGGAGTCAAAGAAGAGCTTCCTTCATTGGTTTGGTGGCCTTGTTGCCTTGGAGGTTAAAGTCATCTTGAAAGATGGTGTTGGAATGTGTGAGGGACATGGTGATGACCAGGTCAGTGAAGTCTCTCGGTGAAGGCTGTAGATCGGATGGAAGGTGACTGTGTCCATTTGGGAGAGTGGGACGTGGCAAGAGAGGATGTCAAAGGGGCCAATGTTGTCAAGGTCCAGTCTGGCACAGGGTCTCATGATCTTGTGGATGGCTTCTAGGCCTCCGCCTGTCTTTTTTGGCCAGTCTCTGTGTTGAATGCTGTAGCAATCTGTTACATTTACATCTAGGCTGTGCGTGTAGGTGGGTGTCAGCCAGGTCTTGCTGATGACAATGGCATCAAGGTGTGTAGTGATGTGGTTAGCAATGTCTGCTGCATGGGTGATAGCTGAACGGACATTGGTGAGCATACATGTCCATGTTGTGGATGTTGAGGGGTGCTGATGGGCTTGATGCTGATGTTGGTGTGGTTGCTGCATTGCAGAGTCCATGCCTTAGTGGAGGGGTGTTGCTTTTGACGTTGGTTTTGCCTGTGATGGTGAGTATGGCTTGTGTGCACGGAGCGAGAAAACTCATGTCAGTGCTTGCTTACCTGTTGTCTGAGCAGGGGTGCAGGCTCTCGGTCTTCCTGGTTGAAATAGGTCCAAACAGGAATTGTCCTTTTCTTCATCTGACTTTCACTTCAGACACCTGGGCGAGAGATGCCCTTTATTTATTTTAATTTATGTTTTGTATTTATAGCAGCGTACAAAACCCTGGGGCATCTAGGAGCTAGTTACAGTAGAAATGGTGTTACAAGATGTAGTTGCAAGTAGGTTACATTTTCAGCACAAGAATGAGGTTATAATCAGTCGTTAAGTTACATTTCCAGCACTAGGCTCAGGTCATAATAAATAGTTAAGTACAATTGCCGGCATAAGGCTGAGGTCATAATCAATAGTTAAGTTACATTTTCAGCATGAGACTCAGGTCATAATCAGTAGTTAAGTTACATTTTCAGCGCAAGGCTCAGGTCATATTCAGTAGTTAAGTTACATTTTAAGCACAAGGCTGCGGTCATAACCAGTAGTTAGGTTACATTTTCAGCACAAGGCTGAGGTCATACTAAGTAGTTAGTACAATATAATGTCATGCTAATTTGTGGTAATACCTTCACATATCTATGAGACATCATGTAGTGCTGTTGTTAGAACATATTGGTAACTGCTCTGTCTTCTGACAATAGTAAAGGTGGGTAGGCAGGACAACAATGTTTAATAATCACATCTGAATCTGTGAGTAATGTTTTAAGATCTATACAAAAAGAACAAAAACAAAGTAAAATGCACAGGGATTTCGATTTCTGAGGAACAATAAGGGCATTTAGATGAATCTATTGATTTGCCTTCAAATTCGACAAAAAAAGTAGCTAGAGAAAGAATATTAGATCTCAGACAAGCAATAATGTTCCTTTAATTGGAGAGCTGGATCAACTCATAACATGATGCAGCATTTACAAAGAGAAGATTTGCTAAGACAGTGGCCCTCATTACGACCCAGGCGGTAAGGGGTTTACGCCGGCGTAAACATCGCCGACCCTTACCGCCTGAGTACGAGTTCCCTTAGCGCCATGGCGGATTTAACACCTGCTTTTAGCAGGTGTTAAAATCCATGGCGCTAAGGGACCTTGTTGTTAATTACGCCACCGTAATTTACGGTGGCGTAATTAACGCCTTCCCCACTCCCATTATGCCCTATGGGGCAAAAATGGGAATGGGGAAGGGTAAATGGGGATTGGGGACTTACCGCCCCGCCAAGGTCGGAATGGGGCGGTAAGTCCACCAACCACCATGGCGGAGTTGGCAACTTAGCGCCATGGACCATGGTGCTAATAGCGCCATGGTCCTCCGCCAAGGTCCTAATGAGGGCCAGTATGTTTAACAGACTCTAGATTTTTCGAGAGCATTTGTCAAATGAGCAACAATTGCTTTTCTCACATTCTCCTTTCTCAATTATTTCAGGATGAATGCAATACAGTGGGCTATTAATACTGGCTAATATTTTTGAATTAATTCTAGCCATGCAATTCTGTTTGTTCAGCCACTGGTCAGAAGACTTTTAAAGAATTACCAAGTGAGAGGCATCACTCTGATATAATCTGAAATATATGATAGCCCACACTCTGCATGTGCATTACGCACAGGTCATGATTTCAGTAAGCTAAGCAGACATGTATTATCCCTCAGTATAACAGTCTCCATGTCTCTAAGTCATCATATGTTTGGATAATATGAAACCACAACTGTGGATTTAAACTCATACAGTTTTATCTTTGGGACAAATGGCTGGCCCCCAATATTCTACACAAGCCGTAACATGGCCAAGACCGTCAGAGCCATAAAGGATGGCTGCTTTGCTATATGCACCATTTTAAATGATTGGTAAAGATAGTTAAAAAGGTCACCCATTTGTGAGCTTAATCTGCGCTATGTAAAAAAAAAAAATCCAGTAATATATGCCTTTGTTGCTAAGTCAGCACATGTGACCTACTATGTGTAATTGCCATGTTTGCTCATGTATTCCGTGTACCTGTACAGAAAAGTCTGAAGTGAATTGGAGGAGCAGTGGTATGCTATGAGAACTGCCTTGTGGTGAATTACTCCACATAGAAAAATGATGAAATGCCAATATCGCCATCAACCCATTTTTAACCCTGACGAACTGTTGAAAGCAATGAATAAACATGAATATTTGTCCGCAGTTCGATCATAGTTATAATGACTGTAATAATATGTGGAATTGATCTTTGCTATATTGCAATAAATGCATGGCCTCATTAGGACCCTGGCGGAGAGGGTATTACGCCAGCGTAGTGCATGGCGTACCTCTCCGCCATACTACGAGTTCCCGTAGCGCCATGGAGGTTTTCTCCGCCTGGTTTTACCAGCCGGAGAAAACCATGGCGCTACGGGACCTCGTTGTTAATTACGCCACCGTATTTTACGGTGGCGTAATTAACTCCTTCCCCACTCCCATTATACCCTATGGGGCAAAAATGGGAATGGGGAAGGGCAGAATGGGGATTGGGGATTTACCGCTCCGCCGAGTCGGAATGGGGCGGTAAATCCGCCAACCCCCATGGCGCTATCGGCGGCTTTCCGCCATGCTTCGCGGTGCATTTAGCACCGCGAAATCCGCCTGGGTCGTAATGAAGCCCATAGTATGTGTGTTGGAAATAGATGAACTGTAAAATTAAATTGCAATGTTTAGAGAATGGCTAATATAAACTGTGTGCTGAAATGAACTTTATTGACCAAAAAACATCATGTAATGTAAGGTGTGCTGAATTTTTCTCAAAATAAATGTGCAACATTTTCGTGTGATAACTATATTCAGGGAGTCGGGAGGTTGCACATTTCAACAGCCCTACCTATGTGCAATGTTTATGAGATGTATCTTGAGTGGAAAATGTTATGTCAAATGTTCTTGACTTATTTTTTGGAGTATAAAAAATAAGTTGTTCCAAATATAGGAATTCGTGAATTGGTACAGTGATTGCACATCTATAGTGTTAAAATACACAATGCAATCCTTCATTCAGCCATACCTATTCATGGTGGATGTACCCATCCATAAATGGACGCTTACTCACACTGACAAATACGGTTTGCAGGTCCATAAAGGCAACATCCATCAAGTACCTTTTGACGGTAACATATTGATCTATATCAAGATGCAGGTTTGCAAGGCTGCTCAAACACTCTGTGGGGCTTCCTGAAGCAGTACTAAACATTGGTAAGCACAAGATTAGACTGAATCCATATTTCTAACCTATTACAATCCATCGCTCCAAAGATCTTTGTAAAGGCGTCCATCAGAGAGATTGGCTTGTGACATAGTTGCAGGGCTCATTACACTTTTTAATAATTGGAATAATGACAGATGTCTTGTAGGTTTTCAAGCTGTACCCTGAATCCACCAAGGCATGGAAGACATTTGTTTGTGAAGGCTTTCAGTTAATATATCACAAATGTAACACAATTTAATTTTTTTATTTAATGTTTATGGGGTTTTTAAATCATAGGTAACCATTCTCAAGGTCCCTACAAGTCAGAGATATCAGTCTATTGGTTGATAATCACTGGGTGTTGGGGCACAGAATTGATGAAACAATCATCACGCCAAGCCTGTGCTGGGATAGTGCAATAAAGGGGCTGAGCACACAAATGCTTGAGTAATCACTGAGATTACCAAACATTGGTAGAGTGTCTGGTATAGACAACCAAACTGAGTTCCTCCTTTTCTTTATATTCAATGGTGGCCTTTCTATTTTGAATCACCAAGATTTAATCATGCCTCCAATGAATAGAGATCCTACCCACAACTACTTGTTTGGCAGCATTCATTAGGGCTTTTTTGTATCCATGTTATTAGCAATTGCATCCGTGTTATTAGCATTGCAGTTAGATATTCTGACTAAATAATCCAACATATTAAGGTAAGATTGTGTGTTAAACATACCAAAAAAATCGATAACACATGAAGATATAAATTAATCTTGAGCTAAGAGTTAAGAGCAGATCTAAGAGTTAAGAGGAGAAAGGAAGAGGCAGGGCTAAGAAGGTGTGTGGGTCTTAGGCCACATGACCTAGATCCACTTGCAACTACGCACCAACTGCAAAGGAAAAGAGGCCGGAGGGCTGCTTAGGTAGGAGAAAAGGGTAGCAAAAAGGGAAGGCACCAACAGTTTCTCAGTGATTGCCAGCTGGGTGGGATATACACCATGTGACCTAGATCCACTTGACCCTGCTCACCAACTGCAAAGGGAAAGAGGGTGACAAAACAGGAAGGCACCAACAGTCTAGCAATGATTGACAGGTGGGTGGGGCTTAGGCCACTTGACCTAGATGCACTTGCACCTGCTCACCAAATGCGGTAACCTTATTGAGTTTATCAGCATTTTTTCAAACTAAGAGGCCGATTCATGGAATAATTAGCGCGACGCAAGTGGGCAAAAACGTGCGAATCGCAGTGGAATAGCGAAAATCGCAGTGCAAGTGCGAAAATCGCACAAAAAGCAGCGCACGTCGATTCATGGAAGGCCGTGCGCGAGAAAACCAGCGGATGTGCGATAAAAAAGTGCGCGGCGCACGTTGGCGCACGTTGGCGCACAGGCCATCTAACAGCGTGCGCCAGGTCACAGCGAAAATCGCACAGGCCACAGCGAAATTCGCACATAGCGCGGCGCACGCAATAAAAGTAGGCGGAACACGGGCGTAACACTCGGAATGGGGAACAACTTGCCAAAACGTGGGCGTCACGGGGGAAGTACAGGGCACAAGTGCGCGGAACGCCCACACGCTCGCCTACAACATGTATTCATGGAATAGAATAGGGGAAAAAAGCGCACGCTCAAACCAGCGCACAGGCACAAACACGACCGCCACAAGAAAGGAGGCGGTAGCGTCTCTGCGGCTGTAAGAAATGTGCGCCAAAAGGTGCGCCAACAAATAGCACCTATATACTGCCATGATGAATGTCCCATACTGTGGGCCTCCAGGAAAAATGACGTGCAAAGGGGTACCCACAAACACGGACACCCGCTGACAAAAAATACGTGTGCATGTATACCGGGGTGCGCGGGAAGTGTCACACGCGATTTGCAGGGTACGTGCATCACAGGGGTTCGCGTGAAGTTATTCACGCGATCGGGCCTGGAGGAGCGGGCTACGTGTATTACAGGGGTTCGCGTGAAGTTCCTCACGCGATCGGGCCTGGGGGAGCGGGCTACGTGTATTACAGGGGTTCGCGTGAAGTTCCTCACGCGATCGGGCCTGGGGGAGCGGGCTACGTGTATTTCAGGGGTTCGCGTGAAGTTCCACACGCGATCAGGCCTGGGGGAGCGGGCTACGTGTATTACAGGGGTTCGCGTGAAGTTCCTCACGCGATCGGGCCTGGGGGAGCGTGCTACGTGTATTTCAGGGGTTCGCGTGAAGTTTCACACGCGAATAGCCTGGGCGCGTGAATTTGAGGGGTGCGCGGGAAGTTCCACACGCGATCGGGCCTGGGGGAGCGGGCTACGTGTATTACAGGGGTTCGCGGGAAGTTCCTCACGCGATCGGGCCTGGGGGAGCGTGCTACGTGTATTTCAGGGGTTCGCGTGAAGTTTCACACGTGAATAGCCTGGGCGCGTGAATTTGAGGGGTGCGCGGGAAGTTCCTCACGCGATCGGGCCTGGGGGAGCGGGCTACGTGTATTACAGGGGTTCGCGGGAAGTTCCACACGCGAATAGCCTGGGCGCGTGTATTTCAGGGGTTCGCGGGAAGTTCCACACGCGAATAGCCTGGGCGCGTGTATTTCAGGGGTGCGCGGGAAGTTCCACACGCGAATAGCCTGGGCGCGTGTATTTCAGGGGTGCGCGGGAAGTTCCACACGCGAATAGCCTGGGCGCGTGTATTTCAGGGGTTCGCGGGAAGTTCCACACGCGAATAGCCTGGGCGCGTGAATTTCAGGGGTGCGCGGGAAGTTCCACACGCGAATAGCCTGGGCATGTGTATTTCAGGGGTGCGCGGGAAGTTCCACACGCGAATAGCCTGGGCCCGTGTATTTCAGGGGTGCGCGGGAAGTTCAACACGCGAATAGCCTGGGCGCGTGTATTTCAGGGGTGCCCGGGAAGTTTTACACGCGAATAGCCTGGGCGCGTGTATTTCAGGGGTGCGCGGGAAGTATTACACGCGAATAGCCTGGGCGTGTGTATTTCAGGGGTGCGCGGGAAGTTTTACACGCGATTTCTGCACGGTACGTGTATTTCAGGGGTGCCGGGGAGTCCCACATGTGATTTGACAGTGTGGGTCCTCCCAGGTGTACCCTGTACACCCTCCACGGCCCCTGCAGGCAGCCCACACCACAGGGGACTACCCTGCATCCCTGGTCATGTCCCGCAGGCAGCCCACCCAACATGGGCATGCCCCCCAGCAAAGGCACATGTCTCCTTGAATTAATGAACACCAACACATGTCCCCTTGCACCCCCACCCCCCAGCACTGTGGGGCACATGCCAGCAGTCCCCCACCCATGTCCAACTCATGTCCCCCACCACCCCCACCCCCCAGCACTGTGGGGCACCTGCCAGTAGGCCCCCACCCATGTCCAACTCATGTCTCCCACCACCCCCACCCCCCAGCACTGTGGGGCACCTGCCAGTAGGCCCCCACCCATGTCCAACTCATGTCCCCCACCACCCCCACCCCCCAGCCACCAGGGTCACCCTCCACCAGGGCCCCACTCATGTCTCCCACCACCCCCACCCCCCAGGACTGTGGGGCACCTGCCAGCAGGCCCCCACCCATGTCCAACTCATGTCTCCCACCACCCCCACACCCCAGCACTGTGGGGCACCTGCCAGTTGGCCCCCACCCATGTCCAACTCATGTCTCCCACCACCCCCACCCCCCAGCCACCAGGGTCACCCTCCACCAGGGCCCCACTCATGTCTCCCACCACCCCCACCCCCCAGCACTGTGGGGCACCTGCCAGCAGGCCCCCACCCATGTCCAACTCATGTCTCCCACCACCCCCACACCCCAGCACTGTGGGGCACCTGCCAGTAGGCCCCCACCCATGTCCAACTCATGTCTCCCACCACCCCCACCCCCCAGCCACCAGGGACACCCTCCACCAGGGCCCCACTCATGTCTCCCACCACCCCCACCCCCCAGCAGTGCAGGGTCACCCTCCACCAGGGCCCCACTCATGTCTCCCACCACCCCCACCCCCCAGCACTGTGGGGCACCTGCCAGCAGGCCCCCACCCATGTCCAACTCATGTCCCACACCACCCCCACCCCCCAGCACTGTGGGGCACCTGCCAGTAGGCCCCCACCCATGTCCAACTCATGTCTCCCACCACCCCCACCCCCCAGCCACCAGGGTCACCCTCCACCAGGGCCCCACTCATGTCTCCCACCACCCCCACCCCCCAGCACTGTGGGGCACCTGCCAGCAGGCCCCCACCCATGTCCAACTCATGTCTCCCACCACCCCCACCCCCCAGCAGTGCAGGGGCAGCCTCCACCAGGCCCCCACTCATGTCCCCTATTACCCCCACCCCCCCGCCACCAGGGGCACCCTCCACCAGGCCCCCACTCATGTCTCCCACCACCCCCACACCCCAGCAGTGCAGGGGCAGCCTCCACCAGGCCCCCACTCATGTCTCCCACCACCCCCACCCCCCAGCAGTGCAGGGGCAGCCTCCACCAGGCCCCCACTCATGTCCCCTATCACCCCCACCCCCCCGCCACCAGGGGCACCCTCCACCAGGCCCCCACTCATGTCTCCCACCACCCCCACCCCCACCCAGTGCAGGGGCAGCCTCCACCAGGCCCCCACTCATGTCACCCACCACCCCCACCCCCCAGCCACCAGGGGCACCCTCCACCAGGCCCCCACTCATGTCTCCCACCACCCCCACCCCCCAGCAGTGCAGGGGCAGCCTCCACCAGGCCCCCACTCATGTCACCCACCACCCCCACCCCCCAGCCACCAGGGGCACCCTCCACCAGGCCCCCACTCATGTCTCCCACCACCCCCACCCCCCTGCCACCATGTGCAGCCCCCACCAGGTCCTCACAATCCCCAATCATGTGCGTAATGGTCAGCCTCCACAGCCAAAAAGACCTACCAAGTAACCCATTCACCCACATGGAAATGGAAATCACATGTTACACCCCCAATGTACATGAAGCAAATGAACCCATGTCCGTCACACACATATTTTCAAATTGAATGGGAAAACACACAACATGACATGCATGAAACCAATGAGATGAAACCACACAGTGAACAATGGAAAAAAAATGTATTGAAAAAAATACAAATGCCAAAGAAACAAAACTAACTACAATGTAAATGTGAAAAAATAAGCTGCATGTCCGCATAAAAACACAAAACTAGAAAATCAAATCAAAAAAATTATGTCCAAAGTGAAATGTAAAAACTCTCCATGCAACAAAGAACTATGTACAAAAATAACAAGGGTCCATCATCACAACTGAACTAAGGAAACCTCCTAAAAATCCTACCTAAATATCAACTATATACAAAAAGTGGAGCAGTGTCCGTCGACTCCAAATAATAATAAGAACGAAAGGAAACCTAAAACTAAAGAACTATATACAAAGGCGGCGGGCAAGTCCAGCGGCTCACTCTGTGGTGTTCCGGGCCAGGGCATCATCGAACTCCTGTTCGATGTCCCGGAGGCGGTCCAGTTCCATGGCCCCGAGGGTCCGCAGGGACGACGCCGTGTCCTCCTCCAACCCCCTGCGGATTGCCTCGAGGCACTCGGCCCGCCTCAGGGCCCTCCGCATGGAGTTCTCCGCCCTGACCATTGTGAGCCGCGCCTCTTCCGCCCGCCGCCGCTCCGCACCTATGGCGTGGCCCAACCGCTGCCACACGGAAGACACTCTCTGTCCTGGGTCCTCCTGCCCTCCGGCCGATGCCTGCCCCTCCGATGTCGAAGGCCCCGAGCCTTCATGGCTCCCACCATCGTGCTGCTGCTGCTGCTCTGCCTCTGCCCGTGCACTGCCTCCTGCTGCCTGCACATCCTCCGCCGGCTGGGGTGCACCTGTTGATGTGGCCACCCCTGCTGGACGTCCGACTCCCGACTGTGGCAGGGATGCCTCCTCCACCAGCCTGGCCGCACTGTCAGAGGCAGCTCCACAGGGCACCCAGGTGACTGATGGGTGGGAAGATGGCACAGAGGACGACTGGCGCGTAGGGGGTCCAGTTGAGGAGGGGGTCGGAGCAAGCCCCATCAGACAGCGGAATCCGGCCTGGGTGACCTGTCCCAGCAGGCTGACGTGGTCAACGAGCCATTCGAGATGACGTGCAGTCTCTCCATGAAAAGACTGCAGGTCACCTCGCATGGCCCGTTGACGCAACGCCACACCAGCCAGGACAGGCTCAACCCGGTCCTGGATGGCCACGTCCGCAGGCAGAGGAAGGCCAGTTGACGTCAGCTCATCCCCTGCCTGAAAACGGGTCTGGACGTAGGCATCCCTGCTGGTGCAAGATGATGCAGGGACAGGATCAGGGACAGGATTGCACACAGGCACCTCCGCGGCCGCCTGTGCTGCCTCCTGTCCCTGGTCCTGCACTGCACCACTAGCACCAGTGGGATCCCCACCTCCAGACCCTGTCTCTGGTGCTTGCGCGGCCCCCTCCTCCACCAAACCCCCCACCAACCTGGATGACTCTGTGCCATCTTCCCCTGTTGGGCCCTGTGGGGTCCCAGCTGCCCCTTCTGCTGCCGAGGAGTCCAACTGCAACCTCCGCCTCTTGGACCTCCCCCCGGCAGCTGCGGCCTGGGACGCGGCACCGGACTCCTCACTCCCCGACGAGATGACAACACGGGAGGGGAGCCGGGCCTTGCGTCTCCGGCTGGCGGTCGGATCCCCGCCGCTGTGCTCCACAGCACCTTCTCCGCCCTCTTCATCAGTTGACGCTGCAGACAGGGAGAAACAAAACACAGGCATCAGGGCACTGTACAATGGACACATACACGCACGACAGTTGCACATGAGTGGCATTGGCAAACCTCAGACATGTCATCACAATCCCCAACACACATGTCATTGCAACTGGCACACATGAGCCATACCACAGCCATATCGCAACTGCCACCACCATCCCTACACATACAACAGCATCAGCAGCCAAAGGGGAGCCATACATCACATGCAACACAGGAAGTGCACCACACATGTACACACACCACCACACTTGCATGCATGTCTACACCTCTGCCAAGTGTCGCACTGTTCAGACGGGCATCCATGTCACATCTGCCAATCAGGCTTCCACATACCGCTGTCACATGCATCCATGTAGCATCACTGTTGCACCTTTGACAAATACACACACATGCACATGTACACAGTGCTCATACATGCAGCCGAAAACAACATACATGCCTGACATCACGGACATGTCTACTTACATACACATTCATCCAAACATGTGTGCACGCACAACTGCATTTGCCATGCAAGCCCACACACACAAGCACCATCCATGTCTCACACATTACAGCCCTCGCATGTGTCAGCCCCACGGCCCTGTACACCCCCACCCATACTCCACCCCATACAAACAGATGTGCAACCGGCACAATGGGGAATGATCACCACACGCCCTGCTCACAACCAGGATGCATGTACACTCACCGCTCGACTCCAGACGGCTCTGCTTCTCTAGGACCTGGACGTGGAGCGCTGGGGATATGCGTTCCAGGACCCCCATCTGTTCTTCCGACAAGTGGCCCCGGCGCCCCTTGGCATCCGCTGCCTTCAAGAGGCGCCGGGCCTTGTTCAGGGTCCTGGACCTGAAGTCCTCCCAGCGCTTCCTGACATGTTGTAAGTCCCGGACTGCCACCCCCTCCGCGTTGATGGCAGTCACGATGTCTGTCCAGATCCGAGTCCGTCCTTCCTTGTCGGCGCGGGAACTTCCAAAGAGGGCATCATACTGCCCCAGGACTTGCTCCACCAGGACACCAACTTCGGTGGCACTGAAGCTGGTGGCCCTCTGCCTCTCTGGCCGGGGGTTGTCAGTGGTCACAGATGGTGTTAGCCCCGACATGACAACCCCAGAGGCAGGAGTGGGTGGGCAACTGGGTCCTGGGGCTGGGCTGTGGAGCGATGGAATTCCAGTCGGGAGTCTTCTGTTCCAGCAGGGGTGGTCACAGCAACAGCACCCCTGGCTGATGTGCAGGCAGCAAATGGCAGTGCACGTGGGCAGCAGGCAGTCAGGCAGCAGCAGATAGCAGGTGGGAGCGTGCTCGGGGCTCTGGGGGGCAGTAATTCGGCCTTCTGGGCAGGAGCGTGGTCTCCCGTGTGCTCACGCGTGGCCAGCTTGGTACGGAGTGAATTGGCACGTGAAAATCCTGCACGTCAGCGTGAGAACCGAGGAAAGGCCCTTAGCGCGTAAGCGCGTCAGCACGCATACGCGATTCCATTGGACCAAAGGCCCTCAGCGCGTAAGCGCGTCTGTGACGTGACCCGCACGGGTGTTTCCCACACAGCACGTGATGACAGAGCACACGTGGAAAGACTGCACGTCAGAGTCTCATTGCGTGTGATTGGTGGAAATGGCCGTACACCGGGATACAGGTGCGCTGACGTACTTGCGTGTGTAAGTGTCCGCGCACACCTCATATACACGTACATAGGCCAATCGCGTGTACACGCACTTTTGTCCAATTAAACGCGATGAGACTCTGACGTGCAGTCTTTCCACGTGTGCTCTGTCATCACGTGCTGTGTGGGAAACACCCGTGCGGGTCACGTCACAGACGCGCTTACGCGCTGAGGGCCTTTGGTCCAATGGAATCGCGTATGCGTGCTGACGCGCTTACGCGCTAAGGGCCTTTCCTCGGTTTTCACGCTGACGTGCAGGATTTTCACGTGCCAATTCACTCCGTACCAAGCTGGCCACGCGTGAGCACACGGGAGACCACGCTCCTGCCCAGAAGGCCGAATTACTGCCCCCCCAGAGCCCCGAGCACGCTCCCACCTGCTATCTGCTGCTGCCTGACTGCCTGCTGCCCACGTGCACTGCCATTTGCTGCCTGCACATCAGCCAGGGGTGCTGTTGCTGTGACCACCCCTGCTGGAACAGAAGACTCCCGACTGGAATTCCATCGCTCCACAGCCCAGCCCCAGGACCCAGTTGCCCACCCACTCCTGCCTCTGGGGTTGTCATGTCGGGGCTAACACCATCTGTGACCACTGACAACCCCCGGCCAGAGAGGCAGAGGGGCACCAGCTTCAGTGCCACCGAAGTTGGTGTCCTGGTGGAGCAAGTCCTGGGGCAGTATGATGCCCTCTTTGGAAGTTCCCGCGCCGACAAGGAAGGACGGACTCGGATCTGGACAGACATCGTGACTGCCATCAACGCGGAGGGGGTGGCAGTCCGGGACTTACAACATGTCAGGAAGCGCTGGGAGGACTTCAGGTCCAGGACCCTGAACAAGGCCCGGCGCCTCTTGAAGGCAGCGGATGCCAAGGGGCGCCGGGGCCACTTGTCGGAAGAACAGATGGGGGTCCTGGAACGCATATCCCCAGCGCTCCACGTCCAGGTCCTAGAGAAGCAGAGCCGTCTGGAGTCGAGCGGTGAGTGTACATGCATCCTGGTTGTGAGCAGGGCGTGTGGTGATCATTCCCCATTGTGCCGGTTGCACATCTGTTTGTATGGGGTGGAGTATGGGTGGGGGTGTACAGGGCCGTGGGGCAGACACATGCGAGGGCTGTAATGTGTGAGACATGGATGGTGCTTGTGTGTGTGGGCTTGCATGGCAAATGCAGTTGTGCGTGCACACATGTTTGGATGAATGTGTATGTAAGTAGACATGTCCGTGATGTCAGGCATGTATGTTGTTTTCGGCTGCATGTATGAGCACTGTGTACATGTGCATGTGTGTGTATTTGTCAAAGGTGCAACAGTGATGCTACATGGATGCATGTGACAGCGGTATGTGGAAGCCTGATTGGCAGATGTGACATGGATGCCCGTCTGAACAGTGCGACACTTGGCAGAGGTGTAGACATGCATGCAAGTGTGGTGGTGTGTGTACATGTGTGGTGCACTTCCTGTGTTGCATGTGATGTATGGCTCCCCTTTGGCTGCTGATGCTGTTGTATGTGTAGGGATGGTGGTGGCAGTTGCGATATGGCTCATGTGTGCCAGTTGCAATGACATGTGTGTTGGGGATTGTGATGACATGTCTGAGGTTTGCCAATGCCACTCATGTGCAACTGTCGTGCGTGTATGTGTCCATTGTACAGTGCCCTGATGCCTGTGTTTTGTTTCTCCCTGTCTGCAGCGTCAACTGATGAAGAGGGCGGAGAAGGTGCTGTGGAGCACAGCGGCGGGGATCCGACCGCCAGCCGGAGACGCAAGGCCCGGCTCCCCTCCCGTGTTGTCATCTCGTCGGGGAGTGAGGAGTCCGGTGCCGCGTCCCAGGCCGCAGCTGCCGGGGGGAGGTCCAAGAGGCGGAGGTTGCAGTTGGACTCCTCGGCAGCAGAAGGGGCAGCTGGGACCCCACAGGGCCCAACAGGGGAAGATGGCACAGAGTCATCCAGGTTGGTGGGGGGTCTGGTGGAGGAGGAGGCCGTGCAAGCACCAGAGATGGGGTCTGGAGGTGGGGATCCCACTGGTGCTAGTGGTGCAGTGCAGGACCAGGGACAGGAGGCAGCACAGGCGGCCGCGGAGGTGCCTGTGTGCAATCCTGTCCCCGATCCTGTCCCTGCATCATCTTGCACCAGCAGGGATGCCTACGTCCAGACCCGTTTTCAGGCAGGGGATGAGCTGACGTCAACTGGCCTTCCTCTGCCTGCGGACATGGCTATCCAGGTCCGGGTTGAGCCTGTCCTGGCTGGTGTGGCGTTGCGTCAACGGGCCATGCGAGGTGACCTGCAGTCTTTTCATGGAGAGACTGCACGTCATCTCGAATGGCTTGTTGACCACGTCAGCCTGCTGGGACAGGTCACCCAGACCGGATTCCTCCGTCTGATGGGGCTTGTTCCGACCCCCTCCTCAACTGGACCCCCTACGCGCCAGTCGTCCTCTGTGCCATCTTCCCACCCATCAGTCACCTGGGTGCCCTGTGGAGCTGCCTCTGACAGTGCGGCCAGGCTGGTGGAGGAGGCATCCCTGCCACAGTCGGGAGTCGGACGTCCAGCAGGGGTGGCCACATCAACAACTGCACCCCAGCCGGCGGAGGATGTGCAGGCAGCAGGAGGCAGTGCACGGGCAGAGGCAGAGCAGCAGCAGCAGCAAGATGGTGGGAGCCATGAAGGCTCGGGGCCTTCGACATCGGAGGGGCAGGCATCGGCCGGAGGGCAGGAGGACCCAGGACAGAGAGTGTCTTCCGTGTGGCAGCAGTTGGGCCACGCCATAGGTGCGGAGCGGCGGCGGGCGGAAGAGGCGCGGCTCACAATGGTCAGGGCGGAGAACTCCATGCGGAGGGCCCTGAGGCGGGCCGAGTGCCTCGAGGCAATCCGCAGGGGGTTGGAGGAGGACACGGCGTCGTCCCTGCGGACCCTCGGGGCCATGGAACTGGACCGCCTCCGGGACATCGAACAGGAGTTCGATGATGCCCTGGCCCGGAACACCACAGAGTGAGCCGCTGGACTTGCCCGCCGCCTTTGTATATAGTTCTTTAGTTTTAGGTTTCCTTTGTTTTTTCTTATGATTTGGAGTCGACGGACACTGCTCCACTTTTTGTATATAGTTGATATTTAGGTAGGTTTTTTAGGAGGTTTCCTTAGTTCTGTTGTGATGATGGACCCTTGTTATTTTTGTACATAGTTCTTTGTTGCACGGAGAGTTTTGACATTTCACTTTGGACAAAATTTTTTGGATTAGATTTTCTAGTTTTGTGTTTTTATGCGGACATGCAGCTTCTTTTTTCACATTTACATTGTAGTTAGTTTTCTTTCTTTAGCATTCGTATTTTTTTCTAATACATTTTTTTTTACATTGTTCACTGTGTGGTTTCATCTCATTGGTTTCATGCATGTCATGTTGTGTGTTTTCCCATTCAATTGGAAAATATGTGTGTGACGGACATGGGTTCATTTGCTTCATGAACATTGGGGGTGTAACATGTGATTTCCATTTCCATGTGGGTGAATGGGTTACTTGGTAGGGCTTTTTGGCTGTGGAGGCTGACCATTACGCACATTGTGAGGACCTGGTGGGGGCTGCACATGGTGGCAGGGGGGGTGGGGGTGGTGGGAGACATGAGTGGGGGCCTGGTGGAGGCTGCCCCTGCACTGCTGGGGGGTGGGGGTGGGGGAGACATGAGTGGGGGCCTGGTGGAGGCTGCCCCTGCACTGCTGGGGGGTGGGGGTGGTGGGAGACATGAGTGGGGGCCTGGTGGAGGGTGACCCTGGTGGCTGGGGGGTGGGGGTGGTGGGAGACATGAGTGGGGGCCTGGTGGAGGGTGCCCCTGGTGGCGGGGGGGTGGGGGTGATAGGGGACATGAGTGGGGGCCTGGTGGAGGCTGCCCCTGCACTGCTGGGGGGTGGGGGTGGTGGGAGACATGAGTGGGGGCCTGGTGGAGGGTGACCCTGGTGGCTGGGGGGTGGGGGTGGTGGGAGACATGGGTGGGGGCCTGGTGGAGGGTGCCCCTGCACTGCTGGGGGGTGGGGGTGATAGGGGACATGAGTGGGGGCCTGGTGGAGGCTGCCCCTGCACTGCTGGGGGGTGGGGGTGGTGGGAGACATGAGTGGGGGCCTGGTGGAGGGTGACCCTGGTGGCTGGGGGGTGGGGGTGGTGGGAGACATGAGTGGGGGCCTGGTGGAGGGTGCCCCTGGTGGCGGGGGGGTGGGGGTGATAGGGGACATGAGTGGGGGCCTGGTGGAGGCTGCCCCTGCACTGCTGGGGGGTGGGGGTGGTGGAAGACATGAGTGGGGGCCTGGTGGAGGGTGACCCTGGTGGCTGGGGGGTGGGGGTGGTGGAAGACATGAGTGGGGGCCTGGTGGAGGGTGACCCTGGTGGCTGGGGGGTGGGGGTGGTGGGAGACATGAGTGGGGGCCTGGTGGAGGGTGCCCCTGGTGGCGGGGGGGTGGGGGTGATAGGGGACATGAGTGGGGGCCTGGTGGAGGCTGCCCCTGCACTGCTGGGGGGTGGGGGTGGTGGAAGACATGAGTGGGGGCCTGGTGGAGGGTGACCCTGGTGGCTGGGGGGTGGGGGTGGTGGGAGACATGAGTGGGGGCCTGGTGGAGGGTGCCCCTGGTGGCGGGGGGTGGGGGTGATAGGGGACATGAGTGGGGGCCTGGTGGAGGCTGCCCCTGCACTGCTGGGGGGTGGGGGTGGTGGGAGACATGAGTGGGGGCCTGGTGGAGGGTGACCCTGGTGGCTGGGGGGTGGGGGTGGTGGGAGACATGAGTGGGGGCCTGGTGGAGGGTGCCCCTGCACTGCTGGGGGGTGGGTGTGATAGGGGACATGAGTGGGGGCCTGGTGGAGGCTGCCCCTGCACTGCTGGGGGGTGGGGGTGGTGGGAGACATGAGTGGGGGCCTGGTGGAGGGTGCCCCTGGTGGCTGGGGGGTGGGGGTGGTGGGTGACATGAGTGGGGGCCTGGTGGAGGGTGCCCCTGCACTGCTGGGGGGTGGGGGTGATAGGGGACATGAGTGGGGGCCTGGTGGAGGCTGCCCCTGCACTGCTGGGGGGTGGGGGTGGTGGGAGACATGAGTGGGGGCCTGGTGGAGGGTGACCCTGGTGGCGGGGGGGTGGGGGTGATAGGGGACATGAGTGGGGGCCTGGTGGAGGCTGCCCCTGCACTGCTGGGGGGTGGGGGTGGTGGGAGACATGAGTGGGGGCCTGGTGGAGGGTGACCCTGGTGGCTGGGGGGTGGGGGTGGTGGGTGACATGAGTGGGGGCCTGGTGGAGGCTGCCCCTGCACTGCTGGGGGGTGGGGGTGGTGGGAGACATGAGTGGGGGCCTGGTGGAGGGTGCCCCTGGTGGCGGTGGGGTGGGGGTGGTGGGTGACATGAGTGGGGGCCTGGTGGAGGCTGCCCCTGCACTGCTGGGGGGTGGGGGTGGTGGGAGACATGAGTGGGGGCCTGGTGGAGGGTGCCCCTGGTGGCGGGGGGGTGGGGGTGATAGGGGACATGAGTGGGGGCCTGGTGGAGGCTGCCCCTGCACTGCTGGGGGGTGGGGGTGGTGGGAGACATGAGTGGGGGCCTGGTGGAGGGTGACCCTGGTGGCTGGGGGGTGGGGGTGGTGGGAGACATGAGTGGGGGCCTGGTGGAGGGTGACCCTGGTGGCTGGGGGGTGGGGGTGGTGGGAGACATGAGTGGGGGCCTGGTGGAGGGTGACCCTGGTGGCGGGGGGGTGGGGGTGATAGGGGACATGAGTGGGGGCCTGGTGGAGGCTGCCCCTGCACTGCTGGGGGGTGGGGGTGGTGGGAGACATGAGTGGGGGCCTGGTGGAGGGTGACCCTGGTGGCTGGGGGGTGGGGGTGGTGGGTGACATGAGTGGGGGCCTGGTGGAGGCTGCCCCTGCACTGCTGGGGGGTGGGGGTGGTGGGAGACATGAGTGGGGGCCTGGTGGAGGGTGCCCCTGGTGGCGGTGGGGTGGGGGTGGTGGGTGACATGAGTGGGGGCCTGGTGGAGGCTGCCCCTGCACTGCTGGGGGGTGGGGGTGGTGGGAGACATGAGTGGGGGCCTGGTGGAGGGTGCCCCTGGTGGCGGGGGGGTGGGGGTGATAGGGGACATGAGTGGGGGCCTGGTGGAGGCTGCCCCTGCACTGCTGGGGGGTGGGGGTGGTGGGAGACATGAGTGGGGGCCTGGTGGAGGGTGACCCTGGTGGCTGGGGGGTGGGGGTGGTGGGAGACATGAGTGGGGGCCTGGTGGAGGGTGCCCCTGGTGGCGGGGGGGTGGGGGTGATAGGGGACATGAGTGGGGGCCTGGTGGAGGGTGCCCCTGGTGGCGGGGGGGTGGGGGTGATAGGGGACATGAGTGGGGGCCTGGTGGAGGCTGCCCCTGCACTGCTGGGGGGTGGGGGTGGTGGGAGACATGAGTGGGGGCCTGGTGGAGGGTGACCCTGGTGGCTGGGGGGTGGGGGTGGTGGGAGACATGAGTGGGGGCCTGGTGGAGGGTGCCCCTGGTGGCGGGGGGGTGGGGGTGATAGGGGACATGAGTGGGGGCCTGGTGGAGGCTGCCCCTGCACTGCTGGGGGGTGGGGGTGGTGGGAGACATGAGTGGGGGCCTGGTGGAGGGTGACCCTGGTGGCTGGGGGGTGGGGGTGGTGGGAGACATGAGTGGGGGCCTGGTGGAGGCTGCCCCTGCACTGCTGGGGGGTGGGGGTGGTGGGAGACATGAGTGGGGGCCTGGTGGAGGCTGCCCCTGCACTGCTGGGGGGTGGGGGTGGTGGGAGACATGAGTGGGGGCCTGGTGGAGGGTGCCCCTGGTGGCTGGGGGGTGGGGGTGGTGGGTGACATGAGTGGGGGCCTGGTGGAGGCTGCCCCTGCACTGCTGGGGGGTGGGGGTGGTGGAAGACATGAGTGGGGGCCTGGTGGAGGCTGCCCCTGCACTGCTGGGGGGTGGGGGTGGTGGAAGACATGAGTGGGGGCCTGGTGGAGGGTGCCCCTGGTGGCGGGGGGGTGGGGGTGATAGGGGACATGAGTGGGGGCCTGGTGGAGGCTGCCCCTGCACTGCTGGGGGGTGGGGGTGGTGGAAGACATGAGTGGGGGCCTGGTGGAGGCTGCCCCTGCACTGCTGGGGGGTGGGGGTGGTGGGAGACATGAGTGGGGGCCTGGTGGAGGGTGCCCCTGGTGGCGGGGGGGTGGGGGTGGTGGGTGACATGAGTGGGGGCCTGGTGGAGGCTGCCCCTGCACTTCTGGGGGGTGGGGGTGGTGGGAGACATGAGTGGGGGCCTGGTGGAGGGTGCCCCTGGTGGCGGGGGGGTGGGGGTGATAGGGGACATGAGTGGGGGCCTGGTGGAGGCTGCCCCTGCACTGCTGGGGGGTGGGGGTGGTGGGAGACATGAGTGGGGGCCTGGTGGAGGGTGACCCTGGTGGCTGGGGGGTGGGGGTGGTGGGTGACATGAGTGGGGGCCTGGTGGAGGCTGCCCCTGCACTGCTGGGGGGTGGGGGTGCAGGGGGACATGAGCAGGTGTGCAGGGTAGTCCCCTGTTTTGTGGGCTGCCTGCAGGGGCTGTGGAGGGTGTACAGGGAACACCTGTGAGGACCCACCCAGCCTAATTGCGTGTGATAATTCCCGCACACCCCTGTAATACACGTACCAAGCCAAATCGCGTGTGATAATTCCCACGCACCCCTGTAATACACGTACCTGGCCAAATCGCATGTGAAAATTCCCGCGCACCCCTGTAATACACGTACCCAGCCGAATTGCGTGTAGAACTTCCCGTGTACCCCTGTAATACACGTACCCAGCCAAATCGCGTGTGATAATTCCCACATACCCCTGTAATACACGTACCCTGGCCAATCGCGTGTAGAACTTCCCACGCACCCCTGTAATACACCTACCCAGCCAAATCGCGTGTGATAATTCCCACGCACCCCTGTAATACACGTACCTGGCCAAATCGCATGTGAGAATTCCCGCGCACCCCTGTAATACACGTACCCAGCCGAATCGCGTGTAGAACTTCCCGTGTACCCCTGTAATACACCTACCCAGCCAAATCGCGTGTGATAATTCCCGCGCACCCCTGGAATACACGTACCCAGCCAAATCGCGTGTGATAATTCCCGCGCACCCCTGTAATATACGTACCCAGCCAAATCGCGTGTGATAATTCCTGCGTACCCCTGTGATACACGTGCCCTGGCTAATCGCGTGTAAAACTTCACGCGTACCCCTGATATGCACGTTACCCGCTTTGCGTTCCTTGTTTGGCAGCCCTGTGGACTGGTCCAGGGTTAGCGCTGCCCTTTGCGATGATTTAGCGATTTTGATGGCTTTTCCTTGCGCGAGGGCGTTCTTGGGGGCGTTACTGGCGCTGCTGCAGGGTCGATGCGATACTCTGCGCCACGGCTGGTTTGGGAGCCTGAAATCCATGAATACGCTGTGCGCGGAAATCGGTTTTAGCGCACGTGCCTGGCGCAGTCAATCGCACGCGGACACTCTGCGCCAGCCGCTTGCGACACTTTTCTGCGAAATTCTATGAATTACCCTGTAAATGTCACCAGTTTGTTTTACTTCTCTTCATACATATCAGCTAATATTTTAGCTAAACCTTCCTTAAGTGTTTCCTGCAGAATAGGAACATAGTTTACTTAAAACTCCAGCCTATTTTCAACCAGATGTTTAACCCTTTGCCATTCTTCCAGGAGTTGTTTTTTCTCATTACTTGGGAAAGTCAAAATGTGCAACCACTTTGCTGTCATGTGGGCTTTAATATATTTCTCATGTTGCATGGTTCTATCATTTTGAGAGGTTGTTGCCATTGATTTTCTCAAATTACCTGAACTTTCTTCTAATGAACAACCTCATCTCTACTCGAATTTGATCCACTTGATCCAGCTGTGTCATGAATTCCTCTTATATCAAAATATATGGTTGCTAGTTTCGCTTGATCCGTGTAAGTACTGCTATATCTTTGCATCACAAATTGCCTGTGTACTATATATAATATTGCTGTGAAAAGACTAGTCGTGGGCGAAAATGGCAAACTGCATTCCAGGTTATAATAGTCGGATTAATGGTGAATTTTGCCAAATCCACCAATGTCGCCATTGCAGTGGAATTGGCTGTTGGGGCTTTTCCACTGCACAACATTTCGTTTTTTTGCAAAATGTTGGCCTTAAAAAACTGAATTTTGGGTATTTAGCTGCTTTAAATTTCGTTTTCCAACAACATTCTGGGCTTTGCGTTGTTTCATACCGCCCAACAAAACGGAATTTTGGCAAATAAAAAAATTGTTCACGATTTTCACCAATTCCGTTTCGTCTCACCCGATTTTCTCCTGCAGTTACAAAAGACCCAGAGAAATCTACATATGGATTACATACAATCAAACAGTTCACACCATAGTGTAACACCAATCCAAACAGATATTCATTGTAAGGTCGTGGCTATGACTGCATAGTTAGTTTTTCATAAAACATTATATAGAAGGATGTAAAAACGTTTCTTGTTGTACATGAAAGTTGACAAATTTGAAATGCAACTGATCCACCAAGATCTAATCTCTCAGGCTACTTTTGATCAAAGATACACAAAAGCTTCCATGCTAAAAATTATTGATGCATATATAAAATAATATTTTCGTTGTCATTTCCACAATGCCTTCAAAATCAAAATGTTGGCATTCATATCTTGCTTTTAGAAATTGCTGCCACACATGTAGCTCTTTATAATGACATTGTGCCAAAATAATTTAGCAAATCCGATTTCAAATCCCAATTTACATTTTTATTTTATAACAACAATTATTAGACCGTCTGCGGTAGGGGCTGTGTAGCTACGGTTAAGTTGTCCAACTCACAGAAAGAGCACTTTTGGGCTGCTTATGACTATGCCCCCCCTGGACAAATCCTCACCAAACTTTGCAAAAAAAGGTACATGGCCCCAGAATGATTTCTTGAATTTTGGTGTGGTTTCGTCCAGAAAGGGAAAAGTTATAGGAGGGGTCACAATATTTTTGAAATCCTCATAGACACTATGAAAATAAATTTTGCTTTGCCTACAGCCCAAACCGTTGGTCCGATTTTCACAAACTTGAGCAAAGAGCAGCAGCTTGGTCCCGAAAGCGTGCTTTTGTAAATTTGGTGTAAATCAGTCCAGCAGTTTTGTAAAAAATTGCCAAAAAGTAGGTAAAAGAATGTAGTGATATCTGGGTCCTGTCCACACACTAATCTTATGATTTAGAGTTTGCAGGCATCTGTGGACCAATCAGAGCGTGCCATACTGTTTTTATAGGTAAAAAAGGTGTGTAGGTGCCGCCCAGTCCACGTTCAATTTTAGGGTCCGCGGACATCATTTGGAATGTGGGGGGTTCTGGGTGAGTGTATTGTACATACTTGTTATATGGTTTAATTGTATTGTGGTGGTTATGGTCTGGTCACTGGCCACGCACAGTATAATAATATGTGTATAGTAATTATAGGTACTGTAGGGGGAGTATACAGTATTTGTAATATGGTGGAATTATATAACTGAAGTGTATATGGTGTTAATGATTGTAGCACAATTGCAGATAGTGCTTCTGGAATCTGTATTTATTTCACTGTGAAGAAAATAATAGGATAATATTGGGTATGGTCACTTAGTTGCATATGGTAATGGAGTTTGCATCTCTGGTTCTTTTTCTGTGAACGAAATAACAGTGTAATGTTTTAAACAAGATAGTTTAAACCTTTTCATGTGCAGACAATTATAAATATAGACACACTTTTTTGATCCTCATAAATAGTACATTCTATGAACTATGTTTGGTACAACATAAGTGTGTGCTACACTGTTGTTGTATTGACTTGAAATAATCATTGGGCAAATGGGGGGAAAAATCCATAGTGGATTAAAAAAAAACTACTGTCATTAAAAACAGTTTTTGGAAATTGCATAGTTTTTAAGAATGTACATGTTACAGAATAGGTGTGTTTGGCAGCTTGGATATATTATGTCAGTGCAAGTGTGATAGTGTGTTTGTTTGAAGTGTGTTGCAATTAAGGGAATATTGAAAGTAGTTAGATACCTGTGTTTTCTAACTGTCTTCATTTTTAAAGTACTAATATCATATTTTAGATGTAGGTAGATACCCATTGGCGTATTCTTACTGTTGATTGTAATATACTTTAGTGGGTAACTTTGAGGTGAAGGAATATTAAGAAGGCATTTGTTAGATTTAGTTTTAATGTTGGCATATTGAAATTATATTGGATTTTATAAGAAGTATTGCAGTAACAATAACTCTTATGGTATATTACATTGAAGGGTGTTTTTAAAGTAGTTAGATACCCATGTGGGTATTCTAACTGTCTTGGGTTTTAAAAAGCACTATTGCAGTATGTAGTATTATGGATGTAGTTAGATACCCGTTGGTCAATTCTAACTGGTTATTGTGTTATACTTTAGTGTTTAAATTTGGGGTGAAGGGAAATGAATTAGGCATTTGTCAGATTTTCTGGTAACCTATGTTTTGAAGGAACAGAAGTGTCTTTACATTCAAACCAACCATTTATTTTGTAGACATATGCAGTATAGTGGCCTATAGTGGTTGTGGTACCAGTGTAGTAGATTATGCCCACTGTTGTGAAGGTTTTCCTGCCAAGAGATATTTGGCCGTGTGTAAAGCTTGTAAGCCTACAGTTATTAGTGGTATCATGTGCATTGTACTTTAGAAGCATTAATATCACATACTTGCCATGTGAGTTTATATGAATGCTGGAAAGATGGTCTGAATTAAAAAAGGGACATAATATGCTATGATCTTCATTTTGTAGATGTTGGTGGAATGGAATGGATTCACAATTTGGTATGGATACATACACAAATCGTTCATTCGCGTTGTGCTCTTGGGAAACATGGTTGCAGAGAGTGCAAGTATGTTTCCATGTGTAGGAAATCTGGAAGAATTCATTTATAGGGATGTTTTGGGCTTTTAGTACTGTTAGTAAGTACATTAGGAATTATTGTGGATTTACCTGTGTGTTTATGGTGAATTTTTCCATTTCTGTACATTCGTCCAATTCTCGCCTTATACCTGAGATGCTATAAGTGCTGTCAGGATTATTTGTTGTATTTTTTATAAAGGATGAACATTTGCAAACACAACTGGTCCGAGCCATTTAAAAAAATGTTGTAAACCATTGGGGGCAATTGGACGAGTTTGATTGTTACATTTGCATACACATTTACTCCAGTTGTGTTGCTGAATTTAAATGGACCAGAAAGTTGAGCCTCTGTTTCCTTTGATGGGCCTGCTGCTCTTTTTCTGAGAAGAGACATTTTTCTGTTTGTCTTCTGATGGAGATGCAGTTGTTTTTGGACAAGAGAGTGTTGTGGCTGTATTATTTAATGGAGCTGAAGTTGTTCTTTGTTTATTTAGCAGTATTGTTGGGAGATCTGCTATTTGTTCTGTTTGTATTTGATTTCTTTTAAAGGTTTTCTTTTTAGAAGTACAGGGTACATATCTAGATGGAGTGTGCAGTGCACATAGCTTGTTCTAATCTAGTATGCAAGGAATGTCAGCATTGACTTTGTTTGTATCAAAGCTAACCAGGAATAGACCATTGAGTATTCACAGAAGTGAAAGTGCTACCTAACTCATACCTACTTAAAAGACTGCTGCCAATGTAAATCAATGCGTGATCCAGGGTTAGAACATTTGATTTGTGAATAGTGACAGCAAATGCAAGATAGAGAGAATTGTTCTCTACACACATGCATAGCTTTGAAAAGAGGGAAACGTGGTATTGTGCTAATCAAAGTGGATATTGACAAACTGAATGTTGTTGTCTTGTGGATATGTTGTAATCCAACAACTGTACCAATTGCTCCATTGACTAAACTTTGTTCTATGCCAGTGTTATGTTTTAGAATAACTCTGCAGACACAGAGTTAATATTTGTTCTAATCCAGCTGTATTGGAGATGCATTTTTCTAAGCTATTTAGTTGTGCTGCTGCTTGTTGACACATAGGGAGTGTCATGCCATCCACTTCTAGTTTGTCTGTGGAACTGATATGCAGTATGGGTTGCATTTCTTTTTTCACCATTGTACCATTGATGTAGCTACAGCTTGCAAGGGTTGGCATCATGGACATGCATTTTATATTTTGCTGAGTTAATTGTTCCATGACATTAGGAACAGATGTCTTGCACCCATATAGCTCAATGATTACTCTACTATTTAAGATTAATTTTGCATCTTTAGTGAGCAGACCAGTTCTAATGCTTTTTAAAATGTTAGCATAGGTGAGATCTGCACACTGACCAATGTTTTGAGTTTGTTCTCTGTAGCAAAAATATTGCAGGAGATTTACATTTCCAGTACTGCAGAGTGTGTTAAGGCATTGTTTGTGTCCTAAGGTTTTGAATTTAGGTTGACCTTTGCTGGTGTTGACTTTAGGATGTCTCAGAAAACAATAACGTGTTTTCTTCCAAACAGTTCTTCATAATCGGTTGTAAGGACTTCTTGCATCCTGTGATGAATTAAAGCCAACATTCAGTTGGAAACCATGCTTACTCAATCTATCAGGAACATTTTCATTTGCTTCAGCATTCTGCATACCTCAGTAGCAGCTTCTGCTGATAATTTGTAGCATTCTAATTTGTTTCAGTGTTCTACTGGCAGGAGCCGCAGTGGATTTATATTTACACCACCTATGTTGCAGGCAGCTAAACCTGTGGGGGCTGTTACAACAGCTGAATAATTGTTGTTTGTTAAGTCTTGTAGACATTTGCTGATTATTTTAATTTAAACCGTTTTGCTAGAACCAGCTTCAACACTTACATACACAAGCAGAGGTTTATAATTTGTACAGCTACACATGTTAGTTTCATGTTTAAAACCATGTTCATTTTCTTCATTGACTTCTAGATAAATGGTGAGTTGTTCATCATTTAGCTGTGATTTGAGCACTGACATGTCTTTTTCAGATTGATTAGATTGATACGTGGTTTTTTATACCTCAGTCATGATATGAAATGATATGATATGATAGGTTATTTATAATGTGATTAATACCCAGAGGTTTCTAAGCGTGGACCCTGGGATCGAACCTGAGGTGCTCCATTTCATTGTGTGTCCAAGGCAAGGATCTTGCCCCTGAGCTATCCTCTAGAGACTATTGGCCTATTTCTGCTTCATTTAGAATGAGTGGTTCTCCAAGTGGTTCTTAGTGTCCTGTACGAGAAGGTTGACTGCCCTCAGGAGTATCTTTATCTAGTAGAGCTTCAATTTCTTCCTCTTGTTGGTGTTCACTGTCCAACATTTGTTTGTATTGTTTGAAATTGACATTTGGTATAGTGCTTTCATTTCAGAAAAGAAGAGAGAAGAGGAGGAAGCACAGAAATTAAGGGATAAAAGAATACAAAAATGAAGGGAAGAAGAAGAGCATAGAGTGAATGAAAGAAGGGAAGCAAAAAGACAAGAAGAGGAAAGGGTTAGATTCAGAAAGATGCAATGGAACTGAGTACAGTAATATCATGGGGCAACATAGAGGAGTTCCTCCCGTCGCAGGGAGCAATGGTCGGACCTTCTAGGATAACCCTATAGGAGAATTCTGACATAGGGAGCACTGGGGAGAGAATTGATAAAGCATATCAAGACTTAAGTGAAAGCAGCAAATTGGGAAGCTTAGGGAAGAGAGAACAATCCCTGGCCATCCAACTACGAAGCAAAGAAAAAGACCCATTTAATCTCGAGCATAGAGCCTTGTCCTTAGACAGGCTGACTTTAAACAAGGGTGATGGTGACGAAAGCGTTACTAGCTGGGGACTAGATATGTCAAACGAAGAGAGAGAAACCTTCTGTGGAGAGGAGGGAGAAAGTGCATGCAGTCCTGAGGGTTGTCTGCTGATAGACAAGGAAATGAGAAGGTCTGATCTAGAGCAGCCTAAGGATAGGACACCCAATCATATGGCATATCCAGAGCAACCTAAAGAATGGTTGCATAGTGAGAAGGGAGAGTCACCACCATATGTGAGCAGACTGAAGTCATTGCCAGGCAGAAGGCAATCAGGAACCATTGTCCCCACTATGGATAGGCAGATGATGGGAGTGGATTTGGGTTCATGCAATTCCGTTTATTGGAGAAAGGAGGTGCCAGACCACAGTATATTCCCTGGCTACATATGGATAAGGATAATTTAATGTGTAAACTTCCCAGTTTAACGGCGGGAGAGGGGACATTGATTTATGAGCTAGAAAACATGACAGGAGGAAATACCCTGGCAATAGGGGACATTAAGGGTCTCCTAGAAGCCATTCTTGGGGAAAGTGCTGATGACATTTGGACGAGAGCAGGCTACTCAAGGGTCTTAGCACAGAAAACAGTGCACAATTGAGTGCCACTTAATAATTGTAAAGCAGATGTCTAGAGGGCACTCAGGGTACAGTATCATGATACATAATATATTGGTGCAATTATGGCACGTAAAATGAAAGATGACAAAAATCCACTTGCTTACATTCAATGTATTCAGGAAGGCTGGACTCTTGAAACGTGGGAGCCGTGGGGAAAATCAGTGCCAGTATTTTACCACATTTTATGTCAGGGATTTCCAGAACATGTACAGAGACAGCTGAAAAAATTAGTGGGAATGGAAGCAAAGACATGGGCACAGATACAGTTGACTATAGAACATCAATGTTGGCTGTTACATCAGAAAAACAAGAAGTAGGAAGATGCTAGAAAACATGAGGAAGCGAAGTTAGTTCAGAAGAAATGTCAAAGAATGCCATAGAAGGTGAGGTATTGACATGCAGAGAAGGACTAGGAATGCAGCAAGCAGTGGGTGCATAGCAGGTGAATAATCAATCAATGGATCAAGGAGGAAATGGGTTTATGCCGAGAGGCAGAGGAATGGGCGACAGAGAAAGTGGTGGTATTTAGAATAATGAAGGCAGTTTTCAAAATATGCATAATGATAATCCGAATGTGCAAGGGTGATTCAATGAAGTGGGTACTAGTCATAAGAGTTCCTCCTATATGTTGGACATGTGAAATGACAGGGCACTTTACGCACACATCTGGAAGAAAAAAGAAGACAAAAGAGGGGACAGTGTATCCTCCAGCATATAGCTCACAAGCTAGGGATGGGTTTGCCCAAGATCAGACAGTGTATCAAGCACAAGTGCTGCAAATGCAACAGGCATTGTAAACACAGCAAGCGTCATTGAATATGCTGCAAGGGCAGTCAGAGCATGCACCCATGCAGATACAACATAATTCAAACAGGGGACAATGATTGACACCTGGAGTAGGGGGTGTCACTGTTGTGGGAGGAAGTCCTTTTACAGGTACCCACAATAGGACAGTTCACATGGTGACTTGATGTGTTCAGTACTATCGGTGACACCAGACCCTCAAGAGGAACCAAGGGTTGATGTGATTATAGGAGGCAAATCTTTTTCTTTTTTAGTGGACACTGGTGCAACTTGTTCATGTATACAAGCAGGAAAATATCCAATTGTGGAAAATGCCATGAATGTGCAATGTTTCTCTGGAGCTACAAGTAGAGTTCCTTTTACTGATGAATTACCAGTCTCCATAGGAGAGTGTGACATGTTTGTTCCATTATTGTATTTATGGCAGACACCAGTTAATATACTGATCCGAGATTTAATGAATAAGCTTAATATGACAATTTCTTTTACCGATGAAGGCATAGTGTGTTCTACTCCAGAGATACATTATATGAATGTGGGCAAATTTATATTAGCATTTACAAGGTAAATGGCTGTACGAAGAATGCCATTGAAGCCAGATGTTTTTTCTTTATGGGGTACATATTTTGATGACATGGCTACCCAGCGTAGTGGGAAAGATTATGAGAATGCCTAATGAGTTTTTGTTCAGGCCACAGATATCTTTGGACGTAGAGAGGGGACAGACTATTCCCCTAAAGTTAAATGCAGCCATAGTGCAAGAGGAATTGGCCATGCTCGAAGGAACCGATGATAAGGGCAGGCCATGGAGAACAGTTATTGCCATTGGGGAATGGTATAGATTGATTGATGCGACTGACGAGGATATGTTAAGAGATGATCCATCAAATGATGAAGTAGTAATCAAGATGAGTATTACATATTGGATCAGAATAGAGTGAAGGGAAATACCACAGCGAATGGTGATAGAGCGACAATGGCCAGCATTTCTTGATGAAGATCTGGAAAAAGTGCCCACCTCTTTATGGACTACAGGCCCCTATGATGTAGGCTTATTGAAGGGGGTAGAAGAGGTTAGGATTAAGTTGAAGCCTGGAGCAATTTAACCTTGAGCAAGACAATACCCCTTGTCTCGAGAGGTGGATGAGGGCATTTTTAAGACTATTTCAGCTCTAATGGAACAGGGTATCTTAGTGACGACAGAGTCACTGTGTAATACCGCGGTGTATCCTGTGAAAAAATCGATAGCACGGTCATGGAGACTAATTCAGTACATATGACCAATTATCCAGATTTTAGAGGCAGAGTTTCCTTTAGTTCCGAATCCGTTGATGATACGATGTAGTATCCCCACAGAGGCATAATATTTCACTGTAATTGACTTTGAAAAATGTGTTTTTCTCAATCCCGTTTCATAAGCACTCCCAAGACCTTACATCATTTACGTTTCGCCAAACCAATCTGAAGAACAGTCATTTGCCCCAAGTGTACTGTGAATCTCCATCCATCTTTAATAGGGTCCTGCAGATGGACTTAGCCAACATTGATTTGAAAAGTGTTGTGCTGCAGTAATGTAGATGACATTTTGGTTTGTGGCATGACAGAAGATGAGTGCAAGCAAGATTCGAGTCAGTGGCACAGGGGTGTCTTCTAAACTCCCAAAGGTTTAAATACCTTCTCCGGGAATAACTACTGTCTCCCAGAGCATGTAAAGTTAAATTGGCTTTACTAGTCCTTTTAAATTTACAGACCCAGCACACACTGGGCCTCATTACGAGTTTGGAGGTAGCCATGGTGCTTTTTGCACCATGGCTGCCTCCAAACTGGGCTCCATTACCGGGTTCCTTCAATGAGGAATAACCGTGTCATTCCAACATTGGAGGACCCAGTAATTCCTCCTTGAAGTAACCATTCCTCATTCCCATTTGAGCCCCCATAGGGCTCAATGGGAAAGGGGAGGGAGGTAATAACGGGCACATTACAAATGGCCCGTTATTACCTCCCTCTTCCCCTCGCGGGACCTGGAAAAGACATCTGATTTTACCAGACGTCTGGTCCGGGTCCTGCAAAGGGAACCTGGTAATCAGCGCTCACGTAATGAAGGATGCCGGTCCCGTCCCAACATTCCAACATTGGAGGACCCAGTAATTCCTCCTTGAAGGAACCATTCCTCATTCCCATTTGAGCCCCCATAGGGCTCAATGGGAAAGGGGAGGGAGGTAATAACGGGCACATTACAAATGGCCCGTTATTACCTCCCTCTTCCCCTCGCGGGACCTGGAAAAGACATCTGATTTTACCAGACGTCTGGTCCGGGTCCTGCAAAGGGAACCTGGTAATCAGCGCTCACGTACTGAAGGATGCCGGTCCCGTACCGGCACCCTTCAATACGTGAGCGCCAGGGTCGTAATGAGGCCAAATATCTTCTTATAGAGTGCTGGAGGGATTGCCTAGCATCCCCTGAGTCTAAACACTAATGTAACAGTCAGACATTACCCTTTCCTACTTGAAATGGCTGGTGGCAGTGGTTTTAAACAAACTACCATGATTTTTCCCGATTGCAAACACCCTTAGCTAAAAATCGGGTCAGCCATGTTTTCCAATATGGTGCCCAAGCCCTATCTGTAAAAACAGACTTCGGTCATCTTTGTTCGCCATTTCTTTTAGGAAAGGTCCTTCTAGTGTTCAACTCTGCATGCCAAACCAGGTTTGGTCCTTTTGTTCATGCGCCTTTGGCAGGCTTCAGTGCTGAAGCCCTCCTCTGCCGCCTGAGTGTCTGGGGTGGACAAGATGTGAGGGAGGTGACCGAAACTCCCTATGCTTAGTCTCGTAGGAGGCCTGACTGTACTCTGGTGTGATCGGCTGGCTGTCACACAAGGACAGCCACCCTGCTGTGTGAGTGACAGCCAGGCTTGAATCAATGGGGGAAAACTGTTTAAAAGTAGGCTTCTGGGACTTGGAAAGCAGAGCCGACCACTGGAACGAAAGAACTGAAGACTAGCTGAAGGAAGACAACTGCTGCAACTCCTGGTCTACCAGTGAAGCCCTGCTGCATGTCCAAATTGCCTGAAACTCCATCGACAGAGAAGCCCTTCAAGGTTAACTTCTTCTGTTGAGTTTGGTGGGAACAACCAACTCGTAAGCCGCCTGGACACCGTCCCCATACTGGTCCAATTTTCTGAAAAGTGCTGTGGAAAACCAGATAGCCAGTGGGAAATATACCAGTTTGTGGTCTTTAAGGCACTCATACCTTAAACAGACATTTTGCCAAGCTAGTGGCCTCTTCCCTGGGCAGTGCAGGAACCTCCCAACATCCTCCTTCTTGTCCCCACGACTGAAGCTCAGTAACAGCGAGATCTGAAGGAACTGCCAGGAATCTCTGCCTCAGCTACAGGTCTTCCTCATTTTAAAAGTACTGTGCAAATGCGTTCAGGGAATCTTTTTTGAAACTTTCCCTAAACCAACACCTAACTTTTCATCTGACCAAATTCTTCTAAGATCCGTGGCAAAGACTTAATCGTTCACTACCAGAACTGTGCTATCCTATACAAGACTCTGAACCATTGACTTTGGCCGAGGCCTATTGAATTGAATTGCTGGTTGTAGTGAACTTAAACTCTTTTCCCTACCTATGAAAGTATGTGTGCCTTGATTTCTCTTAACCTTGTCTTTTTACCCCTTTTAAAAGTGATAGAAGTGCCATTTTTCTCCCACATCAGTGGAGCTGAACTTGTTCAGTAACTTATTGGTTGTGTATTTGTAGTATATTAGTATATGATATTGAGCTGCTCTTGCTGGTGTAATGTTTTCAGAATGACTGTGTAAATAAATGTATATTATTTTACCAAGAAACCTTGAGTAAATGCTTATTTGAATCACTGTGATTGTTGGTCCTTTGTGAACCCCTTGCACAGCTCACATTACTCTTGAGATACGTCTGGCTGCTCAGCCACTGCTACCACAATACTGTGTAGTACAGTCTTGTACCAAAGATGAACTTGTACTGACACTTGTAGTCCTAATTGGATGTAGTGGTCCCAAAGGGTACTGCATGTGATTCTGCCTAACAGTTCATACACAAGGCAAGAAGAAAGCACAAGTGAATAACGAAAGAAAGAATAGAATGGACTGAGGGAATGGAGGAAGGGTTTGAAGGATTGAAGAATTGAAGACAGTGATTTGTACAGCTCCAGTTTTAGGAATTCCCTACCATGATGAGTAATTCTTTGATGAGTAATTCTTTTTGTTTTCACATACTAATGGGACAGTCATGACAGCGGTACTTACACGTAGGACTACATTGGGGTACAAAACCACTGGCGTATTACAGTGCGAGTTTAGATCCAGTTATCAGAGGGCACTTTCCTTGCAATTGAGAAGTCTACTAGTATTGTGTTGGGGTGTTCTATGCCATTGTTTGTTGAGCATGCTGTGTTTTCCATTTTGTAGAAACCTAAGGGTACATTGACACCTCAGAAGGCTTCCACATATGAGTTATATCGAATCCAGCAATCAAAATAGTCAGGTGTAAAATAGTAAACCCTGCCGTGTTTATAGCTGAGCCTGTGGCAGACGGTGAGCATGTGCATGATTGCGCTAACTATGAGGAATTCTATGATGACATCCCACGAGTAAAAGAGAATGCGCTAGCAGGAGAGGAGGTTCTCTTAATTGATGGGTCTTCAAAAATTGATCAGACTGATAGGAAAAGGAGTTCCGGTTCAGCTGTGGTAAGACACAGAGTCATGGTGAATTTGAAGTGGTAGCAAGTGCAAAACTACTGTCTCACTTTTTGTCACAGCAGCAGAATTAGTGGTGCTTATTGTCGTGCTCGAGAAACATGAAGGGCAGGAAGAGACGGTGTAAAGTAACTCCGCCTCTGTGACATCAACTGTGCACGCAGGGCTAGCACATTGGAAAAGGAGGGGCTACCTCCGAGTGGGCGGCACTCCAATGCAACACACAGCATTATTGTGCAGGCTTATCAAGGCAGTACAACTCCCAGTAATCATCGCAATAGTTAAATGCGCAGTACATACTAAGCAAACTGACTTTATCTCTTGCGGGAATGAAGCCGCAGAAGAAGCAGCCAAAAGGGTTGCATATTCACCAGATATTTGAAGTTTTGATACTCCAGATGTGAAGAAGAAAGTAGTCACAAATATGATTGTAAATGAAGGGTTTAATCATTTATCCAGAACACCAGTTGATGGGGTTCAAGGCAGTGCACCAAAGGAAGAGCAAGAATTGTCATAACAAAGGGGGTGTTCTTTATCCCCCTCTGAAGCATTGTGGCGATAGGACAGCACTGGAAAGCCGGTGATGCCTGTAGCCTCATTAAGGGTAGCACTTGAACAGCTGCACTACCCTGCCCATGTAACTAGGGAAAGCCTTACAGCAGCTATTGCAGACGACTGGTTCATACCGAACCTGTTAGAACACGTTGCATTTTATGTAGTTAATTAGATTGTATGTCAAAAAGTTTTACCGCTGGGCACACACTGCAAACGATCAGAGGCGTGATTCCTCGACCAAATGGTCGTTTCAGCATTTACATATTGACTATGTTGATATGCTGCAAGTATGTAGTGGATACAAGTATGTGATAGTGGTGGTCTTTCCCTTTTCTAGGTGGATGGAATCAGGTCCTTATACACACCCTGATGCCACTTGCGCAGCAAAGTTTTCAGTCTGAAAATTATTTTCCAGATGGGGAGTATGTGAGGTGCTGAGATCCGACAATGGGCCCGATTTTTTTAATGAAAGTATTTGAACAGATTAGCTCATTGCTTAGAATAAAACACAAGTTTTTTTCTGCTTATCACCGGCAAGCAAACAGGATATGTGAGAGAGCCAACGGTCTCCGTAAAGAGAGATTTGCCAAATTAAAATTAACATTGAAGAAGGGATAGCTGTATTGCCTGCCCCTTGCATTATATGTATTAAGGAATCAGCTTGGGTCAGACCACCACCTCAAACCCCAAGAGCTAGTGACAGGGAGGCAGATGAGATTGCCTCTGTCTCCTCCATCGAGGAGCAAAAGTGATGCCCAGAAAGCTGCAGAATTGTTAGGATATGAGTTACATAGTTATTTTATATGTATGACCGCTAGTATCTCTGTCATTTCAGATCAACTCAAGCACACAGGGGATAGGTCTCAGGACACAGATGAAGACCTTTCAGCACCAGACTTCAAGAACTATTTCCTGTACCTTGATTGTTTGTGCCGATTCAGTCCCAGTGCATAACTACACAAGGAAGAGGCACAAACCCTGTTTAAGTGGTCCCTATATTGTTGAGAACGTTACTCACTCAGCAGTAAAAGTCCAAGAGAGATGTGCATGCAAACATATTGGTGACGTAAAACCTTGCGCTGGTAAAACCGACACACCCACTACCCGTTGATTCAGACGCAAGACAAGAAGAAGAAATTCAGCACATGCAGACTCAAATGATGACGAGGAAGAAGAATGCTAAGATTGCTGATTAAATAAATGCAAGCGTGCATTTTTGGACTGTGGCACACCATGGTCCCTTTTTATGGATATTATAGCAGGAGTCACAGGAATCTTCATCAAGTGTTGATGTGCTAAGTATGCCACATCTAGAATTCGAGTTTGACGACTGAAAAAGGGAGCAGTTTCCCAATTCATTCCTCACTTAATTTCTCTTTGGTTAATCCCAAGGTCGTATCTGATGTCGATGTCCATATGCTCCTTCTCGCTGTTTTTGGCCCTGCAATCAAGAGGCTGCTTATGGCAATGGTTGAAAAGATCCTGCAGTTACCTGACCATCTAACCGAGTTGCCTGATTAAACAGGTATTTTCCTTACTTAAAGCAGTACACAGGCACAATGAGGAATGTTGGAAGTGGTACAGTCTTCCACATTGCATTTTAGCAAACTAGGACCCCATGAACAAAAGGGCTGAAAGTGTGGCGCAGTAGAAGAAAACCGTTAATGACGAGGAAAGATTTGAGAAAGGTTGTCTGACCCGGTCTCAAGGGTTGGGGCAGCCAGGAAACTGGTTTTCTGTTCGAGAATATACAATGAACGTGAGAATTGAGGCAAGCTCCTCTTGAGGTGTAATGGAAAAACACTATAAGTGCCACGGTTTATTCATTTAATAGTGTTAAATGCAAAGAAGGAGCTCAAAACACGGTCTCCTGTCACATGGTCAAGATGAAAATAGACTGTGGGGCAAGCTACACCGAGACTTGCAGGTAAGACGATGCTCACACTCCCTTCTATTCTCAGGCACAGTGATACTTTGCAAGACCGAGTTCAAAGACTGATTGAATGGCAGACAGCAAGAGTGAGGATGGATGTTGGGCTAATTGGGTGGTGAAGCATGGTCAAGTCCAACCCTCCAGGATCTGGGGTACCAACTTGGAGCTACTAGCGAGTGGAATATTCCAGAAGGGTACAAGTGTGCCAACCAATCATGGAGGGTCACGTAGTACAGAGCCCTATAGTTCAAAAGCCAATAACATGTTGTGTATTTCATTACAGCGAAGATGACTTGCACTAGGGCTGGGCATAGCTGTCCACCTGACCTTAGAGATCCAATCATAATCCTACCCTCCTATTGAAAGTATACCTAGATGTTCCCTGTAGACCAACCATAATCTCACATAGGTTTTCTTATTTTGCCACATAGTATGATGTCACATATGATGAATTCATGCTATGAAAGTATTGTTTGCGATACTTTCTCATTGAAATGCGATGAGACTTAAGCTGTGGGACATCCGTTGATGCCTGTTGTACTCCCTGTTTTAGACAATTGCAATTCAAAACAGTTATGTTTCGCCAACTTCCTGAGTCGGTCTTATTGTTGGTGTAAGAGTAAAATCTGTATCCCGATCCACCCCATAGAGTGCTACCTCGCTTAAAGGGCCTATGGGTGCAGTCATCTAAAAAATCTTCTTTTCTACAAGGTTTAAAAAGTTGTAGTAGGGCCATGTAATAACATTCTCAACATTGCAGATATTTAAATGATACATTTTTTATGATTAATTAAGCTGAGTTTGGTAAGATTTACTGGGTTTACTTCACTAGTTGATACGGAATATTTGTTAGTTGTCTCATCTGGTGTGACATTGGCCCTCATTCCGAGGAAGGTGCTAGTCATGGGGCTGTTAGCGCCATGACTACCACCAATACTGGTACCGCCACCGACGTGGTGGTATGGGGACTTACCGGTACATTCCGCCCATTGCAGAACCGGTAAATCCCTATTTGAAATGCCATTCCCATTTGAGCCCCAATAGGGCTCAATGGGAAGGTGGCAATAACGGTACCATAAGTTACGGTACCGTTATTGACCCCGGTATCCCTCGGCAGATCCCGTCCTTAATGCCTGCTAAAACCAGGCGTTAAGGAAGGACCAGCAAAGGGACCTCGGAATAGGGCGCAAAGGGATTACCAGCACCAGTGTCATTACCGGTAGCCCGGTATCCCTTTGCGCTATGGTCGTAAGGACCCCCATAGTTTTTGTAGAAGTAGTTTTGGGCAACTGTTGTACAGGAACATGTATTCCAAAGTAGTACTTCTGTTTGGGCAGTATATATGTAAATGTCCTCGCTAATGGGATCATTTGTGGCTATTGTTTCCATCTCTTGATAGGATTTTAGTACTTTTTTTCGAGATGAAGCGGGACCAGTTTTTTTGGCAGGCAATGTTTTCAGATTTGCCATATAAATCTGTACCTGTTAAGGGTGGAGCTTTGTAGTACCCACATTCTCTATGGGAGAGCATTTTTATACCGAAGCTGTACAATATTTGTGACAATGTTTTGTCAGATGATATGTCACCCGCAGCAGTCTTTTAGTTCTGTTTTCTCAGCTTTCGTGAGATAGGCGTTGACTTATCTTGCACCTGCATTGGAATTGTCTGCAATGTATTTTATGTTTATATTTGCATTCTGCAGAGGGCAATGATTGCATTATAATGATTGATGTACTTGGATACTTCATCCATTTTAATGTTATATGTGTTTTTCGGTGATTTGCCGTTTACACTGTGTCTAACAGAAGACATTGATCTATTTACTTGTCCTTTTTAGAAAACTGCTCCAGATAAGCCAACACCACATATACAGGCCGATTCATGGAATAAATGTGCGCCGAAAATCCCGGCGCAGAGGGGCCAATACGTGCGCTGCGCCTAAAATCAGCGCAAAGCGCAGGGAAACCAGCGCACGTCGATTCATGGAAGTCCCTGCGCAAGAAAAGCAGAGGACGTGCGCGGAAAAAACGCGCGGCGCAGGCCGGCGCACAGGTCAACCAACGTCGTGCGCCACGGCCACTGCGCCATCACTCCGAGCGCAGCGCACAGCTCTAAAGTAGGCGGGACACAGGGCGGGACACTCGGAATGGGGAATAAAATGGGGCACAACACTCGGAATGGGAAGAATGTGGGCGGCACGGGGAAAGTTTAGGAGGCAAGTGCGCGGAACGCCCACACGCTCGCATACAACACGTATTCATGGAATAGAATAGGGCAAAAAAGCGCACGCTCAAAGCAGCGCACAGGCACAAACAGGCACAAACACGACCGCCACAAGAAAGCAGGCGGTAGCGTCTCTGCGCCTGCAAGAAATGAGCGCTAAAAGGTGCGCCAACAAATAGCACCTATATACAGACATGATCAATGTCCAATACTGTGGCCCTCCAGGACAAATGACGTACAAAGGGGTACCCACAAACACAGACACGCGCAGAGAGAAAAAATAAACGTGTGCGTGCATACCGGGGTGCGCGGTAAGTTGCACACGCGATATGGCCGGGTACGTGGATTTCAGGGGTGCGCGGGAAGTTCCACACGCGATATGGCAGGGTACGTGGATTACAGGGGTGCGCGAGAAGTTCCACACGCGATATGGCCGGCTACGTGGATCCCAGGGGTGCGCGGGAAGTTCCACACGCGATATGGCCCGGTACGTGGATTGCAGGGGTGCGCGGGAAGTTCCACACGCGATATGGCAGGGTACGTGGATTGCAGGGGTGCGCGGGAAGTTCCACACGCGAAATGGCAGGGAACGTGGATTTCAGGGGTGCGCGGGAAGTTCCACACGCGATATGGCCGGCTACGTGGATTGCAGGGGTGCGCGGGAAGTTCCACACGCGATATGGCAGGGTACGTGGATTGCAGGGGTGCGCGGGAAGTTCCACACGCGAAATGGCAGGGAACGTGGATTTCAGGGGTGCGCGGGAAGTTCCACACGCGATATGGCCGGCTACGTGGATTGCAGGGGTGCGCGGGAAGTTACACACGCGATATGGCCGGCTACGTGGATTCCAGGGGTGCGCGGGAAGTTCCACACGCGATATGGCAGGGTACGTGGATTCCAGGGGTGCGCGGGAAGTTGCACACGCAAAATGGCCGGCTACGTGGATTTCAGGGGTGCGCGGGAAGTCCCACACGCGATATGGCTCGGTACGTGGATTGCAGGGGTGCGCGGGAAGTTCCACACGCGATATGGCAGGGTACGTGGATTGCAGGGGTGCGCGGGAAGTTCCACACGCGAAATGGCCGGCTACGTGGATTACAGGGGTGCGCGGGAAGTTCAACACGCGATATGGCAGGGAACGTGGATTTCAGGGGTGCGCGGGAAGTTCCACACGCGATATGGCCGGCTACGTGGATTGCAGGGGTGCGTGGGAAGTTCCACACGCGATATGGCAGGGTACGTGGATTTCAGGGGTGCGCGGGAAGTTGCACACGCGAAATGGCCGGCTACGTGGATTTCAGGGGTGCGCGGGAAGTTCCACACGCGAAATGGCGGGCTACGTGGATTTCAGGGGTGCGCGGGAAGTTCCACACGCGATATGGCCGGCTACGTGGATTCCAGGGGTGCGCGGGAAGTTGCACACGCGATATGGCAGGGTACGTGGATTCCAGGGGTGCGCGGGAAGTTCCACACGCGATATGGCCGGCTACGTGGATTCCAGGGGTGCGCGGGAAGTACCACACGCGAATTGGCTGTGTGCTCCCAGGCATTACCTGTACACCCTCCACGGCCCCTGCAGGCAGCACACACAACAGGGAACTACCCTGCACACCTGCTCATGTCTCCCACCACCCCCACCCCCCATCCACCAGGGACACCCTCCACCAGGCCCCCACCCATGTCTCCCACCACCCCCACCCCCAGCACTGTGGGGAACCTGCCAGCAGGCCCCCACCCATGTCCAACCCATGTCTCCCACCACCCCCAACCCCCATCCACCAGGGACACCCTCCACCAGGCCCCCACCCATGTCTCCCACCACCCCCAACCCCCCATCCACCAGGGACACCCTCCACCAGGCCCCCACCCATGTCTCCCACCACCCCCACCCCCAGCACTGTGGGGAACCTGCCAGCAAGCCCCCACCCATGTCCAACCCATGTCTCCCACCACCCCCAACCCCCCATCCACCAGGGGCACCCTCCACCAGGCCCCCACCCATGTCTCCCACCACCCCCACCCCCAGCACTGTGGGGAACCTGCCAGCAGGCCCCCACCCATGTCCAACCCATGTCTCCCACCACCCCCACCCCCCATCCACCAGGGACACCCTCCACCAGGCCCCCACCCATGTCTCCCACCACCCCCAACCCCCCATCCACCAGGGACACCCTCCACCAGGCCCCCACCCATGTCTCCCACCACCCCCACCCCCAGCACTGTGGGGAACCTGCCAGCAGGCCCCCACCCATGTCCAACCCATGTCTCCCACCACCCCCACCCCCCATCCACCAGGGACACCCTCCACCAGGCCCCCACCCATGTCTCCCACCACCCCCAACCCCCCATCCACCAGGGACACCCTCCACCAGGCCCCCACCCATGTCTCCCACCACCCCCACCACTGTGGGGAACCTGTCAGCAGGCCCCCACCCATGTCCAACCCATGTCTCCCACCACCCCCAACCCCCATCCACCAGGGACACCCTCCACCAGGCCCCCACCCATGTCTCCCACCACCCCCAACCCCCCATCCACCAGGGGCACCCTCCACCAGGCCCCCACCCATGTCTCCCACCACCCCCACCCCCAGCACTGTGGGGAACCTGCCAGCAGGCCCCCACCCATGTCCAACCCATGTCTCCCACCACCCCCAACCCCCATCCACCAGGGACACCCTCCACCAGGCCCCCACCCATGTCTCCCACCACCCCCAACCCCCCATCCACCAGGGACACCCTCCACCAGGCCCCCACCCATGTCTCCCACCACCCCCACCCCCAGCACTGTGGGAAACCTGCCAGCAGGCCCCCACCCATGTCCAACCCATGTCTCGCACCACCCCCAACCCCCCATCCACCAGGGACACCCTCCACCAGGCCCCCACCCATGTCCCCCTGGCCCCTGGTCCTGACGATACACAATAATGGCAGTAATGGCCAGCATACCCAGCACAAACACCCAGGCAAGGATTGCATGCACCCACATAGTGAATGCAATCACATGACACAACCCCAAAGGCAAGTATGCAAAAGAACACATGTCCGCCACACACACATACACAATGGGTGCAAGTGAATGTCAAAACCCATATCATGACATGTAAGAAACCAAAGAAAAAATGAAAATGACACAAGTGTAAGATAATATAAAAATGTATTAAATAAAAAAATAAGTAAACTAATACAACTATCTGGCAAAGCAAATAAAAGGTCCATGTCCGGGAACAAAAATGAGAAACCAAAAAACAAAGGATAGAAAAATCAATAGATTTTGTCCAAAGCAAACACATGTAGCATGAAATCAAAGAAAAACCATTACGACATGGTGTAAACAATATGAAATTAAAAAAATGTATCTCCCAAAAAATAACAATATATACAGGAATGTTCAAGGGTCCATGAGCCCAACACCACTAATGAAACCTAATACTAACTAAGTTAAAAAATATGTACAAAAAAGTGGCCATTGTCCAAGCGGTCCAAAATAATAAAAAGAAATAAAGGAAACCTAGCACTAACTAACTAAAAAACTATATACAAAGGCAGCGGGCTAGTCCTGCGGCTCACTTGGTGATGCTGGCCAGGGCATCCTCGAACTCCATGTCAATGTCCTGGAGGCGGGACTCAGTCCTGGCCCCGAGGTCTCGCAGGGACAACCCCATGTGCTCACCAAATTCCCTGCGAGCCTCCTCGAGGCACTCAGCCCGCCTCAATGCCTGATGCATGGAGATCTCCGCCCTGGCCATGGCGAGCCGCTCCTCTTCCGCCCGCTGCCGCTCCGCACCTATCCGCTGGCCAAACTCCTCCCACACGGAACACACCGCCATGCCAGGGTTGCCCTGCCCTCCGGCCGATGCCTGCCCCTCTGATCTTGATGGCCCTGAGCCATGATGCCTCCCACGTCGAGCCCGCTGCTGCCTCCGACGCCACTGCCTCTGCCAGCACGACGGCATCCAGGCTGATGGTAACCACTGACGCCGTCGTGCACGTGCCCTGCCCGATGATGCCGGCACATCTTCCATCTGCTGGGGTCCACTTGCTGTGTCGTCCACCCCTGCTGGACCTCCGACTCCCAACTGCGGCAGGGATGGGATCCCCACCGAGCTGGCTGCATTGGTCGGGGCAGGTCCACAGGGGGCCATGGTGGCATCTGGGCCGGAAGACGGCAAGGAGAACGACCGGTGGATAGCCTGCACAGAGGAGGAGAGGGCCGTCAGATTGGCCAACACATGCAGGAACCCCCCGAACATGGCCGATCCCAATTGGGCCACGTCGGCACGGTGCACTTCGTGATGACGTGCGTGCTCCTCCCGGGAAGCACGCACGGCATCACGAATCACAACCGTGCGCATCGCGACCCCAATCAGGACCTGCTCCACGCGGCCAGGGGTTCCCACGGCCGCAGGTGGAGGGGAGTCAGTTGACATGGACATCCCCTCTACCTGCGGACGGGCCTGGGACGGGGCATCCCTGCTGGTGCATGGTGGTGCACTCACAGGGTCAGGGACAGCGACATGCACAGGCACCTCCACGGTGACCTGTGCTGCCTCCTGCCCCTGGCCCTGGACTGCACCACTTGCACCAGCAGGGATGCTCCCACCAGGCCCCATGTGTGCACCAGTGTCGGCCTCCTCCTCCTCTGTGCAAACCACCAACCTGGATGGCTCCTCACCGTCTCCCGCCGTAGCAGGCCCCTGTGGGGGCTCACCCACCCCTTCCGCTGCAGCCGTGGGGGCATCCCCGCCGCCTTGCTCCACAGCGCCGTCTCCGCCCTCTTCTTCACTAGCCGCTGCGTAGAGGGAGACAAAGGACACAAGCATCAGGCTACTGTACAATGGTCCCCTAGACAGGAAGCAATAGCAGATGAGCACCCCTGTCAAAGTACACTTCCATCATGTCCCTCCACAACACATGGGTCAGTCCAGGCAAAACACACACAGTAACAGGCATGGTGCATGCCATGCACATTTCCATGCATGTCCAATTGACTCTTGAAACATTCAATGATATGTAACTCACATGCATCATGGCTCATGCATATCACATGCACACACTTCACCTCAGTCACATCCATCTGGCCCCAATCACACCGAACACAGGCAAAACAAGGGGAAGTTGGGTGCGTCACTGAATCTGTGCATTGTCACACACATGTGTCATGCATCCATGGCATGCACAAGTCACAGACATGCAGGTCAGGCACACAGACATGACTACCATATATGTACCTGGCATCAGCACCCATCCTTCACCCCCATCCATGTCCAGGTACAGAGACTGGCATGCTCTCATGTCCCAAATCTGCATAGTGCTCCCCATGCCGCATTTCAACACATGCAACAACCATGTGGGTCACACATCACTGGTCGCACATGCATTACCATGATGTCCCAGCACACATACATGCATACATGGCCCATGGCACACATACAGGCAAGTATCATAGAACCAGCACACCGCAACATGCACTGTCTCACACAGTGATGCTTGGACACTTACCGCTCAACTCCAGACGGGTCTCCCTCTCAAGGATCTGGGCGTGGAGCGCTGGGCGTACGCGTTCCAGGACCCTCTTCTGGATGGAACTCATGTGGCCCCGGCCCCCCTCCACGAGGCGCCGGGCCTTCACAAGGGTCCTGGACCTCAAGTCCTCCCAGCGCTTCTTGATCTTCAAGACGTTGCGGGTTGCCACCCCCTCCGCGTTGATGGCAACCACACAGTCGGCCCAGATCCTCTCCCGTCCTTCCTTGCTGGCGCGGGACGATCCAAAGAGGGCATCATACTGCCCCAGGACATGCTCCACCAGGACACCAACTTCGGTGGCAGTGAAGCTGGTGCCCCTCTGCCCCTCTGGCCTGGGGTTGCCACTGGTGCCAGATGTAGAAGTGCCCGACATGGCAACCCCAGAGGCAGGTGTGGGTGGGCAACTGGGTCCTGGGGCTGGGCTGTGGAGCGATGTAATCCCAGTTGGGAGTCTTCAGTTCCAGCAGGGGTGGACACAGCAACTGGACCCCTGCAGATGGCTGATGTGCAGGCACCAAATGGCAGGGCACGGTGGCAGCAGGCAGGCAGGCAGGCAGGCAGCAGCAGATAGCACGTGGGAGGCTGCTCAGGGCACTGGGGGGGCAGTAACTCGGCCTTCGGGGCAGGACCGTGGTGTTCCGTGTGTTTTCGGGTGACCAGCTTGATACGGAGTGATTTGGCACGTGAAATTCCTGCACGTCAGCGTGAAATCCGAGGAAAGGCCCTTAGCGCGTAAGTGCGTCAGCACGCATACGCGATTCTATTGGACCAGAGTCCCTCATCGCGTAAGCGCGTCTGACGTGATCCGCACGGGCGTTCCCCACTCAGCACGTGAAGACGGAGCACACGCGGAAATACTGCACGTCAGAGTGTCATCGCGTGTAATTGGCCAAAAGTGCGCGTACACGCCATTGGCCTATGTACGTGTATTTCATCGCGTGTAATTGGCCAAAAGTGCGCGTACACGCCATTGGCCTATGTACGTGTATTTCATCGCGTGTAATTGGCCAAAAGTGCGCGTACACGCCATTGGCCTATGTACGTGTATTTCATCGCGTGTAATTGGGCAAAAGTGCGCGTACACGCCATTGGCCTATGTACGTGTATTTCAGGGGTGCGCGGCCACTTACACAAGCAAGTACGTCAGCGCACCTGTATGCCTGCTGCGTGGGAATTTCCACACGCGATTGGAGTGGGAACTCGATTCCAGGGGTGCGAGGCTCACACGCTCGCCTACAACACGCGCAAGGCATTAATTTGCGCACTTTTCAATAAACAAGCCAGATGCCAGGATGAACATACCGTTCCTAGCAGCAGTGGCAGTGGGCTACCAAAGGAGGAGGAGGAGGAGAGTCAGGGCCAGAATATTCACACCCAGAACCAGCCTATTCGGGATGCCTGATGACCAGGTGTATGGGAGGTACAGGTTTCCAGCACACATCATACTGGACCTGGTCAGTGAGTGGGAGGATGACCTCACATCACCCACCCTGTGCTCCCAAGCACTCAGCCCCCTGCAGAAGGTCCTGAATGTACTGCACTTCTTGGCCACTGGATCCTTTCAGCGGACAAGTGCCATAGTGGGTGGTGTGTCACAGGCCACGCAGTCACGCTGCCTACACCAGGTCTTGAACATCATCACTGCACGGCCATCAGTCCGCAGGCACATATATCTCCCCAGGACTCATGCAGAAAGGCGGACGTGCATCCAGGAATTCTATGGTGTGGCTCAATTCCCCAAAGTGCTTGGTGCAATTGACTGCACACATGTGGCTCTACGTCCACCCAGGGCAACAGAGCACATCTATAGAAACCGCAAGCACTGGCATTCCATCAACGTGCAAGTTGTATGCAATGCCAAGGGAATAATCACATCAGTATATGCCAACTATCCAGGGTCCACCCACGACAGCTTCATCTACAGAATGTCTACCCTATGCCGGGACCTAGAGGCTGGACAGCATGGAGATACATGGCTGCTTGGTGAGCATGAATGCCACTGCACATGCATGCATGTCAGATACTGGGTCATGACACAACACCACTAATGATACCCATCACCACCTCCACAGGGGACAGTGCCTACCCTATCAGCCCCCACATGATGACCCCAATCCGGAACCCCACCACGCCACCCCAGGTAAGGTACAACACAGCCCACATTGCAACACGGGGCATAGTGGAGCGCACATTCGGAGTGCTCAAGTCACGCTTTCGCTCCCTTGACCGTTCTGGCGGGCAGCTGTTATATGCTCCCCGAATAGTGTGCAGGATCATAGTGGCAGCATGTGTCCTGCACAACGTTGCAACACGCCGGGGCCTGCCCGTGGACATGGTGGTGCCCCCACATCCACAACCACATGCACGCCCGCTGCGCATGGGAGGGGAAAGGGCACGGGGGGAGGCAGCCCGTACGCAACTGGTGGCCAACTTCTTCACCTAGGAATCACAGTGCTGGCTAGTGCACACTGCTCTGGCACATACCATCTGACAATCAATGATGACACTACCTGACAATGTCTGAAATTTACTTGACAATAAACTGTCAGATACACATCAGCCTGAGATTGTTAACATGGAAGTGTCAATATGTGTGCACCCCTAGCTACACATACACCAGCAATGCATCACAACGCAAAGACACAACTCCATCAATCTAATATGCATTGCCACAGGCGATTCACTACATGACAACATTGCCATGTCACCCATTCCCTTCACAGTCCCGCCACTGAGGACACCATGTCATGGTATGTGACAGCAAACAAACTGGCCATCACAACATGACACCAGTGTCACAAATAGCAGTGCCCCAAATGGAACATAGCCGCACTTGAGCAGCTAACGGACCTGGAGCCACTACTACACACCTGTGTAAGAGTAATTTCAATCAAATTACACACCAACCCACCCTGAAGCCCACCCAAACAAGACACAATGCATGTAATCAATGGTAGTCTCATTACCTGATTCTGCTGGTATGTCCTCACCGTCCAGATGTACAGTGATGGCGCCATGCAAAAGTGTCAGTGCACATCTACCGACATGTAGTCTGACTCCAGAGAGTATGCCCTTGTGAAGATCTGTGTGAAATACCTGCAAAACATGAGCAACATATGTAAGTAGAGGCACATATCAAACCATCATGCATAGTTAGGTGCAACAACAATGAACACTATGAATGTCTACACAGTATTGACTATGGACTGGCCAACAGCTCATGGGAGTCCAATGTCACCGTGTAATTTGATGTCACTTGGGCACACCCTTTGCAAGCCCATGGAAACGGAAGCAGGAGGGGTGTGGATGTCTGCTACCCAAGCATCGAAACCAAACTCAGGACAAGCCTGCATGTGCCCAGCCACAATACAGTGTATGCCCAGGTACCCACACAAGGCAACACTCTTGCAAAATAAAAATAAAATAGAGAAAAAATGGCCATGAAAGGGCCGGCGGGGGGGGGGGCCACCTATGAGGTCCGAGGACAGGATGCACGCCACAATCCACCTGTGTGGATCATGGCAAACGAAAACACCCCATAGGCTCGTGGCCCACACGGCTACTCTGTTGTGGGAGATGAGTCGCTATGGCTCTGGCCAGACCCTGCAGCTGACTCTGGAGGTGGGGGAGCTGCCTCAGAAGATGGTGTGACAATGGGAGGCAGCCCACGCAAAGCACGAGTTTGCTCCTCCATGGCTGCAAGCAGGCGGGTCTGGTAGTTCTGGTTCTGGGTTATAATCATGCGGAGGTCCCCATGCAGTAACTCCCGGGATGACCTGACCTCCGCACGAGTTGCCTGCATCTCGGCCGAGAGCGTCCGTGTCAGACGCTCCAGCTGCTCCTCTGTCCTTCTATGGGATGAAGCCTCAAGCTCTAACAGGGTCGACCTGAGGTGACGGAGTTCTTCCCTCAGGCCTTCCCTGTGGCGCTGGGACTCCATGGAAAGTGATTCCCGCAGAGTCGCCAGTGCCGCCCGCCTGTCCATGTTGGACGCCAACATATCCTCCCTGTGTGCCTGGCAGATGGACTCTGTAGCCTGCTCCAGTCGCTCCATCAGCCTTTCTGGGGGGACAATGGAAGTGGCCACCCTATCCATGGCCTGTGCAATCATCTCGGATGATGCTGCCTGTTGGGTGGCCATACCGTAGATGGATTGCTCCCAAACGGTATTGCCAGGTGGCATACGGCCACCACGTTGACGGGCACCACACCTGCCTGGGGCAAGGCGGACTGCGCCTTGCTGTGCCGGCAAGGCCTCAGGCTGCAGGACTGCATTCCCTCTCTGATCCGCAGCCCCAGGAACAGGATCAGAGATTGGGTGGTGTGGCCCTGCATCCGTAACCACCGGAGGCTGATCTGCCGACACTGACATCCCCATTGAGGGCAATGGCCCGGCTGCAGGTGGGTCGGACAGAGGAGATTCTCTCCCAAGAACACTCACCTGCGACTGCACATAGGTGTCATCCTCCGAGTCTACACCTGAATACTGCTCGGGGGAGGAACCCCCAGAGACACCCCTCGACAGCACGACCTGCAGCACTTGTGGGTTTTCACCCACAAACACACCACGTCCCTCACTTGTGGTAGGTCGGCCCGGGTTGCCCTCCTGGGACGGCTCAACCACCACATCCCCAGCATCAACAAGTGCTTCGTCCCCTGCAAAGACATGAAAGAGAAAAATGGAAACAGGCATTAGCACCATGGCATGCAACAAGGGCTGATGAACAACAGAGGCAGTAGTTCTACGACACATGTCCCACATGACTGGGAGACCTCCTATGCATTCACCATCACTGGGTCTGTAGGGGAGGCTCAGGGCATACAATGTACAGATTGGAGAGCAACGCCTGCTCACCATGCTGCCTAGCACTGCCATCACACATTGGCCGGTGATTGCCATGTCAAAGGCACATGCCATCACACACATGGCATGTGACATAGCCACCAAGTGAAGAGGGAGAGGAGGGCGAGTTTTTTGGATTTCAACCACTCTGGTCCTGACATTGCATCGTCACTTCAATAAGTATACATGTTGTACATGGATCTGCTAGTCCAAATAGGCCACGATGCACAGTGCCTTGTCTACATCAACAAAATGCAGTAAACAATGTGATTCCACCTCCCCATCACCTGTAAAGGATTCATATTGCATTCGTGAAGCACCGGTCCAGAAATGTATGAAGGTACAGCGGAGCACTGAGGGGTGGTGGGGCAGAAGGGGATGCCAGTCAACAATCCTACTGGTGCTGGTGTCATTCATGTCACGCAAGTGCAGGGGTGGGTGGCACAATGAAGTGCAAGGGGAAGTGGCGGCTGGAAGTGCTGTACAAGGTAAGTAGGACTTGACGTCAAGGGCAGATGGTGTTAGGTGCAGACAAGTGCTGGGGGGGTGGCCTATAGGGGTACAGAGTCAATCATGCAGTGCTGTGGGCTCGGAGGGGACAGGGGAGGTATACACTGCATCTGGCTCGGCAAGGTCCTTGCAGATTTCTATGTGTCCTGCAGAGTTGTCACATGCCGCAGATATGTGCCCTTGGATTGGGGATCTCATCTTGGTGAAAAGGGTGAGGCGCTATTGCCTTTGGAGCATGTGGCAGGCCAGTTTGCCAGAGGATGGCCATGATGCAGGACATTCCCTCTCTGCCACCCGGCACCTGTGGTTTGGGTTCACAAGATCCGAGTCATGCCAGGACTCTGCATTGGCATGGGGCTTCAGACAGGTGGTCATGACCGTGGCAAAGACATCCAGTGTACCTGACATGGAGTGGAGCATGGAGTGGGCCCTGTCAGGATGGGAGTGAGCCTAAGGGGGAGCTGGATGGGGGGGAGATTTTGGCAGCATGAGCCTCGACTGACACACACTTCATGGGTCGGAATACCAAGAAGGTGTGTGACAGTGGTGAGGGTGGCTTTGCCTGTGGGGTGGTGAGGGTGAGCTGGGAGGAGAGGAGAATGTGATCACTCCAGGAGAGAGGAGTGCAGAGATGGACGGAGAGGGGAAAGTCAGATGAGATCAGAGCATCAAGAGTGTGCCCTGCAGAATGAGTAGGGACAGACGGGAGTCTAGAGGGTGAGAGGGAGTTGCTGAGGTCACAGAAAGGTCACGTGGGGGCGTCAACAAGCATGCAGGTGGATGCGTACAGCACCAAGGATGAGGATTTCTGTGTCTGGGGACATGAGTGAGGAGGAGAGGTGAGGACACTCAGAAAGGAAGTAGTACATTTGACCAGTTTTCCCAGACACAGTACGCACTGTTTGAGAATGTCAAGGTGTGGTGGAGAGAGACGTCACACAAGCCATTCCAGAGTGGAGTAGGTCTAAGTAGGAGTGACAGTGGCAGGAATACCCTCAGGGAAGCCAAGGGCACACCCCCCCTGCACAGTAGTGGCGGGCCAAGGAGAGGGTCTCCTGAACATCAGGTAGGAGTGTGTGAAGGATGCAGACAGAGCTGGCCGTCAGACATGTTCCCATGAGACCAAGGATGTCAAGGTGCATAACCTCATGTAAGTGACAGATATCGGAGGAATGCCTGATGCAGCCGCAGTGAAAGGAGTGTAATTGTGGAGGAGGTTGACAGCCTTGTAGGACTTACGGGGAGTGCTAGAGATCAGGGGTGCAGCATGTGTAGGAGTTGGAGTGGGAGGCGGAGAAGGTTCATGGGAGGGTGCAGGGAGGCAGTGCAGGATTGATGAGGAGAGAGGAGGGGGGACAGCAGGAGAGGTAAGGAAGTTGATGAGATGTGGGTAGCATTTCTCAAGGAGATTGAGGTTGGCCTAAGGGCCTTGGACTGGGACGCTCCCATTACCATGCACATCAATAGTGGCCTCTGAGGATTGGAAGGAGGCCAGGAGTACACCCCAACGGGTCCCACCATTGATGGTGGAAGAGGAGCAAGGAGAGAGGACAGGGACCATGTGAAGGGTCTATGGGACAGGCAAAGGCATGTATGAGCAGATGTCAGTGAGAGTTAGCTTTGAGTAGGCTCAGATGCACTGGTCAGCAATAGGGTGGGTCGCATTGGAGGGCAGGGTGCCCTCATTTTACTTTTGGCAAGCAGGTGTCGTGAGTAGGGCACGATGGTCTGAACTGTAGAAGTCATGGAAGATAGACCATGAAGAGCAGCATGGAGTTTGAGGGAATGGGGCTCGAAACCAGACGGTACCAAAGCCCACAGGTAGGAGGTGGATGTCAAGGCAACATCCACAGTATGACAGCATGTTGGTTGGCATTTATATACAGAGGACGCATTAGCATGTGGTATCATTGCATGTCAGGCATGTGAAGATGAAACTTGAATGGCTGGGGGAAAGTATAGGAATGGTATGTAAGACATCAGATGAATAGACAGGGGAGTATGAGCAACAATGTAGTGACAAAATGACAATTCAAGGGCAACTTCCATGGTGTCGGGCCATATGTGCACTGTTGCCAGTAGGGATAGTGCTGTGGGCAGATGGTGTTGCACTGAACATACTGGATGGGGCACATGGGTGCCACTATCAACTCTGCCACACACCCCCTTGACAGGCACCCAACATGAATGCTTCACACACACACCATGCACATGGATAATACACACATGCATGTGCACTCACCGGATGATGCCTCGTAATCAGGGAGGTCTCCCACACCTTGGAGTTGTCCCTCGGTGACGTAGGATCCAGCTACGGACTCGTGTGGTGTGAGTTCTATTTCCTGTGCTGGGGACCCACCTCCAGTCACCAAGGTTGCGGCATGACTTGAGGCCAGCTTATCCTTTGCCCTGCGCTTAAGGTCATTCCAGCGCTTCTGGCAATCACTAGCTGTGCGCCTCACTACTCCAAGGGCACTTATTCTGTCAGCAATGGTCTGCCAGTGTGCCTGGCGTCTGGCATGTGTGGTCTTGGACCCTGCAACGATGACCATTTCCCTATCATGATCTGACACATACTGAACAAGTGCATTCAGTTCGGCGTCTGTGAAGCTTGGCTTCCTTGATGGGCCGGACTGTGCAGCCGTGCCTGGTGCATCAGCCTGTGCCGGACGTGCACTCTTCCTCTTGCGCTTGGAAGGGGGTGGGGATCCAGAGTGTCCTACGCCGCTGTGGACACTAGGGGCAGGAGCCGTGGTGGACTCAGTACTGGGTGTGTGGGATTGCCCACTCAGCATGGGAGTAGGTGCAGGCATTGGGGGTAGTGGGATGGGGTCAGGCCTGATCTGAGGTGCATGAACTAGGACCGACACAGTCTTGGCAGGGTGTATGAGAGGTGGGGTGGATGGAGCCACACCCTGGCTACGGGGGCCAGCAGATGACCTATCTGGCATAGATGCGCGTGCCCTGATGACACCAATGTGCACCGGTGCACGTGCAGTGGACCTGCTGACCTGGATGTCAGCGATGGGATCACCCTCGGACAGGTCTGGTGCCACAATGGCCTGGTCCGACAAGGGCTGATCAGGGTTGGTATCAGCCACATGACTCTCAACTGGGGGGGGGGGGGGCATGGGTGTCCCTGACTGGTCCTCCAGACTGGGGGGGACAGGGGCACCCTGCAAGTCACAACCACGTCCCCTAGTGGATCCTCCACGGCCACCACGTGTGGCTCGGCCACCTTTGCCACCCTTACGGCTTGCACGCCTCCCAACCATGGCACTGATGGTATTGTGCGTATGGGAGTCGGTGTGCACAATTGTCCTGGGCAATTGGGTGTCAAAGGGGTTGGGTACCAGATGGTATTCGTACCCTAGTGCAGTGGCAAGGCTATATGACACCCCTGGGGAAAGATGACGGGTCACGCAACGCACAGGGACCCCAAAAAAGTTAAGGAACGTGCACAATACCCCTCCTAGACCACGTGTGCTGATGGAAAACCCTGCACTACGCTGTGGCATCCAGTAACACAATGAACGTATGCGTGTCACACGCAGCCTAGAATGACCTCTGAAGGGGTAGGCTACACACGGGGCAAGCACAGAAGTTAGATACGTGCGTGACTCACCGTCTGCCAGGTAAAAGAGCGTGAAAAATGAGCGCGTTTGGTTGGCAACACCCCAGCCAAAAGAAGATGTGTACGCTGTCTGAGGAGACAGGACAACAGTAGAAGGGGACACTGTTTGAGGGAACAGGCCCAGGTAAACCAGTACTAGAGGAAAAAGAGAAAAAGCTGTCAGAGGTAACAGGGAGTACGAACTGGAAACGCCGTGAAGTCAATCGCGTGTGAAACGACAAGAAGTACAGAATTCACCCACTCGCTCTCCACGAAAAGCACGTACAAGGAAATGGTGTTCAACACTACCTTTTATACAGGCCCACACGTACAGCGTCACTTACGGCGTGTACGTGCTTGGCCCATGTTCACCAATCACACGCTTTGTCACTTCTGCGTGTGGATCCTTTTTCACCAATCACACGCTTTGACACTCCTGCGTGTAGCTCACTTTTCACCAATCACACGCTTTGTCACTCCTGCGTGTGGATCCTTTTTCACCAATCACACGCTTTGACACTCCTGCGTGTAGCTCACTTTTCACCAATCACACGCTTTGTCACTCCTGCGTGTAGATCCTTTTTCACCAATCACACGCTTTGACACTGCACGTGCAGGTAACTATTGACGCACATATGCTGGGGACGGCTTTTCGCGCGATTCGCTGAGTGTGGGGTTTTCACGTGCAAAATCACTCCCTATCAGGCTGTCCACGCGTTCAAACACGAAAGACCACGCTCCTGGCCAGGAGGCCAAATTAAAGTCCCCCAGAGCCCTGAGCACGCTCCCACCTGCCATCTGCTGCTGCCTGACTGCCTGCTGGCCACGTGCCCCACAGTGCTGGTGGGTGGGGGTGGTGGGAGACATGGGTGGGGGCCTGGTGGAGGGTGCCCCTGGTGGATGGGGGGTGGGGGTGGTGGGAGACATGGGTGGGGGCCTGATGGCAGGTGCCCCTGCACTGCTGGGGGGTGGGGGTGGTGGGAGACATGGGTGGGGGCCTGGTGGAGGGTGCCCCTGGTGGATGGGGGTGCAGGGGGACATGATCAGGTGTGCAGGGTAGTCCACTGTTTTGTGGGCTGCCTGCAGGGGCCGTGGAGGGTGTACAGGGTACACCTGTGAGGGCCCACCCAGCCTATTCGCGTGTGATAATTCCCGCGTACCCCTGTGATACACGTTCCCTGGCCTATCGCGTGTTCTACTTCACGCGTCCCCCTGTAATACACGTTCCCTGGCCAATCGCGTGTTGAACTTCCCGCTACCCCTGTAATACACGCACCCTGGCTGTTCGCGTGTGATAATTCCCGCGTACCCCTGTCATACACGTTCCCTGGCCTATCGCGTGTTCTACTTCACGCGTACCCCTGTAATACACGTACCCTGGCCAATCGCGTGTTGGACTTCCCGCTACCCCTGTGATACACGCACCCTGGCTGTTCGCGTGTGATAATTCCCGCGTACCCCTGTAATACACGTTCCCTGGCCTATCGCGTGTTCTACTTCACGCGTACCCCTGTAATACACGTACCCTGGCCAATCGCGTGTTGGACTTCCCGCTACCCCTGTAATACACGCACCCTGGCTGTTCGCGTGTGATGATTCCCGCGTACCCCTGTAATACACGTTCCCTGGCCTATCGCGTGTTCTACTTCACGCGTACCCCTGTAATACACGTACCCTGGCTGTTCGCGTGTGGTGATTCCCGCGTACCCCTGTAATACACGTTCCCTGGCCTATCGCGTGTTCTACTTCACGCGTACCCCTGTAATACACGCACCCTGGCTGTTCGCGTGTGGTGATTCCCACGTACCCCTGTAATTCACGTTCCCTGCCTAGTCGCGTGTAGTACTTCCCGCGTACTCATGATTTGAAGATTGCCCGCTTTGCTTTCCTTGTTTGCCTGCCCTGTGAAGTGGTCCAGGGTTAGCGCAGCCCTTAGCGATGATTTAGCGATTTTGATGGCTTTTCCTTGCGCGAGGGCGTTCTTGGGGGCGTTACTGGCGCTGCTGCAGGCTCGCTGCGATTCTCTGCGCCACGGCTGGTTTGGGAGCTTGAAATCCATGAATACGCTGTGCGCGGAAATCTGTTTTAGCGCACCTGCCTGGCGCAGACTATCGCAGGCGCACGCTGTGCGCCAGCCGCGTGCGCTACTTGTGCGCTGGATTCTATGAATTAGCCTGTTAGTATTTACCTTTATTATATCTATGTCACCATTATTTGGCAACATATGTTTTGGAAGCGTACGATTTCTGTACATAGGTCCACTACTATGTATGGTTTCTGAAGGAATGTCGCAGATAATTTATTTTTCAATACGCTGTAAAGCAGTGGCATCACTGTCATGGCCACATTTGGGAGCATCTTTTATGCATAAAAGCATGTGGATGTGTGGTGCTCCTCTGGATTGATATTATTTTCTCCAGAAGAAGTGCTCCACTTCACTGAGTGGAGGGCTAGTGTTATTGCGGATGAAGTGCAGCATGGCAATGAAACGATGGTGAAAGTACCTTGATACATTAACAGGGTCAAGAGAACAGAGTTCTTCTGGTGTCTTTATGTTGGTTTGCAGTGCATAAGAAATTGTGCTAGTCATCCCATGCACAACCTAAATTAACAAAGCATGTGGGTGAGCCTAGGATCTTTAGCATACAACGTATATCAGGGTGACGTTGGAACCAGTATTGTTTTGTACCATGCATGTTTGCCAAGATGTTTGTGATCATTGACTGCACAACTTCATCTTTGTCTTTAACTTTTGAAGCAATGGTTATCAGACATGTTTAAAAAAAATGAGTGCCAGTTTTTAATGTGTGTACATCTCCATAGCATAGAGTTGCTATTTCACTTTCAAACAGGAGGTGGAAAATGTATTCTAAATGTTGGCTGAATCTGGGGTCTTCAGAATAGATTTATAAAGAGTTATATTCTGATGCAGTAATTTGCATGCAACTTGCCTCATTTCTTCCTCCTCTTCCTCTTCTTTCTATGCTCATTGGGGATCCTTTGGCTTGACACATTTGATATGTTTCTAATACATCTTCTATGGTGTCTTTGGAGTGTAGTGGGTGAATGTTTTACTAGTCTAAAATGTTGGCTGCAGTAACAGGATCTAAACGTTCAAATTGGCCAGTTTGTGATGAATCTTGAATTATTTGGGTGGTTTATCTTAAATTTTCCTCCATGTTTAGATATTTGTAGTATGAATTGTTTTTTTTCTGATGATGTAGGGCTTGTCTAAATTTGTTTAAGTCGAATAGTTGTTGTCAAATAATTTTCTCTTTTGTTGGTACACCATTATCTAGTACAATCAAAGATATATCTATTGGCCATTGTACCCCTACAGTTTCTGCATTTTCTTTAAGATCAAATGGCAAATATACTACTTTGCCACAAATGCTTTTTAGTAACTCAGATGGAGGCAAACACACTCTTCCCCTGCAGATTGTTGAATCCCTCAAACCATCACTCTCACTACTTCTCTCTCCTGGACTGATCACTCTTTCCTCTCTTATCACTGGAAGCTCTCTTCTTCTCCTGTCTACAAGGTCATCGACCGATGAAAAGAGTGTAATAAAGTAGACCTTTGTATACAACCTTGTCTGGACAGTCCCTTTTATCATTGGGTAATAGTTGGAGTATTCCTATGTTGCAACTAACCAACTATCCGTGACCTTGCAGAGATAAACCTGCTGTTCTTTCCATGTTACCAAAATTGGACAAGGAGGTCTTGTGTTCCAATCTGTTTGGATACCTTCTGGTGTCCTAGAAGTGTGGGGTTGATTTATGGTTTAGAAACAGATATTCATCCCTGGACAACTTGTGCCCCGGAAGTTGATTCATCACATTGGTGGCAAGCAGTCAGATCAATTGGAGCCTTGCACAAAGCTTAGTCATCTAAAGATAAAAGTACTGTTGCAGGCAACGTTTAGTCACTGCTAGGTATTTCTATTAGTCATGGAGCCTGACATGGAGACTATAAAAGGCATGACCAAGGATGTCCTGCACATCTTATGTCAAGAGAGGGGACTTCCCAACAGCAATAAGGTTAATAAACCTGACTTGCTGAACAGTCTCCAAGCTTTGGTAGAAGAGAGGGTGGTTGGAGATAAGACCCCAGGGGACAAGCTAGGCCCCATGTACCGAAAGGACAAAATCTTCCGGAGGGGGTAAATGATGAGGACGAGAGCATGAGCAGTGTTTCCTGCCAATCACCCTGCCAGGGGGACAAGTGTGGTTTCTAAACACTTGAGAGTGACAGTGAGGCAGGGGCGAGTGTGGCATCCCGCAGGTCCCAGGTCCCAGGCCTCTGCCCAGTCTCTAAGGGACCCAGCAATTGTTCCAGCTGTTAATGAGGTAGCGGCTAGAAAGCTCCTGCTCGAGGAGAGGAGACGAGCGCTAGAGGAACAGAAACAGTGGGACAAGGTCACCATTGAGTGGGACAGGGCCTCCATAGAGCTGTGCAATCTGGCACTTGAAGAGCAGAAAGAGGCCAACAGGTCCGCCTCTAGCTGTAATAGCAGTATTGGCTCAGATCAGAGTGCCCGGGATAAGCCCTCACTGCATATCCCCAAAGATGTAAGATTTAGTACAGGCTTATTAAGTAGGGAAGGATATCTTCGACTGGTTTTAAGCGCTCGAGCTGGCATTTCAGTTGAAGGAGGTGGATGAGGTACTGTGGGGTGCAGCCCTGATGAGTCGCTTACCGACACCAGGGACTGATGCAATTCTTAGGTTAACTCCTGAGGAAAGGCATGTTTATGAGAGCATGAAGGAAGCCCTCCTCAGACAGTCCTGTAAAACCTCAGAACAGTATCTAAAGAGATTCAGAGAGTTTGGAAAGAAAAGTGGGCAGAAATTTGAAGCATTCACACACTTGTCCTTGAAATATCTGAGCGGTTGGGTGACTGGTAACAAAGTTGACACATTTAAAGGGATGTACAATTTGATTGCGTGTGAGCATGTGTTGAGAAATTGTGAGGTTGACCTACGCCAGCACCAGTAGGGAGCTTGCAAAGGCTGCCAACAGGTTTGTGAGTAATGAAGTCCAGAAAACGGCTCAGATGAGCACACCCAAACCGGAAGAGAAATCGGTGGACAAATAAGAAAACAAGGATGAGAAGGACAACCCAATCCTAGTCCAAGTCAGGACCCCAAACTCTAATTCAGCCATGCACACTGAAAAGAAGATCACAGGCACCCCTAACACTGGAACACCTACGTTCCCACCAACCAAATGTTGTTTCCTGTTTAAGGAGCTGGGCCATAGGAAAGGGGATCATGCTTGCAAGGGCTTACCCAAGCAAGCCATAGTGAATGTTGGACTCATGGAGGAGGCAATCATTAGTGTGGGCCTCTCAGAGGAGGATTTCTCACTAGGCCAGTGAGTGGCAGAATGTGGATTGGTTTCACTGAGTGGAAATGGTACCGGATCTCCAGAAGATACCCCAGTTCCCAATAATACTCAACTCTATCTAGCTCACGTGTACATCACTGGACACAAAACTCATGCGGTCAGAGACACTGCTGCTAGCGTCACCTCTGTCACCCAGCAGCGGGTACAGCCAGGTCAGTATATTGATGGGCCTGAGTTGTGCGTAAGTAGATTTCATGGTAAGAGTAAGTTCCCCTTGGCAATAGTAGAGTTCAGCTTGTGAGGTGTTTTGACCCAGCGCAGTCTAGAGATGAAAGACTCCAACCCTGTCCCATGTCTGTTGGGTAATGAGCTGCCTGATCCCGAATAGTCGCAGTGGCTACACGGTCAAGGGTCAAAGGGAATGCCACATTGAACTCTCTGAAAGCCTTAGGGCCTGGAGTGCTTCCAGGTGGCTTTTTGGGAGCACCAGCATGGCCTGTAGCCCCTAGTCCAGTTCCACAGCTCCTTCAACCCCCAATTTGTATTAAACACATGGAAAAAGTATATGTTGTTGAGAGGTAACGAATTTCATTTGCATTTCAAACGTACATTTAGAACTACACATTATCCATTGTCATGAATCATTTCAATTTAGTAAATGTATATCGTCTGTTCAATCAAATCATATATATTTTATTGACCCTTGATTGGACATTCAATTCTTTTTCACTGCTATAGTTTGCTGTTCGGGTTGGCCAAGAGGAGTATGGCCTTCGGTGGGTCAGGTTTCCTCATAAACCAAAGGATGTACATCTGCTAACTGTGCCTGTTTCAGCTTTATTATTGGGTTCACTCTTGGAGTGCAACACAATGCCCCATGGCTACCACCCCCAACCAAACACTATTTAATTTAATTTAATTTAATTTAATATTTATTGTGCTATAGTTTAAACAACAAACTTTACACAAATTTAATATTAAATAGCATAATAAAATACTGACATGATTCCAATATAATTTTTAAATACACACAATTTACAATACAAAATTCTAAAAAACAAATGATTCATGTTATTCACAGATATATATACATTTCATACCTTCCATCTAAGAATTACCTTCATAAAACATATTCCTCTACAGAGTTATACCCAGTCTTCTTTCAATTTGTAACCAGATAGTATACAGAGCTATTAATAAACGTAGACCATTAGAGTTGAGGCAATGGTGCCAAAACAGGGCTTCCCCAATATGTGTGGTTTCGTGCACATAGCTACCAAGAAGGAGAATAAACGTACCAGCCATCTCCGAGCACTCAGTTAACAAATGTTTTGCAGTCTCCAACTGCTTATGTGCTTTACATAATCGACAGATACGTTCCTCGACGGCCATCCTATCTTTTCTCCCCGTGTTGTTTAAGGTAGGTAGCTGTTCTAGGCGAAGCAGTTATATGAACCGTCTAAGTCTAATAGATGGACAGATATTCAAGTATCTCTGGGGTTTCCTAAATTCAAATAGTCTATATTGCACAAACTGGTAGCTGCTCAGACTCTTAAGATGTTCAAAATTCTCCAGCCAATCCCAGAGATCAATGCGTTTGCTCAATGCTCTATTTACTTTGTCTGAGTATATACCATCTCTGGATTGCTAGCCTATTTCAGAGAGCAAATTGTTCATCTGATCTACAATTAAGGAGGTCGAGCCTTCCTTTTTTATTTCTTGGTGTACCGCAGTTAATATATCATTACTAGTATCACGAGTCATTCTGAGATATAACGTGGCTCTCTTCTTTAACACCAATGCCTTTACAGAGGTTAGACCCAATTCTAATCTAATGATGGCCACCGGAATAATGGGAGATAGACCAAGCACACGTCGCCAAAATTTACCCTCTAAGATCTGTAGCCATCTAAGGTCAGTCTCTAATAGAGCTTCCAGGCCATATATTATCGCCGGGGCGAACACCTGTATATAAAGTTGCCTTATACCCCATAAAGTGAAACCGCTGTGGCTGATCGTAAATCTATAAAATAAGGCAGTCAACTGTGCAGTAATCCCCAGTATTTTCAAAGTCAATGCCTAAATAGCAGTATCGAGGGACATATGAGATGTTCACTATCCCTACTGTGAGTTGCACGCGGGACACCTTTTTTTTGTATATCTCATAATTTTTGTTTTCCCTAAATTAATGCTTAGGCCATTCTCTTCGGCGTATTTCCATAATGCAACCGCAGATCTTCGCATCCCGCCGATGGTATGGTCAAATATCACCAAATCGTCGGCGTATGCTAGTACTGGGCAGCTAGCTTCCCCAATTTTCGGCGGGCAGTTTCTCACCTTATTTAATACATCAGGGATGTCATAAGTATATAGATTATATATTAAAGGAGCCGTTACGCATCCTTGCTTGACACCCCTGTTTTGAATAACCTTTTGGGTTGTGTGGCCTTCTTGGTCTAATTTCAATTTAACTGAATTATTTGAATGTAAGAGTTTTAGATAGTATATTAGGCCATCAGGACAGCCCAGTGTATACAGTTTGTTCCATAACCGACTACGGGGTATGGAATCAAACGCTGCTGTAAAGTCTATATATAATGCATAGTGCGGGGCCGATCCAGTACGTAAGGCTTTGGTTCGCAGAATATAAAACCAAACACTATGCCCCATGGCCCCCTCACCCCCAACCAAACACTATGCCCCATGGCCCCCTCACCCCCAACTAAACACAATGCCCCATGCCTCCCACCCCCAACCAAATACCATGCCCCATTGCCCCCCTGACCCCCAACCAAACACTAAGCCCCATGGCCCCTTCACCCCCAACCAAACACTATGCCCCATGGTCCCCTCACCCCCAACTAAACACAATGCCCCATGCCTCCCACCCCCAACCAAACACCATGCCCCATGGCCCCCTCACCCCCAACCAAACACTAAGCCCCATGGCCCCCTCACCCCCAACCAAACACTATGCCCCATGGCCCCCTCACCCCCAACTAAACACAATGCCCCATGACCCCCTCAACCCCAACCAAACACTAGGCCCCATGGCTCCCACCACACTTTGGGCCAACATCTCCAATCAGGCACAAACTCGAACCTCCACCCCCCTAACTCAGCACACTCTCAAGCATGCACCCATATAGACCCGAACCTCACACCCACCAAATTGCTAAAATATGACAGTATTAAGTGAAAGTAGTGGTAGTCTTACAACCTGAATAAGCCAGCACATCGACCCCTTCCAACTGTAGAGTGTTGCTGCCATGCAAATGTGCCAGTGTACTGCATACAACATGAACTCCATCTGCAAAGTAGACGGCCTTGTGAAGACATGAGGAAGGAACGTGCAAATTAGGAGGAAGACATGGATGCACAAGCACATATCAATACACCATGCAGTGTACAATACAACAACAATATCCACTAGGAATGTGTACATAGTATTGACTACAGACTGCCCACACAGCTCATGGGAGTCCAACGTCACTGTGTAAGTCACTGTCACTTGGGCACACCCTTTGCAAGCCCATGGAAACGGGAAGCAGGAGGGGCGTGTGTCTCACGAACCCAAGCATCTAACCCAAACTCAGGACAAGCCTGCATGTGCCCAGCCGGAATACAGTGGATGCCCACGGGAGCCACACAAGGCAACACACTGTAAAAAAAACATCAAAAATCAAAAATGGCCATGTGG